>NC_135509.1:1395000-1995000 GCF_051989575.1 Stigmatopora nigra | reverse complement strand
TGCTTGGGAATCTTACCTCAGTTGTTTCTGGAGCGTCACTCCCTTGCGCCTCCTCGATAGTGGCCTTCAAACCTCTGAGATGCTCCTCCGTGGACTCATCGGCAGGAATGACTCGCTGTTTCAGCTTGGGCATGAGGAGTGTTTGCAGGTGCTCCTTGAACTGAATGTGAAAGAGGCCCAGTTTCTTGGCCAACCACTCGCCTTGACTGGTCTTCCCCGAACCGCGGCATCCCAGAATGAAGATCCTCAAGGCAGGAGGCTGAAGGAACCAAGATTTTTAAAACCTTCTCCTTTTTCTTACCTGGCCTACGTTAGGGATTGTACCTTCAGAAGCTCAGTCTGTCCAACAAACTGCTCGGGAGTCAGCATGAAGAGCTCCCTGGCGTCCATACTGGAGAAATAGTAGACTTTTTCCCGATACTTGGCGGATATCTCATCCGTGCAGGGTACTAGAGCATTCTGCTTCTTCAACACGATTGGGCAGAAGTGATAGGCGTCGCCAAAAGCCCTCTTGGAATTGGAGTCCCCGAAAGATTCTGACTTTTAGAAGAACACAAGGACAGAAAATTTGAACTCAATGCCAACCAGCCAGTTAAAGGACGGACAGGGTATATGGACTGACGTCTTCGCCCCCTTCCTCTTCTTCCTCATTGCCCTCATCTGCCGTATCCTTGTCAGAGTCGTTTTCATCGTTGCCATCTTCCAAATTTGCGATGGCTTCAAAGTCTTCCGCTTCTTCGTCCAAGTCCACGGCGGAGAACTCTCTGGGGAAATACTTGAATGGCTCTTGCAGAACCATCCAAGACAGACTTTGGTTATCGAGTCCCGGTTAAAAAAAACCCTTGCGAGGTTCCACTCACTCTCCATGAGCTGGACAACCTCGTGGAGAAGTTCCTTTGGGGTCCTCTCATTGGTATGGAGGACGGAGTGGCTCAAGCTAAGTGCTAGCTGAAGGCCCTCCCAATCCTGTTTGAACTGCTGCCTCTCTTTTTTGTCCTCAGGCGTTTCTGGAGAATGAAAACAGCAAGAGATTGGAGTCCAGACACAACCTACATTTGACAAAAAAACAAGTCTACCTTCTGGTTTTTCTACAGGTGGTGGTGCAGGCTGATCTGCCGTGGGAACTACACGACAAAATAAACACCAGTAAGACTCCAAATAAGGGAAAAATTGTTATGTTAACACATTCCAGAGACTCTTGTGAACAGAAACTGCATCAAACCAGATTCATTTCCATTTTGATCCAGACCAAAGAAAGCCAACTGTGAACTACTACCAAACTCACTCTGATTGGCTTCAGTTTGCATGAGACAGAAGAGAAAATCTGGATGTATCCCAGCTCGTTGCAATGCCTCCAACTGGGAAGCCTTTCTGGGAAAGTTGTCCAGAACCCAACCGGTTCCCACATCTGCACCAACCTTGGCGGATTCATTCTGGATTCAAATTCAGAAGACCTCAAAGTAAGAATCATGGAAGACATTTTGAAAACTTATTGTCATACCTCTCGTACGACTTTAGTCAAAGCCTGAGCAAAAACTTCCTTAGCTGCATCTTGCTTTTTAGCATCTTCCAGGGCGATCTGCACTAGCGCCACCACTTCAGGGTGGTCTTCCGTCACTGAGGACACAGTTTTAACATCCCTTTCAATACATTTGTTATCACTAGTGATGTCAATAAACCCAAAAACTGTTCTTACCTTCTACAACAGGGGTTCCATCTTTGGAGACAAGACACAAAAAAGTAAGAAACAGTCACTTCTAATCAGGACAATGCGTCTTAGCAACTTGCCAGATCTGTTCTCCGTTTGCTGCTTGGTCCGGATTTTTTCCATGGCGGCCTGTGTGCTGTCCTCCTTGACTTTGCCCAGCCAGTTTTTCTCCAACTCGGCTAACAACGGTTCGGCTAGCTTCTCCAGCTCCAGGACGGATACATTGTGTCTTTGACCTAAGAGATTGGCTAGTTCGCTTCTCCCTGTGACGTTGGTTCCGATAATGCAAACCCTGCAAGGTGGGCTTGGCATTGGGGGGAGCAGGAAGGGTCTTGGGTTGGCTACAAACTTGTCATAGGCTTCTTTGGAGGACAAGATGTACATTTTGTCACAGAAACTGCAAAAAGATGGGACAAATTAAACTCTTAGGTGAGTATTCTGGCAGAAGGCAACAACTCAATGGAAAACGGCCATTGAGACTCAGTTTGTTTATCGTGTGACGAGTTGAAAGACGAAATTCAAAGTAAGCTCTGAAGAATATTTTAAAATTGAGCCTTACCCTATAGAGAATTCTGGTTTTCCAAGGTAGAAAAGTTTAAAATGGGGCCTTACCCTACAGAGAATTCAGGTTTCCCAGGTACCAAGAGTCCTTCTGTCAAAGCAACGGGACAACTCCGCCCCCAGCGGCTCCGGCGCCACCTGAAACCTGGCACTAACATCCGGGATGAAGACATAAACCTCAACAGGTCCTCCTACAAAACATAACGAAGGCCACTTTCAACTTGGGCTTTCTCATTTGACAAATCAGAACGTATCGAAGTGACCGTTTCAATGTCTTCGGGCAACTCTTCGTCCTGATGGAGGACCACCGGAATGGACACACGTGGGATGGCCATGGCTCCCATGCGAGACAACACAAACTAGAAGCAAACTACGTCAGACATCAAGAACACTAACAGTACCAACGAGTTCTTTCCGAAGAAGTACTTACTAAAACCAACTCCTCTGGTGTGTTGCTTCCATCTACTTCTAAAAGGTAGATCGGGTTGTGGTCCATCATGTAGTCCTGAAGACCAAAAATACACGATCCAGTGAAACTGAAGTCTTATTTATTCCACTTTTTTGGACTATTTCTACCTCTAGTGGTCTGAGAATGTTGTCCTTGTACACGTTGATTCTGAGGGACGTATTTCTGGACTGACGTTCCGGAAGCCAGACTAACTGGTCAATGGTGCACTTGGTGGTAATGATTTCTTCTTCCTCATCGTCCTCGTCCTACATAGGTGAGAATCATTTATGGGTCTACTAGCCGGATCTGTCAGGTCCCTGTGAGTCCAACAGATACCTGCGAGTCTTCCTTATCTTCCTCGTCTGCAATTTCATCATCTATAAACCCCGTCATATGGAATTCGTTGTCCCATTTCCATTGGTCTTGATTGTATAGAAGCCCTGTGATTGGGTGCTGCTTCTGACTGGACAGTCTCTGGACCAGGTCTTTGTCAGCGCACTGTTAGGACGATTGGTTGTTTGATTGACAACTGAAAGAAGAACCGGCGATGTAAACAGACCTTGATGTTGATGATGAAGTCTGGCTTCAGTTTGAGCTTCCTGATCAACTCCATTTGCTCATCGACGCTAAAATCCGCTTCCGACATGAATGGTAGGCAGCTTAGAACATAGCCTGTGCGATAGTCCAATTGGAGTTTAGGGTCTTATGTTTTGCACTTTCGAGCTAACGGGAATCTCACCGTAATGCTCAACTTTGCTTGAGTTTAACATGTCGAGAATGAGCCGGACTACCATTTCTTCTGGTACACTTTCACCCGCGTTTAGGATTTCCAAGAGCTGTAAAAAAATGACATTCTGGAATCATTTTGAACAAAAACATACCTTCTATTCCATGGCTAAAAAAAACAATTGTGGGAAACTGGGTTACCTTAACGCCATCATCTGTTTTATTTCTAATGTGGGAGTCCAGTACTTCCGTATCTGCAAATGGGACAGATGAATTCATAAAAATACACTTGGAAAAGTGAGAATGATGATGCTTACCATCAATTAAAACACAGCCCCAGGTTTCCGCTATGTTTTTGGCCAGGGTAGATTTGCCAACACCCTGCAAAAATGGACATCAAATATCTTTTAATTGGTAATAACTATGGACAATACTTAAAAATCCATCTGTGTGCAATTATGAGTGCTATATTTGCTTGGGTATGATTGAATATTACATATAATTGTTCCATTTATGTATCATTCCATTGTCAATTGCATTACCTTGAAGCATATTTTTATTTTTTAACTTTAGTATTTATTGCAAGGCTGCTTCTGATGTGTGTAAAGTGACAAATTAGATATATTTACCGGTCTTCCCACAACAAGAAAGCAGGTTGGTTTGGAAAGTAGACGTTGTCTTTCAGCTTCATCTTCAATCAGGTTGTCCACCAATTCCAAGGCTGGCATAATGCCTGCAATTTTTGCGCACCAAAAGGCTCAATTGCGCAAAAATAGAGTCACTTTAGACACTATCCCCGCGAGATAACGTCTGTGTAATCATTACACATTTATAAGTATCCCACATTCGTGATGTGATTGTTTACGTAATGCGTATATGCGCGATTTGCAGCCCGTTTGATGCTGCAAAGTTTCAAAGCATGTTACGCACACTCAGTGGCGATTGTTCGCATAATAACAAAAAAAATGTAAGACATCAGACCGTGAAGATGCTTATGAAATGTTTAGTATGAAAAATTATAGCGCTTATTCATTGCATTTAAACGGATTTTTATCTTTAAATGCAGTGTAGTGCTCACGTTTTGATGATATGTTGGAAAGATTAATAGGATGTATTTATTTTCGTGCCTAGGTTGACAATTGATATTTAAAAAATGGTGTCTTACCTTCACATCAGATTAAAAAAAAACCAACCTTTAAACATGTACACTTTCTTGTTGGGCAGAAGGTTGCTAAAATGTAACTTTATATTTGCGCTTGTTGACGCAGCGTCCGTTACCATGGTAACGATAGCCAAGTTCATACTTTTTTAAAAAAATCAATTTAACGCCCAAAAAGTGACTGCATATAGTACCACTTTTTAATTTATAGTAATTATTTTTGATAAATAGATTTTTATAAATACATTGAAGTTCTTTGCATTGTACGATGTTTTTGTACGTTACAGGATGCCTGATACTTGTTTCCGGGTTAATATTTATCACGTGTTTTAAACAGTCATATCACGTGGTTCTGTTAGGGAACAAACAAACAAGTGTATTATAACGACTTAAATCCTTGTACGTTTCATTTCAACACTTTCTAATGTGTGTCCGATAGAGTGGAAATGTTATTTTAACGCCGATCCTTAAGAAAAGTGGCTGTTGATGCTCGCCGTTGTGAGAATGTATTGGTGAGTTATTTAGCAGCAAAATGTCTTTCAAATAGATCGTTTCAGGAAAAGAAGACACTCGTTAAACGTTGTGTTTTCTTGTTATTTTAGATCTTTTTCCTGTTGTCTCATCGCGACTTCCATCGTTTGAGAAATCATGCCTCAGTCTGCAGCTGTCATCAGTGGGCTTCAAAAGATGGTTCTGTACGAGACCAGAGCTGTAAGTCAATCTCCCTTCTTATAAACTCTTTATCAACGTCTTTAATATCTAAAAAATAATGAAAAAGATACATAGAGTAAATCAACCCATGTAAAACACCAGAAGAACTAGCGATAACACAGCGAAAAAAATTGTACAGGAGGACAAATTGTGATTACTTATTATGGCCACAGGAGGGCGACAAAGACTAGTTGAGATACTTTGCTTAATTTAAAGTCTTTTTTTTTACTCAAAATCAACTTTTATCAACGCAGTGGATGCCTAATTATCTTTTCCCTTTTCAATTTCCTATTCAAACCTTTTACAGTAAACGTTGACAAGTAGTACTCTGTTACTATAGTAGTATAATACATGTTAAGCCATGTATTTACATGTAAGCCATGTATTTACATGTAATATATTTATTTTCTCCTTCTACAGAGGTATTTTTTGGTGGGCAGCAATCAGGCACAAACCAAACACCGAGTGCTGAAAATTGACCGCACAGAACCCAAGGACTTGGTCATTATTGACGATAAGGTGAGTGAGTATTAGTGCTAATATAATATAATGCAGGATTTATGTAATACAGTACGGTTGAACCGCCGCCCACAAATACGAGCAACCCGGGAATCGACATGCTCGTTATAATATGCATTCATTATTATGGTTTGGATGATTGTTTTAATGAGGCGTCTTCCAGGAACCATCCATCACGCCAGGCTAGCGTTCCCGTCAATATTAATGTGCACACATAGTACTGCGGGGTAATTGATAAACATTAACCCTTGTCGTATTTTGTCATGCAGCATGTGTACAACCAGCAAGAAGTACGCGAGTTGCTCGGGCGTCTGGACTTGGGAAACCGGACTAAGATAGCCCAAAAGGGGCCGTCGGGCCTGTCCAGGGCCGTGTCAGCTGTCGGCATCGTGGGTACGTTGACACAACAATCATTATGGACGACACAGGTGATTGTCCAGTTGCAGGTGTTGGCCTCCTTTTGTAAATGACACATAGGAAATACAATGGAAAGCCCAACTGGCAGTTTGAAAGCAACTTGGCACTAAATGGCAGACTTGTAATTTTCAGGTTTCACGTAATCATGACCCGTAAAAAAGTATTTTCGAGTCAAAGGAAAACGGCATTGCAATATAGGCTCAGTCATCAAGAGCTAATGTTAATGTACTTCAATATTAAACAGTACTTCGATATTAAACAGTTCCTAGATGTTAACCAGTACTTAGATATTAAACAGTACTTAGATAATAATCAGTACTTAGACAAAAAGTTCTCCTTTCCCAGGCTTTGTCCGCTTCCTCGAAGGCTACTACATGGTCTTGATCACCAAACGCCGCAAAATGGCTGACATCGGAGGACATTCCGTTTATAAGATTGAGGACACCACCATGGTTTACATCCCTAACGACTCAGTCCGGGTGGCACACCCTGACGAAGCCAGGTATGAGTTATGAATGAAAATAAATGGTACTGTTTAATATCTAAGAGAGAGAGTTTAATATCTAAGTACTATTTAATATCTACGTACTGTTGAAAACAGTTGATATTTAGATACTAAACTCTCTCCTGAAAATAATTTTGAGAGCTGGTTTCAACAGTACTTAGGTATTAAACAGTACTTAGATATTAAGCAGTACTTGGATATTAAACAGTACTTAGATATTAAGCAGTACTTGGATATTAAACAGTACTTAGATATTAAGCAGTACTTGGATATTAAACAGTACTTAGATATTAAACAGTACTTAGATATTGAACAGTACTTAGATATTGAACAGTACTTAGATATTACACAGTACTTAGATATTACACAGTACTTAGATATTAGACAGTACTTAGATATTAAACAGTATTTGGATATTAAACAGTACTTCAAAATTAAACAGTACTTAGAAATTACACAGTACTTAGAAATTACACAGTACTTAGATATTAAACAGTATTTCGAAATTAAACAGTACTTCAAAATTAAACAGTACTTAGATATTACACAGTACTTAGATATTACACAGTACTTAGATATTAAACAGTACTTCAATATCAAACAGTACTTCAATATCAAACAGTACTTAGATATAAGACAGTACTTCGATATTAAGCAGTACTTAGATATCAAACAGTACTTAGATATCAAACAGTACTTCAATATCAAACAGTACTTCGATATCAAACAGTACTTCAATATCAAACAGAACTTCAATATCAAACAGTACTTCAATATCAAACAGTACTTCAATATCAAACAGTACTTCAATATCAAACAGTACTTCAATATCAAACAGTACTTCAATATCAAACAGTACTTCAATATCAAACAGTACTTCAATATCAAACAGCACTTAGATATAAGACAGTACTTAGATATTAAACTCTCTCTCTTAGAATAAATTTAATATAAATGTAATATAATATAATTTTTAGGTCTGGTTTCAACAGTAAACTTTCTGTAACAATTTAACCGGCGACCAGTCTGGAATTCAGACGCCTATAAATACTTTTATTTTCTTACCTGACCCATGTTTCACCTCCGCCACAGATATGTGCGTGTTTTCCAAACCATGGACCTCTCCAGTAATTTCTACTTCAGGTAATCTACCCCAAATAATTTGTATCTGTAACCCCCACCCCCCAATTACTTTAAATTTGAATCATGTGACCCCGCAGCTACAGTTACGACCTGAGTCACTCGCTGCAGCACAACCTGACGTTGCTGCGGAGGCCATACGAACTGTGGTCGTCGTCAGCCGCTAGCGCCGAAGACGAAGCGAATACTCGCAACAAACAGGACAGCTTCGATATATTTGAGGACGAGGGCTTACCCACGCAAGGTGAGACACATCCACCGCCGCCAATTTGATTGATTCTAATTCAGATGACTTTGTTTCGGCACCCCCAGTGGTTTACGGCGTGCGCGCCGAGCCGTACTACAAGTACGTGTGGAACGGGAATTTGCTGGAGCGAGTTAAGGACATCGTACACCCCGACTGGCTCATGTATATCATCCACGGCTTTTGCGGACAGTCCAGTATCCTTTTAGGCTCTCTGGCTTTAATGAATATACCAACTACTGATTATATTTGATTTTTTTTCTTAGGGGAATAGTGCATGTCCTACCTACCATCCTTAATTTGTTATAAGTCTCTTTTGTAACCATTTTTACATTCAAAATATATTTTTATGATATTTGGTCAGATAAATATACAGCCCCTCTATCTTTTTTAAATAACATTTTAATATTTTTTAATACATTCCTTTTTACTTGACTTTGTACTTTATACTTTTTATTTTAATGATAAGTGATGAATATGTTAATATCTTAGTCCTTTTTTTCTCTTTAAGTTGCATATGTACTGTTAACGGATGCACTTTTTTATGTGTATCCTATCTTGTGCTGACCCAGCCCATCTGTCAAATTTTTAAAGTCAATGTGGCCCCCAGGCCCAAAAATTTGCCCACCCCTTTTCTAAATCATGACATGGTCCGATCCCTTCATCCAATTAGAAATATCTCCTTGACTCGGGTTATCTCAGAGCTGTTGATCTACGGCCGCCCGGTTCACGTCACCCTCTTCGCCAGGCGCTCCAGCAAATTTGCCGGAACCCGCTTCCTGAAAAGAGGAGCTAACTGCGAGGTACCAAAACCAGTTGCGGGGGCAACCGATGGAAAACAGGCACCCGAGCCCAGTCTGGACGCTTGATTGGAATGACTCACTTTGGCGATGGCGGGCGGGTGGGGGTGATTCATTTGATCAGCGGGTTCTTCCTTGAGTATGCTCAAATTTTCTCATTGCATGGGAGCATCTGTTCCATACCTAACATTAGCTTGAGGTATTTTTAATTTCTTTGAAATGTGCACATTCTGCCAAATTGTATATACTCGCATATAAGCCTCCCCCGATTCACAATTTTTACTTCCATAGTCGTGGTTTTAAGAGGGAGTACAAATAAGTATTTTTGTGGTATTTTTGAGATATAGTATGAATCAAAAACACAGTAAGGTCAATATCATAAGGAATTAATTCATTCAGTCATGGTTGTGTTCTTACTGCAAAACTGGAAATAACCAACAAATAGTAAATGTTACTTTCTGGCATTTACTTGTAAAAAAATAATTCTTATGCGCATATAAGCAGTACTCTTATTCAGTCATCAGTTTTTGAGGTACAAATACGGATTATATGCGAGAGAATATGGTATTCATACCAAAGTTTTGCACTTAAGTGTCTGAGTGATGTTGATAACAATTTTTTTCAGTGTCATCTTACAAGTTTAAGTACACTTTTTGCTATCTTTTCAATATGGAAGCTGACATTTTTTTGTTTCGTCTCGCAGGGGGACGTCGCAAACGAAGTAGAGACGGAGCAGATTGTCCACGACGCCTCAGTGATGTCATTCACAGCGGGAAGTTACTCATCGTTCGTGCAAACGCGAGGATCGGTCCCACTTTACTGGTCACAAGACATTTCCACCATGATGCCAAAGCCCCCAATTCGATGTAAGACTTTGTCTATTTTCTTTATCTACAAAAAACCAAAAAAAGCATGTGTTTATTTTGAGTATCCACAGTCATATATGCTGTAAATCATAAGAATCGACTTTGTCTTTTTGGGGCTATATTGAGCTATGTAACAAAGTCCTTACTGAAAGATGAAGGAATCCTATTGAAGTCAAATTATGATAACATACTTGCGGAATTTGGGTCACCAGCGTTGGAACAGACCTCCCAACAATCCTCTCGTCAACAATTTGGGAGACACGACGTTGCGTAAGGTGGATATTTATAACTTGTTTTGATGGTTTTTCTCTCAGCCGTGAGGTAGACTGACTTAATTGGAAATGCGCCTTTTAGTCTAGAGTGCAATAAAAATGGGATTGTTCGCTTTCTGCTAATGACACACAGGGAAGGTAGTACATGATTGAGAAGTGGGGGTGGAAAGTGCAAATGTCATAAATGTGGTACAAATTACTACAGTAATCCCTCGATTTGTGCAACTTCACTTGTTATGAATTCAGTACTTTTTCTGCTATTCATTATTTAAAAAAATGTTTTGTTTTTTAGGGCTTTTTGATACTAGGATTCAGTACTTAGTACTATTCAGTACTGTAATAGGGGTGACCGTACTTTGTGATTTTTTTTATGCTATTAATATTTAAAAATTAGGTTTTATTTTTTGCTTAAGTGCTGAGTCCTAACCACTTTTGCTACTAAGACTCAGCACTGAAGTTAAAAAAATAAATAAATAAAATTTAATAGGAGTGACCCTACTTTGCAATTTTTTTTTTTCTAGTAATTATTTTAATAAATGTTTTTTTTTTACTTATGTACTGTGTCCTAGCCAGTCTTGCCACTAGGACTCAGCACTGAAGTTACAAATAAATAAAATACAATAAAATTGAATTGTGGCGACCCAACTTTGCAATATTTCAATTATCACGGCCATGTTTGGTCTACAATAACCACAATATTCGAGGGATTACTGCACTATTACCAAGCTTATCATCAAATAATCATGTTTAGCAAATATTAAGTCTCAACTTTGACACCACTGCCTTTTAGCGTTTTACTAACAAACTAATAATACATTTACTTTTTTAATCTTTCCTATAGTGGACCAAGCCGACCCATACGCCCACGTCGCCGGTTTACATTTCGACCAGATGCTGCAACGATTCGGATCGCCCATTATCATCCTTAACTTAGTAAAGGTAAGCAAATACAGAGTATGGTAAATGCAAAAAATGTCATTTGTTTTGCATGTACAGATATTTTGGTGTTTTTAGGTCCACATAGGGAGAAAAAACTTGTCACATTTTGCTTTAAAATCTCCAATCTGTCAAAATGCAGCTCGCTTTTGGTTTCTTTGTCACATCGCCGGTATCACGCGGCAATCGCTCATTTGTATTGCGCCGCGTTTCCTGGCACAATGGGGAGCACGCACTCTCCGCCATGGATTTCACTCTCACGTTGACTCCGGCGAGGGGAACCGTGAGCGCCCCAGAGAACCAATCACGGACCTCCGAGATCCGCGCCAGCCATGTGATTTTATTTACTTCCTTTTTTGGGGTTGGGATTTTATAGCAGTGGACCCCGACTCGCACTCCACGCTTGTCGGCCAATAGAATGAGAGACGGGTGGAATGGTGGGTAATTAAGCGTCAAATTATGGTCGTCTTACTGGTGGAGGCTCGTCCTGTGTCGCAGATTCTCGGGGAAAAGGATGTGAGCACATGGCAAAGCATGTGAATGCATTTTTTTTAGCAGATCTTTCAATGAGAAGTGAATGAGATTTTTTTTTAAGTCTCTTCTATTCAATAAGTTTGACTTCACGAGTGCATTGCAAGGCCGCTTGGCTTACTTTCAAAAAAGGGAATTGCTTTTGGGTTTTTGTCTAGTCATAGTAGTAGTGGTTCTTAGATGCTTTTTGCCCCGCCCACAAAAAAAATATCAACAATGAACTGGGGGTTTATTTGTTTGTAAAATATTTCAATTACTGTATTTTCTTGCATATTAGTGGCCTTTGTGTATAAGCCCTACACTTAAAATTTCCTTAAAAATTGTTGAATTTGACAATTTCTCGTATATAAGTCGCACCCTTAAAATTGCTTTAAAATCGTTGAATTTGACAATTTCTCACATACAAGCTGCCCCTGATTCCCAATTTTCACCTCCATATTAATAATTTTAGTAGGGAGTACAAATGTGTTACTTTAAATTTCATCCAAATATGTCAAAATACATTTTGTTTAAAGTTTTATCTGTTTATCTTTTCTCTATTTTGAAATATTGGCAAGTTATGGCGTTTCCTCTTTGCCATCTTGCAGTTTCTTGAAGGTAAAGTCTAATTTATGCGCATATAAGCCTTACCCTTGATTCAGTCATTTTTTTGAGCACCAAAAAAGGTTTATATGTGAGAAAATACAGTACTTCTATGGTAGTCTTACTCATATTGTTTGTTAAATCTTATGATTTTGTGAAAATAAAAAAAAATTCTGACCAAAATATGAAAACTTTAAACCCATTGGCTACCATTGACTCGACAAACGTCAAATCCATTTGGACTGTAGGTAAGAAAATGATATAAATAACTTTTGGATAAGGGGTCTTACAGTGTGCACGTGCGCTCCTTTAATTGCTTCGCATCACTTGATACAAATTGTTTTCTGAACATGTGCCAGATCACATAGCGTGCTTGGCGTCATTCGAATGGTCGCAGCGATGATGCGTTGACACTTGAGAGGAAGGTGTCATTTGTTCAATGTGCCGGGACGACCGCCCGACGATCTGCGCGAGTGTCACGGTACACGCAAAGACGGGTTTAATCGACCGTGTGATAAACTACACTGGATTAGCATACACTGCGGGTTGTAAGTAATGACTCCACGGGGGCTGATTGCGGGCCGTGAAAGATGTACTCGACGGGTATTGAGTACACGCAATTCTTTCACAAACATGAGGCCTGAATTGATTATTTTTATCTTGGGATTTTAAAAATATAATTTAAAAAAAAAAATTCAAATTTTAGGTCCAACTCGAAATCGAACCCTGAACCCCATCACTGCGAGCCAAGTGCACTGTCCACTTCTCCACCTGATCGTGTTTTTTTTTTTTTTTTTAATATTTTATAAATAACATACCCGCCGTGCTTGGAATTAAATTTTTTGGGCCGTTTAGCGGGACGCAGCGGGCTGGATCTGGGTTTGAAACCCATGCTAAGCAAAGTTTCAGATTTTTTTTTATGTAAAAAAGATCCATTGTAAGGCGAGCAGTGATATTTTTAATCGAGATGAAGTGACATGTGATGTATGTTCCTTTTGTTGCACGGCAGAAACGAGAAAAAAGGAAACACGAGAAAATTTTGAGTGAGGAACTCTACCCCGCCGTGCTCAACCTCAACCAGTTCCTGCCACCACAGCATGGCATCGAATACATTGCGTGGGACATGGCACGCTACACTAAAAGGTTGGAACATCTGTCCTTCAGGACTATTGCATTTGTATTCATTTGATATTTTTCCTTGCATTTGGACTCATATTTATTCCGCCAAAAAATTTTGGGGGTATTTTTTGGCAAAATTATTTGGTATTGTTTTTTTAAAGTTTTTTTTTAACATGACACGCTACACTAAAAGCTTGGTCCTTCAGGAATATTACATTTTTATGCATTTGATATTTTTCTTTGCATTTGGCCTCATATTTATTCAGAAAAATAAAATTGGGGTATTTTTTGGCAAATTATTTGGTATTGTTTTTTTAAAGATTTTTTTTACATGGCACGCTACACTAAAAGTTTGGAAGATCAGTTAAATTCCTTCAGGACTATTGTATTTTTATTCATTTGATATTTTTCCTTGCATTTGGACTCATTTATTCAGAAAAAAAATTTGAGGGTATTTTTTGGGCAAATTATTTGGTATTGTTTTATTTAGAATTTGTCTTAACATTCAAAATCAGTTGCTTATTTCTCTTTGAGTTTATTTTCTCATTTTTATTTTGTCCAAACCATTAACCAGACATGTTTTTAATATATTTAAAATGTAATTAACAACTTTTTTGCGGAATTGGTTCAAATACGCCATGTTTTTGTTCCATTCACATTTAATTAAAATTTCCACCATAATCCCTTATCTGCATTGAGTAATAAAGTCATTAAAAATTGCCCAAAAATTCCATGTTATTTTCAATTCTAAAAAAAAAACAACCAAAAAAAACTTGATTGTCTCTTCCTCAGCAAACTCTGCAACGTTCTGGACCGTCTCAGCATGATTGCCGAAAACGTGGTGAAACGAACCGGCTTTTTTGTCAACCGTCCTGACTTATACTGTCACACACTTCACCCAGATGAAAGGTGAGTCTACATTTCTATCAAAAAAAAATCACCAATACTAATTCCCCTCAACCTGAATCCTATCCATACACATTAAAAATGGCCAACCATACATCAACCAACACATTTTTTTCCTCGCCATTCTTAAATACTTCGTGGAAAACGGCATCCAGCGGCGGCGGTTACATTATGTTCCCCGTAACGAGGCGAGCAGATTGCTCCTCGTGTCGCCGCCGTCTGCACGTTAATCACTTTGGTGTAGTTACGTAACGTAAAGGCGCCACACGCTATATTCACATTCATTCAGTTCATTCGAGACGGGTTCGTTTTGTTTACGTGCTTTTCAATGTACACACTGGAGCTGGGTAAACAACGGAAAATTGTACATGAATGAGTATGGATGGAGCTTAAATGGCCATGATTGTGGTGTGAACAGAAATGAGTTTAATACTGGTGATACATTTGAAGTGGGAGAGTTTTATGGTGGGACAAATGGCTTGTGTGGTGTCAAAGTGGCGACCCGAGGGCCAAATATGGGCCATAGTATCATTTTGTGTGGTCCACTTTCTGTTTTTGGTCAAATTCAAATGCAATTTATAGCTATATAAGGAATATTTCCTGTTTTTCCCCTTTTTAATCATTAATTACAATTTTTAAAAATCCCAAACTGTATTTTTTGTGTAGTTTTTTTAGTACAAAAAGCATTTTTAAATTTGCTAAATTAGATCTATGATAAACTGAATATTTAGGGATTTTAATCTGATTTTAAAAAATATATGTAAAATATTTCATCTATCCTCCTGTATTTTTCACTCTAAACTATATTTTTTTCTGTTTGTGTTGTTTTTTTTAAGTTTAGAAAGCCTTTTAAAAAATTGTTATAGATTTATGTATCACAAACTGAATATTTAGGGATTTTAATCTGATATAAAACATATATAACATGTTTCATCTATCCCCTTTTATTTTTCCCTGTAAATAAACAGATTTAAAAAAAAATGCAATATTTTTTCCTTTTCAAATCAAAAGGTTAATATGTATCATAAATTAAATATTTAATATAATTGTTCTTCTTTTTGGCAGATGGGGAGACTTAGGAGGAAGCATTTCTGCCAATGGACGAGTACAGGTTAGTTTTTTTTCGACATCTTTCCGATTCATGAGCTTCTAGCCATTGAAATCTCACACAATGTGTAACATGTGATGTGTCCTTTTCTTCCCACCTGGATGGGAAAAAAAAAATCATCCAAGGACATTTTTTTGTGAATGTGTGCTTATTCTGCTTTGTATGATTCAGGCTTGTTAAAATGGAAAGAATTCAAAGTCAGCGTTGACTATTTATTTAATCATTTATTTGCTGGAGGCAATTTCTAATATACCATTAATATATTTAGGCTATTTTCTTTAAAATGTCCTTAGACTGGAGTACTCAGAACCAATTGCGTGGACTGTCTGGACCGAACCAACACCGCCCAGTTTATGGTGGGAAAATGTGCATTAGCCTATCAACTCTTCGCGCTGGGATTGATTGACAAGCCCAAACTCCAGTTTGATACCGACTGTGTGAGGTAATAATGCACCTTTCGTCTAAAAAAAAAAACAATTAATGGCTTGTATAGTTTATAGTAGATCAATATGTCTGGGAAAACCTTGCTATGTCAGCCTTTTTTTAATACCATTAATTAGCCTTCTCAATAAGTTGCACTAAAGTATGCAAGTAGCCTCATTTGCATAATCTATAACGCTCTCAAATTTGCCCTAAAGCAGCAAGTAGGTTTTATTTTCTTTGTTGTTAATTGTGTATCTTGACAAATTGTGTAAAATGTAAGACTGGTCAGATATTTTTCCTCTTTTAGTGTCATTTTTTTTAATTGGCAAAACCAATTCGTCCAGGCCATGGTGAAGCAAAGCAGACGGAATTAAAAATGCAAGGTTTAAGATCTACTTTTTGTGTATTCCAGGTTGTTTGAGGAGCTATATGAGGACCATGGCGACACCCTATCGTTGCAATATGGCGGCTCGCAGTTAGTGCACAGGGTCAAGACCTATCGGAAGATTGCGCCGTGGACTCAGCACTCCAAAGACATCATGCAGACTCTTTCGCGGTACTACAGTAATGCATTCTCTGGTACGTCTTCCATTGTCATTTTAAAACAAATTAGAATTAGCAAACTGTTATTTTATGATAGGATGAAGACTACATATGTCAATAAGTAAAAAAAAAATCAGAATAATTTAATCATTTAAAACAATTCCTGCAAATATCCAATGTTGTTTTCACTCAAATTCAACTAACCTGCCAATTTATAATGAAATATTTAAGCTAAATCAACATAGAAAAAAAACAATAAAGTGCTAATAATCAAATTATTGCTTTTGCAAATTAGTTTGTAAATCACAGGTTAATTTAATTTCATTTTACTCATTTTTATCCACATTTTTTAACCAAATACGTAAAATTGAAACACACCGACAGTCCATTTAATGCCGTTTTATACCTTTAGCATTACCATACAAATGCTAAATAACACACTTGAGTACTGGCACATATTGACCCCCGTGATATTGACATGACACGGTGAGGCTAAGTGGCCATCTTAAGTCTTAATGAAAGGACTGTCTCGGCTCTTTCAATTTCAATGGTGAATAGCACCGCAATTTGTCAGATACATTGTGCCTACATAAATGCGTACAAGTGATTCAGGAACTGTTCCTAAAAGGGGCAGAAAGCCAAATGAAAGCGCGCTACTTGACACGCCGAGATCTCCATTTTTATGATTTTTTTTTTTTCCCCTCTCCTCGCCACCTCCATTTTGAGTAAATGGAGATGGGGAGCACAGGAGGGAATGTCACTTCTTTTCAAAGCGCAAATGTCAAGTTACAAAGGTTGCCGTTGTTCCAGTTTTTTAAAGTCCAGTACAGTCATTTTTAAGACTTTTACTGGTGATTGCATTTGGATGGCTTATTAAGATGAACTTCACCCACGTTTATTAGTCACAGGTGGCAGATTCTGGCCTAAAAATTCAACAGAATTTTTAAAAGGCTGCCTTGTAGTTTTTGAAGCTTTTTTTAAAATTCATTGCCCGCCACTAGATGTCCAATATACCAGCCACAGTAACATTTAACTTTAACTTCCTATATTATTCGATTTAGGACGAAATAAATGCAGGCTTAACATTGAATTTTGCTAAAATGTTCTTATTTTTCCAGATGCGGATCGCCAGGACGCCATCAATTTATTCCTCCAAGTCTACCAGCCAGTAGAAAGTCGTCCTCACTTATGGGACCTTCCCACTGACTTCTACCTTCACCAGAAAAGCACTATGGCCCTCCCTATGGACAGACGCAGGTACAAAAACTCAGTTAGCAACACTAGCCTATGTTCTATTAGTGTTATTTCTTAAATATAACCAAAATTTTAATTAATTTTGGATTACAATGCAGACACTCAAAAATAAATTGAATCTAACCTTACACTAAACATAATTCTAATTTTTCTTAAATTTTGAAATTTGTCTCGTATCTCAAGATAAATATATGATCAAAATTTTACTCGTATCTCAAATTGTTTGTATGTCAGGGCACTCATATGTCGAGGTACCACCAGGTATAAGTTGTACTAAGTTGCAATAGTAAAAACTGAAAACAGTAGGCTAAATTTGAGTTTGACTTTGATTTTTTTTAATCAGGGACAGCACATATTAATGAACATATTTGCCACTTATAGTCCAGAAAATACTTCTTTTTAGTTGATATTTTTTGGGTGGTCTAGTTCAAATGAATTGAATTGATTTGCTTTGCAATTCCAAGTAGGGCAAAGTCCCACTTTCATGTTGACTTTTGTCTAGATTTATTCTACGTATTTGTTTTTCACACTGACGTAAAACTAGACCTAGTTTTCTGGCCCCTTCATTTGACTACAATAGGCGGAGATAGACGGCTGTGCCTTTATTCCCAGAAATGAACTTGCTCGCATTTGAATTCATTTTGTGCTCACTCACAAACAAAGTCATCCTGGTTTACATAAAATAAAATGAATGATGCATAAGGAGGTTTGCAGGGTGGCTGTTTCAATATTGTTTTCTAGGTCTCTTTCACATTTGACATTTTTTGCCTATTTTTTTGCAGTTACACACTATGGTGGTCTGAGGGGGTCTTGTCCTACCTCCCCATTGCCTTTGATGAAGGTAACAACAATTATGCATTTTACGGTAAAAATTGGTGAAATGATTCAACTGTTTTTATCAGATTTAGTTGAGATTTCCTTTTTTAAAGTAGAATAAAAAAAATCTGTAAACTACACTAAAGGTGAGTTTTTTTGACAAAAATGTGGTTACATTTTAGGTATGTATGCTTAAATATTTAATTATGCCAGTTGTCAAACCAATTTTAACCCCTTACATTCTTCAATCTTATACTTATGCAATACTATTTTTTTTATGACATGTTATTTTATTTCTTTTGGCAGTCCCATGTGACGAAACCATGAAAAAATTGAAGGTGAAACGAGCCAACCGCTACGAAGAAACCATCGACATCTACACGGAATTCTTCCGACCTTACGAGCTCACCTCCTTTGACGACACCTTCTGCAAAGCCATGACTAACTCGGCCAGGTAGGACTCCATCTTTTTATTTTTGTATTATTTATTGACCCCTCCTCTCGTTTTTAAGGGAGTTCATGCCAAAAACGGTCGGGGTGGACCCTAGCCCATTCACGGTCCGAAAACCAGAGGAAACGGCCAAATCGGTACTGGGGTGAGTTTCCGCATCTTTTTATTTAGAAGTATCGATGTCTAAAGGTATAGATGTATAGAGATATATAGATGTATAGAGGTACAGATGTATAGAGGTATAGATGTATATAGATGTATATAGAGGTATATAGATGTATATAGAAGTATATAGAGGTATATAGAGGTATATAGATGTATATAGAAGTATATAGAGGTATATAGATGTATATAGAAGTATATAGAGGTATATATATATATATATATATGTATATAGAGTATATACATGTATATAGAGTTATATACATGTATATAGAGTTATATACAAGTATATAGAGCTATATAGAGGTATATAGAGGTATATACATGTATATAGAGGTATATATATGTATATAGAGTTATATACATGTATATAGAGGTATATACATGTATATAGAGTGATATACATGTATATAGAGCTATATAGAGGTATATACATGTATATAGAGCTATATAGAGGTATATACATGTATATAGAGGTATATAGAGGTATATACATGTATATAGAGGTATATACATGTATATAGAGGTATATACATGTATATAGATATATATACATGTGTATAGATGTATATAGAGGTATATAGATGTATATAGAGGTATATCGAGGTATATACATGTATATAGAGGTATATACATGTATATAGAGGTATATCGAGGTATATACATGTATATAGAGGTATATACATGTGTATATATGTATATATAGGTATATAGAGCTATATAGAGCTATATAGAGGTATATACATGTATATAGAGGTATATAGAGGTATATATAGGTATATACATGTATATAGAGGTATATACATGTATATAGAGGTATATACATGTATATAGAGGTATATCGAGGTATATACATGTATATAGAGGTATATACATGTGTATATATGTATATATAGGTATATAGAGGTATATAGAGGTATATAGAGGTATATCGAGGTATATACATGTATATAGAGGTATAGAGATGTATAGATATATATCCCGAAAAAAAATATTCTTTCTTGCTATAAGACAAAATCCTTGACAAATGACTCTGAGCGTTAATCAACCAGGAAATGACAGCGTATTAGTTTTGGGTCTCGTGAGCGACTAATTACTTTGTAGCCGCCCCCGCTGACGTTTTACATATGACTTTGGGTTGTATTTTCCTGCCGTGGAAATGAGCCCGGAACGTGATGGTGTTTTTTTTTTTTTTTTGTGGCGTAGCAACAAGAGCAGCAAGGAGGAGACGCTGGTTCAGAGGAAGACGGCAGCTAGCGCGCCTCCCCCGCCCAGCGAGGAGGCCATCTCCAGTTCATCGGAGGACGATTCCGAGGAGGACCGGGACGACGACGCCTCCGTCTCGACGCGCTCCACACCAGTCAAACTTTGGTTGGATGCCGGAGAGAGCGCGAGGGTGCCGGAGGTAGGAGTCAACACTAAATTGAGATGCGAGTGTGCTTCAAGCACTTTTTAAAACCACAGAAGAAGAACAAATGAGCAGAAAACGTCTTAAACATAGTCAAATAATACATTAAACTTCATTTACTTCACTTTAATGCCTATCTAGGTACTTAAAAAATATATATTCGTCGTTTGTATCCAAGTTTTTATAAGGGTTTTGGAATATTCATTTTAATTTAGTTATATTAGTTTATGTTTTTCGCCATGTTTTTGTTTGAAGGTGCATTTACTGGAGCAGTATGTATTTCACGTCTCAGTGATCTACTATTGGTTTCTGACCTAGATTGTCGCTAGTCGTTGAAGAGGAACCCGCAGAGATATCCTTTGAAAAAAAAGATAGTCTTTCCCGCAGTGGCAGCGATGCCCTTTTGACACACGTGACTTTGCCGTCGTCTTGTGAATAGAAATGGTGTCAAGTGAGGGAGGCACTCGTTCTCGGGAAGTCCTGTTGCCGCTCTCAATGATCGCTTTCGCAACCAATCTATTTCCACTGGGAGGGAGCTCCAAATCCTTCAATGGCATCCAACACCTTTTGCCAAAATAGATTTGGGCTCCATGGCAGTGCAAGACTTAAAAAAAAAACAGGGGGGGCAAAACATTCCAAGGCCTAAAAATGCAGTGGACATCCTATTTAAAAAAAAGAAATAATACATTAAAAAATATTTATATGTGTAGATAGAGATAGAGATATAGACATAAATACATATAGACATAGATATACACATATATATATATACACATATAGATGTACACATATAGATATACACAGAAATATACACAGAGATATACACAGAAATATACACAGAGATATACACATAGATATACACATATACACAGATATATACACATAGATATACACATATACACAGATATATACACATAGATATACACATATACACAGATATATACACATATAGATATACACATACAGATGTACACATAGATATACACATAGATACACATAAATATACTCATAGATATACACAGATATATACACATAGATATACACATACATATGTACACATAGATATACACATAAATATACACAGCTATACACATAGATATACACATAGATATACACATATACACAAATATATACACATATAGATATACACATATAGATATACACATATACACAAATATATACACATATAGATATACACATATAGATATACACATACAGATGTACACATAGATATACACATAGATACACATAAATATACACATAGATATACACATAGATATACACATACAGATGTACACATAGATATACACAAGATATACACATAAATATACACAGCTATACACATAGATATACACATAGATATACAAATATATATTCACATAAATATATACACAGATATACACATATATTTACACAAATAGAAATGTTGAAATTTATAGATGTAGATAAAATATAAAATGTAAAGTTTTTATTTTTTTATAGTTCATTAAAATCTAAAGGTCCATACTGAAGCTCAAGCCACTCTTTCTCAATGTCGAAATGGGGCCTGCAAAATAATGCCCCACGGTCTTTAATTGTCCCCCATGCCATGAGCTGCAGACCACTATGTTAAAACTCCCTTTACCACCTCAACTTTTTGGGGCTCTCACGTGTCAAGTCCCGCCTCCCTCCCTCTCGCCGCGAGCTCGCCATCACACAGCACTCGTGTCACCATCGACGGCGCCAAGTACATAATACTGTTGAAATATTTAAACGACGGATCATTACTAGCTTTGCCTTTTTAATTACACATTTCATATTCCGCCTCGGCAACGGCCAAATGCACGCGGACAGATTTACGGGTGGTGGGGGGTGCCGTGCGTGCGTGCCAACCCGCGTGTGTTCACAGCTGTGGTTCGCTGGACTCGGTCCGAGAACAATTTGGACCCGTGGCGGCGCCGCCGATCGATACAAATATCGTAAAAATTGAAGGCATTATGTTAAGCATTTTTTCGCTAGAGTAGCAGAACAAAAATTGAAAGCATTATGTTAAGCATTCTTTCTCTAACGTGGTAGAAAAAACTGTCTGGAATAATAATAATTGTTTTGCCTGTGTAAGAAATTTGAAAATTCAAGTCAAGAATTGTGATATTGCTTTAGTTTTATTTTGAAAAATTTAAGGTATACAGATATACTGAACATATATGTATATACACAACTATTATGAAAAATTATTTATCTTTTTTGGGCAGTTTTCGCACTTTAATATTTAACCCATGTTCAATATTTTCAATAAGTTTGTATTATTGCACTGAAACATGTATTTTTTAACATTATATATTTTGTTATGTTTTGCTACTTCATTGGCATAACGTGCATTTGCTTTCAATCATTCCCATTTTACAGATTTATTCTTTTAGGCTAATTTGAACACCAAAAAACAAAGAAAATTCAAGAACTGTTTATTTTTAAGAATCTTCCATCCAACATAGGTACATTTTCAACAAAAAAGCAAACTTAGAGTACTCATTTTTATGACAAAAGCCCAAATTTTGGTTGTCAAAAATTTTCTTTTTGAACACATTTTTGCCTTTTGCATCTTTGACCTTTAAAAATATTATTCCCTTCATTTCAGGAGAACCATCAGCCATCTTTCAAGGAACCATACGGACTGAATTTGTCCCAATTCCCTGCCGAGCAAGACCTGGCCATCTACAACAGGTACATTTTACTCTAAACCATTACATAACCCCAAAATCCACAATCACATTACGTCCTCTTTTTGCAAACATGGCCGTTTAACTTGGGAAGGTTACCTACCACACGAGTTAGCACGAACTTAAGGCACTGTGAGTTCTCGCTAAGGATACAACGGGCTCCGTTGCCAAGTGCCCCCCCCCCGCCTCGTGAGCCACTCCAAAACTAGTAACTGTCAATTATAACCGTCGGTTGTCGTACGCGAGAAAAAAAGAAGAACCAAGTTTTTGGTGTTCGCTACTCTTGTGTTCTTTCACTTTGAAGTAAAAACCCGGGTTTGTCCAGGAATATCATTTATATTATGTCTTTGCCAGGATTATTATTTTTGGGGTCCTGTGGCACTTTTGTCCACTTTAGTGCACGTTTTTTAATTGATTTTTTTAATTCTTTGGAGCCTATTGGGAAGAATTTTGGCCATTTTTTATTCCTTGGAGCCTATTGGGAAGAATTTTAGCTATTTTTTTAGAAGTATTTAATGTATTTTTCACAATATTTGTGGCAAACATTACACTATAAAGAGGAAATCAATATATAAGTCGCACTGAAGTTTTCGTAGATTCGTAAATCGTAACTATTCCCAAACTAAAAGCGGAATAACAACATCATTCCTTATTCCACTTCCATTCCCTTCACACAACTTCCCTTTTGCATTCTCTTCTAATGACTGCTGCCTAACCCGTTAGCGTGGCTAATCAATCCATTAATATTCCAAATCCCAGATGGCGCCCATCATTTTTTGGACACAACTCATGTTTAATTAACTCTTCTTCTTAAAAAAAGACACATCTGGACACGTGTTTTTTGGGGGGTCAAAAGATACTTTTTAACCACTCCGTTTTTTAACAGGTTTGCACGTCTTGGCGAGAGTCAGCAACGGCGAGCGGCGGGCAGTGGCGGCCAGCGCCTCCACTTGGCAAACATCATCTGCTTGTGAGTAAAACGTGACCCGCGGGGAGGAGGGCGGCGGCCAAACAAAAGCCCACGGACATTAATCCTCGCTCACGTGCGGCGCTGGTGGCGACTCTGTTTCCCCGCCGCCAAGAGCTTTTAAAGTAAACCGGAGAAGGAACGCCATTCAAGCCCTTTCGGCTCCCTAAGTGCCGTACGGGGTCATTTCTTTCGGGACCAACACGCGTGGCGTTTTATCTTATGTCGGCCATGATGTTTTTTTAGTCGATGACTCAGATGTGAGTGTCATGCCGGTCGCCAAAAATCGACACGTGGCGTGGAAATGTGCGGAGAATTAAATGGATGTGTTTTTTAGTTGAGTTTGATGAGTTGAGAGGGAGAAAATTGCAAGGTTAGGTTTTGTAGTCGGAGTTTAAGTCGCGTGAGAAAGAGAAAAAATGTTTTTATGCAGAATTGGCAATGTTTTAACCAAAAAAGATATGTTTTGGGGCTTATTGGCTAACATGGCAGTCGCAATTGAATTAATTTATGTTGACATTATTTTTGGATCTATTTTCTACTGGCAAGTTTGTTTCAATCGTCCCCAAATATATATTTTTTTAATTTAATTAACTATTGAAGAAAGGAGACTATTGCAATGCAGTAATTTAGAATGACCTTGCTTTTTAAATGACTTTTTTAAACAAAAATATTAAGATATTTTTGGTAAAAAAGTCATATTAATATTAAGTCATATAAATATTAAGATATTTTTGGGGATTATGCTAACATGGTAGTAGAAATTGAAGTATTTTTTGGTGGAAATGCTACCATTATTTTTTGGATCAATTTTTTACTGCAAAATTTGTTTCAATTATCTGAAAATAAATATAAAAATATTAGAAAAGATGCTATTATTAGATGAAATCATCCTATTTCACAGCTAATGAAAAAAATGTAAACAATACATTCTAATAGCCAATCTTTTTTGCCTCATTTCCAATATTGCATCTTAATTTTTGCAATATTTTAGAATTGACCTTACCAGGACATGACCCTTTATATTTTTATAAGACTTATTTATGTTTTATTTACTGGGAAAAACACACTTTGTGGAGTATCAGTACACATGTTCAGGCAGCTGTGTGTGTGTGTATTACACAAGCGCTCTATTTTGGGATTTCTTACAACATCCACGTGGAAGACCCCCTACTACATTTCACCCTTACAGTGTCGACAGATAGGTCGCGCCTTTTCCGCTCATTTGTCGGATTTCCTCGTGGGTTGCGCAATCCGCCTGGCAAGTAGCCGGCCAACCCTCTCGCTTCAAGCCGATTGGACCATCTGAAAAGCATTGGAGGAATATATAAGGACATAAAATCAATACTAATTATGGAAAATGTAGTATTGCTAAATTTGAAAAAATAATACATAGATTTTTTTATAGTCAATTTTTAAAGTCTATTCAAAATATAACAACACTATAATTTGCTTCTTTGTGATTGGCTCGTGCCTATAGATGCTTGGGATAGGCTCCAGCACCCTCTGTAACCCTTATGAGGATAAGCAGTATAGTTAATGAATGTATACTTCTTTTTATGAATAAAAAAATTAACTAAATTAATATTAAATACCTATTTTTTATTATATTTTCCTTCAATTTTTTTTGTCTATTATAGAAATAATTACAAAATTTATTTTGTTTAATTTTTTGAAATTGTTGATTATTTTTATATATTTTTTTATTTTTTTTAAACTGCATTTTAATTGCAATTGGGAATTCACATGCATGTTTTACTTATGTGTATTTGTATGCTTTTAGAGAACCCGTTTCCCGCTTCCCCGAGGACAGCGCGTACGCTACGGCGCCCCCGCGGGTGGACGTGGAGAGCCGCGACGTCTTCGAGAGCCACGTGATGGCGGCTCACGGTCAAGTGAGACCTTTGTGCCGTGGCGACACGTTGATGTACAGGGAGTACGTCAAGAACAGATCTATGTAAAAAAAAACACATCTTTTCTCTCTCCTTATGGAATATGACTCACGTGGATCAACTTATTTTTAGCACTTTTACCACTTCATATTCATTCATGTCCTTTTAAAAACATTTAAAGGCCAAGAAAATCAATAGTATGCTGAGATAAAAGTGGATTATGCTCATAATTCAAATTTCCAGACAGAAATCTTTACATTATATGACTTAAGTATTGCTGTATTTTTTGTGTGTACATAAAGTATGAGAAAAAATATTATTTAGCAGCTTAAAACAGGTTTTACGACAATTATTTTTTCCTTGCTACTGCATGGTACTTCATTATTTGTTTTTTCATGTTGTAAAAATGAATATATGTTATGTTTTGATGATTTTTGTTGTCTTATAAGTGATTATATGGAAGCAACAGGGGGGAAAATGGTCGATATCAGGTAAGATGATACAATTTGAGGATTAAATGTCATATTTTAAGATGCTAAACTTCATATTTTAATGTGATTATGTTCATATTGTCATGGGATTTTATTTGTTTGATTTCATATCTTCTCTTTTTTGTCACTTTTTTCAGGTTTCTGGACAATGACCAATGTACACATGCCGACCTTCCGTGACCCCGAAGTTGGGCCGACTTTCAAAGACCCTTTGACGCAAGGTAAGGAAAAACATAAGCTTTTAAATTTAAAAAAAATGACTGTCGTTGATGTCAAAGGACATTGGTTAGCCTATAAGTAACTATTTTGTTGTTTAAAATAACTTAAATACTAGCTTAAACTAAATATATATAGAATATGTGCATTTTTTAAAATTATTAGACCCTTTTTTAAATATTATTTTCTCTGGTGGAAATTAATCAAAACAATGTTAATATAAGTCAAAGCTAAAGAAATTAAAATGAATGCAAAATATATACTCCAAAGCATCATTTTGGACTCTAAATCCATTAAAAAAAGCTCATGATCTGAACAATACAGTTTTTGTCCTTGAAAAACATTAAATATAAAATAAATTCATAAAAAAGTTTTAAAAAATGTATGCATTTCTCTGTCCAATTCATTCAACCCCATTCTCATCCTTCAGCACCACGGACAGCGTCCGTCAACTACATTTTAAATATTATTTAGTATATTATAAATTGTACGTCTATTGGCGGCGATTCTGTTACCAATGTGACTGTTAACCTCCCAAATGATGATTTGTGATGGATATCATGATTTCATTGA
Source organism: Stigmatopora nigra (assembly GCF_051989575.1). Taxonomy (NCBI): domain Eukaryota; kingdom Metazoa; phylum Chordata; class Actinopteri; order Syngnathiformes; family Syngnathidae; genus Stigmatopora; species Stigmatopora nigra. Next base: position 1,967,850 of record NC_135509.1, on the reverse strand, counting down.
CTAAAAATAGCTTTTATGACCATTACAGAAAGGACGGCGAGCCCACCCACTCGCCACGTTAGAGCGCCAACAACACACCTGCGAAAGGAAACGAGGCGGGGCTTCTCGCCAACGAAAACTCTGTCATCTGGTGACCCGGGAGTCGGACATCCTCGACAGGTATTTTCTAGCCAGCTGGCGGGAAGGGGGCGGGGCATTGACGCACAAAACATTCAATGGGACAAATGGTACTTTACTACATAGTTTTTTTAGGGATATTTTGGGTTTATTAGTCATTTTTTGTGATGATTTTGCGTCACAGTTTTCTACAAAGAAAATTAGAAAAAATTGGGGAATTTTATTATTTTATTGGAATCATTGGATTTAAGAGCAGTAATTATTTATGAATATTTTTGCTGTTGTATTATGTGTGTATGTATATATACACATTGTAGATAATATATCTTTTAGCAAGTTGGTCTTGTTTTTATTTTATTTTTTTATGTAAGGGCGTTTTAGGTAAAGTGTTCCAAATAATGTGAAACGTAAGAAGACTTGACAAAATGTCAACACTTAGTTAAACGCTGCCACTTTAGCGGCGGCTTTTGTTGTGGTTACGTGGGCTTTCTCTGGCACGTGTTTGGGCCGCCATCCATTTTAACCTGCCGCAATCAACGCCCTCACGTCACTTTTCCCTTTTTTTAAAGCGCCGGCGCCCCCGCCACAGTCGTCGCAGCACCGTGACCCACTTCGGGCGACACGTGCTCGCTCACTTATAAGACTAAAAGCAATTAAGTCACTTTAGGTTACTTTAGTCAGTGTGTCATTGACATAAGGTTTTATGTGATTATTTTGAAGACTCGTTTTAGAATCGTATTCTAACATTGGGCAATTATGCCAAACTCGGCTAGAGTCAGCTGGGGTTGGTTCCGGCACCCCTTGACCAGGATTAGTGTGATTGAAAATGAAATAATGAACATTTGGTTTTGTAGTCTGTAAAATTTTGTGGTTTAATGATTTGATTTTTGCGCTATAATGTTATTATTGGGGTCTTTTAATGTGATTTTCTAAGATTAACTTGCGTGTTTTCATCAATTTCATCTAATTTTGTAGTGTAGCATTGTTAGAATTTGTTAAAATAGTTTTAATGAGATGAAATTTTCAGTTTATATGTCATAAAATTTGACTTGGAACTTAACATGATGAATTTTGCATTGGTAGCGCACTGGCTTTAGTTCCTTGACAAGAACTGATGATTTATGTCTGTGTTAGTGTTTGCATTTGGTGCATTGATCTATTTATTTATGTTTTTGCAGAATAGCTTGTTTTGCAGTTCACTAAGAAGTTAAGGTGAGTTCGAATTGTTTTAATGTGATGACATTTTCAGTTTCTATGCCATAAATTTCAATTTGAATCTTAACATTATGAATTTTACATCAGTAACACACTGGCTTTAGTCCCTTGACAAGAACTGATGACTTCTGTCTGCGTTGGTGTTTGCATTTAGTTAATTGAAATTTTTCTCTTTAGCGTCTGGCTACACGGCACATGTCTGCAAACGACTAAGATGCTAAACGCTGTCTAATTTTGCCAGATGAGATATAATTGATGTATTTGGCTTCCTTATGCGTTCTCCAATGAGTCACTCGGCGCTTCATGTGCGCCGCCGCTCACTTGTCGTCTATGAAAACCCCTCACGACACCCCTCCCTCGTTTATTCTTTCTCTCATTCCCGCCCACCTGATCTTGAATCTCCCTTTCTGAGAGGCGGGGCTGCAACAGGTGGCCAAACAGCTGTTGCCTGGAAACCCCAAAGTGGTTAGCATGCAGCCTTTATCATCCATTCAAGCTTCCTCTTTACTGTCATTGTCACCAAGCCTATACACTAAATTCTATTATACATTCATCTGTTTAATACCAGTATTGTATCTGCAAATGAATTGCATTGAAATATTGTCACTGTCAACTAATGACTTGATTTTGGACTCACAGGTGTCAAAGTGGCGGCCCTGGGGCCAAATATGGCCCGCTTCATCATTTTGTGCGGCCCGAGTAAGTAAATAATTTTCTATTTTTAGGATCAAATTATAATGAAGAGTATAGATGTATATTCAATTTCCTGATTTTCCCCCTTTTAAATTAATAATTGTCATTTTTTAATATTTTTGTCTGTTTTTAGTTCAAAAATTATGTTGTAAAATCTAAAAATATATTTAAAAAAACTAAAATAAACATTGTTTTAGATCTATATAAAAACGGAATATTCAGGGATTTTAATCCAGTTATTTTAATCCATTTATTAAAAAAAAAATCTAAATATTATATCTAAAATGGTCAGGGTGGAGCATTTTTTTTTTGCATTATTACGACCACCAATAACAAATTGAAAGCGGCACTCCCGCCTGGTCTCTCATCTGTCTCCCCGGGCGACCAAGCGATGAAAAACACCCTAGAAGCAAAGTCCGCTTCCCTTAGAAAAACCCCGCCTCCTCCCCCGTCAGGCCCCACCCCCTCTCCCGGCGTGACGTCAGGGCCGTATAAAGCTGTCCCCGGAGCGCGTCCGCCGGCCGCTCGCCGCACGCCCGCTCTTCTTCGCCAATGCTTGTTCGCGCCGGTTCTGACCCGGGTGTGCGTCCCACGCGGGAGGAGCACCGCCAACGCCAGCGGAGATCACCGCTTCCCCGCCAGACTCTGCTCGTCGCAGAAGGTAAGCTGCACTTTTGCTCATTTATTTCCATTTTTTTAAATGTTTTTTTTGCATATGGATACTTAGAATGGGAAAGACCCATATGGCTATTCAGCACCATGGACAGCTCCATAACTGGTGTGTTCTGAGTGCTATGAATAGCCAGTAATGTCATTTTTTAAAAGAAAGCTCTTGTTACCATGTGCAAAAGCAATAACTGGCAAAAAATGTATTTTCTATTTCTATATTTTCATCCTCTTGCTACTGCAAATTTCCCCAATACGGGATGGATAAAGTCTTTTGGTTGCTGGTCAAATGGTGACAGTGAGTGTACTGTTGACCAGCTCTCAAAATTATATTCATGAGAGAAAGTTTAATATCGAAGAGAAGTGTTTATTATATAAGTACTGTTTAATATCTAAGTACTGTTTAATTTGAAAGACAGAAGTTTAATATCCAATTACTCCTTATTATCTAAGTACTGTTTAATATCTAAGTGCTGCTTAATATTTAAGTACTGTTTAATATCTCAGTACTTTTGAAAACAGTAGATTTAGATATTAAACTTTCATGAATATAATTTTGAGAGCTGCTTTCAACAGTACTTAGATTTTAAACAGTATTTAGATATTAAACAGTACTTATTTACTTTAACAGTACTTAGATATTAAACAGTATTTAGATATTAAACAGTACTTATTTACTTTAACAGTACTGATATTAAACTCTCTCTCTTAGATATTAAACTCCCTCTCTCATGAATATAATTTTGAGAGCTGCTTTCAACAGTAAACTCTCCAGGAATACAACATAAAATCAATATAAAATGAATGCCAAAAGTATTTTTCCACCTCTCACCTAACCACTCCCATTCCCTCTGTCTCCCCTTCAGGAGGAACCCCAGCCCGGCGATGAACTCCTCGTCGCCCTGGGCCAACGAATCGTGGTCAGACGGCAACGACAGTTGGGCTTGGCCTTGGGACGAGCCCACCCCGACCTCCACCTCGCCCGTCAACCCCTGGGACATCATGCTGTGCGCCTCTGGCGCCGCCATCGCCTGCGAGAACGCCATGGTAGTCGCCATCATCTTCTACACCCCGGCCCTTCGCACGCCCACCCTGGCGTTGGTGGGCAGCCTAGCCACGGCCGACCTACTCGCCGGCGTGGGCCTGGTCCTCAACTTCGTCTCCCGCCGTCTCCTGTCCTCGGAGACGGCCGGCCTCCTGACGGTGGGCTTCCTGGTGGCCTCCTTCGCCGCCTCGATCATCAGCTTACTAGCCATCACGGTGGACCGCTACTTCTCGCTACACCACGCCCTCACCTACTTCTCCGAGAAGACACTACGCTGGGTGCACGCCATGCTCCTAGCCACCTGGGGGGCGGCGCTAGTGCTCGGCCTACTACCCGTGTTAGGCTGGAACTGCTTGGGAAGACCCTCAGCCTGTAGCGTAGTGCGTCCGCTAACCCGTGCTAACGTCACGCTACTAGCCGCCGCCTTCTTCCTGGTTTTCGCCCTAGTCCTGACCCTCTACTTGAAGATCTGCAAGGTGGTTTGTAGACACGCCCACCAGATCGCCATGCAGCAGCATTTCTTCGCCGCATCGCACTATGTGGCCACTAGGAAGGGAGTGTCCACCCTGGCTATTATTTTAGGGACTTTTGGCGCCAGCTGGTCGCCGTTCGCCATCTACTGCCTGGTGGGACGCCGGGACTACCCGCCGGTGTATACCTACGCCACGCTGCTGCCCGCTACCTATAATTCCATGATCAATCCCATCATTTACGCCTTCAGGAACGCCGAGATCCAGCGGTCCTTCTACGTGCTGATCTGCGGATGCTTTCGGGCTAACGCCGCCTACCGTTCCAGGTCGCCAAGTGACGTTTGAGGTCAGAACAAACTAACTAACTAACTAAAACAGGATGGCTAGTGGCTAGCTAGCTGGCTAACTTCAAGATAGGTTCCTTTACATCGGCAAGTGGAACGTTTCCAGGAGAAGAAAGGACGCCATACTGGTTTTGAGGTTAGATTCGGAACGTGATGGGGGAAAGTTGGACTTGGTGGGTAGCACATTATAGTCCAGATGTTACACAAAGGAAATTACAAGATTTTTGGCTTCAATTCGGGAGATTTTTTGGATATTCCAAGTCATTTGAATGTGAATTTTCGTGCTGGATGAGATTATTATTGTAGCGTTATGGAATATTTCAATTTGAAATCTCACACTCGGAAAAATTAACATGGTGGAGATGGCCAAATTCACATTGTTTTATATTTTAAAGTTATGAGTTTAAAGTCATAATATTGTGGTATCTTGAATCTTATTAGTACTAAAATTTACATTTTACCAAAATAAAATAACATTGAGTCTTAATTTTTGCATTAGCCAAAAAGTCGCCATGTTAGAAATTTATGACACTAAAAAAAAATGCAGATTTGTTACATTTATTCACTCTGCAATGTATAATATTTTTAATTTCTCTTATTTTTTTAAGCAAAAGTACCACCTCAGTATAAAATGGGATGTTACAAATCAGCACTTTAACTTTGAACAAGAAAAAAATCACCATTTCATCTGTGAATGTACCATCAAAAAACAAAAAATCAGCAAAAAATTTGCACTTTACTCCGTTTTTTTCCCGTTTTTAAATGCCAAAGCAGTATTACAACAACCCTTGTATTGTGACCAGTGTGCCATTTTTATATTTTCTATGTTTTCTGTTGACAGGTCTATTTTCTATCAAAAAATAAAGTGCTCCAATTGCAAAAGAAAAAGACTTCCGTGTCTTTTTTTGTTGTATTTTCTGTGCACGTGTTTTTGATTTTTTTTTTTCCAGCGCAGCTGCCGCCATTTGACGGGACTAATGGCACATTGACGGCGCAAATTGCTCGTTGGCGAGAAATTGCTTTCATTCACAACGTGTTTGCTTTCACAGATTGCACGTGGATTCCGCAAAAAAACGTGACGGAGGAGAAGATGGGCGACCAATCGGATCGTTTGGAAATCAGAGGAACCCACAAACCAATGGGAAAGACCTTCAAAGTCAAGGGAATGACCTAAAGTGACCGGGTAAGTACCCTAAAATTGAATTTTAACCAAAAAAAAAAAGTTTTGACAATGATAGACTGTCCAACTGGCCCTGTCCAAATTTCATAGTCAATCTTTAAATCTCATTATACATGTTTAATGTGAATAAAAGACAAAAAAATATATTTTTTTTGACAGGAATGTCAATGGCACCCATTTGGTGGACTTTTTGGGCAAAAACATTGAACCAAAAGTGACATGTAAGTACCCTAAAATTTAATTTTAATGCAAAAAATGCTTTTGACAACTGGCCCTGGATGGTAGATGTCCAAATTTTTTAGTTAATCTAAAAAAATGATTTTTTTGTTGCTTTTATTCTATATTATACATGTATAATATAGAATAAAAGCCCAAAAAAATAATCATTTTTGACTGGAAGGGACAAATTAATGAATGTCTATGTCACCCATTAAGTGGACTTTTACTACAAAAAAAATGTGACCAAAAGTAACATGTAAGTACCCTAAATTTAAATTTTAACTAAAAAAAATGCTTTTGACAATGATAGATGTCCAAATTCCAATCTTTAAATCTCATTATACATCTATAATAAGAATAAAATCCCCTAAAAATAATTAATTTTGACCATTAGGTGGACTTTTTGGGCAAAAAAATGTAAGTAAGTACCTTAAAATGAAAGTGAAACCAAAAAAAATGAACAAACTGGCCCTGGATCCTCATCCGTCAGTACCATTGACGGCATGTACGTTCTTTTTCGGGCCTAAAAAAATTACCCAGAGTTTGACATGGCTGCCATGAAAAAGTGCTTGAGCAGAAATGTCTTTTTGGACGGTTACCACGGCGACAGGCGCAGATTGCGCGTGGGCGAGATGATCGGCAAGTTCGGGGTGCGGCCATTTCTCGGGAAATGAGATATTAATAAATCAAACTCTTTTAATGATAAACATCCTTTCCATTTCTAGTTAATATTTCCTAAATATGATATATTTTAAAGTTTTCCTGCATTACGCTTCTATTGTTGACCATTTCAATTTTCTTCCTGGAAGCAATGAGTCACGTAATGAAGTCTGAAAAAATAGATTTAATGGGAAACCAAATACACTCTTGATTTTCCACCAAAAAATAGACTGACTCAAAAATACTCTCAAGTAGACGGAAAAAAAATAAGAGGAGAAAAACAAAATCCAACCTTAATTGTATTTTTAAATAGTACAGCTGTGTTTTCTATAATAATTCTCATCATAACAAATCAATAATAACAACTCATAAGCAATTTTTGCATTATTACAGTCACTTTATTGCATTTGAATGAACAGTAAATGATATGAAAAGGCCATAAATGAAGTTATAGATAGGCACATGGTCAGTTTTAATTCATAGCACCCACTTTGGTCAATGGTAGTATTAAAAATACATATTTCTTGATTTATGAAGAGTGGTCGAATAAGAAAAAGTAGCAAAAAAAAGCACAGACGGCCAATAAAGCCACAGATAATAGTGTATTCTTCCTATTGGCACTTCGTAAGAGCTGTAGTTCTTTATCTGGAGGGTAGAAAACACAAAATTAATTCATGAAAAACATATTTTATATTTATTTAATATACTTATTTAATATTAACATGTTTTAGGTGAGTTTTAATTGTCTTCATACCCAGATTCCGCACCCTTTCGATGATGACTGCCATTTCTATTTCCAGTTGTTGCCTGCAAAAACAAAAGTAATTTTTGAAAAATATGGACTAATTTGGCTGCCATTGACGATTATGGACGACTATTGGACGTCCATCACTGGTAATGTCACTTGAAATATGTTATATGATGATGATCAGAGACTATATTAGAGATGATAATTAGTGTGACCTTTCTTCCTCGGACAAATCTCCTCGCCTGCTCTTGAATTCTGCCGTTTCTAGGTTGTCATGGCAACGAGTCCGTCTCTCCTCCAAGCGGTCAATCTGCATTGATATGTATCACACAGTCAAGAAAACGACTTTTGCCCTTTAAATGGCAATTCAACCGAGTTAAAACATTTCAAGTGGAATCAGAAATGTCTGGTAAGTTACCTCGCTAGCGACGCTGACATTCTCCCTTCTTTTATCTTTTGCATTCACCATTTTTCAACATAAAAGTCGTGTACATTGACTGAGAAATTTATGAATTAGCATGACGAAGGCGGAAGTGAGTTTCTTCTTCGTCTGTTCCACTGTTGACAAGTGTTTTTGTATAACTTATTTTCTGCTTTCTTTTACTTTTTGGTACACTAGCGCCCTCTAGCGGAAGTTATGTTTACTTGTCTGGATCTGCCTGGCAATTGATGACCAAACAACCACCTGCTCTGCTTGTCGTGGTAGGTACTTTGTTTGTTATTAAGTTTGTTTAAAAGGTGATTTTTGTGGAAAAGTAATTTGAAAACTGCATTATTTATAGAAGGCTTTCGCGACAGTTAAGCAGTTCGAAGTCGTTCTGATCGTTTCTAATCGGATTGATGGACGTGAGAGGATTTAACCCCCGTACTAACAGCCTAGTTACAGCTAAATACACCTTCTCTCTTTCTAAAACATTTTATTTTCCCTTTCACATAGCCAAAATGCCTCTTTTTATTAACCGTGACCAAATATTTGCGCATCAAGTGCACCTGCTGGAACATAAACTACGGGTAAGTTATATTTATGATTGGGAAATGTTATTTGAAGAAGCACGTTTTTCCATTGTTATAACATTTCTTATTGACATTCTTTTTTTAGGGTAAAGAAGAGCGAATACTAGAATTGGAGACTGAAAATGCTATTCTTCATATAAGGCTTGCTGAGGTAAGAGGCTAATTTCATATTTTTTATTGCATAATTGTTTTTGTGTTACATATTTATTGTCAATATTGAGTTCCTTTTGTTTTACGGGTGTTACTGGATTAAAGCTCCATTATAGCTCCATTTATGTATTTATATCTTTTATATATATATATACACATATACACATATACATATATATATATACACATATACATATATATACACATATACATATATATATATATATATATATATATATATATATATATATATTTATATTTATATATATATATATATATATATATATATATATATATATATATATATATATATATATATATATATATATATATATATATATATATATATATATATATATATATATATATATATATATATATATATATATATATATATATATACACACACACACACACATATATATATATATATATATATATATATATATATATATATATATATATATATATATATATATATATATATATATATATATATATATACATAGACATATACACATACATGAACACATGCATAGACATACATAGACATAGACACACGTGTATATGTATATATGTGTATATGTGTAGTATATGTGTATATGTGTAGTATGTGTATATGTGTAGTATATGTGTATATGTGTAGTATATGTGTATATTTGTATGTGTATATATACATATATATTTTTAGTCTGTGGCCAACCTGGAAGAGGAAAGAGAAGAAAAAAACATCCTAAAGATGGAAGAGAAGAACACACGTTTACGTTCAGCTGGTGTCAAACTCATTTCCGAAGTCAAGGTAAGTTAAAACTTGCCCTGACATGTTCATAAACAAGACACTTTCCAAATGTTTGATTTTTTTAATATTGTTTTAGACGTTGAAGCAGTGCCTAAGTGAGTTTTTTGCCGTCTATGGGGGTTTTGCAACTGAGCTGGAGGAAAAGAGCAAGCAGCTGCAGGAAATTGTGGAACAACAAAGATGCTCTTCTTTAAAAGAATGTGACCAAGATACTGTTGAGAGTAAGTTAAATTTGGGCCTAATTTTGATAATCATAGAACTTTGGCTAAAACTATGTTTTTTATTCAGATTTACAAGAACGGTTAAGTGCTCTAGAGCGATCTCTAGAGGAGGAGCGGGACAAATGTGGAGTGGAAAGGCAACGGCGGAAAGAACTTCATAATACGCTTGTGGTGAGTTTATGACATTATTTGTTGTTATAAGTTGTATTTTTGTATTGATTTTTTTTATTTGTGGCAGGAGTTGAGAGGCAACATACGTGTCCACTGCAGGTTGCGACCACTCTTGCCTTTCGATGACGTCCAATCCTCCCCTTTCAGCTCCGGGTGCGTCTTATAATAAAGACAAAGTACAAAATGTCACTTTTTGGATCTGTGTTAAAGTACTGTTGTGTTCATTTTCCAGGCCTGATTCGTCAGAGCGGGTGATTCAAGTTGTCAGTGATGTAAGTTGGACTTTATTATCTTATGGGATGCTATGCCTTTATATCAAATCAAAAGACTTTATTGGCATCATACATAGCTGTGTGTAACAAAAAAGGTGAAATATTATTTAACAAAGGTGCTCTTAAATGAGTCAAAATGTTCAAAAGTCTGCACTTTGATGGCCCACTTTTGAAATAGGTCCAAAAAAATGTGTTGAACTGGCTTTGTTAGTTTACATTTTTTAACTTATAGAGTACAGACATAGGTGACAATGTTGAATCAAGTGGGGTTGGGCTGCAGTGGATGGGGTGGGGTGAGGGTAGTGGAGGGGTGGGGGGAGGATTTTGCTAAAACTATCCGGCCGGTCTTGACCGAGCTGACTTCCAAACTTGAACCAACGGGGGCTGGGCTGCAAAAAGCAGCTGATGGCAATGCACTGATTGCACACGGAGCACACTAGTATTGAGGAAAGCTTTGCCCTTTATGAAAACCTTCATTTTGTGGAATAGTTTGAAATTAAAGACTATTTTTGAGGGATGTTATGCCTTTATATCAAATATAATGCCTTTATCGTCATCATACACAGCTGTGTTTAATGAAATAGGTGAAATATCATTCCTAAAAGTTGCTCTTAAATGAGTCAAAATCAAAAAAAGTATGTGCTTTGATAGCCCACTTTTGAAATAGGTCCAAAACATATATATATATATAGAACTGACTTTGTTAGTTTACATTTTGCAACCCAGACAGTACAGACGGACATAGGTGACAATGTTGAATCAAGTTGGGTTGGGCTGCTGTGTGTGGAGAGGGATGGGGAGGAGAGGGATGGGGAGGAGAGGGGAGGGGAGCTTTTCCCCCAAGCTATCCGGCAGGTACTGACCGAGCTGACTGACAAACTTGAACCAGCGGGGGTTGGTCTCCAAGAAGCACCTGACGGCGATCCACTAATTGCACGCGTAGGACATTAGTATTGCAGGAAAGATTCTTCTTTATGAAAGCCTACATAGTTTGAAATGAAAGCCTAGTTTTATAGAATGCTACGCCTTTATATCAAATCAAATGCCTTTATGTTCATCATATACAGCTGCATATACTAAAATAGGTGAAATATAATTCAACAAAGTTAAAAAATTAAATGAGCCAAAATGGTTAAAACACTGCATTTTGATAGCCCACTTTGGAAATAGGTCCAAAAAATTATGTAGAACTGGCTTTGTTAGTTTACATTTTTTAACTCATAGAGTACAGACATAGGTGACAATGTTGAATCAAGTGGGGTTGGGCTGCAGTGGATGGGGTAGGGGTGAGGGTAGTGGAGGGGTGGGGGGAGGATTTTGCTCAAGCTATCCGGCCGGTCTTGACCGAGCTGACTTCCAAACTTGAACCAACGGGGGTTGGGCTGCAAGAAGCAGCTGATGGCGATCCACTGATTGCACACGGAGCACACTAGTATTGAGGAAAGCTTTGCCCTTTATGAAAACCTGCATTTTGTGGAATAGGTTGAAATTAAAGACTATTTTTAAGGGATGTTATGCCTTTACATCAAATGAAAAGCCTCTATTGTCATCCTATGCAGCTGTGTATAATGAAATATGTGAAAAATATGTTATTTAAAAAAGGTGCTCTTAAATGAGTCAAAATGGTCAAAAGCCTGCACTTTGATGGTCCACTTTCAAAATGGGTCTAAAAAAAGTCTTGAACTTTCTTTGACAGTTTACTACACCAGGCAGGATAATACATAGTTGAATGGAGGGAGGTTGGGCCAGTGAGGATGGGAGAGTGGAGGGGAGGGGGGAGGTTTTGGTTTTGCCCCAACTATCCAGAAGAGACCGACCGACCGAGCTGACCGACAAACTTGAACCATTGGGGGTTGGGCTGCAAGAGGCAGCTGATGGCAATCCACTAATTGCACACGTAGGACATTAGTATTGCAGGAAAGATTCCTCTTCATGAAAGCCTATATAGTTTGAAATGAAAGCCTAGTTTTATAGAATGCTACGCCTTTATATCAAATCAAACACCTTTATGTTCATCATATACAGCTGCATATACTAAAATAGGTGAAATATAATTCAACAAAGTTAAAAAAATTAAATGAGTCAAAATGGTTAAAAGACTGCATTTTTATAGCCGCCTTTTGAAATAGGTCCATAAAAAAAGTATTGAACTGGCTTTGTTAGTTTACATATTGTAATCCATACAGTAAAGACAGTCATAGGTGACATAGGTGACAATGTTGAATCAAGTTGGGTTGGGCCGCTGTGGGAGAGGAGGAGAGGAGGAGAGGAGAGGGGAGGGGAGGAGAGGGGGGAGGTTTTTGCTCAAACTATCCGGCCGGTCTTGACCGAGCTGACTGACAAACTTGAACCAACGGGGGTTGGGCTGCAAGAGGCAGCTGATGGCAATCCACTAATTGCACACGTAGGACACTTAGTATTGCAGGTAAGATTCCTCTTCATGAAAGCATATACATAGTTTGAAATGAATGCCTATTTTTAAGGGATGCTATGCCTATATAACAAATGAAAAGCCTTTATTGTCATCATACATTTTTTATAAAGTCTATCTGTAAATATATAAGTATTTTCCACTTTAATTAATAACATTATTTAAAAAAAAGTTTCCATCTGAAATGGAAAATGATTAAAAGACATTTTCCATTACAAACAAAAAAAAGCTCAAATAAAAATTGCTTTAGATCTATAAAAACTGCCTATATAGGGCTTTTAATCCAATTAAAAAAAATCTAAATATTACATCTAAAATGGTCCAACCCGAGTTTGACAAGCCACACCCACTTAGACAAATATGCTTTGTCATCAAGTCAGTTTAAAAGCTCAAAAGCCTTTTTTTAATCTCTTCCAGGACACTGTGGTGGTAAACTGCACAAAAGCGGGGGTGCCGCAGCAAAACAAGATGTTCGAATTTGAAAGGTAACCTAATTTATACACAATTTTTTAATATGGGCTTCATCCTAAATCAACTTTTGCAGAGTTTACGGACCAAACGACTCCCAAGAAGTCATTTTTGAAGAAGTCAAGCCTCTTCTGACATCTCTACTAGACGGGTAAGTGTCCAAGTAAGTATGGACAAAAATCTGTTTTGATATAAATCCCTACTTCAGCTATAACGTCTGCATAATGGCGTACGGCCAGACGGGAAGCGGGAAGACCCACACCATGATGGGATCCCCCGAATCCGAAGAATCTTGGACTTTACGTCGGGGCGTCATCGTCATGGCCGCCGCTGAGATTTTCCGGTAAGACAATCGGTGACCCCGAATCAATAAGTTGTAACCGGTATATTGATGTGTTCTCGATGCAGACTGATTTCCGAGACGCCGCCGTCCAGCCACGCCGTCGAGATGTCGGTGACGGAAGTCTACAACAACGACGTTTCGGACCTGCTCGCTAAAGACGCTGGGAGACGTCGGGAAAATGTCGGTTCGGCTGGTCAGGTGTCCTTCACTCAAGAGTGAGTGTTAACCGACAAAATGGTCGGGTAACGTTGATGCGATGCTAGCGTCGTGACTGGACGTTTGGTCGCCAGTCAAATGGTGACGGAGAGTTTACTGTTGAAAGCAGCTCTCGAAATTATATTCATGAGAGAGAGTTTAATATCTAAGAGATAGAGAGTTTAATATCTAAGTACTGTTTAATATCTAAGTACTGTTTCATATCTAAGTACTGTTTCATATCTAAGTACTGTTTAATATCTAAGTACTGTTTAATATCTAAGTACTGTTTAATATCTAAGTACTGTTTAATATCTAAGTACTGTTTAATATCTAAGTACTGTTTAAAATCTAAGTACTGTTTAATATCTAAGTACTGTTGAAACCGGCTCTCAAAAGTATATTCATGAGAGTTTAATATCTTAATATCTACCGTTTTCAACAGTACTTAGATATTAAACAGTACTTAGATATTAAACAGTACTTAGATATTAAACAGTACTTAGATAATCAACAGTACTTAGATATTAAACAGTACTTGGATAATCAACAGTACTTAGATATTAAACAGTACTTAGATGTTAAACAGTACTTAGATATTAAACAGTACTTAGATAATCAACAGTACTTAGATATTAAACAGTACTTAGATGTTAAACAGTACTTAGATATTAAACAGTACTTAGATAATAAACAGTACTTAGATATTAAACAGTACTTAGATGTTAAACAGTACTTAGATGTTAAACAGTACTTAGATATTAAACAGTACTTAGATGTTAAACAGTACTTAGATATTAAACAGTACTTAGATAATCAACAGTACTTAGATATTAAACAGTACTTAGATGTTAAACAGTACTTAGATATTAAACAGTACTTAGATAATAAACAGTACTTAGATATTAAACAGTACTTAGATGTTAAACAGTACTTAGATATTAAACAGTACTTAGATGTTAAACAGTACTTAGATATTAAACAGTACTTAGATAATAAACAGTACTTAGATATTAAACAGTACTTAGATGTTAAACAGTACTTAGATATTAAACAGTACTTAGATATTAAACAGTACTAAGATATTAAACAGTACTTAGATAATAAACAGTACTTAGATATTAAACAGTACTTAGACATTAAACAGTACTTAGATATTAAACAGTTCTTAGATATTAAACAGTACTAAAATATTAAACAGTACTTAGATACTAAACTCTCTCTCTTAGATATTACACTCTCTCTCATGAATATAATTTTGAGAGCTGGTTTCAACAGTAAACTCTCTGTCACCATTTAACCGGCGACCAAACGTCCGAGCACCTGCTAACATAATGTCGGCTTACAGGTCTGTTGGCGACGCCGAGGAGGTGGCGCGGATCATGAGCAGAGTTCTTCGACTACGAGCTCACTGTCCCACCCTCGTCCACGCCGACTCGTCACGCTCTCACCTGGTCGTCACCCTCACCATCTCCTCCAAAAGCCCTAATGCACAAGCTTTGGGTGAGGTCACCCACATATGAAAGTTGACTGTATGTAAAAGTAAAAGTTTGACATGAACCTGTATTTTTTTAATTTTTCCTCATAGCCCGTTGCCTGCAGAGCGCCAAAAAGCGAGAATCATGGAGTCCAAAGTGTCGCCGCGCCATGCGAAACTCACCAGAAGAAGGATTCCAAACTCCCAACTCCTCCGCTTCGTTATCTCCGTGCCACTCCCCGAGATTGGGCGGGGCGCAATCGCCGTTTCGGACCAAGCTGCAGCTGGTGGACTTGGCCGGGAGCGAGTGTGTCGGTAAAACTTTGACTAGATACGGTACCCGGACGTTTGGGCCCCGGACATTTGGTCGACAGACAGTTCTCTCTATCAGGATTATAATTTTGAGAGCGAGAGATTACCTTATTGATCGCTTTCAACATTAAATTATCTCTCTCTCTCTCATGATTATAATTTTGAGACAGAGCAAATCTGGCGACCAAACGTCCGTTAGACGAAACGTCCAGTCACGGTAAATACGAACTAAGTCAGTGTGTTTTTGGCATTGTTAAAAAAAAATTATAAAGTCAATTTCACTTAAAAACCGTCACAAACATGACGGAAATGCCGCCTGTCTTCAGTAATTTTTTTCTCATTCTCGCCAACAATCAGATATGACAGGAGTTTCCGGGGGTGCCTTATGGGAGGTCTCCTGCATCAACCGGAGTCTCTCGGCGCTTTCCGACGTTTTAGCCGCGCTAGCCGAGCAGAGGACGCACGTCCCGTATAGGAACAGCAAACTCACTCATCTCCTCCAGGACGTCTTAGGTAAGATAGATGGAAGCCTCAGCCCCCGTCTGCCTACTCATTTGTCTCATTTTTTATCCGCCAGGGGGCGACGCCAAGCTGCTGGTGATGCTGTGCGTGTCCCCCACTCGCCGCTTCGTCACCGAGTCGCTGCAGACGCTGGCGTTCGGGGTTCGGGCTCGACAAGTGCAACGCGAGCCGCTTAGGAAGAAAAGCCACGCCCTCAGAATTAAGTGATTTTAATCAATGACGACAATGGATTCCCTTTGAGGTACTGTCTAAGAATTAAATCATTAATGCACAACAAAAAAATTAAGAACATATTATGGGATTGAAATGATAGTTGTAAAAACTTTTTACACTTTTTAATATGATAATTTACCAATTTTTTTAGATGCTGTGGTGCAATATGATGCAAATTTAATTAGTTTTATGACTGCACTCTATCTTAAGCTACACTATTTGTTTTTTTTTAAAGTCACTGTGTTTTATATGTCTGTCTTTAAACTAGTTTAGGTCACTTCTAGTTTGTTTGTCAATTTTTTAGCCATTTCTGTGACATTTCTTATTATGTCTTTCTTTCTATTGTATTTTGGGATAAAACTGGTGTCTTCCTATTAGTTTCTGTTCACTTTCTATTCTATTTAAGGCACTTTCTGTATGACTTTCCTCTTATTTTCAGTCACTTCTTGGTGTATTTGAAGTAAATCTGTCTCACTTTTTGTCTATTCTGTGTCACTTGGTGTCTTTTTATGTAAGTAGTCATAGTACTTAATAGTAGTAGGAAATTTACAACAACAAAAAGTACTCATGCAATTTAATACAACTCTAAATACAATGTATTGGTTTGTGTCTTACTACTAGTACATAGTTATCATATATATTTGACAAAATATTCATTTAAATACAATTCAATGACCCTTTATTATTTTTAAATGGATTAGACTTCTTCAAAGATGATTATTCCAACATTTTATATATATTTTATATCATATTTATCCTACTTAACATACTTAAACCCAATGAACTCCAATTTTTCCCCCCATATTTTTATTTTATTACTTTTATTGCACTATTTTAAATGCTACCCCAGTTTTTTCTTCGTATTTTAATATGTCAATATTTTTATGCTTTTTCTGCTACTTTGTAGATAATAACCCAGAACAAAATGCCTATCGGCACTTTCTTCTTTGAGATTTATTGTATTTTTTTTCCTTCAGCGCAGGTGGGATATCGCAAAAAAAGCCGTAAAACTCAAGATGGTAAGCCAGTGAACATTTGGATGCTTTCCCAGCCTTAAGCTAAGAAAGCAATGTAATGTTTTTTATTTTATTGTTTTATTATGTGCTGCCATTAACAAATTCACTTTTGCAGTTAGCCGCCATTGGGAAATTCATTTGGAAAAATAGGCATGATTTTTGGGTTTTTTTAATGGACTTATTTAAAGGTAAGTTGTAGTAGTGCAAAATTTTATAAAAACTTAACAGTAATTGATTTTAAAATATTTGAGTCATTGATTATAGACTATTTTAAAGCTCAAATTATCCTAAAATTTCCCTTAAGTCACTTATTTAGCTTTTAAGGTTCTTAATTTAAACAAATTAGACACTTTTAAAACACCCCAAAAAAAACATTCGCCCCATTTTTGCCTTTAAATGCCTATAAAAATCCTTTCTAGCCTTTAAATCTCCTTTTTATAATGCCAATAAAAGCATTTAATTCAATTAAAACCTACTTTTAAATTATATAGTCAATAAATTGTCAGTTTATCCCATCATGCCTATTTCCTACAACACTCTAAAGCAGTAATAGTTTAATAAATGTCTATTTATTTTTTACTCTTAAAACAATCCCCCATTAAATCCATTAAATACTCCATAAACAATCCCCCAAAAAGGCATTTTTTGTCGATTTACCTTCCCAAATAGTGCAAAAAAACAAGACTTAAGCAATGGAACATTAGATTTTTATCAATTCAAGCAAACTGTAACAGTTACATAAGTTACATGAAGCCATTTTTTTCTCTCTTTCTCTTCCAAAGCAGACTTTTTATCATCATCATTTCATTCCTCCCCAAACAACAAAGACAGCAAACCCATACAAGCGCAGGCAACTAAGTAGTAACGGCACAATACATTCAACTCAACGACACACATGGACAATAAGGCAGAAGAAGAAGAAAAAAACTACAAACGGACGGACAAAAAAACCATGGCTGTCGTTTGCATTGTTTTGTCTTTTTTTGCCGTAAAAACCAAACGAGGTAAGGCCTCTCGTTCTAGGTTGAAAAAGCTGCCTTCATTACTATTTATAACCTCTGAATTCTTCATTTAAACAGAGACAAACCGGCGTATTTTAGCGCCAAAAAACTGGACCGGAATCGGAAAAAAAACGGCTTAAGAATTCACCATTCCTCATTTCTGGATTCCCTGGGGTCAAAGGTCAGTGAATGTACACGATAATTACACACAAATTGTTCCCGAGGGGAGGAAAAATAATAATAATAATAATAAACTGCGGAAAATAATGTGCGAAATGCAACATGCCGTCTTCTAATTAAAAAGACATCACACGATAGGGCGGAAAAACGAATGCCGTTTTTTGGACCACGAAAAACATGACGACGACAAGACCGATGGGAGGGGGGGGAGGGGCATTTGTCGTCATTAGGGTCACTCCATCCAATCGCCTTCGTCGAATTCCGATTCGTCCTCCGAGTCGGAGTACTCGACGGCGATTCGTCGGGATAAGATGGTGGCCACGTCGTTACCCACGCGCTCGTGTTTTGCTTCCTGTTCTCGTTGCTCTTCCACTTTGCGTAGTTGGATGCCTGAAAAGGGGCGGAGTCAGATGTGTTGCGGTAGCACGACACACAATCCCTTCTGTGTAATAACATGAATTGACATCTAGGATTGACTATAATAAATATTTTATGCTAGGGCTAGTTCTGCCAGCTGTTAGCAGGGAGTTTGTCTAACACATCGATAGGCAAACTATGGCCCGCGGGCCACATACGGCCCCATTAGGCTTTTTAATCCAGCCCACCGACTTTGTCCAATTTTTTTCCCCCAAGTTTTGTAGTGTCCACTATTATTAGTTTTTGGTGTTTTACAGCCCCTCCATCTTTTTTAAATGACATTTTAATATTTCTTAACACATTCCTTTATACTTTGTACTTTATACTTTTTGTTTAATGATGAGTGATGAGTATGTTAATACTCGAGTCCTTTTTTTCTGTTTATGTTTCATATGTACTGTTAACGGATGCACTTTTTTATATGTATCCTATCTTGTGCTGACCCACTCCATCTGTCAAATTTTTAAAGTCAATATGGCCCCCAGAATTAGGACTTACCCTTGCGTATGGCTTCCAACAGGACACTGCGGGCATCGCTGATGGGCGGCAGGCTGGCGGGATGATGCCGCTTTCCTCCCAAATCGTGCATGTTGGAGTGCGGCGGCGGGGTGGCCACGCCCCCCGCGGAAGGGAAAGCTGGCACCGGTGGCGGTCCCGATAGACTCGGGGATGAACTGCGCATTCCGGGTAAGGGGAGCGGAGGCGGGACCGGCGGAGGAGGTAGGGCGGCGCCGTCCGGTTGGGAGGAGAAGCCTCGAGCCGGGGAGGAAGAATGGAGTGGTGGCGCCACCGGTGGAGGGGCGGGGTGAAGCACCCCCGGGGCGATCTGGAGCGGTGCCGGCGGAGGGGGGATGGCAGGGGGTTGCTGGTGGATGGGGTGCGGGGGGATGGGCGGGGGAGGTGTTCCCCGTGAGGAAGGGAGGGGCGGGGGAGGCGGGGGGAGAGGTGGGGGTGCCGGAGGGTGGGCGTTGGAGTTTAGGCCCGCCGTCCTCGCAGGAGACTGAGGTCTGCTGTCGGAAAAACCCGAACTGGAACTGCGAAAAGGGAGAAAAATAAGGAGGATGGATGGATGAGTGTATGGCGTTTAAACTCAAGGTAATGGATGTCCAATCGCTTTGAAGCACTACTAATGATAAACTGTCTTTCATTTGGCAGGAGAAGGATGAAAAAAGATGACTTTCAAGCCTGAGGCTGAAGCAGGGGGAAGAAACAAGACTTCATTGATTGGTCCTTTGACGTCTTTGGTGTGGAAATCTCAGAATCAATGCTGACACTTGGGATTGGCAAGTGAGTAGTCTGTCAAATCAACTACTTTAAATTTGGCTGCACTTATTAGGTGGGGTAACATATTGAAATCCCATTAGGTGAGACACATTGACAATTAAATAGAGTTGTGATAATGTTAAATTACATTGAATTTCTATAACAATTGCTGTACTTTTTTAACTACTAATATTACTTTTAACTCTTAACCAGGGTAAATGAGTAACAAAAATGTTTTTTAATGTTTTTGTTATTTATTTGATAGATTTATTTTGAGTCAAAAATGTTTTTTAAAGTTTTTTGGTTATTTATTTGATGCCAATGTTTGACAAGGCAGTAAATGAGTAAACAAAAATATTCTACTGACTAAGATTTATTTAAAATTCAATAAAAAAATGTTTTCTAAACTAGATAATATACCAAATATTTCATCTAATAGGGATTGGACGACTCTGGCGAATGAATAAAAAATATTTTTTGCAATTTATTTAA
This sequence comes from Stigmatopora nigra, assembly GCF_051989575.1. Lineage (NCBI taxonomy): Eukaryota > Metazoa > Chordata > Actinopteri > Syngnathiformes > Syngnathidae > Stigmatopora > Stigmatopora nigra. Next base: position 1,947,536 of record NC_135509.1, on the reverse strand, counting down.
TGCCTAAGTTTGACAAAGCAGTGAATGAGTAAAAAAAGCATTCTACTGACTAAGATTTATTTAAAATTCAATAAAAAAATGTTTTCTAAACTAGATAATGTACCAAATATTTCATCTAATAGGGAATGGACGACTCTGACGAATGACTAAAAAATGTTTTTTTTGTTATTTATTTGATGCCTAAGTCTGACAAAGCTGTGAATGAGTAAAAGAACATACTACTGAATGATTTTTTAAAAATTGATTAAAAAAATGTTGTCTAAACTAAATAATGTACCAAATATTTCCCCTAAAAGGCATTGAACAACTCTGACTTTAATGACGCTCCCACCTGATAACCGACGGCGGCTTGATCTCCCCCAACGGATGCGTGGCTGGCGGCGGTGGAGGCGGGGCCTCATTGGGCCGCGAATACATCCTCTCGCCACTCCGGCTCAGCAGCTCGTTCATCTGCGTGTACGGCAACGCCGCCAACGAGAATGGCCCGTCCATGTTCTCCATGTACATCTGACCCCTGACCCCAACCACACAGGTAGTGTTAAAACTATCATTCGCATTTATTTGTTTACATCTCATTCTCTTACCTGTTGTCAGGGTAACCCACGGAACCGTTGGCTTCTCGGTGCTTGTCGTCCAGCCCGTCTTGCGCTAATTCTGCACCCAACGCTAGCTTCTGCCACTCTTTTTTGCGGTCGTGAGGCGCCCGTGGGACCTTGTCGGGCTCTGCCGGGCGGTCGATGCCTTTCAGCTGAGGAAAGAGTACAGAGGTTAGTGTTTTTGTTGACTTTGGAGGTCAAGAAAAATGTATTTTTTGCATGCTTAAGTGATGTTTACTCAATATCGGATGAGAGCAATACTGTTAGTTAGCTTTTAACTACGACTGTGCACTATTATTGACTAATTGGATGAATAGAGGCGGTTTAAAGTGGCTAAAATCATCAAAAAAAAAATTGCTATTTGGTCTAATAGCTGTTTTTAAGATCATTTTTTTGGGCCGTGATCAGGTTTTTGTCTTAAGTTTAATATTATTGGTAATTACATACTTTTTTTGTTCAAGTACAATAATTAGCTTTACTATAGTTGAAAAACTTGACATAAATAATGAATAAAAAACTAGTTTTTGAAAAATCTGGCCACCCAAAATGAGTAAAAAAAAAATTGGCATCAAATAAATAACAAAAAAACTTTTAAAAAGTATAATAGTATAGTAGTATAATTAAAAAAACTTAACATAAATAATGAATAAACCAGTTTTTGAAAAATCTAGCCCCCCAAAATGAGTAAAAAAACAGCCATTTAGACCTAAAACAACAAAAAACGTTTCCTACCATCACCAAAAAAGCCCCCTACATTAGCATGCTTTGCACTTAAGCCCCCACAAATTAAAAAAACACCCAAACAAGCAACAAAAAACATATAAAAGCTTCTTTTTTTTTGTTCCACATACCTGCCCGGGAAGGTCTAAGTACCTATAGACCTGGTCATACATGCGGGGGTCCTGCGACTATAGGAAAGAAAGCAAAAAAAACAACAAAACAAAAAAAATACAAGAGGAGAAGCATCGGGGAAGGGTCAGAGCAACAAAAAAAAATTTCAACACAACACTACACTCGTCAAAAACGACAACAACAACGACAACGGTGTGGGTGACGTGGGGTCACCAAAGCAAGAGGAGTAAAAGTGCTGTTAGACAAAAAACGCTCACAGCCGGAGGGAAATCGTGTCAACAAAAACACACAAAAACACACACACACGTGAGGACAAAAAAGGCTTAGTCGTGGTAAATATAATAAATAATAATAAGGATGAGTCTAGAATAAGTGACGTTTTAGTGCCACCGCATTAATAGATGTTTGGTTTTATCTGGATTTATGCAGGATAATAGCAGAGTACTTATTTGGCCCATTTTTTGGAGTTGCATGTGAAGGCAACACACTACATTGTGTTTACTAGTATTTGCTATATTTTGTTATTACTTGAACATTTGATGGGCTAGTTTGAGAGTATATAGTGTGGTAATTGCCATAAAAAAATAGAAAATAAAAAAATAAATAATTTTAAATAGATAAAATATATATATATTCTTTTTTTTTTAAATGGGAAATTGGCTTTAAAGGTATCTATTGACATCAATGGACGTCCAATCCAACAATTCCTAGTTATAATGAAAAAGACTGTGAATTTAGGAGTAAAAAAAATATATGAATAAAATTCCTGGAGCAAAAATATTTTACAATACTACAATTATAAATCAAATTAGGACTGTAAAATATTGTCTCCATCACATCCAATTATCTATTTGAGATACCTATCCTATATAAATGGACTTAATATGTTTCAGAAAAATATTTAATTATTTTAAATGATGTTGCTGTTGTCAAGTTAGCACAATAATTGTCGCAATAATTGTCATGATTGGTCGTCTATTTTTGCCAATGAGTTAAATACTAGAGAATATCCGCAATGCTAACAATCACGTAAACACTACAAGCCGGATTAGTATTCCTGGCACTGCTTTATAGACTTCCCACACAAATATATCAGGACATAAACTTCAATCGGAGTTAGCCAGAGAGAGCCCACGGCGTTAAAAAAAAAAAAGGAATCGGTCGAGCAAGGAGGCGGGGCTTCTCTCCAGAGATGGGGGGCAACGGGCTTACCTCGGGGGGGTCGAGGAAGGGTAGCGGAGGAGGAGGGGTTGAGGAGAGGACGCTTATAAGACCCTCGGGACATGAGAGATAAGGCAATTCCAGCTGTGTACGTTTAGACGCCATTTAGATGAAAAAGTGGAAAAGCAAGGAGTTCTTATTAAACAGTATTCTGGGGGTTTTGACCATATTTGGAGTTATGTTGCTATGCTAACAAATGTAGCATCATTCGTCATATAAGGTGGTTAATTAACGAGATGGAAAAATGTACGAAAGCGACCCTTTTACGCAAATTGAGTCTCTCGAATATTAATTAGTTAGATGTTGGGAACACCTGGTCTACGCGAATGACTCCGCCCACTTTTGGGACTATGCTAATTCCTCATTGACGATAATATCCGATGAAATGGGATGAAAAGTACCTTTTGTTTGCGGCGTTCTTTGCGTTTGTCTTCAGTGTCTTGGAGCATCTTCTCGCGCCATAGGTCGAAAAAGTAGGAGGGGTTAGTGTAGAATTTGAGGCCTTCTTTACCGTCATCCCTGAAAATCAAGTCAAGATTATGTCAGGTGATGGCTTGAAACCCGAAAAACTAACTTTATACTGCTTCTATTGTTACAGAAAACAATGTGTTATTTCTACCCTAACCTGTAAGGCGAGAGGATGTTGAGAGGTGGCGGCTTCTCGCAGGCCTGATAGGTCTCCTGCATCGGAACTGGGAGGGATTCGCGGTCGAATAACTGCTGGTCTTGGATAGTGGAACTCCTGAAAGCTTTTCTCATGGTGATGTCTTGTAGTGATACTGTAAAAAAAGGCATTAATTCTCTTAAATCTAGTCAAAATAGACATAAAAATCCTTTGTCTATGTACAAGTAAGTATACAGTGGGAATTTGCTATGTTTTTTTACAGATATAAATGAAATAAGGGATAAAGACAAGTCAATATGGAGCTTTGTATTGTGCCGATATGTGATATTGTTTTATGGTTAAGCCCCGCCTACAAGTTCTGCTCTAAGCCATGTTTTTTGTTGTTGTAGGTTGTACTCACGTTCTTCCTCTTTGGGGTCCAGTTGCGTGACGCTGATGGAGAGGCGGTCCACACGCTCCTGCAGGGAATTGACCCGGAAGGAAAAGGTGTGCGCTTCGTCAAACAGCTCACCAAAAAGGTCTTCTGCATATTTGCCTAAGTGACACAAATTGAGAATGTTTTTGGAAACATTTGTGTACTCTGAGATGAGCCTCAAAAGTGCTCAAAAAGGTATGTATTTACTGTATTTTACACAATAGTAGTCGCAATATTTTTTCAGTTTGGCTGGGCCATTTGACAAATACTTTGTATTTTCTTGACATTACAAAAAAATATTGGTTATTGGTAAATTAAACGTCATGCGTTGTAATGTTTCTGAGAGTAAAATCTCAATATTTTGAGGGTAAAATTAATGTTTTTGAAATATCAAAATTACTATTAAAGTATTAAAATTGAACTATTATGGGATTAAGTCAAATATAATGAACATGAAATGACAGGTTGTACTATTTATTACAAGATACAAGATATATTATAAGATTACTACTTGTAATACAGTGAGATTTAATGTGTGTGAAATATTGACACCAAATTATAAATATTGTGATATATAGTCTGCAGAATTAAATATTTTTGTGTTCTCATATTTACATAAAAAGTAACTTGTCTCATCACAACTTCTTTGCAGATAATTGTCCACAGAAAACTGTGATTTTTAACCAATATTTTCCCAAAACATGTTTTTTTTAGATTTTTTTTGTATTCCAACTCAATTTTTTCACCCAAAAAACGTTCATTTGTGCGTATACATTAATTCTTTCCACAGTTAAGTTTTCCCATCCTCATTTTTGACACTTCTAGCTAAAATATAACCATACTTTTCAATTAGAATTTTTATTTTTTTAGCAAAAACATGATATTTTTCCCCCCTCTTTTTCTGTGCTTAATTTTCTAATCTCTACTTTTTTTGGTGTACTAACTTAGACTGCTGAGCTGCCTTATGACACTAGCCAAGGAGATGTTGGTGACACATTCCAGCTCATTCTTGATGTTCCTGGGCAGCACCGTGTGGCAAAGATGCCTGGGTTCAATAGTTCGCTTTACCAACGGCATCCTTCCTTCCTTCCTCACCTGCAAAAAAAGAGTGAGTACAATATTCCTCCATTTTCTTAGCAAAGACGTTCCTTATTTTTACATTAAGTGACATTTTTGGTGACATTTAGTCGACCGTCTATAGACTTTCTATGTCTTTTCAACAACTACTCCCTTGAGACTTCATTATTATTTTTTTAAAAAGTAGAAAGGTTAAACAAACAACTGACAAAGACCTATCGTCTCCAATGGCGTCCATTCAAATCCCCGTCAATAGCGAACTTTGTCCCGCCCGCCAACTAACGAGTAGCCTTACAAAGTCCTCCGAGTATAAACCAAATTGATTGGAGTTCAGTATCCTTTCATTAAGATGACTTCATCTAGCAAACACAAGTAAATATTCATAGCCCATCTAAACCTCAATGAGGCCAGTGTCTGACAAACAAACAGAATCAAACAAGTCGATCTAGCCGGCGCACTGAAAAAAAAGCCATGAATAATGAACGCCACGCTTTCAATAATGGATGCCCGTATCTTTCGCACTATAGCGCTTGTTTGGCCTGCGAGGGAAATGTCATTATACGTAGATTGTCTTCCTCGCCATTGCCGTCACGGTCGATAAAAGGAAAATTATGAGCCTGAATAAAGTTCCAATGCGATTTGTGTAGACTTCAATGATGACCAATGTTCACTCTAATTTTTTCGTTGGTCTGTGACATCATCATTGCTCGCCATGGGTACACTAGTATCATATTTGCCATAAGCAGGTGCATGTCAATTTCAACTCTAATTTTTTATGTAGTCGCAGTCTACAATAACAGAGTAATGTTAGCATTCCCATTAGAAACTCCCAATACATGTTTTTAATCAATAATATAATAATAATCATATGTAATATGTCATAAGTATCATAATATTAGGATTTGAATTGTGTCATAGTACAATGTAGGATTTCATATTTCAATTTTAACCTCGTAATAGTTAGATTTTAATCTTATAATATTGACATTTCTCTTTTAGGATTGGGTTTACATTATTTTAAGTTTCCCAATTTACGACAAAATTTAGGTTGTAATGACAACATTGACAGATAGATGGCGACCTTATGCCGTTTCGATTTAAAATGGTCGCAGCTTTTTGGGGTAAAAGATACGGATTTCGGAGTATTTTTTGTGGAAAGTAGAAGTTATATATTTAAATTAATAGCTCACAAGTTAATTTAGGGTGTAATTACCAGCAGCTCCCCATAGATGGCAGTGTTTCAATGCGATGAATTTGAGATGAGCACTAATTTTCATTTGAAAAAACTGACTAGAGAATTTTATAACGCATTCATTCACCATATGCTAATTAGCAAAACATTCCATTCCACAAACGCCGACGCCCCCCATTGTCAACTCCATATTTTACCCACAATCCCCAGCACTGTTGGTCAAGCGGCCATGTCAGAAAGAATGACATTTCGCTAGCTAGCCTGGCGGAATGGCGTCCCTCCGACTGACCTTCAGAAAGTCAAAGTGCACGAAGAAGCATCCATGTGAGCGTCGACATACGTTTTAAAGCAACTCTTACGTAAGAATGGCTTCATGCACACGGCTGTAGGCGCGCGTCTAGAAATGAAAAATGCTTACATAATCCACACTTGTGGCCTTCTCCTTTTATTCCTGTGGATTTTTTTGTCCTATTATCGGTGACGGTCACCATTTTGTGTCAAAATCTCAGTTTCAAACCAATTTGGTGAATTTTTGTCTATGTTTTTGACTATTTTTGTTTTTGTACTGTTAAATTTACATATCTACTGAACCAAAAATGTCTTTTTTGGTGTGTCCTTATATGAAGGACATGCCTACCAAATTTTATGTAGTTAAAAAAAAATTGTTTTTGCAGGCTGAATTTTAAAAAAAAATTAATGCTACATTTTTAAGCCAAATGAGTTGACTTCTTACAGTGTTAAAAACAGGCCCAAGATTTTTGAACTAAAAACAGAAAAAAATATTAAAAATGACAATTTTTGATTTAAAAGGGGGTACAAACGCACCATAATTGACTTATTTTCACCCAAAAATTCGATAAAAATGTAATCTGCCAAATAAAAACCACCCAAAAAAATGTATTAAATAAATTCACATCTTACCTCTCAAATCCTTTTTAACAACGCTACATCAACAAACCACTAACCATCCAACCCCCTCAAAACCAATAGCAACCAACCACTGTTGTTTTTACACTTTTCTCCAAAGCGGACTCGCCGTCCCATGGTCTGCCCGAGCCAAGATCGGGTACAGAAGCGGCATTATTGCGGCGCCGTGGGACCCGGCCAAAAAAAACGGGAACAATAGCTCCTGTGTCAGTGTGCGGCGACCCCCGTAGCATCCCAACAGCTGAGAGATAGAAGGTGGGACTGCCTCAATGGCATGTACATGGAGGGTCGGCATGGCCTAAAATCCACCTTTCCCTCGCCATGGTTGTTGTGAAAAGCAATCTTGTAGCCGAGTCATGTGACCCTTTTGGGATGCCAATGTTCCTTGGGTGATAATGTGAACAGCTGCAAAAGGGGCCTTGAGTCTATTTTGCACATAGCTGCTTTCATCATGTCACTTTACTATGCACTGTTGCCATGTAAAATGTACGGCTAGCATGCGCTAAAGTGTTTGCTAACCCTTTTTACATGGTGAGATGTCATTTTTTTTTTAAAGCCTATCCCTTATCAGGTAGCGTAATGGTATACATAGCGTATTTTCATGACTATAAGGCGCACCTTCAATGAATGACACATTTTAATTTTTGTTCCATATATAAGGCGCACTGGATTATAAGTGTATTGTCTATTTTGGAGAAAATTTCAGACTTTTAAGTGCGCCTTATAGTCGTGAAAATACGGTAGTTCTTTGGATGACATGGATGGTGATAGATGTCCAATTTATTTGGACTGGGAGAGTTGGCAGTTCAAATGGAATGGATGGTTTTTGAAATATGATTAGTCACTGTTGATCTGCTATCAATTAATTAAATTTCTGTTTTTGTATGCTTTGCTGATTGCAGATTTTTTTGGACCAATCAGTTTTCAGCGTCTATGTCGCCATGCCAGTCTAATCTTCCAATGGTGAGTAGTTCTGATTACATAGAAAATTGATGTCATGTTTTTCTGGTGAAATTCTCCGGAATCTACAAAATTTTAAGAGAATCTTGTATATATGACATTTGAGATTCTAACTAGTTTACTAATAGTTTACTACACTGCTTTAAAGAAGCCATTTTTGTGACTCTCTCTATAATATGATGTTTGTAATATCGACGTTGCCTACGCTGGGCCTTTAAAATTCATATTGTGGCCTATGGTAACCTGTCATAACCTGTCATAGTTCCATTTCTTTTGAATAATGATGTCACTATTTCTCTTTTTCCCATTGGACGGTCCGACTAAATTTAATACCCATCATTTCCACCAAGTATGACCCAATTCACCTCCTCTTTAGCTACGATTCTAACTCAAAACCTCTTAACGTTAAGCCAGGCTCATCAACCGACACTCCACCGTGTTCCCCCAAAACTTCAAACCCAGTTATTCTTACAAACTTTCTTAACAATACCTACCCACGACCTCTCCTTACGAAATCTGGTCTTCTTTTAGCCCCGATGAATGTAATCCCATCATCATCATCATCACCACCATCTTTAACCAGATTTCTTCAGCCAATGACTCTATTTACCCACTCAGATTCGTACAAAGAGGGTTTCGGATTTCAGCAAGCATGATCTTTTTTTTTCTTCTTCTTTCTCCTTCTTCTTCTCTTTTTTTCTTCCCCTCACTGTGCTTGAAGAAGAAGCCTCCCCCTCCCCCATTGTACAGCAACTGCAGGCAGGGCTGATAGACCCCATCCATCCTCTCCAGTGGGCAAATTAAATCACGTCGCCTTCTAGCCAGAGCGTTTGCTTAAGCAGGGAGCCCCAAATCGTCACATGCACATGTGATATTATGTCAGCTTTGAGCTCTTAATAGTCAATATTTGTTCTCCCACTAATGTGATGTTGTGCAGGGCCAACATGTCAAGAAGCTGCTGCCCAGATGTGGGGCACGCTGCAGTGCAATTAGTGACAACATCACCAAATTTAACTTGCAATCATCTCCTCATTTCCCCCTTTTTTATGCACTTAGAATGTATTCATGCATCTTGGGTGGAACAGTCAGTACAGGCTTCTAAAGTTACGACATGTTTCAGGTTGCATGCTGGAGAAACATCCTTAAATGTCAAGCGAAAATGCAAGGCAGTGAGGAGGCAAATACCTGTTTAGATCGAGAAAATCCTTGTTATTACCGTCTTCTTTTTTTATTTTCTAGCCATCTTTATTTTGTTGGTGAGCATGCCGCTGTATGCAAGCATTTAAATCTCCGGTTTGTGTCCATGACTGCTTCTTGTATCAAATGTGCTCCTCTGTGCAAGAAGAGGCACAGGAGGAGGAGGATCAGGCCACTTTTCTTCTAAAGTGGACGCCTTGGGCTTCAAAGTAGATAAATACGCCCCACATTCTGCCTGTGATGATATTATTATCACGTGAGGTATTGAAGTGATACATTAAAAGTGTAATTAAGCGGTTAGCACTCTGTGTTTAGTATTAGGGTGTAAAAAAAGCAAATATTTGCCGACGAATGTCCCCCTAATAAGTGGACACAATGGTACGAACCACTCTATTGTTGGGGTGCCAAAGCGTCCTATACAACCGAGCCAATGTGGGAAGTAAATAAACTTGCGCAACATAGATGTACTACACAGTAATAACTGTTTAAAGGATGGAGACTTAATGTCACGTATGGTGTACATTAATTTAAGTTGTATTTAAAATATAAATAAAAGCAGGCTTAAATGCTTGGATTTGTGGCGTACTTGGTGTTATAATTACATTTGAAAAATAATATGTTAAAGGAATTAAGGTTTTATAATTCCAAAAATTATAGACAGCCCAATCACCTTATACATGTACTACTTGTTTATATCATTGTTTTAATAACTTACGAATATAATTATCATGTGCAATTATGTATTAATGATTTTAACAAAATGAACATTTGAAAAAAAACGGAAGTGACCGGAAGTGAAATTCCCCTCACTTCCCCGGGAAGGCGAAGCACGACATCCAAGATGTCAGTCGACGTTTCTTCCCTCGTTTCCTACGGCAGTGATTCCGATTCGGAAAATGAGTCCCATCCTTGCACGATTCCTGAAGAAATGGACGCTACAAATCCAGATGCAACGGCTCACCTAAAGCCTTTGCAATCTGCGTCGACGATGGCGTTAGCACTTTTGAATTCGGCCCCCGAAGTCGCCGTGAAGGTAACCACCGCTGCTAATATGCTAACTTTTGTACGGAACTGATACTGATCGTCGATTATCTGCCGATCGCGTTGATGTCGACTAGTATAAGAGTTTTATTTTGAATTCTGTCTTTTGTATTGAACTGATGCATGTATATTTAGCATCGCAACGAGTACCGATGTTTTTTTTTGCGGATGCTAAGGGTAATTCTCAACTAGCTACATGCTAACCACCATGCTGCGGAAATGTTTACTATATTAGAATCAGGATCGTTATTAAACAGCAACGTCGAAATACTTAAATCGTGATTTTAAGACAAACTATTTCCGATATCGACCACAAAAAAAGAAATTTTAATACGATCTCAATTTTTTAAATTGATCAACTTTTTTCTATCTTTCTTTCCTTAACCCATTAACTGCCATTGACAACAACAGCCTGAATTTGTTTCCTAATTATCAAAATGTAGCATTTTTAAAAATATATATTTTATGCATCTTATTGCAGGAGTCTGTTGAAACCGGTGTGCATCTTGACCCTTCCATAAAAGAAGTCACTTATAACCCAAGTTATGAAACTATGTTTGCTCCAGAGGTAAGTTTTCTATTTAAAAATGCATTAAGTGCATTGCAATAAATTCCAATTTGAATGAACTATGCATAATTTTCCCTCCTAGTTTGGACCAGAAAACCCCTTCCAAACACAACAAATGGCCGCCCCGAGGAACATGTTATCTGGCTACGCCGAACCAGCTCACGTCAATGACTTCATGTTCGAACAACAGAGGAGGACATTTTCCTCACTCGGTATACTTTAGTCAAATTTATATTATAATCATTTTGTCTTTATTTTGAGTTAAACATTCCTCTCATTCCTCTCCAGGTTATGCTTTAGATCCATCTGTAGACACCAACCAAATAACTGGCAGTAGTTACATCGGTGCTGTGGAGGAAGCTGAGAAAAATCAAGGTAAAGTGACAGATTATTTGACATGAGATCAATATTCCCCCTAAGATGGGGGGTTGCGCAATACTCATCTTCTCTGCGCAGCAGCAATCACATGGCACGCAGTAAATAAAATTATTATTTTTTGTTTTTATACCCATTTCTCCAGCCAATGGCAGTAGATCCGTCCACTTATGTTTTTTTGTGTTTTACAGCATGTTTTACATGAAAAAATTAGATGGAACATTGCATAAGATCTTGAAAATTTCGAATAGATTTGATATTTTTTCTTTCTCCAGGGTTGACTGTTTTTGAGACAGCATACAAAAGGACAGACAAGCGGAAAAAAGTCAAAGGAGGCGACGCGGGAGATATCGACAACTACTTGGGACCATGGGCCAAATACGTGGATGAGAAATTGGTGGCAAAACCCACTGAGGTAATGCTCTCATTCGAGTGATATTCCCAAAAACTGTTATTTAGTGATTATTAACAAGATGTCATTGGATTCATTTTTAAAGGACGAGAAGAAAGAGTTGGATGAGTACTTGGCCAAAAGGCAAAAACGGGGGAGGGTTGAAGAAGAAGCTCCTGCAGAAGAGAAGTCTGTCCTTCATGGTAAGTTTCGTATTTAAGGATAGTTTGCATCAATTTGACTAAAAAATGATCATTAATGTTGTCTTGTTGTTCTGGTTTTCTGCAGTTAAAGACATGTTCGACTACCAAGGAAGATCCTACTTGCACATCCCTCAGGACGTGGGTGTTAACCTGCGTTCCAGCGAGGCACCAGACAAGTGTTACCTGCCCAAAAAGCAAATCCATGTTTGGACCGGACACACCAAGGTAAGTAAGCTTTGAAGTCGTCACTTTGACTTGCAAACGAAGACTCGTTAGCTTAAATAGTGCCTCGTGGATGTGGAAAAAAACATCAAACGTTTCTCCTTCAGAAAATAATTCCTATGCGACGATAATAACAAATTTAGTCCTGTGTTTTTGATTCAATTCTGTTGTTAGTTAACCAATATATAATTTTTCCAATTACATCAATACAGTAATCCCTCAGATATCACGGCTTCATAACATCGCTGATTCTTAAAAAATATATGTATATTTTGGTTAAAAAAAAGTAATTTTAACTCACTTGGTACAATGACTCAGCACTTTTAAAAAAAGTTATAATAGGGGCAATCCTACTTCAGTTTTTCATTTATCACCGCCATATTTGGTCTAAATTACCGTATTTTCACGACTATAAGGTGCAATTAAAAGTCTTAAATTTTCTCCAAAATAGACGATGCGCCTTATATATGGGGTAAAAAATTAAAATGTGTCATTCAGATAATTCAAAATTGGCCACAGTGATCCAGTCAAGAAATTCATAACAATACATAATTCACCCTTATTTGGCAATACATATCACTTTCCACTAGATGTTAACATGTCATCTGTCCATTAGGGTGTCAGCGCCATTCGCCTATTTCCACTTTCTGGCCATCTTTTACTCTCCAGCTCTATGGATTGTAAAATTAAGGTAAGGTATTATAACAGACACCTCAATATTCTCTATTTTTTAAAAATTCTGCCTTTATTTTTCGCAGTTGTGGGAAGTCTACAATGAGAGGAGGTGCATACGAACGTTTATTGGTGAGTAAATGCTCGAGTAAATGCATACAGGTCATTTTTTGACAGTTTTCTCCACAGCTGTCGTAGAAAAAAAATGTTTCTTTGCACACTTGTCAGTTTTCTCACAGAACCACATGCATTATTCATTAGGCCAGGGATGACCAGATCGGAGGAGATGGAAAGGAGTGATTTTATTTGATTTTTTTTTTCCTTCCCCTCGTCCGTCTTCTTGATGTTATCCTACCATTGGATGTAATATTCATCAGAAAAAGGCAGATTTTTCCGGTTTAATTGAATCCCAAAGTTAAGGTATTTATAGGTTGTTTTTTTTGTTTGGTCCTTGGTGAGTGGTACGTTTAGAGAAATTTCAGGTATTGCTCATAATTATTTAATAGTTTGTCTTAAGGCTTTTGAAATTAGTTGACTTATTGACTCATAATTTTAGTATTTGTTGGTGCATTAATTTGGGTATTTTAGCTGTTGAAAATTTGGACTATGACTGTTGTAAATTGAATTTAAACATGGGGACAATTAGAAAATATATATATTTTTATTATTTTGTAGCTCATTTAAAACATATCTATCTTAAAATATTTTTTATTGTTTTTAAATTTTCATTTTAACATTTAAAATATTATTTGTCGTGAGTTTGCATCCTTTTTATATAAAAAACTGGAAAAAAATCAAATTGCTCAAATAGCTTGTATTATACAGAATTATTAATCTGAGCTTTATATTGAAATTTGAGTCAAAATGCATTGGACATCTAATGGCATCAATATTAACATTAATTTTGGGAGTATTCCAAATTTTCAGTAGTCCCCCCGCAGCCACCATGTTGTCTTTGAGGGCGAGGAGGAAAAAAACCTTCATTTAAAGATAAAATCCCACTTTCATGTCGCACTGCTGTGACTTTATCCATGGTCCCAAAACCCCCCTCATTAGCCCAGATTTTTACATGCCTCTAATAAATGTGATATCAAAGTCAGGCAGGCAGTCGAAGGGAAATGCTAATGAGGCCAGAGGGACTCAAAGTGACTTTTCCATCTTAGTTTTTGATATCCATTCACATTTTTTGTGTTTTTTTTCAGGCCACAGCAAAGCGGTACGCGACATTTGCTTCAACAACAGCGGCAATAAATTCCTCAGCGCCGGTTACGACCGTTACATCAAACTCTGGGACTCAGAGACTGGTACGTTAATAGTCCACTTTAAAAAAAACATTTTAGGGGTATAGAATTTAAAACAGATGTGCAAACTATGGCCCGCGGGCCACATCTGGCCCTCTAGGCCTTTTCATCCGGCCCGACCGACGTCCAAATGTTTTTTACATTTTATTTTTTTAATTAATTTTTTTCAATGTAATTATTATTTTTTTCTCCATGATGGCGCCGTCACGCAGTAGCTTTGTCCACTCTTATTTGTTTTTGGTGTTTTACAGCCCCTCTCTTTTTTTAAATGACATTTTAATATTTCTTAATATATTCCTTTTTACTTGACTTAGTACTTTATACTTTTTACATTAATGATGTGTGATGAGTATGTTAATACTTGAGTCCTTTTTTTCTGTTTATGTTTCATATGTACTGTTAACGGATGCACTTTTTTATTTGTATCATATCTTGTGCTGAATGTAGGGATTTGTGTTCCTCTCCGCCAGAGGGCAGTGCTGAGTTAACTCCCCCTCTGATTTTTTTACTATACAGGTCAGTGTATATCTCGCTTTACGAATAGAAAGGTTCCCTACTGCGTCAAGTTCAACCCAGATGAAGAAAAACAGAATCTGTTGGTGGCAGGAATGTCGGATAAGAAGATAGTCCAGGTAATGGCGGATCCGCCTCTTTTTTTCGTATCTAGGTGACCTTGTACCCATCTTGCAGTGTGACGCCGTGTTTAGTCATGTGTGCCAGTGTGACAGCCAGCCAGCATTAATCACCAGGCTTTTAGAGGAGAGAAACGCCCAAGTGATGGGACTAAAACGTAAATTAGAGGACAAGGACAGTAGTGGCTTTTCAGAAACTTGTTGAGAGGCAATGGCTGTTAATAAGGAGTTATTGAAGCATGGTGTCTTCTTCTTATTGGGTTTCAAGGACAAATGAGGTGTATTGAAGTGAAACTGAAAAGTAGAAAAATACTCGCAGTATATGGATTTTGTAGGTATTTAATTAAAGGAATTTCCTTTAAATTAACATTATATTTTCTAATGACGGATTTTGTACTTGATTTAATTTAAGGAATTCCCATGAAATTAGCATTCTTGTTTTCTAATGACCGATTTTGTATTGATTTAATTTAAGGAATTCCCATGAATTTGCATTTTTATTTTATTTTGCTAATAACCGATTTTGTATTGATTTAATTGAAGGAATTTCCATGAAATTTGCACTTATTTATTTTTTTGCTAGTGCTAATCACTTTTTTTGGTAGTTTCCTGACTGTGAAACCTAAAATTTCTTTAATTCCTTAACAGTGGGACATCAGAACCGGCGAAGTAGTTCAAGAGTACGACCGCCACTTGGGCGCCGTCAACACCATCACCTTCGTCGACGAGAATCGCCGCTTCGTTAGCACATCGGACGACAAGAGTCTTCGAGTTTGGGAGTGGTGAGTACATTCATCATCACCACCATAACTGAACCCACATGACCTTTTTACACATTTTCAGCACCAGTTAATAATCTTCAGGCTAAAGACCAAAAAAAGGGATTAACTGGCAACCCAAAAAAATATTTTTCACAGCACAGACTGTACTTGGGCTTTATTACGTCGCCCTGGGAGCAAAAAGCAAGCGAGTGATAGGACTTGCCTGGCTTTACTGTCCTTTTTCAACCCACAGATGCCACCCGGCCCCCGGCTATTATGTTCCTCCCATTTTTGTATTATTTATTAATTTTTTTCTTCCTCCCTCAGCTAGCTCACCAGGCTTGGGAAAGCAGCTCTATGACAACATTCGGGTTTAAGTTGCCAGAAGAGGCTCATGTTACTTACTATACAGCAGCTGGCCGTGTATTCATGTTAACTCATTGGCAGCCATCTTTCTACATTTTAGTGAGCTAAAAAAAAAATCACTATTACTGATACTGTTTTAATTTTTTGACTCATAATTTTAATTCTGCAGCCATGTTTGCACAGTATTAGCCGTTGCCTATACTACCAGTTTTGAAATAATGTACAAAACATGTTGTTTTGCCATTTTAATGCTTAAATAGTGCTTACATTAATGTAGAATAATAGCTATCATAAATTGGTCAAACACTACTTAACAAAAAAAAATTATAATGCCAAAATGTTAGTTAAATTTGGTATCAAGCCTGATCATTATTAATATCACAGTGAGTGTTATGTTATGCTACCTTATGCTATGTTATGTTATGCTATCTTTGCTCAACATATGTTCAGATGTTTGTCGTTACATTTTTTTTCTTCCCGTTTTTAATTTTTCTTATTTAATTTTTTCAGGGACATCCCCGTGGACTTCAAGTACATCGCCGAGCCGAGTATGCACTCCATGCCGGCTGTGACGCTCTCTCCTAACGGTGAGTCAAAAAAGCAACCCAACCATATTTTGATTGAGTGGATTCACTTAGTACGGGGGTTGCGACATTGTATCTTGTATTATTAGCTGGCCGGATTTACCAGGCGGGACAGCCGAAGCCCAGCTAGATTGGGTTAAAGCCGCTTATTTGAGCCGTGTAATCTCAGTCAAATCCCTAATTTATGATCTTCTCTCTGGGAAGAAAACTACCATAAATCCTGCAGACTGTTAATACAATGACCCCGTTTTGCTAATTCATATTTTTGTTTTGATTTATCTACGTTTCAAGGTGTCTGGGCTCATATTATTCAATTTTTCTGACCTCTTTGGGTCTGTGTTTATATTTATCCCATCTCGGGTACTTTTGAATTATGCATTGGGATCTCAGTTGGTGTCCACTTGCACCAAAATGGCTCCATTTGCTGCTCTTGAAAATATGTTTTTCTTGTTTTTCAAAACTTAAAGGCAAGTGGCTTGCCTGCCAGTCCATGGACAATCAAATATTGATCTTCGGAGCCCAAAACCGATTCCGTCTGAACAAGAAGAAGATCTTCAAGGGCCACATGGTCGCCGGTTACGCCTGCCAAGTCGACTTCTCCCCGGACATGAGGTAAAAATTCCTTCTGACGTTGAGGAATGTAGAATAAGTCCCTTAAAAAGGAATAAAATGTAGTTTTTTTTTAGTTTGTTCAGCAACAAAACCCTAGAAAATCCTTCTTTGTACTAAAATACATTTATTTTTTTCGACCAGCTACGTTGTGTCAGGAGACGCTGATGGAAAACTCAACATTTGGGACTGGAAAACCACCAGATTGTATCACAGAATCAAAGCACATGACAAAGTGTGTATCAGCGCCCTGTGGCACCCCCACGAAACGTCCAAAATCATCACCTGTGGTTGGGATGGACAAATTAAACTCTGGGATTAGAAGTTGCTGCATGGACAAAAATTTTAGGTATGTTAAGGCTGGCATCCAGTTTTCTCCTAGCCCTGTATTTTTCTATTCCCCAATTCCCCAGTTAATATTCTTGTACAAAGTTACGTTTAAAAAAAAAACCCAACAATTTTGCTAACAGGGATGCATTGTTATTTCTTGTAATATTATTTTATTTTGTCCTGTTTCAGTGACATTTTTTTTGAAACTTTTAGTTTTACAGTCAGGTTTCAGGAAATAAACTGTCCTTCAATTTAACAGTTATAACTTGGCTTATTTTTTAGTCCTTAATTCTTGTTTAATGAGTAGACTAAAAAAAATAGTGGTAATTTCACTCATAACATTAATAATCTCTCCCATAGCAGATTTCATCATTAATTTTTATGCATTTTAATGCATTATTCCTCTTTTTAAACTCCATCTGTTTGTTGTTGTAGGCTTGAATTTACATAAACTCCAATGACTCAGCTAACATGAGGTAGCATAACATAATCTGGAGGCACATTAAGGTCGTTAGAGAGCAAGTAAACAAGCGACTGGGTGAGTAGGTCAACAAAAACAGTAAAAAAATAAAGCTGAGCTTCAACCAGCCCCGTTTTACCCCAAAGCCAAACCGCTTCAGACCGCCCACCGCGTATTAACCCACGCCATGGTGTAGGCACTACTAGCATTCAGTACGTTCTTGTGTAGAAAAATCTGTGCTACCATCGGGTCTCTGTGAATGTGGAATAGCCGAAAACCGGCGTGTTCCAGTTCCTTGAGCAAACTGAACCAAAACCGGACCACAGAAGGATCATCTCCCGCCACTTCAAAACCCGCCCAGTGGAGGTGGACCTCCAAAAGTAGTTGACCGATTGAGTTCAGAACACCTTCCAGGATTAAATTCTCCAAGATCTTCCACTCGGCACTTTCCATGTCCACCTTCAGAACATCCACCTGGAATTGGCAAGACAACGGTAAGAATATTTAACTTTTAAAGCGATCTAGTTGTAAGATTTATTCATTCAGGACTGGACTCCCTCCCCAAGGCCTTGACACAAAGCTGACTGTGTTAAGATCTCAACAGGTCTTGGACTAATGAGTCCATGCTTTTCTGTTTACACACTACTGAGCAAATAGCTTTTTTCTTAAGCATCTGGCTAATTAGAAGCCGCCAATTGTGCTGACCCACGGCCATTAAAACCTCATTCCCGAGAATGAATGCCGTGTGTTTAAAACCCTGAAAGCCTCGGCACGCTCGTCTGGTTAGCCTAATGAAAGCTAAGTGCATCGTCGCCACTTTAGACAAACAAAAGAGTCTTTTTTTCCTGAGGATTTGCCCAATTCTGAGATTAGAAGGAAGGATTTGTGCTACTAGGAATGCAGTCTTTGGATTCTTACCTTTCTATGACCAAAATCATTGAGGATAGCGGCTAGTTTCTTAGTGTATTGATGCTGGGCAACCAAGGCTGGGTTGGGGTCCCTCCAGTCCACAGATAGTCGGTGGAGCCACATTTCACTGCGTTGTTGATGTGGTTCCTTTAAACTGGGATCGAAGATGTGGACCTCGCACCCAGATGTGGTTAGGGACTGTTCAAAGCCACGGTTATTCGGACCCAACCTGGAAGAAAAATTGACAATGTCTTGTGTTCTCTATTGGCAATTCCAACATGGTATAAATCTAGGTTTCTTAATCTGTCCCTATTCCCTTCAGATCCCGTCTCCATACTCTCCCCTAGGGTCTTGTTTTATGCTTTGATTGCTGGAGGGGAAAACTCGTTTTGCTGTACTCATCTTTTACAGATGAGGCCCTAAATTGCATCCCATTAGCGGCAACATGAATGATGCAGAGAAGGAGAAATGGAGCCGCCGCCACTCGGCCTGTTTTCGCTTACTCTAAATATTTCATTAGGGAGTCCGCCGAGGGGGGAATGTGGACGGGAGCGACACCTCAGACAACTTAGGGAACAAAGTAGGTTGACAACCACAACCAGGCGATGTCTTAAATTCTTAGTGTAATCGTTTGTCACCAAAAAACTGCAAAATGTATGACTTAGGTTGTTTTAGGGATCGTTTACTGGGTCAAATACCTATTTTCCTGGAGCTCAAAATGGCTATTGCTAAAGAAGAATTCAAGTCAAGACCTCAGGAAGGACTGGACTCTCATCTGAATGAGCACAACGTTGGCAATTACGAATTTAATAACCTATGGCGACTGTTTTGAAGTCAGATTTTAAATTGGACTTCTACTTTAGACCCACTCAGGAGACTTGGTCCCACATGGCGCCTGGGATAGATATAATTGAGGTCAAATAGGGGACTAGAATCTGGATTAGATTTCTTTGAACTTTTATCCTAGGGCACTTTACCTTTATATAAATGTTTTTAAAAATATTAACTTGTTTCTTGCAGGATTCTCAGAAAAATGGACAACTTTTGAGACTTGAACACAGTTTTTCAAGGTGGTTCAGACTTTTTAAGGTACACCAACACAGTGTTGGGATTAAGAACACTTCTCTTTCTTTAGAAGTCGAAACCCCCGCGGATTTGAACGTCGTAAAGAAAACAGCAGGGTAGTGTCAAGCTAGCACAAACAAAGTCATTCATTAACTTAATGATCTCTAGCAGACCAAGTCCTGCCGGGATCTGACCCCGACTTGCTTAAGGGAGACTGATTCCGATTAGAGGATTATCTTTTTTCTCTAAATTAACCGTCACACGACAAATTAGGAGTTAGAAAACAGTCTCTGGGTGACCAATTAGTTACAGACTGAGTCCGAAATCTGAATGTACTGCCACAAAAACAGCTGCATTTGAAGGATTGATCGAGCGTAGCAACGTCTGACATCTTTATTCATAACTCAAACCACATGTGCAGCTGTTACTCATCATCACGTGTATCCGACTCACTGTTCTGGTCTGCATTGGGGTAGCAAAGCTTAGGTTTTTAATCAAGATGGCTTACCCGAAAGAGTAGACTCGACAGTGTTTTTGTTGCATCTTGTGAGTTAGGCTGTATTTTGGGTCTAGGCACATGGACCAGACCTGGTCTGGGTCTGTGTGGGGGTTCAGGCAGGATACCTGGAGGATAGAAAAGTTAGTTTATGCTATTTTGGTTCAGTTTTGAAGGTGAAATTGTGTTTTTTAGTAGTAAATTAGGTTAGAAAATTGGGAAATGTATTGGTTACAGTAGCAAAACAGACACAGAAGACATTGTAGAGCTAGCGAAAAAAGTTGGAGCCACGAAAGAAGTCCACAAGGTAGGTCGGTTTCTACATTTTTCTGTCTTTTGGATGTTTTGTATTTCTATTTTCGGGTCCAAAGGTCGTTTAGATCTGTAAGTAAGGTCCAGTCAGGTAAGTGAAAAGGAGAATGATGCATTTTGGGTAGTCTGTGGTTTACTTGCGGTGTTGTGATGTAGTGAAGAAATCGTTTGGCTTCATCCTCCAGCAAGCGACTTTGTTTGGCCCAAGGCTGAAGCTTGATGTGCCACCGACGCACCTGCAATGTTTACAAATAGAAACATTCCACAAATTCACATCTAAATCACTAAATGTTTTATCCCTATACACTTAGAGGACTGAAAAATGTTATTCATCTGCTGTCAGCATAGTTTCATCTGTTCAAAACAGACAATATTTATCCTGCTTTGACCTTAAGGTGAGTACTTTTTGAAGCCAAAAAACTATACTGTCTATAGTTGTACTTTGTGCAGGTTGGTACACGACAACTGATCACGTGTCAGATATCTGGGACAACGCACTCAGTGGGAGGTCTTGCACCAGTTAACGCTATGACAGGGACCATCTAACTTTTACACCATTGGAAAAACCTCAAGTATTTTTACAATTGGAGAAATAGTATTAAAATCCAGGACAAAATCAAGTGTGGCAATTGAACCTCGAAATTAGTCTATCTATATTTCTTTTAAATAGTCTTTTAGTTTCTGAGATTGTGTGTATTTTCCGCTGTAACTAACTTGAAAGAAACGTGAATTTTCCAAGCCAGGTCACCCGTGAAGGATCCCTCGACGGACGACGAGATACGGACAGACGGATGGATGAACAAGAGATGAGCAGATTAAACAAGAGGGAGGGACGTTCTGTCAAAACAATGGCTGCAGGTAAGAGGAAGGAACACGCACTTATCGCCCATTTGTAAGGACATAAAACGTGATAGTGGACAGGGGCGGATCTAGAAAAATTGTTCTGGGGGGCCCAAAACAAGGGTGGGTATTTTTATCTGCCAAATATTTCTTTTTTTTGCAGTTTATTTATCTTAAAGCAGCTTGGATTAATTTAATCGATTGTTTTTGGTTAAAATCTGATCATAGACCAGCATGTCGCATTTTAAAAAAGCTAATGTTATTCTTAATAGTATAAAAAATAGAATGTATCATTTATTTTAGGTCTTGTTTGCACGTGCTACTACGGGAAGGATGTCGCCGTTAAAACATGTTTGCCCTCGTCTTACTTGGACGCCGTCCCAGACGCCGCGAGATGTCTTTTTTTCGGAAAAGCAGCACATGGAGCGCCATATGGACAAAAAAAATGGAGCTTTAATAATAATAACTTTAAATCGTCGCCATAGGGAATGCAGTTTGATTGCTTATATACTTTGTAGGTATTAACTACTGTAGAATTTAGCTTATTTATACACTTTAAAGTACTTGATTTAAATTAGAATACATATTTTGTGTGTTTTGCTCACTAAGCTAATGCAAATTTTTGGGTAACTTGATGCCTCGTTCATTTTAAAGCAGGCGTCTGTCAGTTTTGGCCATTTCGACAAACAACATGGCCGCCGCGGCTTTGCTTGCAAAGGTCAATGCCCCCATTCAAGATGGGAGGGGGGCCGCTGGGATTGAGGGAATTGAGTGGAATGTTTCCAGACAACATGGATGAGGGGGAGAATTGTGTTCCAGGACCATCATTTTGTCTGCGACCGCTCAACACAGCCGCTTTTGTCCCAAAGGGTCGTGGATGGAATGGTCGCATAACCTTTTGATTGACGTCTTCTACCATATATGGTCATAAAATCCCGATTTGGTAACTTATATGAGACGTAAAAGTAACTTTGTGTGTTTTAATAGGTACTTTTTGGGGAGTGGTCGTCACAAAGAACTTTTCTATTCATGTTAGTCAAGGTATAAAGTATCATTTTTTAAATATGACTATGATTATCTTATTTTAAAGTACATGGAATTCTTTTAAAAAGTACATAATTTACTCTTAGTAATTCAAACGCTTAGAAATCATCCAAAAAATAATAATTTTGCATTCATGTCAAAATGTATTTGAATTTTTAATATGACATTAACTATCTTATTTTAAAGTACATGAAATTAAAACAAAAAAAGTAAATTATTTACCCTTTGTAATTCAAACCTTAGAAATCATTTAAAAAATGCATTCGTCATTCATCTTTTTGAAATTTAAATATGACAATAGTTATCTTTTTTAAAGTACACAGAATTTTTTGAAGTATATAACTTACCCTTTTAGTCATTCAAAAACCTCAGAAATCATCCAAAAAAATTTTTTTTTGTTGCATTCATGTCAAAAAAAAATCTGTTTTTGCAATTCTAGTAGCACTCTCCAGAGAAGGTGTGGCTCAGCTGATGACCCCCCCACCATCCAGCCTACCTCACGGGACCCCCAACCCCCCCCCCCCCCCCCCCCACCAGACATGACCCAGGTCAGACCCTTCATATTTTCCTCCAAACATCACTTTTAAGCTGACTAACATTTTCCAAATGCCATTTCCCATTCACCCACACTATACACACACACAGTCCAATTCCCCACATATTAATGAGACAAACCTTTCTATGTTGCAGTTTTGGCACTTCCTGGTCTTCCAACGTCCTCGTCTCTCCGTCCTCGGGGAGCCCCCCGGTCCTTGACGTCTCCAGGTACACGTGCACGCTCAGACACACGGCGGCGAGCAGCAAGGCCGCTCGCAGTAGCAAGCCCATTTCCAATGCGCCCTCTTCTAGCCCATCTTGGAATACTTGTGAAATTCCCTCCCAACACACACACACACATGCCTCTTTCATTTATACATTTTTTTTCCTTAAGACTCCGCCTCAAACACACACACACACATGTTAAAGACCTCCCTAACTGAAACTTATTTTACTTTATGTAGCACTCATTGATTATTAAATTAGATTAAACAGATTAGAAAATATTTACTGATTTTTTACTATAAAATACTATGAAATAAATGAGGCTATTTAGAGACCTTTTTTTTTTTAGGGAAACTGGTTATTAAGTGACCATTATTTCATTTGTGAGTTGATTTAGTTTTCGATTAATTAATAAATTTTGGGAACTTTACTTTTGACATTTTTTAGCAAAATGTGATTTATAACAAAAATTGTTTGAATTAAGTGATTTAAAAAAATATTTTATAGCCTATTGCCACCAAGAGGCGAATTTTGAACATTACAATCCATCTATGCAGTATTTTAAATTCATTTTGTACTATAATAAATGCTGTATTACAGTAAATATTTTATATTTCATTATATTTCTATCAAAATAACAGTCATATAAAATGTAAACTTTTTTTAAAGACTAATCTTTGTTTTTTGCACATTTGGTTGATTTTTGTGTCACTTTTGTGGCTGACTTGAGTTTAATTTTGCCATTTTTTTCTGTCCTCGATTTAGAAAGGACGATTGGACGCCACCTCAATGGATGTCTATCATCTTGAGTCACATGAACGTTGTTTACGCTACGCACGTTTTGGTTGAATCTGCAAATCGACCACACGGTGAGTCAACCCAACTAAATGCAGCCCTTGCCAATGATTAACCAGGGCACTCGGATTGGTCGCCAGAGCAACGTCTGACACTAGTTATTTTTCTAATTTAGTGACTATTTTTTTATTCAGAATATTGCATGACAACAGGGACATGTCTAAGCTTTAATATGATTGGCCAAAATAATATTTGCTGCTTTGTAGAAGTCTTCAAGTCAATTGAATTTAAGGAGAAATTAATGTTTTTTCCTCCTTGTGGCAGCACTAGGCAATTACCACCATGTTAATTATTAATAAGCTTTTGTTTTGACCATGTTCATCGACATAGACGCTAATAGATGCTCTAATTTTTTAAAAAATGTTATTTTGAGGCATTATTAGTATGAAAGGTCAACTTAAAAAATTAAAAAAATATATAAATAGTGACAAATGGCAGTTTCTTAAATTTTTAATAGCTTTCAGACAGATTTTATCGTAATATTTCTAAATTGCCCCCCTAAAAAAATGTACAGTTGGTCTGAAAGTTAATTTTTATATTATTGCCTTTCCTTGGCTGTCTTGGCTACCTTAAAACATCTTGAAAACAGCCCCCACCGTTGCCATTTTGTGTCTTAGTGTGTGTGTATGTGGGTACGCAAAGCCCCCTCCCACTCCTAAGTTGACGTGTACCCACACCCACAAACACACACACACACACACACACATGCAGAACACAAGTGTCCCAAAATGACAGTCGAAAGGATATTTGATGAGCTGGGACATTTTAAAAGGTAAGTAAACTTGATCCCATATTTCGTACATTTAAATCTTTGCAAACCAAACTTTCCAAATATCCTAATCACCAAGTGAGTTTTTGAGTCAAAATATTAACCACATTTGTTTCTTTTTAAAAAATAATTGTGTGAATTGAACATTTAAATTTTTTTAAATCAAATATCTGCCTGTTTTTTAGTGTTTATTTCACTGTGCAAGCTTTCTGCTGGCCTCAAGTGAACTTTTAACTTTAAACACACACACAAATGCTCACACTTGATTCTAAAATGAACCACCTGATTGTTAATGTTTTATAGATTTTGAGCAACTTCTGGGGAATTATTATTGTTTATTTTTTGGTACAAAATCCAAATATATATTGATCATTTTGTTGTAATTATTATTATAACTTGTTTTGGTACAAAATCCAAATACAGATTTTTTTGGGAGTAATTATTATAACTTGGTTTTGGTACAAAATCCAAATATATATATATACATAGATTTTTTTGGGGTGTAATTATTAATATATCTATTTTAGTTTGGTGCTACAAAATCCAAATGTTTATTGATTTTGTTGTAATTATTATTATAATTGTTTTTATTTTTGGTACAAAATCCAAATATCCCATAATCAGGAAATTTCTTAGTTGCAGTAGCAATACAGACACAGTACACATTGTAGACCTAGCTAAAAAAACTGGAGCCACACACAAGTAAATTTAAAAAATACACAGAATCCAAAGATTTGAAATAAATGACCTTAAAACAATGCAAATCACCTCAAATATTTTTTTTGTAATTATTATTATATATAGAGAGAGATTTTTTTGGATGTATTTATTATTATATATTTTTTTGTTTTGCTACAAACTCAAAATCAATTTTTCTTGTTTTTTTTTGGCAGATTCCAAGCATGCGTATATTTTGCAGCCGTTTTCCAAGCGGCCGCCTGCGGCATCCACTACCTGGCATCCGTCTTCCTGGTAGAAACCCCCAACTTTGTATGCGGCGTCCCCGCCAACATCACCGACGTCCTCTTAGGCAACCTCAGTGGCGTCCTCCCAGAAGCCTTCTTACCCCACTTGACCTCCGACGCGGGTCCCTTAGTGGTGCGTACGGCCGGCGGGCAGCAATGGGAATTGAGCCGCTGTCAGCGGGCGCTGCGGATCGTCCCCGAAAACTTCCTCTACCACTCCACCGCCAATAAGACGCTGGAAAACTGCCAGGGACCTTTTCTTTACGATCGAAGCCAAGTGTATCAGAGTGTGGTGACCGACTGGGATTTGGTGTGCGACCGAGCCTGGTTGGCTAAATTGTGTCAGCCCACTTTTATGTTGGGGGTGCTGGTAGGCGCCCTGGTCTTTGGGGACATTGCCGATAGGTGAGTGGACCATCGAAAGCCTTTCGTTGACTTATGGAGGTTAATTGTTTGTTTTAAAATGTTTTTCAGAGTGGGTAGAGTGAGGATTCTCATGTTTACCAGCGTTTGTCAATTTGGACTGGGCGTCTGTGTGGCATTCTCCGCCAACTACTACTACTTTATGGCTTTCCGCTTCGTCCTGGCTATGGTGAGTCCATTTTTTTGCATTGGAATGGAGATTTTGGAGGTCTATCCAGCTGTTGTTTTTCACACAAAACCTAGATTTAGAGTGGCAAAGTCTGGCTGATGATTAATTTTAAAGTAAAATGCGACAAAAGCAGGAAAATACACTAGAGTGACCTATCTAGTACACAGGAGTTGCTGTTTTAGGATCAAATTTTTTCATCAAAAAACGACATAGTATAGTAAGGCTTTTTTTCGTTAAAAAACGACTTAGTATAGTAAGGCTTTTTTTTTTCAAAAAAACGACATAGTATAGTAAGGCTTTTTATCACCAAAAACGACATAGTATAGTAAAGCTTTTTTTCATTAAAAACGACATAGTAATTTAATTATGTTTTTAATCCAATATTTTTTCTTTGTTTTCAGTGCAAAAAGCATTTTGGAAAATCTAAAAAAAATAATATATAGATACTTTTTCGTTTTCCACTTGAATATTGAATACAATTAAAAAATAAATTAAAATAAAATTTCCTTTACAAAGAAAAAAAAGCTCAAATATTGCTTTAGATCTATAAAAATTGACTATTTATGGCTTTTAATCCAATTTAAAAACATCTAAATATTACAACCAACCCTGAGTTTGACACCCTTAATCTAGTCCATGGCTCTCAATAATTTTAAGAAATTACACAAATGCCCCACCAGAATTGTATTTTTATTTATATATACATTAGATTAGAAATTAATTTTATTTCATCCTATAATCAGGAAATGTCTTAGTTGCAGTAGCAATACAGACACAGTAGACATTGTAGACCTAGCTAAAAAAAACTGGAACATAATCATAACATAAATAAAAAATACACATAATCAAAAGATTTGAAATAAATGACCTTAAAACAATGCAAATCACCTCAAATAATTTTTATTGTATTTTCTTCAGGCATCCAGCGGCTACCTAGTAGTGGCCTTTGTCTACGTGACCGAATTCACGGGCCCCAAAGTACGAACGTGGACCTCCATGCACGTCCACGCCGCCTTCGCCGTGGGTGTCATGGTGGTGGCCCTGACGGGCTACCTGATCCGGGTGTGGTGGATCTACCAGTTGGTTCTTTCGCTCTGCACTTCGCCGTTCCTACTCTTCTGCTGGAAGCTTCCCGAGACGCCCTTCTACCTGGTGGCCAAGGGCAAGCACTTGGAAGCGCAGAAGTTGCTAGACCGCATGGCCCTGGTCAACGGACTGGAGCCCCGGCTGAAGGTGGAGCAGTTGCTGGACAAGGAGGAGCCCGATGGCCAGGCGCTGTTGGACAAGGAGGACCGGGAGGAAGCCAGGAAGCTGTCCATTCTGGATCTGTTTGGGAGCTGGAGGATGGCGGGACGCACCTGCACGGTCTGGGCCATCTGGTTCATCGGCAGTCTGGGCTACTACGTCTTCTCGCTGGGGTCCGTCAACCTGGGAGGGAACCAGTACGTCAACCTCTTCCTGGTCGGTAAGTACTCTCCTCATTCACCTTTTTAAACATTTTTATTTTTGATACACCCCCCCTAACTCTAACCTGTACACATTTAAAAATATACATATACAAACACATATACAAACACATATACATACACATATATACATACACATGTATACATACACATGTATACATACACATGTATACATACACATACATACATACATACACATACATACATACACATACATACATACACATACATACATACACATACATACATACACATACATACATACACATACATACATACACATACATACATACACATACATACACATACATACATACACATACATACACACACATACATACACACACATACACATATATACTTATATACATATACCTATCTACATATACACCCATACATTTACATATACTTATATACATATATACATACACATTTACATATATACATGTATACATACACATTTACATATATACATACACATTTACATATATACATATATACATACACATTTACATATATACATATCATTTACATATATACATATACATACACATTCACATATATACATACACATTCACATATATACATATCATTTACATATACATATTCATACACATTTACATATATACATACACATTTACATATATACATATCATTTACATATGCATATTCATACACATTTACATATATACATACACATTTACATATATACATATCATTTACATCTATACATATACATACACATTTACATATATACATATACATACACATTTACATATATACACATTTACATATATACATATACATACACATTTACATATATACATATACATACACATTTACATATATACATATACATACACATTTACATATATACATATACGTACACATTTACATATATACATACATACACATTTACATATATACATATACATACACATTTACATATACATATACATACACATTTACATGTATACATATACATTTACTTATATACACATACACATATACATGTAATTAAAATGTGATTGCATTCCACCAAATAAAATTATTTTTTGTACATCTTACCTCAACAATCAGTGTTAAATTAAAAAAGCCAACGTCTTTAGTACAGTAATCCCACACTACTACTACTCCCCCTCAGTGTGTGTGTCACGCGGTTGGTTATTTGTGGCCTCAGGTTAAAATAAAGTTGCTTGCTTGCTGGCTCGCAGGTGCGGTGGAGCTTCCCTCCTATCTGGTGGGCTGCTTTGGCATGGACCGCATTGGACGCAAGAAGACGTGCGCCCCCGCCCTGCTGCTGGCCGGCTTGGCTTGCATTCTCACCATGGTTCTCCCTTCCGTGAGTACTCGCTACGACACCACCAAAAATCCAGGGTCAGCTCTGGCAAGTGTATTTTTAGTGGAAAGGCTGACCAGAGAGAGGGTGGAAGGCCCAGGTGTCGCTGTCTATTTCTCCCCGGCACCCCCTGACCTCTTCACACTCAATCAAACACATCCGATAGCTATCAAGTGGCGCCACAGAAGTCCAATCCCGTTTTTGGCAGTGTCACCTTTCTTTTCAGGATATCGAGGCGCTGGCCATCGCCTTGGGGATGATTGGGAAGTTCGCCATCGCCATCGCTTTCGGACTGGTCTACCTGTACACGTGTGAGCTCTACCCCACCGTCATCAGGTACGTTGAGCCGTTTTACCCTCGTCCATTTGCCACCGACGCTCAAGTCTGTTTTTACCGGCTTTTTCAGGTCTCTGGCGGTGGGAACCGGCAGCATGATGTGCCGCGTGGGCAGCGTGGTGGCGCCGTTCTGCGTCTACCTGGCGGATGTCTGGGTCTACTTGCCTCAGGTGGGTTCCCCTTCAAATTCCAAGTGTAGCTGGCTTCTGTTGGACACTAGTAACCCCGTTTTTTTTTTTTGTTTATCAGCTGATCGTGGGGGTGCTGGCCTTCGTCATAGGCATCCTGACCTTGATGTTGCCCGAGACGCTTGGAAAGCCTCTGACGTCCACCCTAGAGGAGGCCGAGGCGCTGGGAACAAGTGACGAGAAGGAGGAAAGCCAGCAGGAAAAGCAACGTGGAATGAAAATGAAGGTTTGTGTCTAAAACAGGAGCATTTCTTCAAAATCTCCTTTTTTTAAGCTACTTTTTTTGTTTGGTGCTTAACCCATCTGACCCTTTTCTCCCCCAGACACTAAAGTTGATGAATAAAATTTAATACAACAATATTACAGTCCCATACCCTTTATTTTTACTCCCTTTTTGCTTCTGCACCTCAGGGTTAGGTTATTTTTTATTTGAAAGATACAAAATAAAGGTCTTGCAAAAGTAAAAATGACTTTTAATTTCCATAAGTGCATTAAAACGGCCAATTTGGGCCAACTTGCAGCAATTCATCAAATGTAATCAGGGTAGGAAACCAAATAAAAGTAGTTTTTCTTGACATTTTATCAGTCAGTCAGTAATACGTCGTCATTTTGTTGTTAAAAGTCACTTTATTTAAGAAAATAGCCTGACGTGGCCCTTAATGTCGCTAAAAATTCAGCCTTACTATATAAATGGTTGCAGTTGTCTGTCAAAATTTGCCCCAATGAGTCAGTAATACGTGGTGGTTTTGTTAAAAGTGACTTTATTTCAGAAAATAACCTTACAATACATGGTTGGTAATGACGTTAAAAATAGATCCTTACTATAAAAATGGTTGCAGTTTGCCCTAATCAACATGATCACATTTTTAAAATAAAAAAGCCTTACACCAACCTTATACATGGTTGTTTAATGTTACTATACTGTCGTTTTTAAAGAAAAATGCTGTTGTATTTTTGAAAATCAAGCCCTATTTTAATATACTACGTCAAAATTTTAGGGGAAAACAAGCCTTACTTTTATATACAAGGTTGTAATTTTAGGAAAATAGCCTTACTTTAATATAAAAGGTCGTGTTTTAATGAAAGAAACACTTCACTATGCTGTCGTATTTTTAAGAATAAAGCCTTACTATATCATGTTTAATTTTTAAGAATAAAGCCTTACTATAGTTTTATTTTTAAGAATAAAGCCTTACTTTAATATACTATGTGGTATTTTTAAGTATAGTCTTTAATATACTGTCGTATTTTAAAGAATAGTCTTAATTTACTATATTGTTGTATTTTTAAGAATAAATCCTTACCTTAATATACTATGTCGTATTTTTAGGAATAGTTATTTATATTATGTCGTATTTTTAAGAATAAAATCTTACTTTAATATACTATGTTGTATTTTTAAGTAGTCTTAGCTTAATAGACTATGTTGTATTTTTAAGAAAAAGGTTCTTTAATATATTATATTGTATTTTAAGGACTATAGTTTTATTTTAATATACTATGTCGTATTTTTAAGAAAAGTTTTACTTTAATGTACTGTTATATTTTTAAGAATAGTTTAATACTAAGTTATAATTTTAAAAATAAAGTATTACTTTAGTATATTATGTCGTATTTTTAAAAAGTCTTACTTTATTTACTATGTCGTATTTTTAAGAATAAAATCTAACTTTACTATGTTATATTTTAAGAATAGTTCTTATAATTTTAAAAATAAAGTATTACTTTTATATACTATGTCATATTTTTAAGAATAAAGCTTTATTTTAATATACTATGTCATACCTTTAATTATAAGGTTTTACTTTAATATTCTATGTTGTATTTTTAAGAAAAAGATTTACTTTAATATATTATATTGTATTTTAAGGAATTTAGTTTTACTTTAATATACTATATCATATTTTTAAGAATAAAGCTTTATTTTAATATACTATGTCATACCTTTAAGTATAAAGTTTTACTTTAGTATACTATGTCGTATTTTTAAGTATAAAACTTTATTTTAATATACTATGTCATACCTTTAAGTATAAAGTTTTACTTTAATATACTATGTTGTATTTTTAAGAAAAAGATTTACTTTAATATATTATATTGTATTTTAAGGAATATAGTTTAACTTTAATATACTATGTTTTATTTTAAAGAAAAATGTTTTACTTTACTATACTATCATCTCTTTAACAAAAGGTTTATAGTAATGTCAAAACAAACCCCCAAGATCCCCCCTTTTATTATTCAAATTCAAATAGTTGGTGGAAATCCGTCGTCTTGATGTGGACTCGAAATTCACCTGCGTTGCATCTCTGGTCTGAAAATAGAACAACAAAATCATATTTAATATCAAGCCCAGCGACAAGTGGGACGAGGCCGACGCCCCGCCCAGAACGCCCACACCAGAGGAGAGGATGAGGTAGATGGCGTCGGCCCCCGTCCCCGCCACTACCGTCCCCGACACTACCGTACCCGACCCTACCTTACCCGACACTACCGTACCCGACCCGACACTACCGTCCCCGACACTACCGTCCCCGACCCTACCGTACCCGACCCTACCTTACCCGACACTACCGTACCCGACCCTACCGTACCCGACCCTACCGTACCCGACCCTACCTTACCTGACACTACCGTACCCGACCCTACACGACCCGACACTACCGTACCCGACACTACCCGACCCTACATGACTCTACCCAAACGTACCCTACCCGATCCTACCGTAGCATACCCTACCGTACTCAAAACTACCGTACCCGACGCTGCCCGACCCTACATGACCCTACCCTACACCACCCTACTCGACCCTATTGTAACTGACCCTACCATACCCGACCATACTGTACTCGAACCAACCATACCCGACACTACCGTACCCGACCTTACCCGACATGACCCTACCCAACTCTACCATACCCAACTCTACCATACCCGTCCCTACCGTACCCGACCCTACCATACCAGGCCCTACCGTACCTAACACTACCCTAACCGACACTACTGTACCCGATACTACCCAACCCTACATGACTACACGACCCTACCCAACCATACCCTACATGACCCTACCCGAACCTACCGTAGCCGACCCTACCATACCCGACATTACCCAACCGTGCTTGACCCGACCCTAAATGACCCTACCCTACACCACCCGACCCTACTGTACTCACCCCAACCGTACCCGACCCTACCGTATCGACCCTACACAACATGACCCTACCCTACCCGATCGTAACGTACCTGACGCTACCGTACCCAACCCTACCAAACCCGACCACACCCGACCCTACCTATCGTACCGTAAGTACTTTGAATTCTGTAAATACTGTGCCTACTGTTTCTAGTGTGCGCTTTGTGGGCGCCTTGCTTACTGGTACTGTACTTGCCTTACTGGGTACCTGCTGGGTGCCTTTTCCGGGTGCCTTCTGGGTAGGTTGTGGGTACCTACTGAGTGCCTACCGGCTGCCTACCGACTGCCTACCGGGTGCCTTACTATACTAAGCCTTACTATACTATGTCGTTTTTTAACGAAAAAAAAGCCTTACTATACTGTCGTTTTTGGTGATAAAAAGCCTTACTATACTATGTCGTTTTTTAACGAAAAAAAGCCTTACTATACTATGTCGTTTTTGGTGATAAAAAGCCTTACTATACTATGTCGTTTTTGGTGATAAAAAGCCTTACTATACTATGTCGTTTTTTAACGAAAAAAAAGCCTTACTATACTGTCGTTTTTGGTGATGAAAAGCCTTACTATACTATGTCGTTTTTTAACGAAAAAAAGCCTTACTATACTATGTCGTTTTTGGTGATAAAAAGCCTTACTATACTATGTCGTTTTTGGTGATAAAAAGCCTTACTATACTATGTCGTTTTTTAACGAAAAAAAAAGCCCTTACTATACTGTCGTTTTTTAACGAAAAAAAGCCTTACTATACTATGTCGTTTTTTTTACAAAAAAAAGCCATACTATACTATGTCGTTTTTTTTTACAAAAAAAGCCTTACTATACTATGTCATTTTTTTACGAAAAAAAGTCTTACTATACTATGTCGTTTTTTTTACAAAAAAAGCCTTACTATACTATGTCGTTTTTTAACGAAAAAAAGCCTTACTATACTATGTCGTTTTTGGTGATAAAAAGCCTTACTATACTATGTCGTTTTTGGTGATAAAAAGCCTTACTATACTATGTCGTTTTTTTACGAAAAAAAGTCTTACTATACTATGTCGTTTTTTTTACAAAAAAAGCCATACTATACTATGTCGTTTTTTTTTACAAAAAAAGCCTTACTATACTATGTCATTTTTTTACGAAAAAAAGTCTTACTATACTATGTCGTTTTTTTTACAAAAAAAGCCTTACTATACTATGTTGTTTTTTTACAAAAAAAGCCTTACTATACTATGTCATTTTTTTACGAAAAAAAGCCTTACTATACTATGTCGTTTTTTTACGAAAAAAAGCCTTACAATACTGTCGTTTTTTTACGAAAAAAAGCCTTACTATACTATGTCGTTTTTTAATGAAAAAAAAGCCTTACTATACTGTCGTTTTTTTACGAAAAAAAGCCTTACTATACTATGTCGTTTTTTTACGAAAAAAAGTCTTACTATACTATGTTGTTATTTTACAAAAAAAGCCTTACTATATATACTATGTCAATTTGTTACGAAAAAAAGTCTTACTATACTATGTCGTTTTTTTTTACAAAAAAAGCCTTACTATACTATGTTGTTTTTTTACAAAAAAAGCCTTACTATACTATGTCATTTTTTTACGAAAAAAAGCCTTACTATACTGTCGTTTTTTTTACGAAAAAAGGCCTTACTATACTGTCGTTTTTTTACGAAAAAAGCCTTACTATACTATGTCGTTTTTTAATGAAAAAAAGGCTTACTATACTATGTCGTTTTTTTTTACGAAAAAAAGCCTTACTATACTATGTCGTTTTTTAACGAAAAAAAGCCTTACTATACTATGTCGTTTTTTTACGAAAAAAAGTCTTACTATACTATGTCGTTATTTTACAAAAAAAGCCTTACTATATATACTATGTCAATTTTTTACGAAAAAAAGTCTTACTATACTATGTCGTTTTTTTTTTACAAAAGAAGCCTTACTATACTATGTTGTTTTTTTACGAAAAAAAGCCTTACTATACTATGTCGTTTTTTTACGAAAAAAAAGCCTTACTATACTGTCGTTTTTTTACAAAAAAAGCCTTACTATACTATGTCGTTTTTTTACGAAAAAAAGCCTTACTATACTATGTCGTTTTTTAACGAAAAAAAGCCTTACTTTACTATATCGTTTTTTTTTACGAAAAAAAGCCTTACTATACTATGTCGTTTTTTAACGAAAAAAAGCCTTACTATACTATGTTGTTTTTTTTTTACAAAAAAAGCCTTACTATACTGTCATTTTTTTACGAAAAAAAGCCTTACTATATATACTACGTCGTTTTTAAGCCTTTGAGCTTGTGGTCAAGTGAATAAGTCATTGTACCATAAAGAACTAAGTATGATGTTGGAGTGAAAAGAGACCAGACAACACATTCTACTGCCTGAGTGGTGGCCCAGTGGCTAAGTCATCAGTCTGCTAACTCTTAGGTCGTGGGTTCAAATCCTAATGCTTGATTTTCCCACTATTATTCAGGTAAAGAAAGTAGACAAAACAACAAGTACTAAAGATGAATGTTGAAGAGTGGTGGCCCAGTGGGTAAGTCAAAAGTCTCCTTTCTCTTTGGTCCTGGGTTCAAATCCTAGTGTTTCTAATGTTTTTTTCACTAAGTCATCAGGTAAATGAAAAAGGTAAAAGTACAAGTACTACTGCTTTCTCCCACAGGGTGGTGGCCCAGTGGCTAAGTCATCAGTTTGCCAACTCTTTGGTCCCTGGTTCAATCCCCATGTCAGGCAAAGATTTTCCCACAATTGTTCAGGTAAAAGTATAAGTATTAATGTCTAAGTGCTTAACTGAATAAGTATTCAGTGGTGGATGAAACATTTTGTCAAAAAATGACTAAGTGTTTCACCCCCATTTCCTTGGATGTAACGTTTCAACACCCTTGTATAAGTGGGGCACGAGTTGGTGTTGTGGGTTGCACACTCGCCTTTGCACCGAGAGAACGTGAGTTCGCTTCCCGGTGTCGGCGGTTCACTGACCAAGCAAGCGGTCGAGGGTCGGCCGAAGGCCGACCCGAGAACGCCTTTCGCACATACAGGTCTATCAAGTGTCTTCCGAACTGCCGAAGGCAGTTCGGAATATAACCTTTTGCTGAAAAGTATGACTAAGTGTTTAATATAAATTAAAAAGTTTTTTCTTTTTTTTTTTCCCTTCTCCTTATTCCATTGACCAATTCTTCTTTCCAAGTATTTTCAGCCAAACGACGGCAGCGGGAATCGAACCCAGGTCTCCCACACGGGAGTCCAGTGTTCTAACCTCTGCGCCAACCAAGTGACTACACTTTTCTTTGTAATCATTTGAGTTTTGTTGAGTACAAGTCCACAGAAACAACTAAGTGAAAAAGTGTCTCGACCGGGAATTGAACCAAGGTCTCCCAGACGGGAGTCCTGTGTTCTAACCTCTGCGCCAGCCAAGTGACTACACTTTTCTTTGTAATCATTTGAGTTTTGTTGAGTACAAGTCCACAGAAACAACTAAGTGAATAAGTGTCTCGACCGGGAATCGAACCAAGGTCTCCCAGACCGGAGTCCAGTGATCTAACCTCTGCGCCAGCCAAGTGAGTACACTTTTCTTTGTAAACTTTTGAGTTTTGTTGAGTACAAGTCCACAGAAACAACTAAGTGAAAAAGTGTCTCAACCGGGAATCGAACAAAGGTCTCCCAGACCGGAGTCCAGTGATCTAACCTCTGCGCTAGCCAAGTGAGTACACTTTTCTTTGTAAACTTTTGAGTTTTGTTGAGTACAAGTCCACAGAAACAACTAAGTGAAAAAGTGTCTCAACCGGGAATCGAACCAAGGTCTCCCAGACCGGAGTCCAGTGATCTAACCTCTACGCCAGCCAAGTGAGTACACTTTTCTTTGTAAACTTTTGAGATTTGTTGAGTATAAGTCCACAGAAACAACTAAGTGAAAAAGTGTCTCAACCGGGAATCGAACCAAGGTCTCCCAGACCGGAGTCCAGTGATCTAACCTCTGCGCCAGCCAAGTGAGTACGCTTTTCTTTGTAAACTTTTGAGATTTGTTGAGTATAAGTCCACAGAAACAACTAAGTGAAAAAGTGTCTCAACCGGGAATTGAACCAAGGTCTCCCAGACCGGAGTCCAGTGATCTAACCTCTGCGCCAGCCAAGTGACTACACTTCCCTTAGTCGTCATTTGAGTATCTGCAGGAGAAGTCCACAGAAATGACTAAGTGAAAAAGTGTCCGAACCGGGATTTGAACCAAGGTCTCCCCGACGAAAGTCCAGTGAACTAACCTCTGCGCCACCAAGTGTCCACAGTTTCCTTAGCAATCATTTGAGTATCTGGAGGAGAAGTCCACAGAAATGACTAAGTGAAAAAGCGTCTCGACCGGGAATCAAACCAAGGTCTCCCAGACCAGAGTCCAGTGCTCTAACCTCTGCGCCAGCCAAGTGACTACACTTTTCTTTGGAATCATTTGAGTTTCTTCAGAAGTAGTCCACAGAAATGACTAAGTGAAAAAGTGTCTGAACCGGGATTCGAACCAAGGTCTCCCCGACGAAAGTCCAGTGAACTAACCTCTTCTCCACCAAGTGACTACAGGGTTCAAAACCCATTTGAAGGTAAGTATAAAGTACTAAGTATGATCTGGGAGTGAAAAGGGACAAAATGACAAGTACTACTGCTTTCTCCCACAGGGTGGTGGCCCAGTGGTTAAGTCATCAGTTTGCCAACTCTTTGGTCCCTGGTTCAATTCCCAGTGCAGGCAAAGATTTTCCCACAATTGTTCAGGTAAAAGTATAAGTATTAATGTCTAAGTGTTTATGTGTATAAGTATTCAGTGGTGGATGAAGCATTTTGTCCAAAAAATGACTAAGTGTTTCATCCCATTTCCTTGGATGTAACGTTTCAACACCCTTGTATAAGTGGGGCACGAGTTGGTGTTGTGGGTTGCACACTCGCCTTTGCACCGAGAGAACGTGAGTTCGCTTCCCGGTGTCGGCGGTTCACTGACCAAGCAAGCGGTCGAGGGTCGGCCGAAGGCCGACCCGAGAACGCCTTTCGCACATACAGGTCCCTTCAAGTGTCTTCCGAACTGCCGAAGGCAGTTCGGAATACAACCTTTTGCTGAAAAGTATGACTAAGTGTTTAATATAAATTAAAAAGTTTTTCTTTTTTTTTTCTTCTTGTTCCATTTTCCAGACCACATGGTGTCCCGATCAGCCAAAGGACGACAGTGGGAATCAAACTCAGGTCTCCCAGACGGGAGTCCTGTGAACTAACCTCTGCGCCAACCAAGTGACTACACTTTTATTTGTAATCATTTGAGTTTTGTTGAGTACATGTCCACAGAAACAACTAAGTGAAAAAGTGTCTCAACCGGGAATCGAACCAAGGTCTCCCAGACGGGAGTCCTGTGATCTAACCTCTGCGCCATCCAGGTGACTACACTTTTATTTGTAATCATTTGAGTTTTGTTGAGTACATGTCCACAGAAACAACTAAGTGAAAAAGTGTCACGACCTGGAATCGAACCCATGTCTCCCAGACAGGAGACAGGTGAGTTAACCACTACCCCACCAAGTGACACCAGTTCTCA
Organism: Stigmatopora nigra; assembly: GCF_051989575.1. Classification (NCBI taxonomy): domain Eukaryota; kingdom Metazoa; phylum Chordata; class Actinopteri; order Syngnathiformes; family Syngnathidae; genus Stigmatopora; species Stigmatopora nigra. The sequence goes on along the minus strand of NC_135509.1, from coordinate 1,909,269 downwards.
TTGTAATCATTTTAGTTTCTTTAGAAGTTGTCCACAGAAACAACTAAGTGAAAAAGAGTCTCACCCGGAAATCGAACCCAGGTCTCCCAGACGGGAGTCCAGTGATCTAACCTCTGCGCCAGCCAAGTGACTCCACTTTTCTTTGGAATCATTTGAGTTTCTTGAAAAGAAGTCCACAGAAACAACTAAGGTGAAAAAGACACAACCGGGATTCGAACCCAGGTCTCCCCGACGAGAGACAGGTGAGTTACCCACTATGCCACCAAGTGACCACAGTTTCCTTTGTAATCATTTAAGTGTTTTGACAGAAAGTCCACAGAAACAACTAAGTGAAAATGTTTCCTGACTGGGATTCAAACCCAGGCTGCCCACATGGGAGACGGGAGAGTTAACCTCTGCACCACTTTACCCTCAAGCAAAGATGCGCAATATGGAATATGAATGAACAATTTTCTATTCAAAAAGAAAATCACCTAACTATACTATGAAAAAGCCTTACTATACTATGTCGTTTTTTTTCAGAAAAAAGCCTTACTATACTATGTCATTTTTTGATGAAAAAAGCCTTACTATAGTATGTTGTTTTTTTTGAAGAAAAAAGCCATACTATACTATGTCGTTTTTTGATGAAAAAAGCGTTACTATACTATGTCGTTTTTTTCAGAAAAAAGCCTTACTATACTATGTCGTTTTTTGATGAAAAAAGCCTTACTATAGTATGTCGTTTTTTGATGAAAAAAAGCCTTACTATAGTATGTAGTTTTTTGATGAAAAAAGCCTTACTATAGTATGTCGTTTTTTTGAAGAAAAAAGCCATACTATACTATGTCGTTTTTTGATGAAAAAAGCGTTACTATACTATGTCGTTTTTTTCAGAAAAAAGCCTTACTATACTATGTCGTTTTTTTTCAGAAAAAAGCCTTACTATACTATGTCGTTTTTTGATGAAAAAAGCCTTACTATAGTATGTCGTTTTTTGATGAAAAAAAGCCTTACTATAGTATGTAGTTTTTTGATGAAAAAAGCCTTACTATAGTATGTCGTTTTTTTGAAGAAAAAAGACATACTATACTATGTCGTTTTTTGATGAAAAAAGCCTTACTATAGTATGTCGTTTTTTTGAAGAAAAAAGACATACTATACTATGTCGTTTTTTGATGAAAAAAGCCTTACTATAGTATGTCGTTTTTTTTGAAGAAAAAAGCCATACTATACCATGTCATTTTTTGATGAAAAAAGCCTTACTATAGTATGTCGTTTTTTTGAAGAAAAAAGCCATTCTATACTATGTCGTTTTTTGATGAAAAAAGGCTTACTATAGTGTCGTTTTTTTGAAGAAAAAAGCCATACTATACTATGTCGTTTTTTGATGAAAAAAGCCTTACTATACTATGTTGTTTTTTTGAAGAAAAAAGCCATACTATACTATGTCGTTTTTTGATGAAAAAAGCCATACTATACTATGTCGTTTTTTTAAAGGAAAAAAGCCTTACTATAGTATGTCATTTTTTTAAAGAAAAAAGCCTTACTATAGTATGTCGTTTTTTTAAGAAAAAAGCCATACTATACTATGTCGTTTTTTGATGGAAAAAGCCATACTATACTATGTCGTTTTTTGATGAAAAAAGCCTTACTATAGTATGTCGTTTTTTTGAAGAAAAAAGCCTTACTATAGTATGTCGTTTTTTTTAAGAAAAAAGCAATACTATACTATGTCGTTTTTTGATGAAAAAAGCCTTACTATAGTATGTCGTTTTTTTGAAGAAAAAAGCCATACTATACTATGTCGTTTTTTGATGAAAAAAGCCTTACTATAGTATGTCGTTTTTTGAAGAAAAAAGCCATACTATACTATGTCGTTTTTTGATGAAAAAAGCCTTACTATACTATGTCGTTTTTTGATGAAAAAAGCCTTACTATAGTATGTCGTTTTTTTGAAGAAAAAAGCCTTACTATAGTATGTCGTTTTTTTTAAGAAAAAAGCCATACTATACTATGTCGTTTTTTGATGAAAAAAGCCTTACTATAGTATGTCGTTTTTTTGAAGAAAAAAGCCATACTATACTATGTCGTTTTTTGATGAAAAAAGCCTTACTATAGTATGTCGTTTTTTTGAAGAAAAAAGCCTTACTATAGTATGTCGTTTTTTGATGAAAAAAGCCTTACTATAGTATGTCGTTTTTTTGAAAAAAAAGCCATACTATACTATGTCGTTTTTTGATGAAAAAAGCCTTACTATAGTATGTCGTTTTTTGAAGAAAAAAGCCATACTATACTATGTCGTTTTTTGATGAAAAAAGCCTTACTATAGTATGTCGTTTTTTTTAAGAAAAAAGCCTTACTATACTATGTCGTTTTTTGATGAAAAAAGCCTGACTATAGTATGTCGTTTTTTTTAAGAAAAAAGCCATACTATACTATGTCGTTTTTTGATGAAAAAAGCCTTACTATACTATGTTGTTTTTTTGAAGAAAAAAGCCATACTATACTATGTCGTTTTTTGATGAAAAAAGCCTTACTATAGTATGTCATTTTTTTGAAGAAAAAAAGCCTTACTATACTATGTCGTTTTTTGATGAAAAAAGCCTTACTATAGTATGTCGTTTTTTTAAGAAAAAAGCCATACTATACTATGTCGTTTTTTGATGAAAAAAGCCTTACTATACTATGTCGTTTTTTGATGAAAAAAGCCTTACTATAGTATGTCGTTTTTTTGAAGAAAAAAGCCTTACTATAGTATGTCGTTTTTTTTAAGAAAAAAGCCATACTATACTATGTCGTTTTTTGATGAAAAAAGCCTTACTATAGTATGTCGTTTTTTTGAAGAAAAAAGCCATACTATACTATGTCGTTTTTTGATGAAAAAAGCCTTACTATAGTATGTCGTTTTTTTGAAAAAAAAGCCATACTATACTATGTCGTTTTTTGATGAAAAAAGCCTTACTATAGTATGTCGTTTTTTGAAGAAAAAAGCCATACTATACTATGTCGTTTTTTGATGAAAAAAGCCTTACTATAGTATGTCGTTTTTTTGAAGAAAAAAGCCATACTATACTATGTCGTTTTTTGATGAAAAAAGCCTTACTATACTATGTTGTTTTTTTTGAAGAAAAAAGCCATACTATACTATGTCGTTTTTTGATGAAAAAAGCCTTACTATAGTATGTCGTTTTTTTGAAGAAAAAAGCCATACTATACTATGTTGTTTTTTTAAAGGAAAAAAGCCTTACTATAGTATGTCGTTTTTTTGAAGAAAAAACCCATACTATACTATGTCGTTTTTTGATGAAAAAAGCCTTACTATAGTATGTCATTTTTTGAAGAAAAAAAGCCTTACTATACTATGTCGTTTTTTGATGAAAAAAGCCTTACTATAGTATGTTGTTTTTTTGAAGAAAAAAGCCTTACTATAGTATGTCGTTTTTTTGAAGAAAAAAGCCATACTATACTATGTCGTTTTTTGATGAAAAAAGCCGTACTATACTATGTTGTTTTTTTGAAGAAAAAAGCCATACTATACTATGTTGTTTTTTGATGAAAAAAGCCTTACTATAGTATGTCATTTTTTTGAAGAAAAAAGCCATACTATACTATGTCGTTTTTTGATGAAAAAAGCCTTACTATAGTATGTCATTTTTTTGAAGAAAAAAGCCTTACTATACTGTCGTTTTTTGATGAAAAAAGCCTTACTATAGTATGTCGTTTTTTTAAGAAAAAAGCCATACTATACTATGTCGTTTTTTGATGAAAAAAGCCATACTATACTATGTCGTTTTTTGATGAAAAAAGCCTTACTATAGTATGTCGTTTTTTTGAAGAAAAAAGCCTTACTATAGTATGTCATTTTTTTTAAGAAAAAAGCCATACTATACTATGTCGTTTTTTGATGAAAAAAGCTTTACTATACTATGTTGTTTTTTTGAAGAAAAAAGCCTTACTATAGTATGTCGTTTTTTGAAGAAAAAAGCCATACTATACTATGTTGTTTTTTTTGGTGAAAAAAGCCTTACTATAGTATGTCGTTTTTTTTTAAGAAAAAAGCCATACTATACTATGTCGTTTTTTTGAAGAAAAAAGCCTTACTATAGTATGTCGTTTTTTTGAAGAAAAAAGCTACTATACTATGTCGTTTTTTGATGAAAAAAGCCTTACTATACTATGTCGTTTTTTGAAGAAAAAAGCCTTACTATAGTATGTCGTTTTTTGATGAAAAAGCCTTACTATAGTATGTCGTTTTTTTGAAGAAAAAAGCCATACTATACTATGTCGTTTTTTGATGAAAAAAGCCTTATTATAGTATGTCGTTTTTTTGAAGAAAAAAGCCATACTATACTATGTCGTTTTTTGATGAAAAAAGCCTTACTATACTATGTTGTTTTTTTGAAGGAAAAAAGCCATACTATACTATGTCGTTTTTTGATGAAAAAAGCCTTACTATACTATGTCGTTTTTTTGAAGGAAAAAAGCCATACTATACTATGTCGTTTTTTGATGAAAAAAGCCTTACTATAGTATGTCGTTTTTTTGAAGAAAAAAGCCTTACTATAGTATGTCGTTTTTTGATGAAAAAAGCCTTACTATAGTATGTCGTTTTTTTGAAGAAAAAAGCCATACTATACTATGTCGTTTTTTGATGAAAAAAGCCTTACTATACTATGTTGTTTTTTTGAAGGAAAAAAGCCATACTATACTATGTCGTTTTTTGATGAAAAAAGCCTTACTATAGTATGTCGTTTTTTTGAAGAAAAAAGCCTTACTATAGTATGTCGTTTTTTGATGAAAAAAGCCTTACTATAGTATGTCGTTTTTTTGAAGAAAAAAGCCATACTATACTATGTCGTTTTTTGATGAAAAAAGCCTTACTATAGTATGTCGTTTTTTTGAAGAAAAAAGCCATACTATACTATGTCGTTTTTTGATGAAAAAAGCCTTACTATAGTATGTCGTTTTTTTGAAGAAAAAAGCCTTACTATACTATGTCGTTTTTTGATGAAAAAAGCCTTACTATAGTATGTCGTTTTTTTTGAAGAAAAAAGCCTTACTATAGTATGTCGTTTTTTAGAAGAAAAAAGCCATACTATACTATGTCGTTTTTTGATGAAAAAAGCCTTACTATAGTATGTCGTTTTTTTTGAAGAAAAAAGCCATACTATACTATGTCGTTTTTTGATGAAAAAAGCCTTATTATAGTATGTCGTTTTTTTGAAGAAAAAAGCCATACTATACTATGTCGTTTTTTGATGAAAAAAGCCTTACTATAGTATGTCGTTTTTTTGAAGAAAAAAGCCATACTATACTATGTCGTTTTTTGATGAAAAAAGCCTTACTATAGTATGTCGTTTTTTTGAAGAAAAAAGCCTTACTATAGTATGTCGTTTTTTTGAAGAAAAAAGCCATACTATACTATGTCGTTTTTTGATGAAAAAAGCCTTACTATAGTATGTCATTTTTTCGAAGAAAAAAGCCATACTATACTATGTCGTTTTTTGATGAAAAAAGCCTTACTATACTATGTCGTTTTTTTGAAGAAAAAACCCATACTATACTATGTCGTTTTTTGATGAAAAAAGCCTTACTATAGTATGTCATTTTTTTGAAGAAAAAAAGCCTTACTATAGTATGTCGTTTTTTTGAAGAAAAAAGCCATACTATACTATGTCCTTTTTTGATGAAAAAAGCCTTACTATAGTATGTCGTTTTTTTGAAGAAAAAAGCCTTACTATAGTATGTCGTTTTTTTTGAAGAAAAAAGCCTTACTATAGTATGTCGTTTTTTTGAAGAAAAAAGCCTTACTATAGTATGTCGTTTTTTTGAAGAAAAAAGCCATACTATACTATGTCGTTTTTTGATGAAAAAAGCCTTACTATAGTATGTCGTTTTTTTGAAGAAAAAAGCCTTACTATACTATGTCGTTTTTTGATGAAAAAAGGCTTACTATACTATGTTGTTTTTTTGAAGAAAAAAGCCATACTATACTATGTCGTTTTTTGATGAAAAAAGCCTTACTATAGTATGTCGTTTTTTTGAAAAAAAAAGCCATACTATACTATGTCGTTTTTTGATGAAAAAAGCCTTACTATAGTATGTCATTTTTTTGAAGAAAAAAGCCTTACTATACTATGTCATTTTTTGATGAAAAAAGCCTTACTATAGTATGTCGTTTTTTGAAGAAAAAAGCCATACTATACTATGTCGTTTTTTTTGGTGAAAAAAGCCTTACTATAGCATGTCGTTTTTTTTAAGAAAAAAGCCATACTATACTGTGTCGTTTTTTTGAAGAAAAAAGCCTTACTATAGTATGTCGTTTTTTTTTGAAGAAAAAAGCCATACTATACTATGTCGTTTTTTGATGAAAAAAGCCTTACTATACTATGTCGTTTTTTGAAGAAAAAAGCCTTACTATAGTATGTCGTTTTTTGATGAAAAAGCCTTACTATAGTATGTCGTTTTTTTGAAGAAAAAAGCCATACTATACTATGTCGTTTTTTGATGAAAAAAGCCTTATTATAGTATGTCGTTTTTTTGAAGAAAAAAGCCATACTATAATATGTCGTTTTTTGATGAAAAAAGCCTTACTATACTATGTTGTTTTTTTGAAGGAAAAAAGCCATACTATACTATGTCGTTTTTTGATGAAAAAAGCCTTGCTATAGTATGTCGTTTTTTGAAGAAAAAAGCCATACTATACTATGTCGTTTTTTGATGAAAAAAGCCTTACTATACTATGTCGTTTTTTGATGAAAAAAGCCTTACTATAGTATGTCGTTTTTTTGAAGAAAAAAGCCTTACTATAGTATGTCGTTTTTTTTAAGAAAAAAGCCATACTATACTATGTCGTTTTTTGATGAAAAAAGCCTTACTATAGTATGTCGTTTTTTTGAAGAAAAAAGCCATACTATACTATGTCGTTTTTTGATGAAAAAAGCCTTACTATAGTATGTCGTTTTTTTGAAGAAAAAAGCCTTACTATAGTATGTCGTTTTTTGATGAAAAAAGCCTTACTATAGTATGTCGTTTTTTTGAAAAAAAAGCCATACTATACTATGTCGTTTTTTGATGAAAAAAGCCTTACTATAGTATGTCGTTTTTTGAAGAAAAAAGCCATACTATACTATGTCGTTTTTTGATGAAAAAAGCCTTACTATAGTATGTCGTTTTTTTTAAGAAAAAAGCCTTACTATACTGTCGTTTTTTGATGAAAAAAGCCTGACTATAGTATGTCGTTTTTTTTAAGAAAAAAGCCATACTATACTATGTCGTTTTTTGATGAAAAAAGCCTTACTATACTATGTTGTTTTTTTGAAGAAAAAAGCCATACTATACTATGTCGTTTTTTGATGAAAAAAGCCTTACTATAGTATGTCATTTTTTTGAAGAAAAAAAGCCTTACTATACTATGTCGTTTTTTGATGAAAAAAGCCTTACTATAGTATGTCGTTTTTTTAAGAAAAAAGCCATACTATACTATGTCGTTTTTTGATGAAAAAAGCCTTACTATACTATGTCGTTTTTTGATGAAAAAAGCCTTACTATAGTATGTCGTTTTTTTGAAGAAAAAAGCCTTACTATAGTATGTCGTTTTTTTTAAGAAAAAAGCCATACTATACTATGTCGTTTTTTGATGAAAAAAGCCTTACTATAGTATGTCGTTTTTTTGAAGAAAAAAGCCATACTATACTATGTCGTTTTTTGATGAAAAAAGCCTTACTATAGTATGTCGTTTTTTTGAAAAAAAAGCCATACTATACTATGTCGTTTTTTGATGAAAAAAGCCTTACTATAGTATGTCGTTTTTTGAAGAAAAAAGCCATACTATACTATGTCGTTTTTTGATGAAAAAAGCCTTACTATAGTATGTCGTTTTTTTGAAGAAAAAAGCCATACTATACTATGTCGTTTTTTGATGAAAAAAGCCTTACTATACTATGTTGTTTTTTTTGAAGAAAAAAGCCATACTATACTATGTCGTTTTTTGATGAAAAAAGCCTTACTATAGTATGTCGTTTTTTTGAAGAAAAAAGCCATACTATACTATGTTGTTTTTTTAAAGGAAAAAAGCCTTACTATAGTATGTCGTTTTTTTGAAGAAAAAACCCATACTATACTATGTCGTTTTTTGATGAAAAAAGCCTTACTATAGTATGTCATTTTTTGAAGAAAAAAAGCCTTACTATACTATGTCGTTTTTTGATGAAAAAAGCCTTACTATAGTATGTCGTTTTTTTGAAGAAAAAAGCCTTACTATACTATGTCGTTTTTTGATGAAAAAAGCCTTACTATAGTATGTCGTTTTTTTGAAGAAAAAAGCCTTACTATAGTATGTCGTTTTTTAGAAGAAAAAAGCCATACTATACTATGTCGTTTTTTGATGAAAAAAGCCTTACTATAGTATGTCGTTTTTTTTGAAGAAAAAAGCCATACTATACTATGTCGTTTTTTGATGAAAAAAGCCTTATTATAGTATGTCGTTTTTTTGAAGAAAAAAGCCATACTATACTATGTCGTTTTTTGATGAAAAAAGCCTTACTATAGTATGTCGTTTTTTTGAAGAAAAAAGCCATACTATACTATGTCGTTTTTTGATGAAAAAAGCCTTACTATAGTATGTCGTTTTTTTGAAGAAAAAAGCCTTACTATAGTATGTCGTTTTTTTGAAGAAAAAAGCCATACTATACTATGTCGTTTTTTGATGAAAAAAGCCTTACTATAGTATGTCATTTTTTCGAAGAAAAAAGCCATACTATACTATGTCGTTTTTTGATGAAAAAAGCCTTACTATACTATGTCGTTTTTTTGAAGAAAAAACCCATACTATACTATGTCGTTTTTTGATGAAAAAAGCCTTACTATAGTATGTCATTTTTTTGAAGAAAAAAAGCCTTACTATAGTATGTCGTTTTTTTGAAGAAAAAAGCCATACTATACTATGTCCTTTTTTGATGAAAAAAGCCTTACTATAGTATGTCGTTTTTTTGAAGAAAAAAGCCTTACTATAGTATGTCGTTTTTTTTGAAGAAAAAAGCCTTACTATAGTATGTCGTTTTTTTGAAGAAAAAAGCCTTACTATAGTATGTCGTTTTTTTGAAGAAAAAAGCCATACTATACTATGTCGTTTTTTGATGAAAAAAGCCTTACTATAGTATGTCGTTTTTTTGAAGAAAAAAGCCTTACTATACTATGTCGTTTTTTGATGAAAAAAGGCTTACTATACTATGTTGTTTTTTTGAAGAAAAAAGCCATACTATACTATGTCGTTTTTTGATGAAAAAAGCCTTACTATAGTATGTCGTTTTTTTGAAGAAAAAAGCCATACTATACTATGTCGTTTTTTGATGAAAAAAGCCTTACTATAGTATGTCATTTTTTTGAAGAAAAAAGCCTTACTATACTATGTCATTTTTTGATGAAAAAAGCCTTACTATAGTATGTCGTTTTTTGAAGAAAAAAGCCATACTATACTATGTCGTTTTTTTTGGTGAAAAAAGCCTTACTATAGTATGTCGTTTTTTTTAAGAAAAAAGCCATACTATACTGTGTCGTTTTTTTGAAGAAAAAAGCCTTACTATAGTATGTCGTTTTTTTTTGAAGAAAAAAGCCATACTATACTATGTCGTTTTTTGATGAAAAAAGCCTTACTATACTATGTCGTTTTTTGAAGAAAAAAGCCTTACTATAGTATGTCGTTTTTTGATGAAAAAGCCTTACTATAGTATGTCGTTTTTTTGAAGAAAAAAGCCATACTATACTATGTCGTTTTTTGATGAAAAAAGCCTTATTATAGTATGTCGTTTTTTTGAAGAAAAAAGCCATACTATAATATGTCGTTTTTTGATGAAAAAAGCCTTACTATACTATGTTGTTTTTTTGAAGGAAAAAAGCCATACTATACTATGTCGTTTTTTGATGAAAAAAGCCTTGCTATAGTATGTCGTTTTTTTTGAAGAAAAAAGCCTTACTATAGTATGTCGTTTTTTTGAAGAAAAAAGCCATACTATACTATGTCGTTTTTTGATGAAAAAAGCCTTACTATAGTATGTCGTTTTTTTTGAAGAAAAAAGCTACTATACTATGTCGTTTTTTGATGAAAAAAGCCTTACTATACTATGTCGTTTTTTGAAGAAAAAAGCCTTACTATAGTATGTGGTTTTTTGATGAAAAAGCCTTACTATAGTATGTCGTTTTTTTGAAGAAAAAAGCCATACTATACTATGTCGTTTTTTGATGAAAAAAGCCTTATTATAGTATGTCGTTTTTTTGAAGAAAAAAGCCATACTATACTATGTCGTTTTTTGATGAAAAAAGCCTTACTATACTATGTTGTTTTTTTGAAGGAAAAAAGCCATACTATACTATGTCGTTTTTTGATGAAAAAAGCCTTACTATACTATGTTGTTTTTTTGAAGGAAAAAAGCCATACTATACTATGTCGTTTTTTGATGAAAAAAGCCTTACTATAGTATGTCGTTTTTTTTGAAGAAAAAAGCCTTACTATAGTATGTCGTTTTTTGATGAAAAAAGCCTTACTATAGTATGTCGTTTTTTTGAAGAAAAAAGCCATACTATACTATGTCGTTTTTTGATGAAAAAAGCCTTACTATACTATGTTGTTTTTTTGAAGGAAAAAAGCCATACTATACTATGTCGTTTTTTGATGAAAAAAGCCTTACTATAGTATGTCGTTTTTTTGAAGAAAAAAGCCTTACTATAGTATGTCGTTTTTTGATGAAAAAAGCCTTACTATAGTATGTCGTTTTTTTGAAGAAAAAAGCCATACTATACTATGTCGTTTTTTGATGAAAAAAGCCTTACTATAGTATGTCGTTTTTTTGAAGAAAAAAGCCATACTATACTATGTCGTTTTTTGATGAAAAAAGCCTTACTATAGTATGTCGTTTTTTTGAAGAAAAAAGCCTTACTATACTATGTCGTTTTTTGATGAAAAAAGCCTTACTATAGTATGTCGTTTTTTTGAAGAAAAAAGCCTTACTATAGTATGTCGTTTTTTAGAAGAAAAAAGCCATACTATACTATGTCGTTTTTTGATGAAAAAAGCCTTACTATAGTATGTCGTTTTTTTTGAAGAAAAAAGCCATACTATACTATGTCGTTTTTTGATGAAAAAAGCCTTATTATAGTATGTCGTTTTTTTGAAGAAAAAAGCCATACTATACTATGTCGTTTTTTGATGAAAAAAGCCTTACTATAGTATGTCGTTTTTTTGAAGAAAAAAGCCATACTATACTATGTCGTTTTTTGATGAAAAAAGCCTTACTATAGTATGTCGTTTTTTTGAAGAAAAAAGCCTTACTATAGTATGTCGTTTTTTTGAAGAAAAAAGCCATACTATACTATGTCGTTTTTTGATGAAAAAAGCCTTACTATAGTATGTCATTTTTTCGAAGAAAAAAGCCATACTATACTATGTCGTTTTTTGATGAAAAAAGCCTTACTATACTATGTCGTTTTTTTGAAGAAAAAACCCATACTATACTATGTCGTTTTTTGATGAAAAAAGCCTTACTATAGTATGTCATTTTTTTGAAGAAAAAAAGCCTTACTATAGTATGTCGTTTTTTTGAAGAAAAAAGCCATACTATACTATGTCCTTTTTTGATGAAAAAAGCCTTACTATAGTATGTCGTTTTTTTGAAGAAAAAAGCCTTACTATAGTATGTCGTTTTTTTTGAAGAAAAAAGCCTTACTATAGTATGTGGTTTTTTTGAAGAAAAAAGCCTTACTATAGTATGTCGTTTTTTTGAAGAAAAAAGCCATACTATACTATGTCGTTTTTTGATGAAAAAAGCCTTACTATAGTATGTCGTTTTTTTGAAGAAAAAAGCCTTACTATACTATGTCGTTTTTTGATGAAAAAAGGCTTACTATACTATGTCGTTTTTTTGAAAAAAAAAGCCATACTATACTATGTCGTTTTTTGATGAAAAAAGCCTTACTATAGTATGTCATTTTTTTGAAGAAAAAAGCCTTACTATACTATGTCATTTTTTGATGAAAAAAGCCTTACTATAGTATGTCGTTTTTTGAAGAAAAAAGCCATACTATACTATGTCGTTTTTTTTGGTGAAAAAAGCCTTACTATAGTATGTCGTTTTTTTTAAGAAAAAAGCCATACTATACTATGTCGTTTTTTTGAAGAAAAAAGCCTTACTATAGTATGTCGTTTTTTTTTGAAGAAAAAAGCCATACTATACTATGTCGTTTTTTGATGAAAAAAGCCTTACTATACTATGTCGTTTTTTGATGAAAAAGCCTTACTATAGTATGTCGTTTTTTTGAAGAAAAAAGCCATACTATACTATGTCGTTTTTTGATGAAAAAAGCCTTATTATAGTATGTCGTTTTTTTGAAGAAAAAAGCCATACTATAATATGTCGTTTTTTGATGAAAAAAGCCTTACTATACTATGTTGTTTTTTTGAAGGAAAAAAGCCATACTATACTATGTCGTTTTTTGATGAAAAAAGCCTTGCTATAGTATGTCGTTTTTTTTGAAGAAAAAAGCCTTACTATAGTATGTCGTTTTTTTGAAGAAAAAAGCCATACTATACTATGTCGTTTTTTGATGAAAAAAGCCTTACTATAGTATGTCGTTTTTTTGAAGAAAAAAGCCATACTATACTATGTCGTTTTTTGATGAAAAAAGCCTTATTATAGTATGTCGTTTTTTTGAAGAAAAAAGCCATACTATACTATGTCGTTTTTTGATGAAAAAAGCCTTACTATAGTATGTCGTTTTTTTGAAGAAAAAAGCCATACTATACTATGTCGTTTTTTGATGAAAAAAGCCTTACTATAGTATGTCGTTTTTTTGAAGAAAAAAGCCTTACTATAGTATGTCGTTTTTTGATGAAAAAAGCCTTACTATAGTATGTCGTTTTTTTGAAGAAAAAAGCCTTACTATAGTATGTCGTTTTTTGATGAAAAAAGCCTTACTATAGTATGTCGTTTTTTTGAAGAAAAAAGCCATACTATACTATGTCGTTTTTTGATGAAAAAAGCCTTACTATAGTATGTCGTTTTTTTGAAGAAAAAAGCCATACTATACTATGTCGTTTTTTGATGAAAAAAGCCTTACTATAGTATGTCATTTTTTTGAAGAAAAAAGCCTTACTATAGTATGTCGTTTTTTTGAAGAAAAAAGCCATACTATACTATGTCGTTTTTTGATGAAAAAAGCCTTACTATAGTATGTCATTTTTTCGAAGAAAAAAGCCATACTATACTATGTCGTTTTTTGATGAAAAAAGCCTTACTATACTATGTTGTTTTTTTGAAGAAAAAAGCCATACTATACTATGTCGTTTTTTGATGAAAAAAGCCTTACTATAGTATGTCGTTTTTTTGAAGAAAAAAGCCATACTATACTATGTCGTTTTTTGACGAAAAAACGACATAGTATAGTAAGGCTTTTTTTCGTTAAAAAACGACATAGTATAGTAAGGCTTTTTATCACCAAAAAACGACATAGTATAGGAAGGCTTTATTTCGTTAAAAAACAACATAGTATAGTAAGGCTTTTTATATCAAAAAACGACATAGTATAGTAAGGCTTTTTATCTCAAAAAACGACATAGTATAGTATGCATTTTTTTCTCAAAAAATGACAGTATAGTAAGGCTTTTTTTCTCAAAAAAACGACAGTATAGTAAGGCTTTTTATCTCAAAAAACGACATAGTATAGTAAGGCTTTTTTTTCGTTAAAAAACGACGTAGTATAGTAAGGCTTTTTATCTCAAAAAACGACATAGTATAGTAAGGCTTTTTTCGTTAAAAAACGACGTAGTATAGTAAGGCTTTTTTTCGTTAAAAAACGACATAGTATAGTAAGGCTTTTTATCACCAAAAACGACAAAGTATAGTAAGGCTTTTTTTCGTTAAAAAACGACATAGTATAGAAAGGCTTTTTATCACCAAAAACGACATAGTATAGTAAGGCTTTTTTTCGTTAAAAAACGACATGGTATAGTAAGGCTTTTTATCACCAAAAACGACATAGTATAGTAAGGCTTTTTTTCGTTAAAAAACAACGTAGTATAGTAAGGCTTTTTTCGTTAAAAAACGACATAGTATAGTAAGGCTTTTTTTCGTTAAAAAACGACATAGTATAGTAAGGCTTTTTTTCGTTAAAAAACGACATAGTATAGTAAGGCTTTTTTTCGTTAAAAAACGACATAGTATAGTAAGGCTTTTTTTCGTTAAAAAAGGACATAGTATAGTTAGGCTTTTTATTACCAAAAACGACATTGTATAGAAGGCTTTTTTTTCCCTAAAACCGATTAAGTATAGTAAGGCTTTTTTTCTTGAAAAAACTACATAGTATAGTAAGGCTTTTTATTACCAAAAACGACATTGTATAGAAGGCTTTTTTTCCCTAAAAACGACAAAGTATAGTAAGGCTTTTTTTCTTGAAAAAACGACATAGTATAGTAAGGCTTTTTTTCTTGAAAAAACGACATAGTATAGTAAGGCTTTTTATCACCAAAAACAACATGGTATAGTAAGGCTTTTTTTCGTTAAAAAACGACATAGTATAGTCAGGCTTTTTTTTGTTAAAAAACGACATAGTATAGTAAGGCTTTTTTTCGTTAAAAAACGACATAGTATAGTCAGGCTTTTTTTCGTTAAAAAACGACATAGTATAGTAAGGCTTTTTATCACCAAAACTGACATAGTATAGTAAGGCTTTTTTTCGTTAAAAAACGACATCGTATAGTAAGGCTTTTTATTACCAAAAACGACATAGTATAGTAAGGCTTTCTATCACCAAAAACGACATAGTATAGTAAGGCTTTTTTTCGTTAAAAAACGACATAGTATAGTAAGGCTTTTTTTCGTTAAAAAACGACATAGTATAGTAAGGCTTTTTTTCGTTAAAAAACGACATAGTATAGTAAGGCTTTTTTTCGTTAAAAAACGACATAGTATAGTAAGGCTTTTTTTCGTTAAAAAACGACATAGTATAGTAAGGCTTTTTTTCGTTAAAAAAACGACATAGTATAGTAAGGCTTTTTTCGTTAAAAAAACGACATAGTATAGTAAGGCTTTTTATCACCAAAAACGACATATAGTAAGGCTTTTTTTCGTTAAAAACGACATCGTATAGTAAGGCTTTTTATCACCAAAAACGACATAGTATAGTAAGGCTTTTTATCACCAAAAACGACATAGTATAGTAAGGCTTTTTTTTCGTTAAAAAACGACATAGTATAGTAAGGCTTTTTATCACCAAAAACAACATAGTATAGTAAGCCTTTTTTTCGTTAAAAAACGACAGTATAGTAACGCTTTTTTTCCTTAAAAAAACGACATAGTATAGTAAGGCTTTTTTTTCGTTAAAAACGACAGTATAGTAAGGCTTTTTTTCGTTAAAAAACGACATAGTATAGTAGGCTTTTTTTCGTTAAAAAACGACATAGTATAGTAAGGCTTTTTATCACCAAAAACGACATGGTATAGTAAGGCTTTTTTTCGTTAAAAAACGACATAGTATAGTAAGGCTTTTTTCGTTAAAAACGACATAGTATAGTAAGGCTTTTTATCACCAAAAACGACAGTATAGTAAGGCTTTTTTTTCGTTAAAAAACGACATGGTATAGTAAGGTTTTTTTCTCGTTAAAAAACAACATAGTATAGTAAGGCTTTTTATGGCCAAAAACGACATAGTATAGTACCCCCAGAAGGTACCCGGAAGGCCCCCGGACGGCACCCGGAAGGTCCCCGACGGTACGGACGGGCCGGGTACGGTCAGGTACAGTCGGGTCGGGTACGGTCGGGTACGGTAGGGCCGGGTACGGTAGGGCCGGGTACGGTAGGGCCGGTTACGGTAGGGCCGGTTACGGTAGGGCCGGTTACGGTAGGGTCGGTTACGGTAGGGTCGGTTACGGTAGGGTCGGTTACGGTAGGGTCGGTTACGGTAGGGTCGGTTACGGTAGGGTAGGGTCGGGTACGGTAGGGTAGGGTCGGGTACGGTAGGGTCGGGTACGGTCGGGTCGGGTACGGTCGGGTCGGGTACAGTAGTGTCGGGTACGGTAGGGTCATGTAGGGTCGGGTAGGGTCGGGTAGGATCAGGTAAGATCATGTAGGGTTGTGTAGGGTAGGGTCGTGAAGGGTCGGGTACGGTAGTGTCGGGTACGGTAGGGTCGGGTACGGTAGGGTCGGGTACGGTAGGGTCGGGTACGGTAGGGTCGGGTACGGTAGGGTCGGGTACGGTAGGGTCGGGTACGGTAGGGTCGGGTACGGTAGGGTCGGGTACGGTAGGGTCGGGTACGGTAGGGTCGGGTACGGTAGGGTCGGGTACGGTAGGGTCGGGTACGGTAGGGTCGGGTACGGTAGGGTCGGGTACGGTAGGGTCGGGTACGGTAGGGTCGGGTACGGTAGGGTCGGGTACGGTAGGGTCGGGTACGGTAGGGTCGGGTACGGTAGGGTCGGGTACGGTAGGGTCGGGTACGGTAGGGTCGGGTACGGTAGGGTCGGGTACGGTAGGGTCGGGTACGGTAGGGTCGGGTACGGTAGGGTCGGGTACGGTAGGGTCGGGTACGGTAGGGTCGGGTACGGTTGGGTCGGGTACGGTAGTGTCGGGTACGGTAGTGTCGGGTACGGTAGTGTCGGGTACGGTAGTGTCGGGTACGGTAGTGTCGGGTACGGTAGTGTCGGGTACGGTAGTGTCGGGTACGGTAGTGTCGGGTACGGTAGTGTCGGGTACGGTAGTGTCGGGTACGGTAGTGTCGGGTACGGTAGTGTCGGGTACGGTAGTGTCGGGTACGGTAGTGTCGGGTACGGTAGTGTCGGGTACGGTAGTGTCGGGTACGGTAGTGTCGGGTACGGTAGTGTCGGGTACGGTAGTGTCGGGTACGGTAGTGTCGGGTACGGTAGTGTCGGGTACGGTAGTGTCGGGTACGGTAGTGTCGGGTACGGTAGTGTCGGGTACGGTAGTGTCGGGTACGGTAGTGTCGGGTACGGTAGTGTCGGGTACGGTAGTGTCGGGTACGGTAGTGTCGGGTACGGTAGTGTCGGGTACGGTAGTGTCGGGTACGGTAGTGTCGGGTACGGTAGTGTCGGGTACGGTAGTGTCGGGTACGGTAGTGTCGGGTACGGTAGTGTCGGGTACGGTAGTGTCGGGTACGGTAGTGTCGGGTACGGTAGTGTCGGGTACGGTAGTGTCGGGTACGGTAGTGTCGGGTACGGTAGTGTCGGGTACGGTAGTGTCGGGTACGGTAGTGTCGGGTACGGTAGTGTCGGGTACGGTAGTGTCGGGTACGGTAGTGTCGGGTACGGTAGTGTCGGGTACGGTAGTGTCGGGTACGGTAGTGTCGGGTACGGTTGTGTCGGGTACGGTAGTGTCGGGTACGGTAGTGTCGGGGACGGTAGTGTCGGGGACGGTAGTGTCGGGGACGGTAGTGTCGGGGACGGTAGTGTCTGGGACGGGAGGGTCGGGTACGGTAGTGTCGGGGACGGTAGTGTCGGGTACGGTAGGGTCAGGTACGGTAGGGTCAGGTACGGTAGGGTCAAGTCTGGTCAGGTACGGTAGGGTCAAGTCTGGTCGGGTACTTACAGTACAGGCTTTGGCGGCGTCATCGGGTAAGTCCAAGTGTGTTTCGTTCCTAAACATCCCCCAAAAAATGAATAAAGGAATCAGTTTTACCTGTTCACATGTGATGTAGACTCGGAACTTGTTCCACTTCAATCCTTCGTTTCCATTCAAAAAGACGTGGAGAGTCAAGCGTTGTCCCGTTCAATTCAGGTAAGGCTAAGAAATGAAAAGGAAAAACATTACTTTAACAATACAGCAAACAAAGAATCGTCTCCCCCAAGTGTTACCCCTCACCTCGTTGGTAGCGTTCATCTTCTTTAAACGTAAGTATGTTAATAAATAAGTAAGCTAAGCAACGCGTCTGCGGCCTGGTAAGCGGCTGCGACTATACGGTTGTTTACTATACGTTCGAATCCAGGTCTGCATTAGTTTTCCCCAGGTACTCCTGTTTCCTCCTGGTTGTCCGTCTCCTAAGCCACCGGGTCAACGTGTCCCGAAGTCAGCTGGGATAGCTTAGGCACCCTCTGCGACCCTGGTGAGGACAAATGAACAATCAAAATCGGACTCATTTCATCGGGCAATCAAGTTAGGTGGCGTGTTTGGTACTAGGTATTAGGTTCAGTGAAATACACCAGCTGTTGAAATCGGCATTTCAAAATATAATGAATAAGATTTCATGTCAAAATAGCACGTCCGTCGTTCATCTTTTTTTAGGATAGGCAACACCGTCAGTAGACAAATAACGTATTCTAGCTCTCGTCCAAACGTTTAAAAGTCAATAGCGGATGGGACAGAAGTCCCTTCGTTTGTTACCTCGAGTGACTACTTGTCACAAAAAGTCCACTTTGTTATAGTTCGGTCGCTTGTTTCCTTTTTTGGCTTCCTCTCCGATCGACTTGTTGATTGTTTTTTCTATAAATTATGCTTAATCTGTGACCTAAAAACGGTCTTCGTCGGCAAAATAAGACCACGTGTTGCCGGCGTTCGTAGTCGCTCCACTCGTGGTTTCCGTCGATTGTCAATGACGTCGAGTTTTTTCGGAAGTTCGTCACTGTCAGCCATCTTTTGTGTGTCCCCTTACGGGCCCAAGTCAGTCATTTGCTATGTGGCATGTCTGTCATAAAATGGCGATCGGTCAATAATTCAAGTGGGTAAACTGCGCCTGCGTGGGCTACTCCTCCACGGCCTCCTCCCTCCGTCCCTCCCTTTGACGAGCCACGGCAATCATGGCGGCCCCGGTGTGGCGGCAATGCCAAAGGTGGGCAGTCGGCCGTGCTGCTGCCAAAGCTGGACAAGCAGGCCGGCGAGACTTCTCAGGAATCCGGCCCGTGTCCGGATCCGCCGGGCTTGGGGTGCCGACGGCCTGGAAGTCGCGGCGAGCAAACGAGGTGAGCGAAGGAAAGGAAGGTCATGTTGTCACCTCCGTGCGTGAACTGTCTGCTTTCCTGTCAATTAGTGAAAAACAATTTTGTAAACAAAAAAATTCTAACATATGCTCTCTCACATAACTCTAATTTGACAACAGAAGGTCATTTAATACCAAAATATTTCACTTCCGCCCTGCCAATAGTTATTTTAATTTAAAAAAATATTAAATGACATTGACTAAAAGCTGAAAATCACAGTGGACAAATAATTCCACAATAGTACACGTCTCTAACTTTTTACTGACCATTTTATAACATCTAATCATTTTCCAACACTAAATCTTTGCTTTTCAGGCAATTCCACCTTTCCAACACCAGAGGTCAGCCGCCACCAATATTTGTTGGATTTTTCTCGTGTGTAATAACTACTTGCTACAGGCAGGCGTTACGATGGAGAAAGACGCACAGCGACGTCCAAACCAAAGATCCCTTCGCATTGGCCCATAACGACTTGAGCGGCTTGTACGACGACATTAAAAAGGTACGGCGTTCGCCGTGACCTCTATTCGGGTGACACTGCCCTCGCCAATTGACCTTTCACCCCCTGCTCTGTGCCTCAGGAACTATTTGTATCCAAAAAGGAGCTCAAGTCTCTATGCGATTACTACTTTGACGGAAAAGGCAAAGCCATCCGTCCCACTATCGTGGTCCTGATGGCGCGTGCCCTCAACGTTCACAGCGACCGGCGAGGGTAAAATAATAATAACAAAAAATACAAATAAAAATGTCAACAAAACATCCAACTCACCACATTTGTCTTTCAGCGACCTACTCCCCGGCCAGCGCGCCGTAGCCATGATTTCCGAGATGATCCACACGGCCAGCCTGGTCCATGATGACGTCATCGACGGTTCGGATGAGAGGCGGGGCAAGAGGACCATCCACGACCTGTGGGGTGAAAAAAAGGTGCGCTCCCCCTCCTGGCCACATTCGGCGGTAATCCGTGTTTGACCAGCCGGCCGGCTTTTTCCACCAAGGCCATCCTGGCAGGAGACTTCATTTTATCGGCCGCCTCGGCGGCGCTGGCCCGGGTGGGCGACATCGCCGTGGTCAAAGTGTTGGCGCAGGTCATGGAGGATCTGGTGAGAGGCGAGTTCATGCAGCTGGGCTCCAAGGAGAATGAAAATGAGCGCTTCAAGCATTACTTGGATAAAACCTTCAAGAAGACGGCTAGCCTGATGGCTAACAGTTGCAAAGCAGTATGTACGTTGGGTCGCGCTGCCATTTCCATCTTCAAGTCCCCGTTCACCTCCCCTCTCCGACCACTAGGTTTCCCTCTTGGTCAGCGCAGACCCAGACGTCCATGAAATGGCCTTCCAGTATGGCAGGAACGTCGGCATCGCCTTTCAGGTGAGCGCATCACCCATCTTCGGGAAAAAACGTCAACAGCGTCCAATCCGTTTTTGTCATGGCAGCTGGTGGACGACGTCCTGGACTTCACGGCGGGCGCTAGACAGCTGGGCAAACCGGC
This sequence comes from Stigmatopora nigra, assembly GCF_051989575.1. Lineage (NCBI taxonomy): Eukaryota > Metazoa > Chordata > Actinopteri > Syngnathiformes > Syngnathidae > Stigmatopora > Stigmatopora nigra. The sequence goes on along the minus strand of NC_135509.1, from coordinate 1,888,824 downwards.
GGCCGCCGACCTCAAATTAGGACTAGCCACTGGACCTGTCTTGTTAGCTTGTCAGCAGGTGGGACGCCATCCCTGAACCATGTATGTATTTTCAAGTTACAATTGCTCCAAAATGGCCGCTTACCTTTGCAGTTTCCGGAGCTCCACGTCATGATCATGAGACGCTTCAGCCGTAAAGGCGACGTGGAACGAGCGTGGAACTTTGTCCTACAGGTGAATGAGAAAAAAAAAGATTAATTGATCAAACAGATAGGCAAACTGCGGCCGGATGTCGCCATCTTGTGGAAGCCAGTGGCATTACTTCTGTCCACTCTTTTTCGTGTTTTACAGGCTCTATCTTTTTATAAATGACATTTTAATATTTCTTAATACATTCCTTCATACTTTTATACTTTTTAATTATAAGTGATAAGTATGTTAATACTTGAGTCCTTTTTTCTGTTTGGGTTTCATATGTACTGCTAACAGATGCACTTTGTTAATGTATTTTTAAAGTCAATATGGCCCACTGGCCCAAAATTTTTCCTAAAATATTGTTGTTGTTTTTTGGCAGAGTGACGGGGTGCAACAAACCAAGTTCCTCGCCCACCGCTACTGCCAGGAGGCGGTCCGCCACATAGGCGGTCTACGCCCCTCGCCCGAGAAGGACGCCCTGGTGGCTCTTGCTTACACGATACTCGCCCGGGACAAGTGATCCGCTCCTGCGATGCCATCTCTCTCTCTCTCTCTCTACCTCCGGTTATTTATTCTGCGGCAAATGGAGAAGAAGAAGAAGAAATTTTAAAAAAATTAAAAAGGCCAAGCACTGAGCCTGTCATGTACTGTAAAAAAAACATGGATTTTTTTTGTCACTTGTTACGGCCTTAATCTCTGCAACCACTGCTCAATAAACACCTAAAAAGTTGTTTTTTCTTACTTAGTGTCAATGTGTGTTGATTAAACATCACTTCAAAAGATATTGTTAGTTATACACGTCAAATCTACTTCACTGGCATTGAATGATATCCAATCTATTGAAAACCAATGTTCAATCCATCTTAGTTTAACTTTAATCTGTATAATGTTTCCTTTTATATTTTTAAATAGAGTAAATGTGACCATTTGACCACTTTTAACCATTTTGACTCATTTAAGAGCACCTTTTGGAATGACATTTCACCTATTTCATTAAACACAGCTGCATAGGATGACAATAGAGACTTTTCATTTGATATAAAGGCATAGCATCCCTTAAAAATAGGCATTCATTTCAAACTATGTATAGGCTTTCATGAAGAGGAATCTTTCCTGCAATACTAATGTCCTACGCGTGCAATTAGTGGATTGCCATCAGCTGCCTCTTGCAGCCCAACCCCCAATGGTTCAAGTTTGTCGGTCAGCTCGGTCGGTCGGTCTCTTCTGGATAGTTGGGGCAAAACCAAAAGCTGCCCCCACCCTCCCACCCTCACTGGCCCAACCTCCCTCCATTCAACTATGTATTATCCTACCTGGTGTAGTAAACTGTCAAAGACAGTTCAAGACTTTTTTTAGACCTATTTTGAAAGTGGACCATCAAAGTGCAGGCTTTTGACCATTTTGACTCATTTAAGAGCACCTTTTTTAAATAATATATTTTTCACATATTTCATTAAACGCAGCTATATATGATGAAAATAAAAGCGTTTGATTTGATATAAAGGCATAACATCCCATTATACTAGGCTATCATTTCAAATTTCCAAAAAATGTAGGCTTTCATAAAGAGGAATCTTTCCTCAATACTAATGTCCTACGCGTGCAATCAGTGGATCGCCATCAGCTGCCTCTTGCAGCCCAACCCCCGATGTTTCAAGTTTGTCAGTCAGCTCGGTCAGTACCGGTCAGATAGCTTGAGCAAAATCCTCCCCCTCTCTCCTCCTCCCCCCTCTCCTCCCCTCCCCTCTCCTCTCCTCCTCACCCACAACGGCCCAACCCAACTTGATTCAACATTGTCACCAATGTCACCTATGTCTGTCTTGACTGTATGGGTCGTAAAAAGTAAACCAACAAAGCCATTTCAATCTTTTTTTTATGGACCTATTTCAAAAGGGGGCCATCAAAGTGCAGACTTTTGAACATTTTGACTCATTTAATTTTTTTAACTTTGTTGAATTATATTTCACCTATTTTAGTATATGCAGCTGTATATGATGAACATAAAGGTGTTTGATTTGATATAAAGGCGTAGCATCCCTTAAAAATAGGCATTCATTTCAAACTATGTATAGGCTTTCATGAAGAGGAATCTTTCTGCAATACTAATGTCCTACGCGTGCAATTAGTGGATTGCCATCAGCTGCCTCTTGCAGCCCAACCCCCGTTGGTTCAAGTTTGTCAGTCAGCTCGGTCGGTCGGTCTCTTCTGGATAGTTGGGGTAAAACCAAAACCTCCCCCCTCCCCTCCACTCTCCCATCCTCACTGGCCCAACCTCCCTCCATTCAACCATGTATTATCCTACCTGGTGTAGTAAACTGTCAAAGACAGTTCAAGACTTCTTTAGACCTATTTTGAAAGTGGACCATCAAAGTGCAGGCTTTTGACTATTTTGACTCATTTAAGAGCACCTTTTTTAAATAATATATTTTTCACATATTTCATTATACACAGCTGCATAGGATGACAATAGAGGCTTTTCATTTGATATAAAGGCATAGCATCCCTTAAAAATAGTCTTTAATTTCAAGCTATTCCACAAAATGTAAGTTTTCCTAAAGAGGAATCTTATCTGCAATACTAGTGTGACACAAATGCAATCAGTGGATGGACATCAGCTGCTTCTTGCAGCCCAACCCCCAATGGTTCAAGTTTGTCAGTCAGCTCGGTCAGTACCTGCCGGATAGCTTGGGGGAAAAGCTCCCCTCCCTTCTCCTCCCCATCCCTCTCCTCCCCATCCTCCTCACACACAGCAGCCCAACCCAACTTGATGCAACATTGTCACCTATGTCTGTCTGTACTGTCTGGGTTGCAAAATGTAAACTAACAAAGTCAGTTCTATATACATTTTTTTGGACCTATTTCAAAAGTGGGCTATCAAAGTACATACTTTTGTCCATCTTGACTCATTTAAGAGCACCTTTTAGGAATGATATTTCACCTATTTCATTAAACACAGCTGTGTATGATGACGATAAAGGCATTATATTTGATATAAAGGCATAACATCCCTTAAAAATAGTCTTTAATTTCAAGCTATTCCACAAAATGCAGGTTTTCATAAAGGGCAAAGCTTTCCTCAATACTAGTGTGCTCCGTGTGCAATCAGTGGATCGCCGTCAGCTGCCTCTTGCAGCCCAACCCCCGTTGGTTCAAGTTTGGAAGTCAGCTCGGTCAAGACCGGCCGGATAGTTTGAGCAAAATCCTCCCCCCACCCCTCCACTACCCTCACCCCTACCCCATCCACTGCAGCCCAACCCCACTTGATTCAACATTGTCACCTATGTCTGTACTCTATGAGTTAAAAATGTAAACTAACAAAGACAGTTCTATATATTTTTTGGACCTATTTCAAAAGTGGGCTATCAAAATGCAGTCTTTTAACCATTTTGGGACATTTAATTTTTTAACTTTGTTGAATTATATTTCACCTATTTTAGTATATGCAGCTGTATATGATGAACATAGAGTGTTTGATTTGATATAAAGGCATAGCATTCTATAAAAATAGGCATTCATTTCAAACTATGTATAGGCTTTCATGAAGAGGAATCTTTCCTGCAATACTAATGTCCTACGCGTGCAATTAGTGGATCGCCGTCAGGTGCTTCTGGGAGACCAACCCCCGCTGGTTCAAGTTTGTCAGTCAGCTAGGTCGGTACCGGTCAGATAGCTTGAGCGAAAATCTCCCCCCTCCCCTCCCCTCTCCTCCCCATCCCTCCCCACTCACAGCAGCCCAACCCAACTTGATTCAACATTGTCACCAATGTCACCTATGTCTGTCTGTACTGTCTGGGTTGCAAAATGTGAACTAACAAAGTCAGTTCAATACTTTTTTATGGACCTATTTCAAAAGGCGGCTATAAAAATGCAGTCTTTTAACCATTTTGGCTCATTTAATTTTTTAACTTTGTTGAATTATATTTCACCTATTTCAGTATATGCAGCTGTATATGATGAACATAAAGGTGTTTGATTTTATCTAAAGGCGTAGCATTCTATAAAACTAGGCTTTCATTTCAAACTATGTAGGCTTTCATGAAGAAGAATCTTTCCTGCAATACTAAAGTCCTACGCGTGCAATCAGTGGATTGCCATCAGCTGCTTCTTGCAGCCCAACCCCCAATGGTTCAAGTTTGTCAGTCAGCTCGGTCAGTACCTGCCGGATAGCTTGGGGGAAAAGCTCCCCTCCCCTCCCCTCTCCTCCCCATCCCTCTCCTCCCCATCCCTCTCCACACACAGCAGCCCAACCCAACTTGATTCAACATTGTCACCTATGTCTGTCTGTACTGTCTGGTTTGCAAAATGTAAACTAACAAAGTCAGTTCTATATATGTTTTTTGGACCTATTTCCAAAGAGGGCTTTCAAAGCACATACTTTTGACCATTTTGACTCATTTAAGAGCACCTTTTAGGAATGATATTTCACCTATTTCATTAAACACAGCTCTGTATGATGACGATAAAGGCATTATATTTGATATAAAGGCATAACATCCCCTAATACTAGGCTTTCACTTCAAACTATTCCACAAAATGCAGGTTTTCATAAAGGGCAAAGCTTTCCTCAATACTAGTGTGCTCCGTGTGCAATCAGTGGATTGCCATCAGGTGGTTCTCTATCCCAACCCCCACTGGTTCAAGTTTGTCAGTCAGCTCGGTCAGTACCGGTCAGATAGCTTGAGCGAAAACCTCCCTCCCTCCCCTCCCCTCCCCTCTCCTCTCCTATCCTCCTCACTTACAGCGGCCCAACCCCACTTGATTCAACATTGTCACCAATGTCTGTACTCTATAAGTTAAAAAATGTAAACTAACAAAGCCAGTTCTATATTTTTTTGACCTATTTCAAAAGTGGGTTATCAAAGCACATACTTTTAACCATTTTGACTCATTTAAGAGCGCCTTTTTTGAATGATATTTCACCCATTTCATTAATCACTGCTGTGTATGATGACAATAAAGGCATTAGATTTGATATAAAGGCATAACATCCCATAATACTCGATTTTCCCTTAAAACTATTCCACAAAATGTAAGTTTTCCTTGAGAGGAATCTTTCCTCAATACTAGTGTGCCACAAATGCAATCAATGAATTGCCATCAGCTGCTTCTCGCAGCCCTACCCCCACTGGTTCAAGTTTGTCAGTCAGCTCGGTCGGTACCGGTCAGATAGCTTGAGCAAAAAAAAAAAAATGGCATATTTCAGCATAAATAGTTATTAAATACATACATATACACATGATATGCTTACTCACCCCTGTGTGCCGTGGCCCGACACGGGCGGACTGGTTGGCTTCTGCGTGGGTGCCCACGCTGATCGACTGATTGTGTCCGTGTTGCTGTTCAGGAGAAAAAATGAATTGTTAAACGAAAATATGGATGCATTTAGAGTGACCTCTAACAAAAATAAACAATCGCCTCCATCAAGGACCTTTTTCAATTGAACTTTAACCTGACAGATCTCCAATCCATATATATTGCAGACATATGGTTAAATAAATCGTCAGGGAAAATGTATGATGACACAGAAATATTTGGGGGGAAAAAGCCTTAATAAACTGTGTGCTTGTTTTCTGGAAGTTTCCACTGTTTGTAAATCCAGCTGGCAGTTTTAGAAAGCGATAATGATAACATATTTTAGCTCCTGAATGCCAAACATTAGTCATAATGGTTGGGCTCGAGTCATTTTCGTTTCCTAAAAATCAAAAATTCAATATAGTACATATTGACTTTTTGATTTTTATGAATAGAAAATGACTAGAGACCAACCATTATGACTAATGTGTGGCATCCAGGAGCTAAAATGTAATATAAATATGCTTGCTAAAACTGCCATTATTACATTATTACATTACATATAAATATGTGTGTGTGTAATGGTAATAATGCATATATATGTGTACTAATAGATTATTTATAAACTGTATTCCGTTTATTGGTTTAAGATACGTACACATCTCTTTGGTAGCTATATAAAAAGCTCGGGTCTATCTTACGGTGCCAATATAATTTCGCTTTTCAAAATAAATCCTTCACTGATTCAATAATTATTCGTACCGCTTTATTTTGCAGGGGTTGCAAGGATGCTGGAACCTATAACGACGGCCAACTAACTATGCTTGGCAGCCAATCGCAGGGCACGGAGAAAAGAAAACTCTGATTAACTTCTATGAACTTCATCTGGTGGGCCATATGCACACTGTATCTCAGACCTGTTGGACGCCAATCAGGTATAGTATAGTAGTTATAACAATAATTTTAATGTCTTGCGAGTTAGTTAATTATTATAATGAACAAGTATGCGTTTATTTTTATGTCTTACGAGTTGCTTACTTGTTATAGTGAACAAGTGTGCGTTTATTTTAAGCTGAAAATCGCCATGGAGAGCTCAATCTTAAATTTTAATGTTATTTTTTTTAATTATGAGTTGTGAAAGTATTCATAAGAACCGAATGGTGTTCCTAACGCGGTGGTTATAGTTACGGGATTCCAAATGTCTTTTTTATGGAAATATTATTCTAATGAGCAATTCGCATAAGGCTAGCGCTAGCTGCGAGTGGCTAATCGCTACGGAAGCCGCGAGTGGCTAATCCCTACACTAGCAGGGAGTCCACTAGTGTTTCTTACTGTAGCTATACTTTGTGGATGCTAAATGTGCGTTATTTAAGCTAATGTTCTTACTCCTATGAATTTGTTTGTAAAAATAAGCAAACTTAACTCTGTTTATGTGGCTTTTCAGGTATGGACGGACAGGTAAGTAGGTATGGACGGACAGGTAAGTAGGTATGGACGGACAGGTAAGTAGGTATGGACACTCGCGTGGAATTTTGGACACTTTTCTCCCTAGTGGAGTTTTGGACAGTCATGTGGACTATTTGGACACTCACGTGGATTTTTGGACACTCGTGTGGACGCCAGGCATGGATGGACGCGCAAGGCAGTGGAGTTTTGGACACTCACGTGGAATTTTGGACACTTTTGGACACTCACGTGGAATTTTGGACACTTTTGGACACTCACGTGGATTTTTGGACACTTTTGGACACTCACGTGGATTTTTGGACACTTTTGGACACACGTGGATTTTTGGACACTTTTGGACACTCACGTGGATTTTTGGACACTTTTGGACACACGTGGATTTTTGGACACTTTTGGACACTCACGTGGAATTTTGGACACTTTTGGACACTCACGTGGATTTTTGGACACTTTTGGACACTCACGTGGATTTTTGGACACTTTTGGACACTCACGTGGATTTTTGGACACTTTTGGACACACGTGGATTTTTGGACACTTTTGGACACTCACGTGGATTTTTGGACACTTTTGGACACTCACGTGGATTTTTGGACACTTTTGGACACTCACGTGGATTTTTGGACACTTTTGGACACTCACGTGGATTTTTGGACACTTTTGGACACTCACGTGGATTTTTGGACACTTTTGGACACTCACGTGGATTTTTGGACACTTTTGGACACTCACGTGGATTTTTGGACACTTTTGGACACGTGGATTTTTGGACACTTTTGGACACACGTGGATTTTTGGACACTTTTGGACACACGTGGATTTTTGGACACTTTTGGACACACGTGGATTTTTGGACACTTTTGGACACTCACGTGGATTTTTGGACACTTTTGGACACACGTGGAATTTTGGACACTTTTGGACACACGTGGAATTTTGGACACTTTTGGACACTCACGTGGATTTTTGGACACTTTTGGACACGTGGATTTTTGGACACTTTTGGACACACGTGGATTTTTGGACACTTTTGGACACGTGGATTTTTGGACACTTTTGGACACGTGGATTTTTGGACACTTTTGGACACTCACGTGGATTTTTGGACACTTTTGGACACTCACGTGGAATTTTGGACACTTTTGGACACACGTGGATTTTTGGACACTTTTGGACACTCACGTGGATTTTTGGACACTTTTGGACACACGTGGATTTTTGGACACTTTTGGACACTCACGTGGATTTTTGGACACTTTTGGACACTCACGTGGATTTTTGGACACTTTTGGACACTCACGTGGATTTTTGGACACTTTTGGACACTCACGTGGATTTTTGGACACTTTTGGACACTCACGTGGATTTTTGGACACTTTTGGACACTCACGTGGATTTTTGGACACTTTTGGACACTCACGTGGATTTTTGGACACTTTTGGACACTCACGTGGATTTTTGGACACTTTTGGACACACGTGGAATTTTGGACACTTTTGGACACACGTGGATTTTTGGACACTTTTGGACACTCACGTGGATTTTTGGACACTTTTGGACACTCACGTGGATTTTTGGACAGTTTTCTCCTCCGTCGTTTTTGGTATGGACAAACAGGTAAGTAGGTATGGACAAACAGGTAAGTAGGTATGGACATCACGGACGCCCGGCATGGATGGACGCGCAAGGCAGTGGAGTTTTGGACACTCACGTGGAATTGTGGACACTTTTGGACACTCACGTGGAATTTTGGACACTTTTGGACACTCACGTGGATTTTTGGACACTTTTGGACACTCACGTGGATTTTTGGACACTTTTGGACACTCACGTGGATTTTTGGACACTTTTGGACACACGTGGATTTTTGGACACTTTTGGACACTCACGTGGATTTTTGGACACTTTTGGACACACGTGGATTTTTGGACACTTTTGGACACACGTGGATTTTTGGACACTTTTGGATACTCACGTGGATTTTTGGACACTTTTGGACACTCACGTGGATTTTTGGACACTTTTGGACACACGTGGATTTTTGGACACTTTTGGACACTCACGTGGATTTTTGGACACTTTTGGACACTCACGTGGATTTTTGGACACTTTTGGACACACGTGGATTTTTGGACACTTTTGGACACTCACGTGGATTTTTGGACACTTTTGGACACACGTGGATTTTTGGACACTTTTGGACACTCACGTGGAATTTTGGACACTTTTGGACACTCACGTGGATTTTTGGACACTTTTGGACACTCACGTGGATTTTTGGACACTTTTGGACACTCACGTGGATTTATGGACACTTTTGGACACGTGGAATTTTGGACACTTTTGGACACTCACGTGGAATTTTGGACACTTTTGGACACTCACGTGGATTTTTGGACACTTTTGGACACTCACGTGGATTTATGGACACTTTTGGACACGTGGAATTTTGGACACTTTTGGACACTCACGTGGATTTTTGGACACTTTTGGACACTCACGTGGATTTTTGGACACTTTTGGACACTCACGTGGATTTATGGACACTTTTGGACACGTGGAATTTTGGACACTTTTGGACACTCACGTGGATTTTTGGACACTTTTGGACACTCACGTGGAATTTTGGACACTTACGTGAACTTTTGGACATTCACGTGGACTATTGGACACTTCTCCCTAGTGGAGTATTGGACACCTCCCGAGTGGAGTTTTGGACACCTCCCGAGTGGAGTTTTGGACACTTACGTGAACTTTTGGACATTCACGTGGACTATTGGACACTTCTCCCTAGTGGAGTATTGGACACCTCCCTAGTGGAGTTTTGGACACCTCCCGAGTGGAGTTTTGGACACCTCCCTAGTGGAGTTTTGGACACTTACGTGAACTTTTGGACATTCACGTGGACTATTGGACACTTCTCCCTAGTGGAGTATTGGACACCTCCCTAGTGGAGTTTTGGACACCTCCCAAGTGGAGTTTTGGACACCTCCCTAGTGGAGTTTTGGACACTTACGTGAACTTTTGGACATTCACGTGGACTATTGGACACTTCTCCCTAGTGGAGTATTGGACACCTCCCTAGTGGAGTATTGGACACCTCCCTAGTGGAGTTTTGGACACTTACGTGAACTTTTGGACATTCACGTGGACTATTGGACACTTCTCCCTAGTGGAGTATTGGACACCTCCCTAGTGGAGTTTTGGACACCTCCCAAGTGGAGTTTTGGACACCTCCCTAGTGGAGTTTTGGACACTTACGTGAACTTTTGGACATTCACGTGGACTATTGGACACTTCTCCCTAGTGGAGTTTTGGACACCTCCCTAGTGGAGTTTTGGACACTTACGTGAACTTTTGGACATTCACGTGGACTATTGGACACTTCTCCCTAGTGGAGTATTGGACACCTCCCTAGTGGAGTATTGGACACCTCCCCAGTGGAGTATTGGACACCTCCCCAGTGGAGTTTTGTACACTTTTCCTCGTCGTTTTAGGCATCGATGGACAGGTAGGTACGAACAGGTAGGCAAGGTCGGTATGGATGGACGGCCTGGACGGACGGCATGGACGGACGGCATCGACAGACGGCATCGACGGACGGCATCGACGGACGGCATCGACGGACGGCATCGACGGACGGCATCGACGGACGGCATCGACGGACGGCATCGACGGACGGCATCGACGGACGGCATCGACGGACGGCATCGACGGACGGCATCGACGGACGGCGTCGACGGGCGGCGTCGACGGGCGGCGTCGACGGGCGGCGTGGACGGACGGCGTGGACGGACGGCGTGGACGGACGGCGTGGACGGACGGCATGGACGGGCGGCATGGATGTACAGCTCGGAAAGATGGATGTACAGCTCGGAAAGATGGATGTACAGCTCGGAAAGATGGATGTACAGCTCGGAAAGATGGATGTACAGCTCGGAAAGATGGATGTACAGCTCGGAAAGATGGATGGACACCAGGGACAGACGGCCGAGATGGACGGCTCAGACAGTCGGATGGACACCAGGGTCGGACAGAGGGATCAAGGTGAGTGCAAAATTTAGCACTTTGCTAAAAAATTGAATATATTTTTTTGGAAAACGTTCAATGACTTAACCCCCCCCCCCCGTGGACTTTTGGGCATGGACAGATGGCTGGGACGGCAGAGACGGACGGCAGGGGTGGACAGAAGGATCAAGGTGATTGCAAATTTCTGCACACTTTGCTAAAAATATTATTTGAACATTTTCAAAGACTTAACTTTTTTACTTCTGGACTTTTGGGCATGGATGGACGGCATGGATGGACAGCAGGGACGGACAGCAGGGACAGACAGAGGGATCAAGGTGAGTGCAAAATTCAGCACATTTTGCTAAAAAAAATCTTAATTAATTTATTGAAAAATTTTAAAAGACTTAACTTTTTCTTTCCTCCGGACTTTTGGGCATGGATGGACGGCACAGATGGACGGTGTGGATGGACGGCAGGGACAGACGGCAGGGTTGGACAGAGGCATCAAGGTGAGTGCAAAATTCAGCACACTTTGCTTAAAAAAATGTAATCTATTTATTAGAAATTTTTCAAAGACTTACCATTTTTTCTTCTTCCATGGACTTTTGGGCATGAATGGACGGCATGGACGAACGGCAGTTGGGGACAGACGGCATGGACAGACGGAGGGAACAAGGTGAGTGCAAATTCAGGACACTTTGCTAAAAAAAATCTGAATTTTTTGGACATTTTTCAAAGACTTACCATTATTTCTTCTTCCATGGACTTTTTGGCATGGATGGACGGCATGGACTGACGGCAGGCAGGGACAGACGGCAGGATCAAGGTGAGCGCAAAATTCAGCACATTTTGCTAAAAAAACTGATTTTTTGGAACATTTTCAAAGATTTAACATTTTTTTTTCTTTCATGGACTTTTGGGCATGGATGGACAGTAGGCAGGGACATACGGCAGGATCAAGGTGAGTGCAAAATACTGCACATTTTGCTAAAAAATCTGATTTTTTTGGAACATTTTCAAAGATTTAACATTGGTTTTCTTCCATGGACTTTTTGGCATGGATGGACGGATGGCAGGGACAGACGGCAGGATCAAGGTGAGTGCAAAATTCAGCACATTTTGCTAAAAAAAAATCTGATTTTTTTGGAACATTTTCAATGATTTAACATTTGTTTTCTTCCATGGACTTTTTGGCATGGACTTTTTGGCATGGATGGACCGCTGGCAGGGACAGACGGCAGGATCAAGGTGAGTGCAAAATTCTGCACATTTTGCTAAAAAAACAGAATTTTTTGGAACATTTTCAAAGATTTAACATTTTTTTCCTACCATGGACTTTTTGGCATGGATGGACGACATGGATGGACGGCTGGCAGGGACAGACGGCAGGATCAAGGTGAGAGCAAACTTCTGCACATTTTCCTAAAAAAACTGAATTTTTTGGAACATTTTCAAAGATTTAACATTTTTTTTCCTACCATGGACTTTTCGGGATGGATGGACGGCATGGACAGAGACAACTGCGGTAAGTCGGCCTCGCCCGCCGGCCCGTGCCGTCGTCCAATCGCAAGCAGAGATCATTCCACCTGTTTCTCCTCTCTTTCAGTGTCTTGAGGCCCTGTCGATGGTGTTATTGACTGGCGGCCATGTTAGGGCAGGCACTGGCACAAGTGATGCGATGTATCCATCACAGCAAATGGCCGACGAAAACTGAAATATGGGAATACGTTACTGTGTATGATGACAATTAAGCTTTTAATGATTGGATGAGGATGATGACAATCAAGCCTATGTCTGAACAGTTTCTGTTGCTTTGCGCCATTTCCTCTGGATTTTGAGGGAATTGATCCCATCCCTAAAAGAGAAAAAGAGAGTTGTTAGGAAAAATATAATTGTGGATCAGAAGACATCTCAACAAGACGCGGAGAAAGACACGCTATACAGGGAAGTTCCGCTCCCCCCTTAGCAATAGCATTTGACCATCGCAAGTTATGAAAATTTGATATTAAATATGATTTTGTTGTTCTATTTTCAGACCAGACATGCAACGCAGGTGAATTTCGAGTCCACATCAAGACGACGGATTTCCACCAACTATTTGAATTTGAATAATAAAAGGGGGGATCTTGGGGGTTTGTTCTGACATTACTATAAACCTTTTGTTAAAAAGATGATAGTATAGTAAAGTAAAACATTTTTCTTTAAAATAAAACATAGTATATTAAAGTAAAACTATATTCCTTAAAATACAATATAATATATTAAAGTAAATCTTTTTCTTAAAAATACAACATAGTATATTAAAGTAAAACTTTATACTTAAAGGTATGACATAGTATATTAAAATAAAGTTTTATACTTAAAAATACGACATAGTATCTTAAAGTAAAACTTTATACTTAAAGGTATGACATAGTATATTAAAATAAAGCTTTATTCTTAAAATTACGACATAGTATATAAAAGTAATACTTTATACTTAAAGGTATGACATAGTATATTAAAATAAAGCTTTATTCTTAAAATTACGACATAGTATATAAAAGTAATACTTTATACTTAAAGGTATGACATAGTATACTAAAATAAAGCTTTATTCTTAAAAATACGACATAGTATATAAAAGTAATACTTTATTTTTAAAATTATAACAGTAGAAACCTATTCTTAAAAATATAACATAATAAAGTTAGATTTTATTCCTAAAAATACGTCATAGTAAATAAAGTAAGACTTTTTAAAAATATACTAAAGTAATAGACATAATATACTCAAGTAATACTTTATTTTTAAAATTATAACTTAGTATTAAACTATTCTTAAAAATATAACAGTAAAGTAAAATTTTAATCTTAAAAATACGATATAGTAAATAAAGTAAAACTTAATTCTTAAAAATATAACAGTACATTAAAGTAAAACTTTTCTTATAAATACGACATAGTATATTAAAATAAAACTATAGTCCTTAAAATACAATATAATATATTAAAGTAAATCTTTTTCTTAAAAATACAACAGTCTATTAAGCTAAGACTACTTAAAAATACAACATAGTATATTAAAGTAAGATTTTATTCTTAAAAATACGACATAATATAAATAACTATTCCTAAAAATACAACATAGTATATTAAAGTAAGCTTTTATTCTTAAAAATACAACAATATAGTAAATTAAGACTCTATTCTTTAAAATACCACAGTATATTAAAGACTATACTTAAAAATACCACATAGTATAATAAAGTAAGACTTTATTCTTAAAAATAAAACTATAGTAAGGCTTTATTCTTAAAAATACAACTATAGTAAGGCTTTATTCTTAAAAATACAACAGCATAGTAAAGTGTTTCTTTCATAAAAACACGACCTCTTATATTAAAGTAAAGCTATTTTCCTAAAATTACAACCTTGTATATTAAAGTAAGGCTTGTTTTCCCCTAAAATTTTGACGTAGTATATTAAAATAGGGCTTGATTTTCACAAATACAACTGCATGTTTCTTTAAAAATGACAGTATAGTAACATTAAACAACCATGTATAAGGTTGGTGTAAGGATTTTTTATTTTTAAAAAGTGATCATGTTGAATAGGGCAAACTGCAACCATTTTTATACTAAGGATGAATTTTTAACGTCATTAACAACCATGTATTGTAAGGTTATTTTCTGAAATAAAGTCACTTTTAACAAAACCACCACGTATTATTGACTCATTGGGGCAAATTTTGACAGACAACTGCAACCATTTATATAGTAAGGCTGAATTTTTAGCGACATTAACGGCCACGTCAGGCTATTTTCTTAAATAAAGTGACTTTTAACAACAAAATGACGACGTATTACTGACTGACTGATAAAATGTCAAGAAAAACTACTTTCATTTGGTTTCCTACCCTGATTACATTTGGTGAATTGCTGCAAGTTGGTCCAAATTGGCCCGTTTTAATGCACTTATGGAAATTAAAAGCCATTTTTACTTTTGTAAGACCTTTATTTTGTATCTTTAAAATAAAAAATAACCTAACCCTGAGGTACAGAAGCAAAAATGGAGTAAAAATAAAGGTTATGGGAGTTTATTATTGTTGTATTAGATTTTATTCATCAACTTTAGTGTCTGGGGGAGAAAAGGGTCATATGGGTTAAGCAACAAACAAAAAAAGTAGCCTGAAAAAGGTAGATTTTGAAGAAAGGTCAGGATTCCGATGACGAAAGCCAGCACCCCCACGATCAGCTGATGAACAAAAGAAAACGGGGTTACCAGTGTCCAACAGAAGCCAGCTACACTTGAAATTTGAAGGTGAACCCACCTGAGGCAAGTAGACCCAGACATCCGCCAAGTAGACGCAGAACGACGCCACCACGCTGCCCACGCGGCACATCATGCTGCCGGTTCCCACCGCCAGAGACCTGAAAAAGCCGGCAAAAACAGACTTGAGCGTCGGTGCCAAATAGACGAAGGTAAAACGGCTCAACGTACCTGATGACGGTGGGGTAGAGCTCACACGTGTACAGGTAGACGAGTCCGAAAGCGATGGAGAACTTCCCGATCATCCACAGGGCGATGGCCAGCGCCTCGATGTCCTGAAAAGAAAGTGTTTGGGACATATTGTGGTACGCGCTAAGTGTCCAACTTGGTAAAAAGTGCGAAGAACATAAAACCAATAGTACCTACTTGGCATGACGTCTCACGGAGGAGTCCCTGAAGAGCTTTGGTTTGGCTTTCCAACATCTAAAAACGCCAGGAGCCCAAAGAAGAAGCAGAACGCTGCTTTCTCTTTTTGCACACATAGTAGAAGGGGAAGCCAATTAAACCTAAGTGCAAAGATAAGGATGTTGTTAGTTTTAGGGCAGAGTAAAATGAAAATAAATGAATAAAGCATTGAAGTACAAGTGAAAAGGGAATAGAAGTATATGAGTTACCTATGACTAGCGCCACAGCTCCCAAGACCAGCACTAGCGACAACACCAGTGGAGTGAGCAGCACTTTAGCGCCTGAAACGTGACACAAAACAATACCATTATGTACAATATTCGCACCAACATCGTGGTTTAATTTTCCTTTCAGAAAATACTACTCAGTCTGAATTAAAACATTTCAAAGCGTATATTCTCCACCTAAGACAATGCAACTTATTTTTTGTTGTGCACTGAAAACAACTTTGCACTAGTCTCAAAACTGCAAATGACAATTTTTTTGCAATCATTACTTCCTGACTCTCAAAAATGAGCATCGCCACAACTTCACCAACATTTAAAAAAGACCCAAAATAAAACTCACCACAGACGGAGCCTCGAATAAAGCGCCTGAGATGCGGCTTATCCGGCAGATAGCGGTACTTGCAACCAAACACGCTCAAATTAGATGTATGATCGCCAAAATACCTAAAGCACAAAAAAATGGGATTGCATTTAAACACATTTATCCATCATAAAAAAATGAAACCATGTTATAATGAATAAAAACAAAAAAAATCACCTGAGTTGACGGTAGCGCTCACCACAACGGTAGCAAAAATTAGTGTTACACTGCGTGCACACCATGTGATCGCATCCTTCGGTACGCTGAATGTGGATCTGCAAAAAAAGCACGGTTAACGACGAATTATAGCCAAGTTAGCGCCGTTTTGGCTACCTTGCACTGGGGACACTTTTGCGCATTGCGTTGACCCCGCTCGATGACGCAGGCCCAAGTCCGCAACTGTTTGTCGCCCCTGCGGTAGTCGCGGCATTTGATGCCGTGGTGCCACGGCGCCTGGCATTTCAAGCACCACACCAATTGGCAGTCCTCGCACCGGATCTGTGGAGAGAAACAAAAATAGACAGGAGTTTTTTTTTTGGGTTCGAGATGATTAAATGGACGTGGCCGGATATTTGGTAGCCAGACGCTTTTGTTTTTCTGCAGGGAACTGATAGGACATTTAGAACAGTGCTATTTTTGGGGGTTAGTGTGACCCCTATTTACCTTGTACTTGTGCTCCGAGCGTGCAGGACTGGTTTGACCCAGCGAGGTGAAACGTCCGCAACGGGGGCACGGCTTGGTATCGGCGTCCAGCTGACTCAGCTCGGAAAAGTAGCGGTAGCGCTGCAGGTCTTCGTCGGCCAGGCGAGACTCCACGGTGACGTTTTCCAGCATCCCGCTGCATTCTGAGATTGGACAGCGGATGGACACTTTGGCTTCTTGCACCTGCAACAAAAAAAATCAGTTAACAATTGAATGGATATTTCAGCATGTTATCATTTAGGATTGGACACAATCACTCATGGAAAATGCTTAATAGTTGACAATATAATGTAGTCAACTATTATTTCCTGGAAGCAAGTCATTAGAGTGAACCTCAATGGATAAAATACACACATTTTGATACACTTGCACCATCTAATATATATTCAATGTATTTTTCCAAATGCAATGCTGCGTTTACTAACTCTGCCAATCGTGGGGATTTTCTATTGACCCAAAACAGGCAACACAAAGCCCAGTTAAATTTGACCAAACAGGTTAAACAAGTTCAACTATTTCCGACTGTGCAATGTTAAAATCGACGGGGAATAAATTATTTTACCAAATTACATCCAAACATGATTTCAATACTGTTGATCTTATAACTTTTCCTTAAGAACACATGGCGATACTTACCACTCGGTCTTCATAGCATTTAATCAGACGGTGATTTGTGCGGGTTTGTTAATAAAAACGTCACCAAAACCTATCGATTTCTTCTTAACTTTTCATTCGAAGGTTATTAATATTAAGGTTAATTCAATTTTAACAGCGATTTCCATTTAAACACTTTACTTCAGTTTCAAACATTTCAGTACTAATTACCATGGTACGCACCAGAGAAGCGACGTACAGCGTGAGACATTCGTCACACACCGTTTTCCGGCAGCATGGCAAGGGTACGATGAATTTCTCTTCCAGGCACACCCGACACATTTGTGACTCGACATCGCCCCCAGCTTGTAATGAAGCTCCGCGTAGTGGGTCCACCAGGTCCTCCTCGGTGTGCAAAACGAGCGCTCCACCTAAACTGGACGTATCGTCTTCAACAACTTGGGGTGGAACAAAGTTATGATGTCGATCGTTGGCGATACAGTAAACAGTGCAATAAATATGATCATTAACGCTCGAAGTCAAGTCCTGGCTTACACTGGGGGCACAGTCTTGTCCATTAATTTCCAAAAAAGAAACTATATTAACTCGGCCAGAATCCAAAGGGGGTGTTGAGTCCCTGGGTGAAGGTTCGTTTTCTTCGTCAGCGTCTCCCGGTTCGTGGTCACTTTCCTTATCCTTTATTGGACTATCCGGACTCGTGCGGTGCAAGGGAGAGGGTGGAGGCTGCAACTCTCCTCCCGGGGATTGGACAGCATCTTCCCCATCACCTCGAGTGCAGTTGTTATTGTTGTTGTCCTCCGCATCCTGGCTTTCCTCTTCTTCTTCATCTACCTGCAGTGTTTGTTGTTGTTCTTCCAGCGGTAGCTTCTCTCTATTGAATTTAGCGCTCCCAAAGAGAGATTTCACCTTCTCTTCCGCTTCCAAAGCATCCATAAATGTGGGGATTTTATAGGTACTGGATGCGTGGCCGCCATGATCCATCGCCGGGCAGTCCTGGCCCATTTCTTGTGCGAGGCGTCAACCCCGCTGCATTGTCAAAGGTTACAGTCCAAACTAACTCGGGCACACAAAAACAAAACAAGAGGCTACCGGCACTTCCTGGTTGACGTCAGCACGCTGGACCTCACGCAGCAATGACGTACATGTAGTACTCTAAACAGTCCACCAGAAGGTGAAAGCAAGCACTACTATATAGGAAAATGAAGCTATACATCAAATTTATGGATGACTTCTTACCTTCTGATGCAATGACGATGTTCTTTTGGCTCCTCAAACGCTTGACCTTTGAAGTGATGCTCTTAAAAGGGGGCGAGGGCCCCACTTTTAATATCCTGAAAATGTCAACAATGTTTAAAAGCCTACTCAAGAGTCATAGTCGTAGCCAAGTGCGCCTCTCTGCAAAAAATGTGACATGAGTGATGGGTAACTTGGCTAATAAAAATGGTTTTAGTGGCAAACTTAAGTTTTAAAGCGCTGCACAATTGTCTTTAATAGTATCACTTAAAAAAACAAAGGATTTAGCTGGCATTAAACAAATATTTTGTAAACACAGAACTATGTTTTTCTTCTATGTTTTGTCTTTGTCAGCAGAACTTGCCTATGATTAAAAAAACAACAATATTACTTTGCTCTTGGTACAAAAACATCAACTGACTCTTCTTTGAAAGACAAAACTCAAGTTGATTCTGCAATTTGTGACCCCAAACTCCATGAATGTGCTTGTTTACGTCCATAAAAGTTCTATTTACTCTTTCAAAGTCCAAAAAAAGTCATCTGCAGCTTAGTCAAATTTTGAGTGATTCCAATTCATCTTCATTTTCTTTTAAAACTAGTCAAAATAGACAAATTCACCTCCATTATTGATGTGCATCGCCTTCCACTTTCACCCATTAAGACACGAGGGCCACTTGTCCACGACATCATACATTATTAGTCAACTAGAAAAAAAACATACACGTTATTTAAAAAACATCTACAAGTTCAAGTCACATTTTATATTTTTTCCCCCTCACTCCCCAACTACTGGTAGAAAAACAAGAAAGTTCACATTGGGGACGGTTGGCCTCGTGGCGGAGTAGCTAATGGTGGATGCTAACGTGTGGCTAACACGCTAACGGCTCATGCAAACACATCTATGTTCTCGAGTCCTTTGGAGAGGAGAGCAGTCTTTAAAGCCTTCGCCTAGAAGAGTCGTGAGTGGTAAACAAGGAAAGTTTGAGCCAAAATGTCCGACAAGGAGGGGAAATTTGACTTTTTCCAATTTTTAAGCAAAATAAGGACATGTTTACATTTTTTGGGGGCGTGTGTGATTGCAGTGGGCATTTGTAGATTAAATTATATTCAAATTATTCTGCCAATATTATCTGCAAAACCAGTGAAGTTAAAAAAAACATTAGAGTAGGGCAATTTGGTTTAAAAAAGTTAATAAATAAAAAAACTGTGGATAGCCAATTTGTCACCGTTTTAAATGAGCTCATTTTCCAGGCAGCGTGATTGTCATTCATTTGTCGGACCTTTGGAAGATGTCACAATTCCGGATGGATGAACGCTGGCGTCCATCTTGGCTACTTTGGCGCAACTCGTTGATGGAAGACTAATTCATTCTCCGTCAAGACTCTTCCTCCGCACGCACGCAAAAAGTTCTTTGCTGGGAATGTAAACATTAAAAAGTCACATTTTTCTACAGTCAGATTCCAAAGGATTGCCAAAATTGAAGGGGGGAGAAAAAAATGGAGGTCTGACATTCCTTAGTTGGTCGTCATCTTGTTGTTAAAAAGTCTGTCAGGCACTGGAAAAAAGTTCCCCAAAAAGTCAAGCGGTTCTTGGGCCAACTCACAAAAACACAAGACGGTTAAAAATCCCAATTGGAGGCCAGTCGTTTCCGTGCCTTGTAGTTACCGACTCCTACCGCCAGAAGTCAGTGATGAGACGTGGATGTCAATTAAGCACTAAGGCAGATTCTCCCTTTATTTTGACCTGCAATTATATAAAAAGATCAGATTTAAATCGGTTGTGCAGAATATATATTGTCATTGACGATAATAGATGGGAGAAACTTAAGTTTGAGTAATTTATTAAAGGGACAGTACATATTAATGAACATTATTGGCAAGGTTGCACTATTGAAGTAAAATTAGTATACTTACCTTGATAGGAATGATATATATGGATGGGGTCTGTATTTTGGGAGGTTTTATTAATGTTTATGGATTTTATAAATACCCTAAATATAAATAGGGGGTAAAAGATGACTATAGTTACAAATTCTATATTTAAATAAAGTTAACATAGAGCTATGGTAGCTGAAAAAACATTTTACAATCCCATAATGTGTACTATTAACTAATAAATATAAAATAGGAATTCTAGCGGAAAACATGACCAAAAATTAGTAATATTTGTTTGCCTTAGTGCAGTACTTGCAATTTTTAGGAGATTTTGCTAAGATTTTGTCTATATTTGCTTAGGATGCCATACATTTCTCCCGGTAGTAATTGTAGTAAAATGTGTGTATATGTGTGTGTGTGTGTGTGTGTGTGTGTGTGTGTTTGTGGAATATATTTCCTGTGGGAGCACAAGAATTTATTGGTCCCTCTGGCCAAAGCCAATAAAGACTAAAGTGAAAGGACAAACAGCTGGGGGAACAATGATAGCATATTGATGATGTTTGTGTAAGTGTGTGTGTGTTTTTGTGGGAGTGTGTGTGTGTGCCACTGTAAGTGTTATTAGTGAGTTGCAGCCATTATGGGGAAGGGGCTTGATGATTTATAAAGCGTGTTATGGCCTCCACCGGGGAACGTAAAAGCACGCCATGGCTCGTTATTGCCTTTCTTTTACGTTCTGTCCTGCGCTTTTTTGTCTGTTTTTTTGATGTTCTTTATTTGATGTGCTGATTTTAATTGAGTTTTTTTTTAAATGGTTAATTTGAGTTTGAAGATGGAGTAAGGTTGTGTAAAAGAAGTAGGTCTAATAATTAAAGGAATGATCAAATGAAAAGACTGTTTTGAAAGATGAGTCATGGTTAAATGTGTTTTTGAACGATGTTATTTGTCAAGATGACCCAGATAGATTGGAATATTTAATTTTTAAGAGCAGATGCCATTTTTTTAACTAAACTGAATATCATTATGAATGGAAAATGTGACTTTTAATGAATGGAATTGAAAAAACAAGAGCCTACCTTTGGAAATGACCTATGACCTTACGTTATTGTACACATGGTACTTACATGTACATGGGCTGTAGTTGAAGGTGGGATGCCTTCTGGGGTCCTTGGTAGCCGTACGAGTCAAATCCGCCTATAAAATCAACTGCAAAAGAAAACAAATATGTCCGTTAATCATAATTTAATAACATATCACTCATGAGCAGCTACTAGTGGCTATCAAGGTCTATTACAAGGGTGTCAGACTGTGAGCGCTAACACGCTAACGCTATCTTGGGCATTCTCCTCTCCGCAAATTGGCCCAATCTGCATTTCCGCCACGATTCAAACGTCAACAATTTGCGTCTTCCCGTCGCCATTTTTTTCTCCCCGCCCCAAATGATCCGGATCGATGCTAATCTCCCGACGCGTCGGCTCGATAACGCGCGGGCCGACGGTAATGGCGGGCAATTCGCCGGAAAGGGGCCCCCGGGCGAGGGGAGCTAATGCTCGCCCGGGGCCTTGGCTAACATTGGCAGTTGCTGAGAAAGCTAATTAGCCCGATGATGATGATGATTGGGCGCTCGCCTTGGCTTTGCTCCGACACTTTCTAATCAAGTCCGCCACGGGAGCGCCGTTGGGGAGCGCTTGACTGGGGCGTGAGTCAGCGGGAATAACGATCCGGGAGGGGGCGGGATTTGTGATCTGAGGAATTATAATTCTTCTTTATTATTCACTCGGATTGGTCACATTAATATAAACTGTGGTAGTGCAAAGAAGGGGGAAACGCATCTAAATAATTATGATCTTTATGTAAATAATCTCAATTTGGTGTGATAGACAACTGGTGTTAAAGTGGCGGTTGGGGGGCCAAATCTGGCCCGCCGCATCATTTTATGCGGCCCGAAAAAGTAAAATATTTTTGTTTTAGGATCAAATTAAAAGGAAGAGTATAGATGTATATTACATTCCCTGATTTTTCCCTTTTTAAATAAATAGTCATTTTTTAATCAATTTTTAAGGTCAAAAATAATTTTGTAAAAGCTTATCATACATATAAAAAGATTTTTGGTTCTCTACTAAATATTGAACATAATCTAAAAAAATGTTTCCTTTTGAAATAAAAAAAAAACAAATATTAGATGTGTTCCCTTACTAAAAAGATTCAAATAAACAGTTTTTATCTATTAAAAGATGAATATTTAAGGCTTTTAATCCAGTTCTTTTAATCCATTTATAAAAAAAATCTAAATATTATATCTAAAATGGTCCGGCCCACATGAAATCAAGTTGATATTATTGCGGCCCGCAAACCAACAGTTTGACACCCTTTCTCCTCCAAATAAAATCCAAATGAGTGAATCCATTTTGTTTGAGGCACAAGCGAGTCAGTCGCACACAACGTAATCCCCCCGAGCAAGTTTGATTGACACATCTATTAGCTTGAAGGCTTATCACAGAGCAAATTACTGTAACATGGTGAAAAAGGACTTTTAACACTCCAATTCCTTGACAGAAATCACTTTAAATTCCTTTTTTTTTTGTTTCACCAGAACAACGTAGCCAAGCGGGGATGTCGTCGCGTATAAAGCGCTTTGACGACTTTCTTGTAACTTTCCATGTTGGGACTGCGGATGAATTTCATGGCCCGTGAACACAAAATTAATTGCTAAAGATTTTAACTTGAGCTGCCGCGGCGCTACGAGGCCAGATAAGGAAGCTTGTTTTGCTAATCCGTCGCGCTAGTTTGGGCTATCTCTTTACTTTCCCTTCGCCGGGGGCCACAAAAAATCTCCCATTCAAGTAAAGGGCAACACCGCAGGACATCAATTATTCACACGCGTGGAATGAAGTGCTTTTTCTTTGGGTTTGTAAAGTTTGGCAAAGTTTGTTTATAACCCACAGAAACTTTAGGGCAGTTAATAACGCCTGTACAAAATTTCATTGTTTTAAATAGTATTACATTGAAATTAAAATAGGAATTTGGAGTTTTGTTCAATATGAAAAAAGCCCAGTAGGAGCAAAGCAACCCCAAACATTAGACCAGCTTTCTTAATGTTATTTTTTTATTTATGTTGACATTAGACTTTTCATATTTTATGAAGGGAGGTTTAAAAAAGTAAATAAAGTATCTATAACAGGGGTGTCAGACTTGGATTGGTTGGGAGGCCGCTTTAATGTCAACTTGATTTCACATTTTAGATCTAATATTTAGATTTTTATTTTAATAAATGGATTAAAAGAACTGGATTAAAATCCCTGAATATTCAGTTTTTTATAGATCTAAAACAATGTTTATTTTAACTTTTTTTAAATCTATTTTTAGATTTTACTAAATGATTTTTGAACTAAAAACAGAAAAAATTGATAAAAAAATTACAATTTTTGATTAAAAGGGGGGAAAATCATTACATGTAATATACATCTATACTCTTCATATTAATTTGATCCTAAAACAGAAGCATCCCCAAAAACTAGCCCATCTTAATGTATTTTTTTCATTCTACAAAATCACTTTAAAATGTGTTAGTGTGTATATTAGCGGGTACTCACAGCTGTCCTCCTCCTCCGAGATGAGTTTGACCACATAGCAGGCATAAATGAAGCCCGCCAACTGCACGTTGAAGCGTCCAGGGACGGAAAAACCAAGAAAAAAACAAGCACATTAATATCCTGTTAATATTCTGACCACTCAAGTATTCCATTCGGATGTTGCCGCATGTAAACACAATATCCTGTGGTTGAAAAAAACAACAAATGGCCGCTTTGTTTATATTGAAGGAGACCCAAGTGAGATGGATTGTTACACTCTAACGTCTTCTTGTTAATGTTCTTCGACATAGCAAAAATGGAAAATGTCTTTTAATAAATTCTGACAGTTTTTTTTTGTTCCTAGACAAAGCTAACAAAAGAGAAACAGGTTATTACTTATTCATCAAATCTAGGATTAGCGCAGTAGAGCAGAGCGGCGGCGGAGTGACACTGTTCTTTCGCCTTCCTTGATCTCGGAATAACAAGACAAAAATCTGCTCTTTTGACCTTGGCTGAAAGTGAATACAATTAAATAAAAGACTAAACTCTCCCAGTTCAAATGAATGGGACATTTAGCACCGCTAACTATAGCCAGTCATTCCATTGCTATATAATACATTAAGCTAGTTTCAGTTCTCCTAAAACAAAACAAAAACATCCCCAATTGTGACTTACCTTTTTCCTCTCACTTCATGATTGTATTATAGTTCCTACATGATAAACTTTGAATATTTTAATTGACAAATCCTAGCCACTGTGTAATTTTATTTAGCCTAACAACTTTACATACTATTAACAGACATTTTGTGTATGTGTGTGTGTGTGTGTGTGTGTTGCTTACAGCCAAAAGTATCTGGAGTGAAGAGTGAGCCACTTCCACAAACTGAAAATCCATCAGGCATCCAGCTATGGAAATGTATCGGTGGTCCTCGGGGGCCCAAGACGGAGGAGGACTAACGGGGGTCACCCTACACCCGGGTCCGTTCTCCATCCACCAGGAGCGATGCATGGAGAGGTTGAAGGTGAGGACCAGGTCCGAGTCCTGGGAAAAGACACAGAAAAAAAAGAAAGTAAGGTTTTGATGCGTTTCTGTTAAAGTAGAACGAAAAAAATCCAAAGAAAGTGAGGCTGTGGGTAAAAATAAAGGAATAAATGGCAAGATGGAGAATTCCAGTGGGAGTACACGCGTGGGATGTTGAGATAAGACAACAGCTGGCTTCAAAATCTACAACCAGAATATACACAAATGCAATAATGATGCTTTTTTAAAGCAAAACGGATGGCATACAAATAGTAGATTTGAAAGAGTCTACTGGAAGGTGGCTGGGATTCCTTGATTAAAACCTGAGATGACACAAGTGAGGAGTTTGAGTGGAGGGTGGCGCCCCATCCTTGCCAAAATGCTGATTTACACCGCTAATGTTCAAACCTAATTAATTTATACGGCGCTTTCTTTGGCTCCTTTTTGGGTCTCTTTCTATTCTGGTGTAATGAGTTAATGCCTCATTAGCGGCAAGCTCTGATTAATAGTGTCGCCCCTTGTTGTGTTCGTCTTTGTAAAAAAAAATCTCCGTGAAATTCCGCCTATTTCCCAGCGTCCCTAAACGCAACATGGAGATCTCTAACTCCATCATTTACTATTATTAATCGATTATATTTTATTATTTAAAAGCATCCAATTCAATATTGGGGAATTCCAGAATGTCTATTTACTAAAAAATAAATACTAAAATTTATTTATTTATTTAACTATGAGTTTTAAGTGATATTTTTTTTAACAAAAATTGAAAAACTGACATTTTTTTTTGGTGAGCTATACACCGACTTCCCGCAGACTCAATTAGTTTGACGCCTTGTCCGTCGCCAGCCCACCTGGGATGTTTGAAAAGGGGCCGCAATTTGCCACGTGACGGTCACGGTCACCTTATTGACTTCATCTCCGCTTGGACGCCCACTCACACACAAACAAAAGAAAAGCCCCGCCCCCTCCTCTCTCGCAATTTGATGGAAGAGAGGTGCTGGAGGCATCACGGGTTAAGGTCTCATCCGGGCGACGCTCCCCGGGGAAATCAGAGCCCAAACAACGTAGGGAGATGCGGCGTGACTGATGATATTTGCCGCAAAATAGCACAAGCGCAGATGGAAATACTTTGTTAAATAGACTGAAAGATGGAGGGAGCTATTAAACAGCATGAAAAAATAGGTTATGACAAAATAACTTGAATTTCTTATTAACTGGTTTAAGTGTCTTAATAAAATTCAAAAAATATATCCCAGACTATATTGTATATTATAGTATTACAAGATCCACAATTATCTTAAACACTATAAAATGTAAACAGAAATATTTAACATTCCCAAACATAACTAGAATAAGAAATGATAACATGCTAAAAACAACCTAAAAAATGTGAATTCCTTAAACACTACAAAACAATTAACATAAAAATCCCACTATTTAATCATATAAAAGTCCTATCTTCTAACTTTATAAATCTAACATTTAAAAAAGCCCAAACATTAAGCTCATATTAAATTTTTGAAAAAATCAGAGGTTAAATCGTCTACTTTTTACAGTGTTCCCCACCACCCCTTACACAAAAAGCCATTCTAAACGATTTTCCACTATAAAAAATGCCCCCAGTCAATCAGTACCGGCACGTCAACATGAAAAACGCTAATTCACGGCGGCGCCTGAAATTGTACAGTAAGCATGCATAATATCTTAAATGGCTCGGCTGCCACCAGAACGAGTTGACAGCGTAAAAACGCCGTGGGATTCTGCGCTTTTCCACCGACGCCTTTATTTACGTTTTACCCGCTTAATTAAATCAGCCGCTTGCATAATGCGAGCGGCGGCGATATAAACGTTACACAACCAATAGCGAAGGCCCATTTTCTTCCAACCTTCTCTTTCTTGCCTTTGTCTTCTCACCACATCTCAAGCTCCTCTCGTTTTATTTTTTTTTCCTTTTGTGACTCACGACTGAAGACTCATCGGCGCCACCTACGCCCACGCACGTTTTCACGCTTGCCGGCTAGCACGGGTGTCAAACTCGCGTCGGTTGGCGGGCCAAATTAATGTCAACTCCGACTCGTGTGGGATGGGTTATTTTATTTTTAAAGCTGAAAAAGTTAGCTCGGAAAAACTAGCATATCAAATGAATTGGACGGCTATTGTTATCATTAGCTAGCAATGAGTTCTTTTTTTGCCCCCCTACTATCATTTTAGTGTACTTTAAGGGTCATAATGGTTATTTTCTTACTGCAAAACAGAATAAAAATATTTTTTTAGTTACAAATTTGTCTTATATGCGAGAAAAAGCAACCCTCCGACACAGCCCAGAAAATGAGTGACAGCTGAGTACAGCATGTGTCACCCAGGAGGTGGCCGCATCTATTATATCACCCCGCCACGGACGAGTGACACTTTGTGAGTGTGTGTATATGTGTGTGTGTGTGTGTGTGTGATAATGTGCATATGCTACTTGCTCCACAGGCTCCTCTCCAAATGTGCCTCGGGGGTGCCGAAGAAAAATGGCCAATCACAGGCGGCTATTTTTACAAGTAGAAAAAAAATAGACGTTGTATAAAATAGTGGTAGTTAGAAGATATTGATTGACTGGTTTTAGCTGGAGAATTTTCAAAGAGGGCCACAAAAATGCTAGTGTTATTTTTGCCTGCTTCAAAATAGATTGTAAATAAATATATTTTACAAAAAAAATGGGAGACATTTGTATTCCTGAAGCTATTCCAAGTGGAATATCAATCCGATGCTACTTGATTGCAAAAGCAGGTTGTGGCCCTCTCGGCTCAATAACAATCATTTCCATTGAAAGATGGCGTCTATTCATTCCTGCAATCAAGTTCAATCAAGGCTGATTTCTTGTGTTTACGCAAGCGCTGATTGGGCCTAATTAATTGCCCCAGTAGATCATCTTTGATTCCAATCGGCTCATTTTACCGCAGATGAATTGTAAATATTGTCAACGCTCACAAAGGCCGGAAAGTCAGAGTCAAGCGCCGCCATCCCATAACCGGTCTTATTGTCTGCTTTCAAAACAAATTCCCTCATTATTTTTTTTAACCCCACCTAAAATGACGGAATAACACATTTCTAATGAACTCATTGGCGGCTATTAATGGCGATGGACGTCCAATCCATTTGACATGAATTAAAAAAAAAAAGAGTTATGATTGTCTAATTAACCAAATTTTTAATCTCTAATTTTTAAACCCCACCTAAAATGGCTAAATAACATGTTTTCAATGAACTCATTGCCGGCTTTTAATAGCGATAGATGTCCAATCCAGTTGATATGAATTGAAAAAATAATATATATATCTTATTAAGAATTAATACGGTCTAATTAATCTATTTTAATCTCACTTACCTTCTGAAAAGGACCCGCAATTGTACTAAACCATCTCTTATTGAGGCCTCTCTATCCCAGTTAAAATAAAGTAAATTAATCTCCATCGACTATATCGCAATACCGTATTTTTACATTAAAAAAAGGACATGAAAGCTTACCTTGGACAGCTCGCCGACCTCCAGATAAAAACAGATGATGAAAACATTCCAAGTCATCCAGATGACCAACCAAGCTGCATACTGTAAACAAGAAGAATAGTGTTAGACTCAAATTGAACTGGTTGTGTACAAATGTTACAAAAACCTACCCCGGTAACATAGCGTGGTCTAAATTGAACAGTTCCAAACAATCCCAAAATGACCACAATAATGTGCAAGAAGTTGGTCAGAATTGGCGCCCATTGGTAGCCCAGGAAATCGACGATCTGCCGCTCTAAAACGCTCACCTAACAAAAAAAAAAAACAAATGAGAAAAAACATTATTAGTGCCATTGAATTACAAAATTGAATCGTCATTTTACGGTCTGCTTGCATTTTCATTTTCTGGCGGCGCCAGAATCCAAAATCATGGCGGCCTAACTAACACTCACACCACATGAACAAATGCAGAGAGGCGCACTAATGACTTTAATGCACAACATAACATTTGGTGTGTGTGTGTACGTCAGAATCGCTTGGCGTTACTTGCGCTTGACGGCGCCTCCTCTAGTCACACACACACAATTACACACATATACACACTGGGCTCAGCTGGCTTTCTTTGTGCATCAGCTCCATATCATTATGCAAAAGAGAGACAAAAAAAGTCAGTCTTCCCATTGACAGTTATTTAGTGGTGCAATGGTTCAGTTTCCCTCACAAACATGAAGTCAGGACCCCCCCAGAGACGGGGGATGTATCCCAGCAATAATAAAAGGGGCCAGCTGTGAAGCGAAAGCGCAACTAATACGCAATTCAGACGTAATCAATCAGTTCTAGTGGAAAATCTTGCTTTACTTGAGATGGAGGAAAAAAATAGGTTGTTAAATGGAAACAATGCTGTGTGATAATAGTGAGTTAGCTTGTATGCTAGCAATGAGTGTTCATTTTTAGCCTACATTAGCTTAGAGCACAAAAACAATATAAATATTAGATCTAAAATGGCTATTGCTAGCCAATGCTACTATAGTAGTTAAATCCCAATGAACAGTACATACAATTGAAGGCAGTGTACTCCATGGAACATGATTTTTTTTCCCTCTCCATTCCTCCTTGTGCAGAAATGTGTGTTTTTATGTGGAAAAAAACCCACTTTGGAGAAGAGCGTGCTGAGAGATTGACAGCACAAAAGAAGCATCTGATGAAAGGGGCAGTTAAGAGAGGAAACAAGAAGAACCAAAACGCGGCTCCCAAAACGCCATTTCCGTACCTTTCACGGCCAAACACAGCAAAATATCAAAGAAAAATTCATATCAGCTCATCCGGCAAAGCATCTGCGCATTTTGACGCGACTATTAGAAGAAGACGATGTACAAAAAGAGAGGAGTGTGAACACTTGCTCTTTCACGTCTGTCATTTTTTTCCAACTATCACTACTGCATATTTAATACGCACCCATTTCCCTTTGTTCTTAACTATCAGCTGCTGTCACGGCACCCTCCTGCGTGCATCTTACTCCTAAGACTGGTCGCAAAAGTAACTTGGTTACTGACTACAAATCTGTGACAATTGGGAAGGTTAACATGGAATAATGACACTTTCAGCACCATGGACAGTGAAAAAAAATTCTTAATGTAAAAAAGATTAAAAAATTTACTTTGTGCTGCACAACAACAAAAACACTGGTTTCTGCGACCTTTCAAAAAAAATGCCAATCAAGTTGCAAGTAAAAGCATAAAAAATGGTGGTGAAGAGGACAATAAGCAAAAAAAAATGGACATTTTTCGTGTCCAAAACGTCGTTGGCCCGTCCGTTCGATGGTGGTAAAGTTTAGTGGCTTCATAAAACACAGGCGGCTTACTGTTAAGTTAATTAAGGGCGGCCGCCTGCCATTTTGCCCGCGGTGCCTGGCTGCATGCGGCAAAGACCATCTTCCTATCGATTGGGCTTAGCGCAACAATCAATTCATCTCTATTGCTAGCTATTAGGAAGCATTTGTGGCTAGTTAAGGTGGAGAGGAAACAACACGTGAAGAAGTCCTAGGAAAAAAATGCCATTGAATAAGAATAAGCAGCAGTTTAAAGACTCGACATCCAACTGTCAGTTACTTCAGTTCAATATGGGTACCTTGGAAAAAAATAATGTCAAATTTGGTCCACATTTTAGGAAGATAGGTCTGGAGGGATGTTTTAAAAATGTCCACAAATCTGGAAAGCAATCAAAAGAGGCTTTTTTTTTTTTAAAGTTAAGGCTTGAAAAGGCAAAGCAAGTTCCAAATCTTGAATCAGAGAAGCTCTGGAGATCTGCTAGCTGTTGACGTCTTTCTACAAAGTTGATCAAAACAAATTCCAAATGGAATGTTTTGGTCTGACATTGGCCAGACCAGACCATGAATAATTAATATTCCACTCAAACTATTCACAAGATTATTTACTATTTAAAAATCAGCATTTCTACAATGATCTAGTCAACAATAAACCCATTTATTGATCCATTATCACCAAAAAAATCTATTCTGGTTAAAAAATATACATATTTGTAACCAATATAAGTGGTTAAGTAATCCCTTCTCGCTTTCTCATCAACTGACTAAGGATCAATTTAATATCTTCCCACGAATTAACAAGTGATTAATATTCCGCCCGAAACATTTCTTTATGTAAACGTGACATTTAAATGTCAGAATGGCCTGGGATAATCAGCTTGGTATTTCAACGCGACTTTTTTTCAGACTGTGACCGTTGTCCACTGCTGTCTTTATTTAATATTTTTTGGGTATTTCGCTTTTAATTTTTACAGACGAGGCTGCTGTCATTTATTTATTTTTTTAAGTGGAGTTTGCGTCGAGAGACGATGAAAATGGGCTTGTTATAAAAAAAAAAAAAAGGTATTCTGGACATTCCGCTAATAATTAAAAGTAGAAAGGCAAAAAGTACCAGTCGGAAGAGTTTGAAGTATTTCCGAACAAAGCCGAGGTTATTAAAAATGTCCATTTTGCGGGGAGTATTAGTGTCAACGGATGTCAGCCGCGGGACAAGCATCGGCGCCCCGGCATACATCCTTGACACGGCGAATGGCGAGATGTCAGTCAAGGTTCCGGTTGAATGATTTCTGCTTTAAAAAACAACAACTATCAATTGATGGCAACCAAAACTTAAAATTTGACTAATAATCAAAGAGAAAAACTTCCTATTCATTCCTACTCTATATTTACAATAAAATACTTCAATTTTTCAACAAGAAGGCCACAAGATCTAAACATTTCCGAGTGGTGCGTTCAAGTACACTAGGAATTTTGTCAATTCCTATTAAAACATCCCTTTCAAAGACAGTCAATGAGCTCACAAGTAAGCCAACCCACCCGAGTTTCGGACTACGTCGCCTAACCATTTATCTCCGGCACCCCGCGGCTTACACGATCAAACCTGCGAATATTTCATGGCCGTGCGTATCCAACAGAGATTTCTCCCCCCCCCCCCCCTCCAGCCTCCCTTTTATCACCACCGAGCATCTCTCTTCATTTTCTCTGCCATCTTTTCCCTTTTCTTTGATTTTCCATTCGCCTTCCATCATTTTGTCTCTTCCACTTTCTATTTATATCTTTTTTTATTCCCTCTCTCTCTCTTTCTCTCTCCTGGCCGCCATTATCTCTCCCTCCTCGCTTCTCTCCTCCTAATCGGTTTACGCGGCACTATGCGGCATCGCCCGCCCGGCAAAAAAATAAATAAATAAAAAATGCGTATCTACGCAAACAAGCCGGGCCCCGTAAATGAATCATAGCTTCTTTTTTTTTTTTCTCTCCCTTCATTGACTCTTATGTATCTTAATGGACAATCTAAGCCGCGGTTGCTTTTATGAGGGAATTGTTTGTGTGTGTCATACTCGGAAGAGGAGGGTTAACTACTTTGTGATGAATAGCGGGTATTAGGAGATACTAGCGGCGTACCCGGGGGCTCTACGATACAGAAACGATGTAATGGCGTGGCGTATTATTTGGGTAGGATTCTGAAAAGTAAGAGTATGGGTTATTTAGAGTGTAAACGACACCAGACAAGATCACAGATGGACGCCCAGCGGGTTAAGAAACATCAAGGCGGCGCTAATGTGACACCAAAGACTGGTAGGAAGAGCTAGATTTGACTCTCGATGATGATTGGTCGGAGAAAATGGAGTGTGGTTAGGACAATTTTAAGCAATTTTACTTGAGATGAACACATTAACGACTTGGATGTGTTAACTAGCGCTCATAATTGTTACGACATTTACAAGTTAATCTATCCAATCCACAAATTTAGGGCCCATTTAAACCATATTAGACAAAAATTTTGATTAACCAGCTAAAAAAAACTATTTTTTTTGTTCCTTGACAGCACTACCATCATAAATCTATTTATTTACTTTAATAATTTCTTAAGCAAGGCACTAAAAGTGTCCAAATCTGGCAATAGCAAACCCACCTATCCATTTAACAAAACCCAAAGACTAGCTAGTACTATTCCGCCTATTGCGCAATCTACGTTAGGCTTTCTAAGTAGTCCCGAGATCAATACGTGAAGGTTCATCCTAGGCGGACGCCATCTAGGCCGATTGAGCGAGCCTCGCCCGCGTGACGGGGAAGCATCATCAGTCAGCGCTAAAGGCTTTTTCCGCTAGGCCCCTTTGGACGCGTTCCAACTGTTGGCAACACGTTTTCCATTTCCCCCCATTGGCCGCCTTCCAGATCTTAATGTATTGACTGGAAGTAGTAAAGAAGGAATTACGGGCCGTTTGGACGGCAGATAGAGCGGGATTGCTTGGACAGGTGACGTTTAGTCGACATTTTTACTTTTGCATTAGTTCCCATTGGAAAGGAAGATTGGAAATAGGCATTGGAATTTGGACATAAAAGATAAAGCTAAGTCTTTTTTTAAAAAATCCCTTTTTGAAGATGACGTTTGTTACATTTTTTTGTTCTTGGGTCTGTTTGACATGACATTAAACTGGTTTTGACTGGGACAAGCTGATTATTTTATAAATATATATAGATAGGATGGTAGCGCTGTTAAAGAAAGCAAAAAAATGCTAATAATTGTAACCTGGAATGAATTCATCTTAAGTTATCTTACCTTAAAAAAGGCCCTTAAACGTCATGGATTGGAGGTCAATGGCGTCTGTTAATTTAATATATATGACGGTGGTAGTGCTGTCAAGGGAAAGAAATATTATGATCTGTCATTAATTAATCAAATTCAATTCCCTTCAGCTAAATGAAGTAATTTTAGAAAAATACATTTACCGATTTCCATCCAATAGTCATCAAAATGCTCATCTTCACCTTCTACACCTAGTTATTAAAAATATGACAACAGTGACAATACATTTTAGTTGACAAAGAAAATCTGCAAAAGGACTATTTCTCATAAATCCAAATGTGCCTGCCATTTTCCATACGCGTATTCCCTCCAATGCCTACAACTGTTAAATAATTCATTTGCTCCCTACGCATTGAAAATGTCACTAGAATTTCTCCATCCACTTCCACTGTGACACGTCTCAATTAGCATTAGCATTAGCTAGACAACCTAATGAAAGCTACTCGTATAACTCTTAGCTACTTTACTAAACTCCCTCAAGACGTTCTCAAAGCCAGAACCTATACAAATCCATATTTCCGCTCAATTACGTTAAGAGGATGTCAAACAGCGGGTGGGATTTTACCACTTGAGTATTTCAGGGGGCCCAGATTTTTTTTTTTTAAAAAGCCGGCGGGATTGCGTGGTCTTAAACGCTCGCAAGTGAAGCGAGCTAACGGCTAACTGCGGCGCCCGCGGTGCTTAAGTGTTTCTAAACTGGCGGCGACGCTAATGGACTTATCAGCGGGCTTGGCTATTACCACGGTTAACAGAGCAAAACATGTTGTTGACGGCGCCGGCGCATTAGTTCCGGCGCATTAGACGCAAATAAGCGTTGCGTTTCTCTCGCTGCTGCAGTCTCCGCCCACATTTGCGTACGCAGTCGGCTAGCGTGCTACTGTTTAACGCTGAAAAAAATGAATACAACACATTTTCATAGTGACTGACGAGACAATGGGATTTCTGTTAAGTCTCCATTTGACATTTGAGTAGTATTTGTGCTAATCATGCTAAGACGCCCACACGTGATCCCCATGCGTTTAAAATGGTAGACAATGTCGTCGCCCAAGTTCCCACACTGGGGTTTATTCCGTTTTATAACGGGGAATATGGGATTGCAAGCTTAGGATTTGCCTGGAGCTGCAGCTTTTTTATTTTATTCTAAATTTTTCTTTCCCGCAGACTAGCCCGAAGCAAAAGCTCAAAGGTTTTACGGCTTCTTCTGATGTACTACTTCAAAACATCAGGTATGGCGTTGGGAGAATACTACGTTACGGTGAATTAAGTCAGATTCAAGACGGATTTTAAAAAGGTAAAAGGCCGGGTTTAATGGTCAAGTTCGCTGAACTAAAAGAATTTGGATAGATTGCATTGCGAGCCCACACCAGGTTTAACGACAAAAATGAAAAAACGCGGCTGATAATCGCTTAAAGAAGATACAATTCAACATCAATAGATAAAAGCCCCTAAAATGTCCATAATGAGACCAATTTTAAAAGGTAACACTAATAAATCCGACATCTAGCTTTGAAGCAATTGATTTAGCACTGTCCACAAAATACTACTATTTTTTTTTTTTAAGCGCATAGGCAGCATCTTTAAACTAAATCCCTTGTTGACATTTCTTCTAACGTTTTCTCCATTCCAATAACCCAACGAGAATGACTGGTGTTCTCAAACATCCCCTCGTGTTTGCACACAAACTCACCTCCATCCTTCCATCGCCCCCCTCGTCTCCCCCTCCTCCCTCCCACCGTCTCGCCTGGCATGGCTTCCCGCCCACCGCCGCCGCCACAGATGGCGACGAAACTCAGACGCAAAACAGAAGGCGGCGGCGGGAGTGGTCTCCCGTGACCAAACGTGGCGTCCCATCTTCCCCGTCCACCGATCCGCGTCTCTATCGTCTCTCAAATGGCGGCCATCCGTCACCCCCGTCCGCACGCAGCGACCCTTAAAGCGTATCTTCCCCTTATTTCCCGCTTGTTTACACACCTATTAACCTCGGGGACGCGACCCCCTTGGTCACATGACCGTCCACGCCCAGTGACAAATGACTGCCTGTTCGCCTTTTGACAAAAAAGCCTTTTTTAGGTCTCCGTATTGATCCGAGTCATCTAAGGGGCCCTTTTTGAGAAATCAATAGTAATCATAAGACTTACCAGCTGCATTCCACAGACGAAGGCCAAGGTACACCTGCCGCTGCAGCACCCCATGGCGTTCCCGGATTGTCAGCCTCTCATTCGAAAGTCCGCCTCTTTTGGGGTCGTCGGGTTGAATGCGGGTGTTCTTCGGGTATGGCCGGGGGAGTCCAGGTCTCGGGTGCGAATCTAGTCCGAGAAAGAAGATTAAGAACGTGCCATTTTCATCATTGATTCATTTTTTGGGGTTTTTTAAGAAGTCAAACGTTATGTTCCAGAGTTGACAATGTAGGGGGTCATCTTGGAGGAAAAATTTCAAAAAAGTTTGTAAAATGTGCTCCAATAATCTGGTTAATAATCCCACACTAGTGTAAAATATGGTTATAAAAGTGTCCGCTCACTGGGAAGTGGGGATCCTTCCCAAAGGCGATGTTGTTTCCAAACCCGAGTCAGCGTCCGCTTGACGTCCTCGTCCTCCTCCCCTGGCAGCCTCGCCTCTTCGGGGGGATCATTTCGCCTGGGATTCGCCGCCGCCTCCGCGCGTTGTCGCCGCCGCACAGGTGCTCCTCGGCAGTGACGATGGGTCCAGAGTGCTTAATAGAAAAAGACACAGTGTTTTACAAAATGTCCACAAAGGTGATGTTTCAGTCCCCGGACAAAAAAAAAAGACGTCTTGATGTGAGCGAGCGGCCCTCCACGGACGGACCTTGCAGACAATGAGGACCAAGATGGACCAGCCGAGCGGGAAGAGCACCGCGAGGAGAGTCGCTCGCCTGCTCGTTGTCAAGTTGGCGCCTGTGTGGCAGGACACTTCCAGCTGGAGCTTTCAAAGTAAAAGACAGAGAAGTCATCACTATGATTAGTCCCTTTACATTGGTTACTATGGTGGGGTTATTATAAAAATTGATTAAAAAAGGGATGTTTGGATATTAAAATGATAATGTGTGATGTTAATGGGTCTATTATAAAAGGGGTGTTTTAACAATAATGATAAATGTGTTTCAAATATGGCAATTCAAAAACGCAATGCATTTTAATGGAAGTGTGCTATTATTAACAATACTTACAATTTAAGATTTGATAGATTAATAATGCTTAAATGTCATAAAATTATGAATCTATTTGAAGTGACAACTACCATTTTGAGAAGCATAATTGAGAAACGTTCATTTTTTTTTTACCTTTCAAGTGCTATATTATTTCATCATTTAGTCTTATTTTGAAGGCAAGGGCACTTGATTCCTTCCCTGCTTGAAGTGGCTGATTCTCCTCAGCGGGACTCTTTTCATTGGCCGGGATTGGATTTTTGGCCATGTTGGGTGCGCAGCTGCTGCTGAAATTGGCCTTCCACCATTCGCTGAACCACCCCACGTCCCCCCCCTGGCCCCCCTCCCTATCAGCGGGAACCCTCGCCCATCATCAATTGGCCCTAATTTCTCATTTGCTTCATTAACGTGGCTTTTCTGCTAACTAGCTATTGATGTTGAATCCTTAATGGAGGGTGCTTAATGAATTTCATATCCTATACTCAAATTGCTCAACAGCCATCAATTATGCCACTCTGGAAAGTGAGAGAGAGAGATTATCTCGCTTCTGCCGCGTTCAAATTTCTGGATGGCGGTCAATCGAAACTCAAAAACAACATTTAACGGTAAATAACGCAAATGTGATGCTAACCCTGGAGGTTTTCGCTCATTACACTTGTATTTTTGTCTTATTAAGCATCATTTAGCTTTGTAATGGTGTCCGTATTTAGCCTTACTAACTGGCACGGTTAATAAATGTCGTCGTCGTCGACGAGGCTATCGGCGCTTTCCCCCCCGCCGCCATCAATCTTTGTCGGCGTCCACCCCTCGCGCTCACGCACAAAGAGACACACTCGCCGCACAGGGTGCAAGGGGAGTTTAATTATGCCGCTAATCTTGATTGACAGCGGCGTACATAAAGGCGGATTCCCACAGGCTATGTGTCAAAGAGACCGCCTTCCCAAACTAAGCTATTTATAGACATATTGCCATTTCTGTCCCCCCCAAAAACTACTTCTACTCTGTAATATTCTAAATGGATTAGACGCCTATCCCCCTTAAAAGGCCCCAAAATTGGCCATTCTCCAAAAAAAAGATCCAAAATAAATCTACAAATACATTTTGTGTCGACTCACCACATTTTAAGCACAACATTGATCAGTGGAGTCATGTCTTTCAATTACGGCCCTTTTTTTTGTATTCAAGAAGCGAACAAGACGTGCTTTGGCATCTTCCCATGGCTCTCTGGGCGCCTTATCTAAATTCCGTCCTCAATTTCAGCAGGTGTAAACACTAGATCTTCCACTTGAGCACCTCGCGCGCATATTGCAAATTCACGGCAGGCTATTTCCTAGGCTGGATCGCTGTCAAGATAGGACAACAAAGTGTCGTGAAACCCGTCAGAGTGGCAGCAGAGGGTCTGAAAACGCGTGGTGGTGGTGGGCTGCCGAGGGCTGACATCTGCTCTAGGCTGATAAAGTCGTAAAGTAGCGCCCGCTATCTGGGAGATTTAAACCGAACGGTGCTTCTTTGTCACTTTCCTTCGCCGTCAATGTCAAAAAACGGGATGTTTTTTCGGGTGCCTTGTTTAGTAATGAACTGCAAGTTTGACTTAAGCTAACTTTAAGATTTTATCTTCCATTGACGACAATATTTTTATCCTGCTAGTCTCTAATTGACAGGTAAGATTTATCTTTCGCGTCAAAAAATAAATGAAACTTTGTACTTACCAATCAGAGAAGAATGAAGCCGCCTTTGGCGTAAAGCTTTGTTCCGGAGGGAAATGTGATGATGGATGGGCATAAAGTCATTTTCTGCCATTTTCTGCCATTTCCTAATGTCACAAAACACAGACAACAACAGCATGAAAAGTCAGAGTAACCGTTTCAACATGCTTTCTTTGGCTAAAACAATTATCCCTTTCAAACCTAATTCACTTTTATTAATGGTCTTTGGTTTGACAAAAGCCTTTTATGGTAATAAATGGCTTGCCAGCGAGCGCCTGTGCGTGATGGTGCCCGGAGGCGGAGTCACGAGTGCCATTAGAGCGGGATATTGGCGCAGTCGCTCACGGCGGGCGGCTTGGTGGCGTTCACTCCATTTGTCATTTTTATCAAGAGGCCAGTCAAAATGGAATTCAAATCAAGAGGCAATTTCACCAGGCGCCATTGGCTTCAAGCAGGTAGGTCTTCCTGTCTAATTGTGCAAAGGACAGAAAACTAAATTTTTTGTTACTAATACATATTAAATATGTTCACAACTGCCAATACAAATGTCATTTTTGACCCCAAAACTACAAAACTGCATTTTTCTGCAACTACAAGTCAACAAATATAACAATTTACAGTTTATTTTCCTCATCTATCCACACCCGTTTATCACAATGAGTAAACAGGCTAAAACTAAAGCCCTAATATGCCTATTTTCCAGTCCTATCAAGATAAAGATCTTTCATTAATGAGGTCAACCTTGTGGTGTAAAAATGTTCCCCAAAATGATCATCAATCAGAGAAGGCTCCCACAAAAGCGCTACGGGTCATCGTTAAGGCTAACCAGTTCGTCAGGTTAATTTCCAATCACATGCTGTCCTTCCATCTGTCCTAGTTTGCCTATGCCAAGATTTTGTGTGTGTGTGTGTGTCTTGTACTAGCTTGCATCAACACGCAGCATGTTTTGGCAAACCGTCATTTTCTGGCTCCCATAAAATGGCCAACCTTCCAACTAAATAAGGATTAGAGACAGCCAAACCTCAGATTTCTTGCTTATTGGACTGTCTTCAAGAGAAGGCTTTTGCGACGGTTTATTTATTTTTATTTTTTGGTGTCAGTCGTTAAAATATGAATAAGTAAGGAGGGGGATTAAGTCAAGTCATATTGACAGTCGAGTCAAGCTAAAAAAAAAGTGGGCGTTAAATACTGCACTGATCGGAAATAATGCCAAATAAAGTCAGTGTTTTTGGGTTAGGGCTTTTGGTTGGTTAGATTTACATATTAATCGAATTTAATCTCATTGAGAAATGTATTGAATTTGAGGGATTGACTCTTTTAAGGTCTAGATGACCTGCAAAAAAAAACCCAAACACAATCTACCCTTTGAATGACTTACCCGACCGACTGGACGTAGGTAGGTTGTCCTTGAAGCCAGTGCACTCAATGAGGAGATCATCTTCAAAAGCCAGAGTTTCC
Source organism: Stigmatopora nigra (assembly GCF_051989575.1). Taxonomy (NCBI): domain Eukaryota; kingdom Metazoa; phylum Chordata; class Actinopteri; order Syngnathiformes; family Syngnathidae; genus Stigmatopora; species Stigmatopora nigra. The sequence continues at coordinate 1,848,612 of NC_135509.1, read as the reverse complement.
CAGCATCCTCCAGTGTGGGAGGCGACCTTTAGCCAGCCGCCAATCCACTCGGATGGAGAACATTATTGAGCCTTGCCTGTGGAAAAAGTGATAAAAATAAATATAAGGTGAACACTATAATGTGGCTGTCAATAATTTGGTCAAAAATGTAGTCACCCAAGTAAATGTTGCAAAAAATAAAATCAATAAACTGTCCAATGTTGGGTCAGTTGTGTTTAAATGGAGGAAAATTAGAGTTACATTCAGTTTTTTGAAATTGATTTGAAATTTTATTACAAGACATTCATATATTTAGTCAAATTATGATATGTAGAGCACTATTTTTTACCCACCTGAAAAACTACTTCCATTTTTGAACCATTATTCCCTAAAATCCAAGTTAAACTGCTCTTTTATGAACAATAATTCCCCTTAATACATGATATGCCATCACTTGACATCTGTGTATTAACTACTAACGAACTACTATTAACTCCCTTTATCCCAAGTACTTTTTTGTAGGCGTCCCACAGATGAAAACCTCCATTCGCCAGCGGGCGCGTTGATTGCTCTTGATTTCATCAGCTGAATTTCATCCGGAGACGCCACCCCCGAGCGCGCCTCTATTTTGCGCCGAGACAATCATCAAAAAAACGTTGGAGCCGTTTGATTGAGGCAAACGTGTCCTCAAGCGTTTGCACTTTGTGGGGGATGATAGGTCAAATCGTTTTTTTTCTTCTTCTTCTTCGGATTGGTCGCTGGGAATGAAATAGACCGGCGAGAACACTCCGAAATAGCGTGGGAGTGGACTTGTGCTGACCTTGATTACTGCACTGGGTGATCACTAGTCACTTAACAGGTAGTTTGGGGTATTGACTAAAGAAAATACTGAGATAAAAATTCCACTGGCATATTTTTTACAAGGTTGAATTGTTATTTTTTGAAGGAATCTTGATATTTTTTACAGCGTTCAATATGCTAGCAAAGAAAAGAGACACAATGCTGTAGAATGCCATTGATTTCTACATTGCTGAATGAGATCATCCTTCAAACCTTCACCATTAATGGCCGCTACGCTAATAAGGAATGGACCAATAGGAGGGAAGAGATAGACATAGTGAGTTTGAATAGATTTGTCAGCATGGAGGACTAGTAGTCTAGTGGTCAACAATGTTATGACAAGCGAACCTAAACATTTTTGGGGCATTTTTGTTGATTTTTGAAGCATATTTGAAAAAGCAAAAACACAAAGACTCCTGAAACTTTTCTGACCAACTAAATACGCACTTGAAAATCTCTATACTCGTAGCCCCGCCTCTTTCGGAGCACCCTACATTCCGAGCCCAGTCCGGCGGCGCTAACTCTGGCAGCTGTCCGGACCTGCTAAATATAGCCAATAGGGTTCTAGGCCTCTCGGGGCAAAAAAAAAAAAATGGAGGTCAGGTTATGGACTTGAAGTGCAAAAAGGGCCATAAACTTTCTTGCATAAAACTCTTGATGGTGATAGTAGAGATCTGTGTCAATGGGGAGGAGCTTGATTGATGAAGGAGGAGCTTGATTCAGTCCATATGAATTGGCGCAGGTAGATAGTCAAAAATGTTTAAAAAAATGTCCCTTTTTTTAAAGCACTTTTCTTATCTTTGTCCTTCCCAACTTTATCTTTGCCCTCTTTTTGCTTGGCTGCCGTCTTCTTTTTAATCTCTATTTTGGACCTCAGAGAAGGGGGAGTCAAAAGGGGAGGGAGGGGGTGAGTTGACTGAAAGGGTGACCCTTCTTTTTGACTTGCTCGGTGTCCCGCTGCAAAGTGGAGCTAACTACTTCGGACTGGCAACTTTCTGGGCCTGGAAAAAGTTTTTGTAAAAAACCACGGTGGCGACGGTGTTGGAGCTTGAAAGCGGCTTTTCTCGGGGTTTTTATCTGCCGCAGTCTTTTCTTTCCTTCCGGATTTAATGACTTGACTTACATGCTGGTTTCTATAGTAACAGCGCGCGCCGACGGAGCCTTTCAAGCCAGCGATGGTTATCGCCGAACGCCAAGTGAGCTCCAAATCTAAGGTAAGCTTAAATAATGACCAGGAAATTTGATGGTGAACTGACCTTGGCTATCTTGGGTCGTGCTTCTGAAGTTTTGAACGCCAACTTGACGGAATTTAAGCCTGTTAAACACAGAAAGAAATAAACATGAATTAATCAGAGTTAATTGACATTGACAATAAACACCATCAACAAAAATAAATGCTAATTTCAGACATAGCAAACACATGCTAATGGTTAGAAATAGCTCATCCAACAGAGCAGCTGATTGGTTAGCGTCATTTGCAATACAAAAAGAGGGTTAAATGTAGTTTGACAGCAACGTTAGCACGGCGGATAGCCTTTTTGGTTCCAATCCGTCATGACGCCGCGACTCCCTCACCTGCGGCCGCTCGATAAGGTTGGCCTGTCGCAGTGCCGTTAAATCAATGTGCTGCTTTTATAGCAAACACACTCCTACGCATAGACAAGCCACATCGCTGTGCAAACATGTTAAATTGATGTGGAGGTTTGGTATCAATGCAGCAACATGAAAGGTCAACTTGATGGCTAAATACTCCTTTTTTTGATGCTCAACCTCAAGCTATTTTTTTTTGTGTGCGGAACTTTGGGGCACAGATGTCAAAGTGGCGGTCCGGGGGCCAAATGTGGCCCGCAGTATCATTTTGTGCGGCCCGGCAAAGTAAATCAGGAGTGCTGACTTTCTGTTTTAGGATAAAATTAAAATGAAGAGTATAGATCTATATTAAATTTCCTGATTTTCCTCCTTTTAAATCAATAATTGTCCTTTTTTTAAAGCCATTTTTTGTGTTTTTAGTTCAAAAATATTTATGTAAAATCTAAAAATACATTAAAAAGCTTAAACAAACATTGTTTTAGATCTATAAAAAACGGAATATTCAGGGCTTTTAATCCATTTATAAAATACAAAAATCTCAATATTAAGATTACTTTTGACCAAATCAAGGCGCCATTTTGTCATTCTGTTAAAGCCGACTCAACTCGTATCTCAGCCGCCTTCCCCTCCGAGGCTCAGCGGCAAAACAATTTGGGATGACGTGATACTGACCTTCAGTTCGCCCATGGCGTGGCTTCTGGTGGCGGCGTTGGTCATCACCTGGACGGCGGTGGCAGTCGTCCTCTTCGATCTGCTGGACTACAAGACGCTGGCGGGTATGGAAATCCTTCTTTGTGCTTCTGAAAAAGGTTTAGAATGCGTCAATCCCATTTTGTTTGTTTTCATGTCATTTTGATAATGATATTTCATCAGAACATTTCCATCACTTGCCATTGTCCACTCCCTAAACTCACATGTCCTCTCCTCCTCTTCCTTGCCACCCTTCGCCATCCATCCATCCATCCATCGCCCGCCATCCACCTGCAAAGAGTACACATCATACTGTGACGATCCCGTGTGTTTATCACCTGGTAAATAAAGACACCCTCATTTTGACTACCTTTGCTTGCTAGCACGTCCAAGTCATCAACTTCTACTTTTCCTCCTCCCTGTGAACGCATGAATTTTGCATCCTATTGATATTTCACCTCACTAAACCGTCTACTAAAAGGTTTTGACGCGTGGTGGAATAAAAGCGTCTCTGGGCTCTCCTCCAGTGATTGCGCTTTCATCCTGAATACGTTGTGTGAAGGGAGGCCTACCTTTTTCTTCTTCTTCTTTGTTCTTATTTCCCTTCTGGCCCTCAGGTCTTCCGCCTCCCGCCGCCATCGCCAAGCGAGGTTTTCGGGCCGGCAGAGGCAAGTAGACAAAAACAAGGTTTCTTTTATCTGTGGTTTTGTTACATCTAGACACTCCTTGAGGAAACAAAAGAAGAACAATCGCTGTCAGTGCCTTCCAGTTGAAATCAATAGAAGTTAAAGCACTCTTGCTTAGCTTAGAAAAGCTAGCTCGAGTAATAGCGGGTCATATTTTGGACACAAATACTTCCATACTACCAGAAAAGTCTAAATAATGAATGAGAATTAGTCTAGCTACATATTATATTATTATTAGCAGTCTAGTAGCATGCTATCCAACTCGCTGAGCCTACTTGTGATGTCACAACCAGAATGGGCGGTCCCCAGTCAAATGACTTGAAAATGTTGTAATGAAACAGGGCTAACATAGCATTGATTTAATCAGAAAAATAATAAAGTATGCATCTTACCTTGGCTTTTCAGGTGGCGTCCGTCCAATCAAGTCGTCCCTCCCACCGCCGCCATCGCAAGAAAGCACCGACTGGCTAGAACTGATGTGGACGTTGGCCGCAAGCCTGGTGGCGCCTGACGAAGAAGAAGAGGAATCGGAAGGTATTCATCAGATAACCCAAACTTTCACATGTAAGAGCCAATCTCCACTATTAACCATTTTAAAACCCTCATTTGACATTGGCTAACATGGCGTGTTTAACACTTACTGGAATTGAGCTTCATTTTTTTGGGGCCTTTCAGCTTTGCAATCGGAGGAGTTTTAAAACTGGAAAAATTGTACCTTGAAGGATGTCAACATAAGGATGGACGCCATATTTAATTTTGTCTGTTTTCAGAAAAATGACAGAATAAAATTGAAGCGTACCAAACTATTATTTTTGTTAGCATATTTGTTTTCAAATTATTTTTAGGTCTTCAAAAATGTTGCTTTTGTCTTGGGGTAGTTTTTAGTAATTTAATAGCACATAATTATGCATAGTGTCTGGGGAATATTAAAAATAATAACCAAATACCTATTAGCTGCAATGGATGACATCATTAGCCGGGATCCCGTGTTTCCATATTTCCCCAGATTGTTGTGCTGTTTAAAAAATAAAAAAAAGATAAAGAATTAGCTATGGTTTAATTAAAATGAACGTCAGGCGCTTCTGGGAATTTGTTAGCAGCGGCATAACGTTATTATGGGAAATGATATGACATCATGGCTAAGGGGACTGCGCGCAATAGGCCCAAATGGTCCTGAAATTATGCAGCGGGGAAGAATTAATAATTCATAAATGGGTAAAAGAGCTTCAAACTTCTAAATGGTGTTTTTAATAAACGGGATGTAATTTCAACCATGACTCACCTCATCCATACTTTAAGGAAATGTTCTCTTCTCTATACGACCTACAATGTATTCATGGCGGAAGCATTAGCATTGCTAGTAGCAATATTTTCACATTTTAACAAAACAGTTATTGCCTTTAAAATGCATTTAACAAAACAAACACATGTTTAGCTTGTGAACCTTTGAGTGAAAGTATCTGGAGTGCGAGTTTATTCATTCCTATTCAAAATCCCCATCAAAATACATCAAAAGTACATATTACAAGCAAAAACTGCATGACTTTGAGTAGAGGTCCGCTGTCATAAGGCCTATTTATTCTTCAATCACAATTCTAAACGGATTCTCGCGGGCGGGAATGGAGGTGCTAAGGCGCCCCCCGCGCAACGGCGGCCGCTAACCTCTGGGCTCCCGAAAGCTAAACACCATGAATAATGGAAAGGAGCTCCCCCATGGCCCGAGGGGCCGGCTTTTCACCGTAATTTGTTACTTTCATTTATTTACACAACCGGGCCAAAGCCGCCTCCGGGCGAGGTGCGTTGGGGGGGTCAAACGGCAAAGTATAAAACAATGGTTATATTCCCAGTGGAAAACGCCCGTGACTTGGCGTGTTGGTCATCTGTGCTTTGATGAGCGACGACGGCTAATTGGCGACGGGCGAGTGAAAGGTCGTGGGTTTATTCAAAGGTAGCGCCATCTGTTGCAGTCATTAGCGGCGCGGTTTGACATTTTGCAGAGCGGCTAATTTGCTACTAGCTGGGACCGTGTGTTAATTGCGGCAGTGAGAATTTTCTTAAGGATTGACAGTGGCAGGTTATAGTTTTGTCAAACTAGGGATGTCTCCATGTCATACCATATTTTCTCGCATATAAGGAGGATTTCATGCTAAAGAATGATGACTGAAAACCCTAATGAACTTTTATTTTGACTATGAATGAAATTCAAGAACAAAAACTTACCTGCGCTTACCTTTGTGCAGGCAATCCAGCAATCAATTTATACAATATTTCAGAAGTACCTAAATTGTGAACCAGGGGGTCGTCTTATAAGAGATCAATTGTAAAATTCAACTGTTTCATAGCAATTTTAAGGCAACAAAATAGAGTACTTTTTGAATTTTTGAAACTTTATTGTAAAAGTAAGGCAGGAAAACAGCATGGCTATGAAAGAGAAAATTGGAAAGAGACAAGAATGCAGTGGTGCACTCCTAAATCGAAAAGCGCAGGATAGCATGACACGTGGTGACCAGAATAACAGGATATTGGCAGAGTATAAAACCCAGCTTGGGGTATGCAAATGTTGAGCCGACACATGGCGAGTGATCCACAAAGCAAACGTAGCGGCTGGCCTTTCCCTTTAAGAGGCTTGCCTCCTGCCGGGCTGCCGAGTCGACCAATGTACGCGCAGAAACAAACACGCGTACGCAAAGCGGCGACATCATTGAAGATTAGCGCTTTGACACATGGGATGCCGCATTTGAATTGCATGGCGCAAGATCTGCGCCGCAAAGTCCCTTTTGATTCCCATTTCTTCCACTTTTATTTTTTTTTTTTTTCGACGTACGATCGTTTGAACCCGGGCTCGAGAATTAACATTATTCACCGGCGTGCATATTGGCTCGGGCGGCCCTCCCGTACGTCGTCATCTGCATTCTCTCGTTACGAGCTACTTATTTCCCACCCTCCCTGTGGCAGACTGCTTATCTCTCCTACTCCTCCTCTCTAAAAGGTTGAATAACACACTCCTATTTTACATAAGCAGGAAAGACAGATTTTTCAACAGCCCTTTTCATTCATTCATTTTGTTTATCTGCTCCCTGTGTTTGAGTTTTTACATGTCTCAAAAATTGCCTAGAAGAATAAGCAACACATTATTTTCTTAAATTTCATTTATTTTTTCCCCAATATTTTTAAAAAAATGCACAACTATTAGCATTCTATGAAGCTAGGCGCGCTATTTGCAATGAACCATAAAATCAAAAATGATATGACGAAGATGATGAAGATGATGTCTGAAGAGGATTATGGGTAGAGTTGAGTCGAGATTCCAACCGACGGCGGCGGCGGTGTTTGCAAACATCTCCGGAGGTCTCGTTGTGAGCTTTTGTGTACATACAGTAGCGGCGTGTTTGCGCAAGAGATAACAAAGAGCAGGTGACAAATATTTGCGCAGTAATATTTCTTTGGGGAGTCGGAATTGAGTTCCAGGTGGCTGTAAAACAAAATAACGGCACTTTCCTGATGAAATACTCTTCTGTGGAATGGTCGCTGACATCCCTCGCAGTTGAACTGGCCTGGACATCCATCATCAATGAGTTCATCTTTATTATTATTTGACTTTGGGATACGGCTTCATTCCGATCAGGGCTGATTTGGACTAAATGGCTTGCATACATTTCAAAAATGGTGGCGACCTTGTTCATTCGTAGTCAAGTCAACTCCGCCGTTCTCCTCGTCTGCACTTGCTCGGCGGCCATGCTTTGGAATGTCACTGATCTTCATCGTGGTCTGCTTGCGTTTTATTTTTCTGACCTTTAAGATGCACACAAGCCTGAAGTTTCAAATCTTCTCTTAGGGGGAAAAGGAGGGTGGGGGCGCAGCCATTTGTTATCAGGTGCAATACAGAATGCTTGAAGGCGTCCTTGTTACTAGTCAGGCCAACGCTGCTGTGTTTGTATGCTTGTTATTGTGTAAATGTTGCTTTCACAGTAATGCTATTGTTTCAAAGAGATAACAATCTGTATTCAATTTGAATAATTGGAGCTCGTGGTGCTTTGAGATGTGTGGACGTCAGTCTCTGCCTTATGCCCTTACCTCAAAACACTTGGATCATAAATTATTGAGGAAAACTTTTTACCAACATGCAATATTTTTATTTTAATTGATATTTTATAAATAAAAGCGTTTTTTTAAAATAATTATGTCATTATTGCATTTCGTGAGATGAATCCTCAAACAATAATTGTGCTTTTTCAGATTTTTAAATTTTAATGCCACATTCCCACCTGCTGGTCAAAAAGTGAAATCGCACTCAAAAGCTAAATTGAATGAAAATATATATTACATTATACATTGCTGCATTTACCGTAGTGTGTATATTTATTGAATAACTATTTATAGACGCAAGGATTTATACTTTTTCAAATTTCATAAAGGCTTCGAATATCAATATATAATTAAGCAAAAATCGCAACCCCAAAACCAGCTCTTATTCTGAAGCTTACTCTCGACCGGAAAGGAGGGTTTGTTTACAAACATTTTGCTTCCGTCCAGCGTAGTAACGCTGTCGGAACTCCTTTTTCTGAGTCTTTTTTAAGTTCTTTTTCGTAAACAATACCCGATCGCAACACGATATAAAAATCTCGATCAATCAACGCGCGTCGCGAAGTGAGTGACTTTAGCATTTGGCTCGATTAAAATTGCAGCGTCGCCTGCCAGCTAGACACGAGTTGAGCCAAGATGGCGGACTTGATTCATTCAGACAGCTGAGCGATATATCGGCCAACATATATGACGTCACCAATAATGATGCCCGACTCAGTTAGTTTAAAAAAAATCCTTGTTAAACATGAGCTAACTGGCATAATTTAAGCGCAAGTTTACCGTGTAGTTTTATTTTATAACATGCACCTGAGTCGTTTAATGTTGAGGTTGACTTCCACTTACTCAAGAACCACCAAAAAATTGCTTTTTAATGAGCAAACAAGGATAAAAACAGCAGGTAAGCTCTTGAGTGGGAATAATAAGAAGCAGATAGTTGGCACATAGCAAGGGGGGGATCTATTTTTAGAGAAAGTTCATTCCTGATGTTTTCTTCAGCTTTTTTTCCAGGCATCGGCTCCGCATCAGGTCAATATGGAGCTCGACAACATTACCGCAGGCGACGCCGCTTATCCTGGCGATAGTTTTGATCAGGTGACTCATGAAGAAAAAGATAAAGGACCTTCTCAAGTGATGGTTAATCTTGAACAAGTTGTGGAACAGGAGAAAATGAAGGAGCTTCAAGGCCAGAAAATTGGAGCCTCTGATAAGACAGGTGAGTTTATTTCTGAATGAAGACCTGACAGCCTTTAAATGCTCAAACTATTTTGTTTTTATTTAGTCCCTAAGCAAGAGTCAGGCAAAAAGAACAGGAAGAGGGGACGTCGAGTGGATGCAGATCAAGATGGAGACAAGTCCAAAAAGAAGAAGCAGGTTCAAAGACCCAACTACTTTGTTTCCATTCCCATCACCAACGCACAGGTAGTTACCGTATTTTATCTCTATCTAATTCATAACTAAACGATTTTCAACTTAAAAGATAACTGTTTTGATAGTCAAGCAATAATAATATCTAAGGGCCCTTTAAGGAGTGCATGTAATGGCTCAATACATTTTTACATTAAATTACCGAAAAATAAAATTGTACTTACCTTTCCACGTCGTGTTGCACATATGTATAGAGCAAATATATCATTTGGTATCATTGGTGAAACATTTCTAAAATGCAATTACATTACGATTAGCTGGCAATCAAATGAGTGACAATGAAAAAACATTTAAGGTGAAAAATGAGATGAAATAATTGTACTCACCAAAACGATGAAAAGGGTTCTTTATGGGGTTCATCCATGCCAGGATGGCTGAAACGGGGCTACCATTGGGTATTCTTGAGCCCGAATATGGTGCGCTTCGGTCGGCTACAATTTGCTAGCACGACGGCCTCAACGCCGGTGGTTTTCATGGTGCTCGAAAACGTTCTATTCACATTTTAACTGCAACTAAACTCAATAACTGAAAAGTAAACGTCCTAATCGGCTTCTAAGTGCTACGTTTTGGGCAAAAAGTTTCAAAAGTTAAGTCTGGCCTGACACGCCGATGTTCCAAATTGTTTGGTGCCGTCTACCTGGCGTCGTCCATCGTCCGCTCTGTCAGTTTTTCATCAAAACATGCGTTTGTGGGGGTGCGTGTCCACTACGCTGCCTTATTTTGCCTTATTTTCATCATTAAAACACAAAATTAAGTTATACCGGGACCGTGTTGACATGTCAGCCCTAGACTGAAATTCGAAGAATGGCGCTTCCGGAAATGCGTCATTGGTTAGTTTGATTTCGAACTTCTGGTTCCGGTTGTGGGAGGAGAAAAAAAACTAAACTAAATAATAAACAAACAAAAAATAAAATACATAACGGAATCCAAGAGGTTTTAATTTAGTCACGTTTATTTATTTATTTAAAAATGTTCATCATTGGTTAGCAATATCTAAATTAAAAAAAATACTAATGACAAAGCCTTGACAGGTTTGTCAGTTAGATACATGAGATATTACGGTCATATATTACCTCATATGTGGCGATAGGATTTGTAACAAGATTTAATTTAATCCCGATACTATATTTTAAGACAATTTTGTGATTTTTTGATTGAACACGGTGTGAGGGCTGCCGACTAGTGGACTGGAGAGGAAACGCAACTACCTGTAGTTCATCTCCATCAAAAACAAACATAACTATCGTTTAGGATGGATTATTAATCGATACGAAAATCTTGTAGCGTAAAATTTCGACATATCTCTTAAATATCTTTATGATGGAGTGATTAATTACCTAAATGATTTTGGCCCCATGACACTTTTTCTGTTACAGATCAGTTCAGTGGTGGCCGAGGTCCAAGAATCGGTATTGGAACGAGAACCCCGCCTGTCCAAGGCCATGATCCCCATCCCCACGCTACACCTCACGCTTCTCGTCGCATATTTAGCCGACCAAGAACAAGTGGACCTGTAAGTGCGCGCTAAGTCGAATATGGTGACACGAGTGGTAATCACTACATTCTGTCATGATGTAACACGAGCCAGTGGATTAGCGGGCGCTTTGGCGCTTTTTGTGCCATTTTTTCCGGCTCAGGGCGGCGGCGGCGCTGGCCCAGGTGGGGCCGTCTTTGGCCCGACTGCTGGAAGGGGCGGAGCTAGTGCTTCCCCTATCGGGCATCGCTCACTTCAGAAACGAGGTGGTGTTCGTCGCCCTGCGGGAAGGAGCGCACGCGGGGGTGCTACGAAAACTGGCAGGTCAGTTGTTTACTATTGGCTATTTTTGGATTGCAGAAATTCAATTAATAAGGGCAAAGCAAGATTTTTGGGCATATTTTAGTGTTTATTGAGGAATAAGGTGGAAATTGCACAAATTTGGATCCACATTTTATCAGATAAAAATGTTCTGCCTCAATATAATTAATTTTTTTTCTTTAATTTTAAATATTTTCAGTTTCCTACACTTGATGAAATTGCTTACCACATACGTCATCGTTATTAGGATTAGATTATTTCAATCTGTTTTCCGCATTCGTGCCTTTTTTGGCCCACGTTATTAATCCGGAATTAATTTTTTTTAAGAGGATTCGTCCCCCGTTTCTGGGCACACACCCACCCACAAGTACAAATTGTAATGTCCAATTTTTTTCTCCTTCTTATCAACTCATTGGCAAGAAAGAGAAAGGCGGCATGTTGTTTTTAAACCTGACACGCCAGGAAGTCAAAGCGTCCGTCCTTGTCTGCCGCCTCCTCCATGGTTCCTATTGATTACATTCTAACCTTTCGTTCCCCCACGGAAGACTTTTCTTAAAATAACAGCGCGGGATTCTGTTGTCTCCTTATCAGACATCCTGGAATTCCGAATTTTCACATTTGAGCATCCACTCTTTTATTTTCCAGATTCCGTGCACGCCTGTTTTGAAGAACGAGGACTTTTGGATGGCCACGCTCGTGGCTTCGAACCTCACCTCACAATTATGAAGCTGTCCAGAGCGCCAAAGCTACGTTCGCAGGTAGTTTTGGGGAAAAAATGTCTAATGGAAGTTATTTATGAATATTAATTTTGTATTTGTCTGTCTTTAAAAGGGAATCAAGCGCGTGGACTCTTCACTTTACTCCAATTACGCTAGCAGGTACAAAATGTGTATCTTTATAATAAAGATGTCTTTATATTACACTCTTGATAAATTTAAAACTCATGTCAATCGATTTGTACACTTTTTAGTGGAAATAAATAGGTGGCTAACCTCATCTGGGTTCCCTCCCCTGAAATACTTCCGCAAACTATTTAAAATCAAGTTTTTCACGTTACGCCAGTTAACTAAATGATTGGTCGTGCAGGTTTTTCGGCGAGCAAGTGGTGGAGCGCCTGGATCTTTGCTCCATGCTGAAAAAGAAGCAGCGGGACGGCTACTACCACACCGAGGCGTCGCTGCAACTTGGTTAGTAGACAAATGCACGCTCAATATATGTAAAAAATACTAAAGTTTTTGTTTCAACAATACCAAAGTGGGATAAACGGCCATAACGCTAACAGTTAACGCAAATACCATAGATAGGCTAAAACATGGCATTAGAAAAAATGTAATTGCATGTTCATTACAGTAGGTGGCAGTGGTGAAAATTATTTTATTAGCTAAATTAATTAAATAATACCAATAATTCCATTCACGTTATATTAACTGATTGGCTTCCACTGACTGACTATGACAGAATTTTATGAGGGACTCTAAAACACTAACAAACATTTTTAATGCTTTTCATAAGACAATTAGCTACGCAATGACAAGTATGTTTACATTAGCTAGCGGTAGTCAACTCAGGTTAATTATTGTTGGACTATGATACGCATAGCTTGTGACGATGGGTATTATCTAAAGCCTAAAGTGGCGTGCACACACACACAGACACACACACACACACACACACACACACACACACACACACACACAGCGGCCAATTGTTCATGCAAGCACTTTGCGGCTAAATGGAGGTTAGCATGTGGAGGAGGATTCTGTAGCTTCACTCATGCTTGAGTCAATAAAACATTTAAGCTTTGCAAATAGCATTCCCTTTTGTATGTGTGTGTGTGTGTGTGTGTGTGTATTTAGTATACGTGTGTGTGAGTACTCCATCCATCACTTTACGCCTTGTCTGTAAAGCTCAATTAATCCCGCAGAGCCGAGGGGTTTTAGCTAAGGTGCGCCCTATTACTTAAGTGCAAAGAGCTAGCGTTAGCCATTGTTGTCATCATTGACAGCATGTTTATGAGGTGGCTTTTGATAAATATTTGGCTAGTAGTCACAGTGCTATTTATGGATGGGCCTAAGGTAATGCCTTTTAGGGGGTTTTGTAACTCTTTAAAAGACAAACTACTCAAATAGAAATGCGTAGAGGGACATTGGTTTGTAAATGTATTTCTATTATATATAAAAAATAAGTATAGTATTTTAAAACAACTGTAGGGAAATACAAAATCTGACATTAAGGGGTTAAACGCCCAAGTCACGGCACCCTAATAGATTTTCCAAAGGCAAAATCTGCTTATCCTGCAAAATTGTGTCCTCTCCCCTCTAAATCATTCTTTTCCTTTTTTTCCTGAACACCTCACTCACACACACACACAAGGACATAAGCACACACACACATTCTCCCATTGGCAAAATATTCCACATTGCAGCTGCCAGCCATTCAAAACAGCATTATTCAAGCTAGGATGAGGAGACGGGGGGCGGGGCCTAACAACACTCTTCTGACCCCCTCATCCTCTTGGTCCGCCATCCTTCTGGACATCCCACCCCCACCAAAATCCCCCCACCCACCCACACACACACACATACACTCCTTCTAACCACTTCTCATACACAATAACAAACATTAGCCATGGTCTTATACACAAAAGTGCCCTTTACATACACTAAAATGAAATTTAAATGACAGTCATGTCTCCTGCATGCGCACTAGCTATCTACCGCCCTCCCTCTCTCCTCCCATCTTCCTCCTCCTCCTCAGTGTGTGTCAGTGCGAGCCAGGATCGGCTCAGTCATTTTTTTTTTTTTGGGTCGTCTGCCTGTCGGATTTTTTTCTCTTTTTAAAGCCCACCCCCTTCGCCGACCGGCGTATGGATGACCCAAAAGGAGTCGGACGCAACGCTCGGGTTTAAATCTGTCTTTTTTTATATTCTTTTTTTGGGTGGGGGGGTGTCGGGAGGAGGCGCCATGGGTCAACTCTGCTGCTTCTCTTTCTCAAATACAGACAGCAAAATCAGTAAGTGTGGCGAGCGGGTACATATGGCGGATTTAGGGGAGCGTTGGCCAGGGGATGGGGGGTGCCGGAGGTCGGCCGGATCGCCTGCGCGGGCACGTGAGCGAGCATCACAATGGTCGGCTTGTAAATGGAATTGTTTTAATGGGAAAAGTGATACTGTCATGCTTGTTGTTAGCATCCCCGATTGGTCTGATAGTAGGCTAGTGCCACGCCCCCCCAAAAAATGGATGGAAGATCAGTGAGCATGAGATTCAACTTATTTGAATTATTATTATTTTTTAAGAATGGTAGTTTGGGTGACTTTAGTCGCCATTGACCATGGAAGGCGGGGCCTATCTCTGTCCAAACTGGATTGGACGTCTGTTGCTGTCCATGGCAGCCAATGAGAGTTAATACAAAATGAGGGAGTAGCAGAATATATACGTGAGGAGTCTTTAAATAAATTGAATAAATATTTTTTTGTGATGAATTATGATCACTAATGTTTTAGCTCTAAATTTGCATTGGAACCAAAAACTCCAAATGATTAATTACTATGTAACTCTATTCAAATATTTTTCGAACCAGACATTAGCAAGTCGTTTATTTTGATGAATAGCAAAGATAATCCGCCTAGATTTATTGAGATTCTTTTGAAATGTTGGACCGCTTTCAAGTACACTGTTAAATTCCCCTAAATAGTCTGGAAACGAATAAAAAGTGGATCAAATCCACCAATAAAGTTCCTCCAAAATAAAACAAATCGCATCTCTTATCCAAATATCTTGCTTATCCAAATTAGCCAACATTTTTCTAACCATCAAGCCAAAATCTCAAAGTACAAACGAACTACAACCCTAAATGTAAAAAAAAATACCCTCTACTGTCAACCAGTGACCGCACCTCCCTGTTCAAACAAATCGGACATGGATCCACCCTAAGCCCTGATACTGCAAATCCGCGTTGTTAGCGCTAGCGTTATCGCTACTGCCCGGTTGATGATTGAACTGCAATTTAAAGCGGTTTAAAGCCTCGTCGTAAGCCATAAAGGCGGACTTTGCAGCGTGAAGTGCTCTTGGGCTAAAACAACGCAACAACCCCCGCTTTTTCTTCCCGACGACCTCGCCGCGCTCCTCGCAGCTGCATGGCTATAAACAGTCGAGCCACTGTGGCCTACTTCCGAGAGAGGCAGGGGGAAAAAAGGGGGGAAAGAAGCCAAGTAATGCTGGGGGGTCTATGATGTGATGACAAGCGACCTGGCCAGCGCGACGTGACGCGCAGATGTTTGCACGCGAGCGGATAATGTGGCGCTGAGCCTGAAGGGATGTCGAAAAAAAAAACACTATATAACAAAAAGACATTGGAATTAATTTGGATTATTTTCATCTAAGTCTTATGGGATGCTATGCTAAGACAGGCAGAACTGACAGACTTGGACTCAGGTGAATGGATGGGGGTTGGGGCACTGTGGGTGGGGTGGGGTAGGGGGAAGCTTTTTGCTCAAGTCATCCAGCAGTGACCGAGCTGACTTACAAACTTGAACCAGTGGGGGTTGGGATGCAAGAAGCAGCTGATGGCAATGCACTGATTGCACACGGAGCACACTAGTATTGAGGAAAGCTTTGCCCTCTATGAAAACCTGCATTTTGTGGAATAGTTTGAAACAAAAGCCTAGTTTGAAGGGATGCTAGGCCTTTATATCAAATCAAAAGCCTATATTGTCATCATACACAGCTGCATATAACAAAATAGGTGAAATACTATTTAAAAAAGGTGCTCTTAAATGAGTCAAAATGTTCAAAAATCTGCACTTTGATGGCCCACTTTTGAAATAGGTCCATAAAAAAAGTATTGAACTGGCTCTGTTAGTTTACATGATTTAACTTATAGAGTACAGACATAGGTGACAATGTTGAATCAAGTGGGGTTGGGCTGCAGTGGGTGGGGTGGGGGTGATGGTAGTGGAGGGGTGGGGGGAGGATTTTGCTCAAACTATCCGGCCGGTCTTGACCGAGCTGACTGATAGACTTGAACCAGCGGGGGTTGGGATAGAGAACCACCTGATGGCAATCCACTGATTGCACTTGTGTCACACTAGTATTGAGACAAGCTTTCCTCTCAAGGAAAACTTACATTTTGTGGAATAGTTTGAAACAAAAGCCTAGTTTGAAGGGATGCTATGCAAAATATCAAATAAAAGCCTATATTGTCATCATACACAGCTGCATATAACAAAATAGGTGAAATATTATTTAAAAAAGGTGTTCTTAAATGAGTCAAAATGTTCAAAAGTCTGCACTTTGATGGCCCACTTTTGAAATAGGTCAGAAAAAATGTATTGAACTGGCTCTGTTAGTTTACATTTTTTAACTTATAGAGTACAGACATAGGTGACAATGTTGAATCAAGTGGGGTTGGGCTGCTGTGGGTGAGGAGGAGAGGAGAGGGGAGAGGAGGGGAGGAGAGGAGGGAGGCTATCGCTCAAACTATCCGGCCGGTCTTGACCGAGCTGACTTCCAAACTTGAGCCAACGGGGGTTGGGCTGCAAGAAGCAGCTGATGTCCATCCACTGATTGCATTTGTGGCACACTAGTATTGCAGATAAGATTCCTCTTAAGGAAAACCTACATTTTGTGGAATAGTTTGAAACAAAAGGCTATTTTTAAGGGATGCTATGCCTTATATCAAATAAAAAGCCTATATTGTCATCATACACAGCTGAGTATAACAAAATAGGTGAAATATTATTTAACAAAGGTGCTCTTAAATGAGTCCAAATGGTTAAACATTATGCACTTTGATGGCCCACTTTTGAAATAGGTCCAAAGAAAGTCTTGAACTGACTTAGACAGTTTACACCAGGCAGCTTTTCATTTTGCAAAGGTGACAATGTTGAATCAACGGGGGTTGGGTTCGGTGGGGGTGGAGGGTGTGGGGCAGCTTTCGGTTTTGCAAGCAAAGACCGAGCTGACTGGCAAAGTTGAACCAGCGGGGGTTGTGCTGCAAGAAGCACCTGATGGCGATCCACTAATTGCATACGTAGGACATTAGTATTGTGGAAAGATTTGCAAGGTTGAAACCAAAGCACCCCCACACTTACTTTTACCCTTATTTTAGTTTGCCCAGCCCTGTTAAAAAAATGCCTAGTCTTACAAGATGCTATGTTTTCCTTCATATGTCCAATACTTCAATTTCTCTGAGGCACTCATTTGCTCATCAATGGTCAAAAGTCTGCACTTTGATGGGCTACGTTTGAAATAGGTCCAAAAAAGTATTGAACTGGCCTTGACTGTTTACATCAGGCAGCCTTTGGTTTTGCAGGTCATACAGCAAAGAGAGACATAGGTGAAAAAGTTGAATGGACGGGGGTTGGGCCACTGTGGGTGGGGAGGGGGGAGCTTTTTGGACAAACTATCCGGCCGGTCCTGACCGAGCTGACTTACAAACTTGAACCAACGGGGGTTGGGCTGCAAGAGGCAGCTGATGGCGATCCACTGATTGCACGCGTAGGACATTAGTATTGCAGGAAAGATTCCTCTTCATGAAAGCCTACATAGTTTGAAATGAAAGCCTAGTTTTATGGGATGCTATGCCTTTATATCAAATCAAAAGACTATATTGTCATCATACACAGCTGTGTGTAACAAAATAGGTGAAATATCATTCAAAAAAGGTGCTCTTAAATGAGTCTAAATGGTTAAACAATGGTCTACACTGCGATGGCCCACTTTTGAAATAAGAAAAAAAAAAAGATTGAACTGGCTTTGTTAGTTTACATATTGTAATCCATACAGTCAAGACAGACATAGGTGACATTGGTGACAATGTTGAATCAAGTTGGGTTGGGCTGCTGTGTGTGAGGAGGATGGGAGAGGGGAGGGGAGGGGAGCTTTTTCCCCCAAGCTATCCGGCAGGTACTGACCGAGCTGACTGACAAACTTGAACCAGCGGGGGTTGGTCTCCAAGAAGCACCTGATGGCGATCCACTGATTGCGCGCGTGCGACATTAGTATTGCGGAAAGATTTCCTCTTTAGGAAAACTTACATTTTGTGGAATACAGTGGTACCTCGAGATACTTGAAGTTACCATGATTGTAATCCCATTTTAATCCTGCTAAAATGCACATTTTGATCTATAAAGTGTATTTTATATCAAATGTTCTTGACTAAGCTACTAATATTTTCCACATATCAAACTAAATCCCCGTTTAATCGGTTTTAACCAATTTTAAATCGTTCCATGTAAAGCTGGGAAATTTAGTTGTAACGACGACAAGCATAAAAATAAACAAAAACAACAAAGAAGCGATTCATCACGGCTAACCACGAGACTCTTTTAACACCCTACCATTGGCGTATCACAGTTTATCTAAAAATTTCCTTTAACAAATAACCCTTTTGTTTCTTAAGACGTGATAAAGTTCCATAAGACAACCCTGTGACGGCTTGACTGTAACTATGGCACTATTTATCGCATGTTAAAAATAATAGCAATTATTGTGTTTAGGTTATTTTACATTAAATTTTTTTCTGTGTTTTCAGGCGGTCGCCGGGGGTCCGAACCCGACGAGGCGGAGCTTAAGAAGGTCAGCAAGCGGTTGGTGGAGGATGCCATCTACCGCGCCGTGCAGCAATACAAACAAGAAACGCTGCAAAACGGGGGTGCCGGGCAACCGCCCGGGGACGCCGCTAAGTGACACCGCCGTATGGGCGAAGCTAGCCGTCAATCTGGACGCGGACTGGCCAAAAACTTGACGGGTATCTCCAGCGCGATGCGTTACGTGGTCGTCGTGGCGCTCCCATTTGGACTGGTGTTTAACACATTCCGCCTTTGGCCTGTGGGGGCAGCGCTGAGACGACAATCCCAAGTCTTAAAACACTAGCACAGATGACTTTTCTTTTTTAATTATGAAGAAAGTTTATATTGCGGGATCTGATCCGATTCACGCCAATAATTTAAAGAAATTTGGAAATATTGCTTGAAAAATACTGCAGTTAAGGACAAAGTCAGGGTTTAGAATTTTTGGTAATTTCTTTTGCTAAAAATACATTTTCGCTATAAAAAATAAAGAAGCTTAACTGTACAAGGCTTTATTTTTCTAAGAGAAGCCATTTTCTCTCATTTTTGGAAAATATTAGAAAACGATTAAACGAAAAAAAGGCGTAGCGATATGACATTTTTTTGTCTTTCCATACTATTGTGACACAATTTTTCTTTTTAATATTACAAGACTAGCATCATTTTTCTAACAATATAAACATACCCGCACTAAAGTGCTTCCTCCAAAATGGCTTCCAGGAAAACCCAGTTTCTCTTCCTAATATTATTAATTAAGGAAAATTCGATTTTTTGTTGACGACTATCTTTAAAAAAAATTGTACGATTTACTTTTTTTGTCATTGTAATCCAGTTCCAATGGATTGGACGTTTATAACTGTCAATGTCCATTTATTTTTTCCTAAAAATTTGAGTCCAGTCACCGAGTTTTTTGCCAAAAGTCGTCAATGTTGTTTTTGTGGCCTTCCGCCTTTGGAATTGTGATTAAAAAAGAAGGAGAACTTTTCATTTGAACGCATTGGGTTGTTAGAAAATTAGATTTCCTATCCAAAAAACAAAAATAAACATTTTTTGGGGTTATTTTCTTCCTCTTTAAAAACCAATGGGAAATGTCTCCTTGTGTCTTGCCATCCCTCCCCAAAGCCTAATCAATCAAATTAAAGCGCTTTCGTCCTTAATTAGCGTTCCTGGCGGACCTTTTGCGTCCTTGCTTGATTAATATTCACCCGCCATCAACCTTCCCTTGTCGATAGCAAAGACACGCCCCTTTTACCGCAATCACGACCTCACGTCTACCTCATTTACATATGTCGCCAAAGTGCACTAGGGAAAGGGTTAACCTATCATTGAGAACGCCATAAAACACGCCGTTCCCTCATCGGTTGCCATAGCGACAGCGTGCGTGTATTTCAGTGTCGTCGGATGTCAAAGTGAGCGACGATTTCATGCTTGGTGCTCCTTATTTTATTGAAAAATACTGACTAACATTATCACGATTCATAAAAAATAAACAGCGTTTGGCTTGTGAGCCAGAGTCCATGATTACATTTTTCGTCATATTTAAAAAAGAATAATAATAATAAGTCTACATGGCGGAAGACGAAGAAGGGGAGGAGACAGAGGCGACCGCAGCAGCGGTGCTCACCGCCATGGAGGAAGACGAAGAGGAGGAAGGTACGGGTTGGGGTGCAGAGGTCGCGGCCGGCGTGGGAACGGGGAGGGTGGCGGCGGCGGCGACGGTGGTGGGCGGCAACGTGGACGCCGACGCGCTGTCGGTTTTGCTGCTGTGCGTGATGAAGCGGAGGCGGAGCTTCATGGCGGGGCGGAGCGTCATGATGATTTCCTCCACCTGCGTGAAAGCACGTAGGAGCGTGACCGATTTGCGCCATGGATTGTCGAGCTTCTTTCGTTTTTATTTAATTTTTGAAATTTTTGGTCCATCTGTCTATAGGCTAAACCTATAGGAGGCAGAGCTTATTAAATTTAGAATGTCTGGCTTTGAGATAACGTGAGATTGAATAAGGAGATTATTAAGAAATTTGCTAGATTTGACGAATAAGACGGCAGAGATGATTTTTGGGTCGTGAGGTTAAAAGTCAGATGGGATTTTTGTCAAGGGGAAGAAGTTCAGGGTCATGCGGTCAAAGGTCACCATGAGTTTAAAATAACTCAATCATAGCATTATTTGAAAGAAGTGATCTAAATTGAGGCTCAGAAATGCCTTTGTTAAAGATAACCTGAGAATGAATTTCTGCCAACGCAACACTACTATTATTGTTGTTATTACTATTATTTTTCTCCCCCGCTTAAACTACACGACGACTACACTAGACGTTAGGGACATAAAAAAGCAGTTCCTACCTGTTCCTTGACGCTGTCTCCCGTGTACATGTACTTGATGTGATAGAGAAAGTCGCAAATGGGATCCATGTAGTTGAGATGCTGGCAATGTTGGTCCACCACTTGCAGCATCTTGTAAAAAGCCACGCCGATCTGAAACAAGACCAGTCGGTTATATCCCATGTCGGGTTCAGGCGACCAATCAAAGGGCACTTTACCTCCAGCATGCACCGTGTCCTCTCCTGCTGGAAGCGTTGCAAAAAGGGTCCCACCAGATGGTAAACGTACAAAAGTTGGAACTCTGTCACCACCACTGGCTTCAGAGTCTCGGAGAGGAACCTGAAAATGGAGGGTGAGGGTTAAGGATGGCCCAAACGGGGCGCACTGACGGTCAGGCCTACTTGGGGATGAGTGACAGCTGTCCGATGGACGAGTGGTGCCAGACGGCGTGCGCTAGTGCTAGCACGTAGCTGCAGCCGATCTCGCTGTAGCTCTGGTGGCACGCCGTGAAGTCCAGCAGGGCGAAGGGGTCACGTGACCAACCCGTTTCGGACGTCAGCGCCGCCGAGCCCATCACCGTCACGATGCGGTCGTGCAGAACGATCCAGTACGGCTCCTGGCGGGCGCATAGACACAAAACTCAAAGTGGATTTGTTCAAAACATTCTTTAAGGGAAAAACTTGAAATATTGTCGCTATTTATCACTACTATTTTGGTATCATTGTCCTACATCAAAATAAATATGGGCGTTACCGGCAAGGCGGTGATGACGAGACCGATGGCGTTCATCCAGGCGGTGATGTTCTCTCGAGGGACCAGAGGTTGGCTGAAAACAAACAATGAATTATTATTATTTTTTTTTTTTAAAGAAAAAGAAGGGCACCCTCACCTTTTGAGAACCACATTGAGCAGAGCGTTCCCCACATCCTTCCCAGGGACGGCGAGCGCCATCAACTCCACGCAGGTGACGTGCAGGGCGTGAGCCGCCGGGTTGGGGAACTCGTTGAACCTCCAGTCGCAGTTGGGGAACGGGCCCGGCGACTTGCCCGCCATTGGTGAGCCGTCATTAATGACCAACAACCATTCTTTATAAGGGAATCAAAGTGAGGGGGAAAAAAGGATATTGTCCACCAGGCGTCCAATCAGCTTGCAGTAGTAAGTGTCATCCGGCGCCCAAACGTTGTCATCCCTTTGGTTCATGCCAAACTTCAGGTAGGTTTCGCTCAGGCACCAACCAGGTGTCCGGTTGTCCTGTTACATCAAAAAAAGTTGGACTTTTTATTGGGGAAAAATACACCAAGCCACCACTAGGTGGCATTTTTACATCAACATACAGTAAGGCCTGGAAAAGTAAGGACACTATTATATATATTCTTTCAGTGCTGTGTCCTAGTAGGATAAGTTTCAGTGTGTATTTTCACATTTTTATGATCTTTAAAAAAATATATGATTAAAAAAAATCACAAAGTAGTGAATTTATACCTTAAGTGACAACATAATGGCGTGCACCAACTTCCTCTTAAGGCTGGTTCTATCCCTCAGGTGTCGTTCATAGTAATGCAGTGTGTTGTAAAGGTACGTCACGGGTCGGTCTGTCAACAAATGTGTTCCAAAATTCACTCCAAAGCCCTGTTTTGGGCTGATATTCATCACTTTGGAGCACATTACCCACCGTGGAACTTGTAGAGGCCGCCTAGGTGGTCCAGCAGGGTCTCCAGGGACTTGGAGACGGGGGTAAGCTCCAGGAAGCGATGGATAACAATGTCAAAGACGGGCAAGAAGCGCAGGCACACATTGCCAAAGTAAATGGGCATGTATTGGTGCTGGACTTGCATGGGTGGGTTCAGCTGCTCGGCCACGCCCTCAAAGTACAGCTTCTCAGGGTATTTCTGGTAAGGGAGGACATTTTTTTTGCCATCATTCAATATGTGGCCACGGTAGTACATGAGACTCATGTAATATTACTCCTTGCCACCAGAGGGCAGCGTACCTTGTGGTAGCTCATGTGCTTGTTATGCCAGTCGCTCTGAAGCCAGTGCTCTGGCGCATTTTCCTTGACAAAGTCATTGACTCGGTTGCGGAAGTCGTCGGATTTGAGCAGTAGGAGCTGGATGATGAAGTAGCACACCTGAGCTTCGTTGCGCTCGTGGCTACGCATGGCCTGGAGGGGGCGGAGGGAGAGCGTGTTAGCGAAAGTAGAGCGCCGTCGATAAAAGCCACCGATTCGACTCACCAGGCAGAGGATGACTCGGTCCAGCGTGACGATGTTGTATTTCCACACCATGTCGTTGAGGATCTCAATGCATTTGTTGAGTTGAGGACCGCCGGGCGACGTGGAGAACTCGTAGACCAGGAAATCGGCGAATGTGCGCATGTGGGCCACCAGAGCGCGGGCTCCGATTCGCTCCAGGACGCTGAAAATTAGATTAGATTTAAATAGCATCAAGAAATGAAAGAAAAAAAGTTTAAAAAAATACTGACTTGTAGCCAATCTGGTTAATGTAGTCGGTCTCCAGCAGCATTTTCCAAAGCAGACAGAGGAAGAATGGTGGAGAGCCTTGCATGGAGAAGTGCGTGATGATGTCCTCCTTATTGGTCATAGACTTCCACTTGCGGTATTCTTCCTCCACGTTCCTCTTCAGGTTGAAGCGTGGCTCTTGAGGAACGTTGTTCTGCTTGAAGAAGGCCTAGCGGGCGAGAGAGACAGTGGCGTTAGCGTTAGCGCCGTTAGCGTTAGCGCCGTTAGCGTTAGCGCCGTTAGCGTCATTAGCGTTAGCGCCGGCCGTGGGACACAGCGACGTGCTGTTTGAAGTGGTCACCTGCAGTGGCGCCGGGAAGCATGACAGCGTGTGCGCCGCCCAATTGTGAGGCGTGAAGTTCATGATGGTCTGCAAAATGTCTTTGCACCAGGTGCCGTGGATGGACTCGGAGCCAGTGAAAAAATCTGTGTGGAAAAAAACAATCAATAAAAATAGGGGAGGAGCTTTTAGATGCTATGGCGTGCGCGGGGGTACCTGTGACATGCGTGGCTCTGGCCAGGGTGAGGATAAGCGCTCGATTCAGCTCCTCCGACTCCACCGAGAGGACCGTGGTCTTGGGGTCGTTGAGGAAGCGGGTGAACTGCGGCTGGACCTCCGAGCTGCCCAGCGCCGTGATCACGCGCAGAGCTGTGCTTTCCATACTAGGTGGAAAAGAGGATGAGTCAGAGATTCTGGCGTCCGTGTATGGTGATGCTTACCAGAGGTGCAGCTGGTTCTGGTTGGTCTGGGGCACGGCCGCCAAGCTGTGCAGGTGGCTGAGCAATTGGATGCGGTAGTGCGGCTGGATGTGATGCATGCGGTAGCTGAACATCTCCAACAAAGTGTGAAGGATTCCCCAAGCGTGAGACTTGAAGACGCTGGGCAGCAGCTGGCCTGTATGCACAAACAACTCAAACTGACATCAACTGTACAAACCATGCTGGACCAAAAAAAAATAGTATTTGAATAACATTACAAGAATGTAGCTTTTCTAGTCAGTATTGTTCATAAATATCTCATATTAGTAGATAATGGTGGTCCATTTGAAAATTCTGAGACTCACCAATGAAGCCTTTGATGCCCAAGGACTCGATCTCCATGTAGACCAACAACCTGCAGTACGTCTCCACCAGTGCGGGCGCCAAGGCCACGCTGGAGTTGGCGTGGGCCAACTTGATAACCCGGGTGGCGATGCTGTGGATGAGACTGTCCAGACACATGGCGGATGATTCCCCCTTCGTCATTGGACTTCATTTTTGGTACCTTCAAGGGAACTACCTCATCTTGGCGTGGACAGTGACCGAGTCCAACAGGTTCATGGGTAGCGGCGTGAAGGAGCCCAGCGCCATGCAGTTGGTGCCCGGCAGATTGATCCTCATGGACTGAGTCCCGTAGATGGTCTCCACCAGGACGCCCATGGGCAGCCCGAAACAGTCCGGGTTGGTGCTGTAGGCGTTGCACAGAAGGGCGATCTTGTAGTCGGACATGCCCAGAGACTTGTTGCGCAAAGACTGCTGCAAGAACCTGAAACAAAATGATGTGAGTGGTGCTATTTTTCCTTAGAAATACAAATTTGGGCCTTACTCGTGGTGCAGTTTGAGAGAATGAGGGATGGGAATCTGCAGATTGGAGTTGTTGCTTTGAGCCTTTCGGTTGAGGTGGATCCAGATGCAGGTCATGGCGAAGGCATGGGTGGACTGCGGCTTGGTAATGTCCGGAACGGGGATGCACTAGGAAACGCAAGGGGGAGACAACATTTTTTTCCTGGGAATCGATTGATTGATGGTGTCTGTTACGTGACCGACGGACCTCTTTCTCAGGATACAGCAGGTCAAAGAGCTTCATGACGGGCAGGAAGTCGGCCAAGGCGTTCTTTTGGATGCTTCCTGATATGAATTGCAGGAGGACCCACATGAGGTGGTCCCTTCCTTTGATAAGACCCATTCCTGCTAGCTGGAAGACAACAAAAATGTTGATGCGAGTCCACCATTCAACTAATAAGGTAAATTTGGGATATTCTAATGGATCCATTTCTGGCTGTGTCAGGGGCCCCCACCTTCTGATGTAAAGACAGCACCATGTGCGGGAAGCTGGCAAATTGGAAGAGGACGAAAAAGATGAGCTGCGATGACAGGTGCTGCCACAAGAGCTGGCTGGTGCCGCCCACGTCGGCGTCAAAGTGCTCTTCGGTCTCCGAGCGCTCCATGGCGTACACCACCAAGTCCACCAGCTGCTCTTCCAACACGGGACAGCGCTGCTTTTGCTGTCGGAGAAAGAGAAAGCCATATTATGACCGTATTTTTTGGCTGATAAGTCGTGGGAAAATGTACAGTGTAATTATGCTAAATTTGGAAATCTTAGCATTATACTAAATAGGTTTCATTTTAAAACGGGGGAAAAACGCCATGACATCCCATTTGGAGTGAGTGGATGGAAGGAGTCGGACGACATACCTGGGCAATGTTCAGAGTCTTACCCAGACCAGCGCAGGAGAGAAAGAGAAAGAGGGAGGAAACAAAAGAAAAGAGGGAGACACAGAGAAAGAGAAAAGTGGTGACTCACGAGCGAGGGGGTCGTTTGTCGCCAATAAAACGGCATGCAGGCGGCTCAGGGGGGGGAGGTTTGTGTGTGGTTGGGGATCTATGTTCTATATTGACAGCCCAAGATGACTTGTTAAGAATGAGCACATGCACTTTTTTTTTTTTTTTTAGCCTTCAAACAGGACACTAAAACAGACCAAAGCTTTTGGGCAGAAAGATTTAGACGAGGCTAATTGTGCTTTTCATCCACAATACCTGTTTGCTGAGTCCTAACATGTTGCAGACCATTTCTCTGGAATAAGGTTGCTCCAAAACGTAGCGCAGCAAGCCCGTCTGTGGCTCAAACAGGTCCTGCGTATGCCCAAAAAAAAAACATTAATGAGTACAATTCCATATTGATGCATACTTGTACTTACCTTATCAAAGGGCAGCATGCCTTTGAGTGGAAAACGCAGCGTGGTCGGGTCCAACTTCCAAGAGTTGCAAATGGCGCCGCTGTTGTTCACCACTGGCAAAAGGCTACAGCGTCCTGCAGGGGAGCTAACCCATTAGCTTGGTGGCGCTACTAGCACATATGTCGTTAACATTCTTACCACAAATGGAGTTGATTCTAGCGGTGGGTCGAAAACTGTCCACAAAGTCGGATATTAAGCTGCCGAGGAGCTGCGGATTTAGAAAGGAAAAAAATGCACTGATTTAAGCATAAATAATGCAAGCTAAGCCAAAATGGGTGCCATTCGATCTTTACCCAGTGAGAAAGTTGTCCCTCGGGGTACAATTTTCGGATTTCGGTGACGGCAAAGTAGGCAGGCAGGAGACAAGCGTTTCTGTCCAAGATGTACTCCACCACCTGGAATGTGTCAATCATGTGTGTTCACTTGTAAGAAGAGGCATTATTACTACTAATAACAATAATAATAATGATGGAGTGTAAAGAGCAAACCTCTCTGGCTGTCAGGAGCTGCCGCACAATGGCCGAGCTAACTGTGATGGGAATGGTTTGGATTTTATCCAGCACAGCTTTCAGCAGGTCGCGAACACCCTGATAAGAAGACAAAAATTACAATAAGTGGCAGGGAATCCATTGAAATGGATAGGACGTCTATGGCCGTCTAGAATAACCTTGTAGTCCACTCCTCCGATGATCTTGTGGATGAGTTTGAAGGTCAACGCCCACAACTGCGTCCTTTCCCACTCCAAGTTGTCTGAACTGATTAGAGCAGCGCAAACCATCCTGACAAAAAAAATCACACTTTATCCCTTTACAGTTCACTTATTCACGATAACACAAAATATGATCTATTTTATTAATCTGGTGTTCTTTTAGCATTCACAGTACCTGGGTGGCAAAAGACTAGTCTCGACACCCATGGCCAGACACTCGTAGAGAAAGGCGATCCTTTTTGGACTGTGCTGGCTGTGTGTGAACCGCACAATCCACTGCACGCACTGCTCATGAGACTCCTATGAGAAAAGATGGGTTCTGTCACATTATGTCTACTCTGAATATGTGTGTTTTTGTGTGTTTACAAACTTGAGGCAGGGTTCCCCAATACTGCTGAAAGGCGTCCAGACAGCTGACCAATTTTGTCCTTTCATCCTCTGGACTATCCATGCACATCCTGGAATCAAAGAGGTTCACAAACGGAGTCATGTTTTGAAACAAATACTATGATTTTTTTTATGATTTGAATGTGTTATGGTTGATTTGAAACTTACCCAGCAAAAGCCTCTTCCACCATCTCACTTTTCTGACAGGACTGAGTAAACAAATGGGAGAAAGAGCCAAATATCACAACAAAATATGAACCTATTGACATTTTTATAATATTTGACTTATAGCACTCATGTTTAGCAAACAACGCAATTCAATGTGTTATGCAGTACTACTACACTAATCACAGGCAACAATATTGATAAATAATAAAGCATCGCTATTATAGTGAAGAAATTAAATCCGATTATTAGCAAGAGTCCATTTTATTATAACCGTCCGTCATCAATGCATTTTATGATAAAGGAACTTATTGATGAAACGGAACATTATTTATTGAATATTTATGGTATACAGTCAACACGGCTGTCGTGCAAGTCCATGTAAAGATGCTAAATGAATCATTTTACCACAAGATCCTCAAAGATGCTCTGGAGCTGCGTTTCCATTGCTAGGGCCATGTTTGCAGCACAAAGCGCCCGCCTTTGTTGTTTAAAAGTCACATAAATTAGCAATGTTTTGTTTCTCCTCCGCTTAGCTTGAATGCTAACAAAAACCGGCGTGCGCAACTAGCAAAAGCGCACGCAGTTGGATGACGTAGAAGCTGTAAATGGTTCCGCGCATTTTAACCTTGTACAAAAAATGTGTATTTTTACACCATTTGACAGCATAATTTATAATTCTAATAATGTGTGTGTGACTTGAGTGACACATTTGTCAATTCACGTACGGAAATTTTGCTACAATAATTACATTGAATATAACTTTATTTGTCATTGTAACAAGGACAAATAATCTAATGCTAGTAATATACAATAAGAGTTAAAGCTTCACTGCAAAGTGCACAAATAACAACAACAACAACAAACATAATTAATAAATAACAATAATAAAGTTTTTTTAATTAAAAATGATAAAGGGGCGGGCCTTTTTGTTTTGGGCATGTGCACACTTAATCAAGTGTAACAAGTTACGTTACATTCTCCTTCTGTTTGGTGATGTTCCAATTTTTTTGTCAATATTCCTTTCGCTGTACTTGCGGAAGGTACAAGATGAGAGCTTTTGTCAATAATGAAGAACGTGCTTTTGATTACCATTATTTGGAGTCGGTGGCCCTACACAGGTATGGGTGATGTTTTGTTTGGTCCTGACTGCTTTCCCTGCTTGAAAAAAAAATATATTTATAGCATTTGCTGTTTGTTTTTTCAACCAACAAGACTACAAACTAAACAAATATGTGTCTGCTGAAGTTGTTATAAATTGGATACAAGAATTATCATAGGTTGAATATTTTAAAGTGGGTTCTTGTCAGATTTACATTTTAAAAACCTAACCGAGTCTGATCCTTAATTCCAACACACTTTGATTTAAATGGTTATGTCTGAAATTAATTCCCAAAAATGTAAACGCCAAAAGAGTAAATTCAAAAGAGATTTTTTTTCCATAATTCAACATTTGTCAACGGCTTATGACACGTGTGTCACAAAACATTTTGTATGGAATGTAAAAGCAAGGTGTGCCGGGCTCTAATTAGGTGCATTGGAAGCGAGCTGTAATTAGCCAACATTTTGACCTTTATTCCCTCCGATATCTGCAAAGAATTCAGCAAAAACTTGGAAAATACAAAAAAACAAAACATAATGGGAATCAACCTCTCAACCTAATCTTGGCAATGACATAATGTAATGCGGATGTTGACCAATTACGTCCTAATTGCCATTGATTTTTTCCCCTCCACAATAACAGGCTCATCTAGTCCACCGAAACCTGTAAATGTCCATTTCACCTCCTTGAATTTGAGAAATGGACTTCACTGGCTACCTGGCGATGGAACGCCGGAGGGTACGAGCTACACGGTGGAATTTGCCATGTAAGCAACAAGCCACGTCTATACTAGCGGTAAACTCCCTGTAAAAAAAGCCCCCTATAACCTGCTGGTGTACTTTCAGCTACGGAGATACTGTACCGGACACCCAACTCCTAAATTGGAGACCAGTGGGGGAGTGCAATCAAATAGAATGGACATGGTGCGATCTAAGCAGCCAGACTGAGGATTTATACAAAGGCTACTATGCGCGGGTGCGAGCCGTAAGACCCTCTGGTTATTCCGAGTGGGTCAAGACCAAGCGGTTTCATCCCAAAAACGATGGTAAGTCAAACTACCAAAGTTGAAACGGCAGGTCTTATAAAATGTCAATTTTCCGTCAGTTGTTTTCGGGCCTCCCGAGATGACGGTGGAGGTGAAGGGAAACGACGCAATCATCAACCTAAGCGGCCCCATCCGGTATCAAAGCAATGAGCGCGCCCCGGCCGTTAGCATGGTGGAGCTCTATCCGCGGATGACCTACAACCTGACTGTTCAGGAAGCATGCCAAGACCAAGGGGTGAGCAGCGTTTAAAGGATGTCACCCAAAAAGTCCTAATCAAAGTTTTTTTCTGTTTGCAGCATCATTTTGCGGTCACTAAAAATAATTACAAATACAAACTGAGGAATTTTGACAGCAACTACTGCTTCTCGGCAAAGGTCCGATTCCTCGACACGCAGTTCCAATGCAAACAGTCGGAAAAGCACTGCATAACTACGGACAAAGGTACGGGCTTCGTTGGTTGTTGTTTTCATGTTTTGAAAAATCTGTGTCTAACTATGGTATTTGCTTACGGTATTGGTTGGTCTAGATCCCATCACGGGTCAGGTGCAGGCGATAGTCTTGGGTTTCTTGGTCCCCTTGGTGTCCGTCTGTGTTTTTCTGGTAGTCGGCTACATTCTGTACCACTACCTCACTGGAGACGGCTGGAAAACACCAAAATCCTTAGTAAGTGGAAGACCTTTATATGAAATGACATCAATTCTAATGGGATTTTGCATGTAAAATGATTCCAAAAAAAAGTTATGTTCTAACTAGTCAAATATTTCACCCCTTTTGCCCACAAGAACGTCACCGTTCTCCAAATCCAACCCTTGGCTGTACCCCTGCACCATCTCATCGCTCCCTTGAGAAAGGAGAGCACCACAGATGACGTAGACAAGGATAACGGCGCGCCATTCATGGCACTTTCCTACGTCTTGCAGCGTCCACCAGAAGCACCCAAGCCGGAAGAACCCAAGCCAGAAGCTTCCATGCCAGAAGAACGTTGCGATTACAGCAGCGTGGCGGCTGCGGAGGATGTTCACCAAGAAGTCAGAGACTCCATGCCCCAGAAGCAATGTCAACGTCCCCCAGGGAGCATGACATCATATTTGCCAAACATAGTTCCAAATCCCCTAAAATCGCCCACAATGGACTTGGCGTGGAACCCGTACAAGAAGCATGATGATGATGTCAGGTGTGTGGCGCCCTTACCTGATAGCTATGCCGTGGTGAGGTCGAGTGAAGGGGACCAAGACCAGGTGGGACTTTTATTGGCGGAATGGGGCTCCCAGATGAGGGTGCCAGAGACGGAGGGACATTTGAGGCTGGATATGGTCTGTTTCGGGATGCCGTCTGGGGAGGAGCAAGTCGTTTGATTAGTAAAGCGATTGAAATTCCACGCAACAATCAATGGTTTTGTACTTGAAAAGAGCCAACATTAATATGAGTTACTTCCAAGTTTAAAACAGGGGCCTGTAAACTTTTTTTTCTTTTAAGGACCTTTCCAGAAAAATTAAAGGATCAGGTTATGATTATTTTTTAAGTATTAATTCCTTGGCTGCCATTCCCAGTCAAATTGGTCAAAATTTCAAATGAAATGTGTCACCATTTTGACCCACTACCATTGTCAAATGCCTATATGTAAAGTATATACACAAACACTGGTCTAAAGTCTAAAAGTGTTTTTTTCTTTATTAAAACTGACCTTATATTCATGTATGATATCTTTTTTAAAAAAATATATTTTATGACATTCACTTAAAACTGGCAGCCCACTGAATATATTTCATCTATATATAACAAATATAGTATAGGCAAATGTACTATAATATGTAATATATCTTTTCGCCACTGGAGGGCGCATCCTTGCTGGGCGGGGCCACCATAGACGGGGCACTCGGCCGCTTGCGCCCCACATCCGGTTAGCTCGGGTTTCCCTGCGAGTCGGCATTTAAATACGTGCTCCAGGAGGAGGCGAGAGAGAGGAAAAAGACACCGGCAGTCGCTCATATCGCTCCTAAAACAGCTAAACCCACCCCGACATTTTTTTCTAATTCTGAACTGGGCAGATTCCAATTTAGAAGACCGTATTTTTGTCAGATGGGAGGATAACGACGGTTGACAGGATAACGGCATCACAGCGCATCATTGATGGGATTCCTTTGCTCGCCCACGGCCCCGTAGCGGTATAATAGTCATACAACTGTATTATTATTATTTTAATATTTTTTTTAAAATCTTTTCAATATATTGAATCGGATCGACAGGCAAAGCTGTATTTTTCTTTTTTTGGAACGTCAGGGGCTTGGAAGACGTCGGAAGAACCCGGATGAAGAGAATGCAATTAGAGCATCGTATGTAATTGGGACAACAACATTTTGACAGCTCGGGTATATTACCTTTTTTTCCTCTCTTGCAGTATAATTAAATTAGCATGCTAAAACCACAGCCAATACTCAAAACATTTCCACATAGACATTTTAATCAACACAATATTAGTAATTTAAACAACATTGAATTGGATTTTTTTTTAGCCAGAGTTGAACAATGTAGAGCTTGTTAAGTGACATTTTTTTAAAGCCATTCACCTTGTGATCACCCTTTAAGATTTACGACTTACCTCAGAAGACCGCCATCCGTCGCCATGTTCAGCTGGCTGGGAGTGGACGACCGCAGGAAGGAACCAGAGGTCTTCCAGACGGTCAGTGACGGCCTAAAGAAACTGTACAAAACTAAATTGCTGCCCCTGGAGGAGACGTACAAGTTCCACGAGTTCCACTCACCGGCGCTGGAGGATGCCGACTTTGACAACAAACCCATGGTGTTGCTGGTGGGACAGTACTCCACGGGGAAGACCAGCTTCATCCGGTAAAAACGACAAAGGACAATCATGTTAACTGGCATTGTAAAAGAGTTTTAATTGACACTTACTATATTATAGCATACATGAATTTATGGACAGTTTTTAGAGTCATTGGTTGTAAAGATTGTATTAAAAAATAGATTAAAAACTATGAATAATTAATTGACCACAAGAAACATTGATTTTAAAAACATTGTAGATGTTCCAGTTATTTTTCCTAAAATACTCCCTTTCCAGCTATTTCCACACATACATCCCATCCATCCCCTTCCTCTTTTCCCCTTGCGTTAAACTTTCACTAACGACCACGCCAAGCCCTCCCCCCGCCCTGGCGATGACCATTTTAACAGGGCCGCGAGGAATGTCCAAAAAGCTTGGCAACCTTCGGTCGGGGCGCAACGGCAGGCACGCTTGATGAATGATTACTTTTAATGTTCAAACTAGATCAACGACCACTATACGTTTTGCAAAAAAAGGAGGACGCATGTTTACGTCAAGTGACTGTTGGGTTTTTATACAACCTGTCAGCAGAGACGGCACCACCAGGCACTGCTTACACATCCATGTGTGTTAATTTATTTACTTTTTTAAAAAGAAAGGGTGAGGAGAGTCATCTTTACATCTGTTAACACTTTAAACATTGTCAGCAAAATTTGTGGGCCCTTCAGGGGTTGTAGATCAATCGCGCAACCTGGAAAAATCTTTTGGAGTTTTTAACATCTATGTAATTGTATTTACAAAAATATACCATAAAAAATTATGGCGCCGCAACCCGCGTAGCTAACAAATGTATTGGTGTTGAGGCCCGTATTCTTTATCCTCTGCATGGACAGACAAGTTCAAACGTCTATCACCTCCAGATGAGTTAACGAGATTGAGATTATCACCTGAAACGATCACTTCATGCATCAACACGCAACCATAACTGATTTCTAACCCGATATTCACTTGTAAACAGTCATCATAGGCTAAATCCCTAACAAAAATCAACCACTTATTTCAACTGTGCATCAAACTTAACTATTTTAGCCCCAAACTAGTTTATTAGCTTCCACTTGAAGGCTTTCCTAAGTATATTAATAGCATTAGCTCACGCTAGAGGGGGGATCTGTCGGAGTTTAATCGGATGTTGGTGCTAAAACCATGTGGCGCCATCTGTTAACTGGGTAACCGGGACAACAAATTGCACTTTCGTTATCACTAAACATCTTGACTTGTCCCACAGTTACCTGTTGGAGCAAGACTTCCCCGGGATGCGCATCGGGCCCGAGCCCACCACGGATTCCTTCATCGCGGTGATGCACGGCGACAGCGAGGGGCAGATCCCCGGCAACGCCCTGGTGGTGGACCCCAAGAAGCCCTTCAGGAAGTTGAACGCCTTCGGCAACGCCTTCCTCAACAGGTCGGGACGCCTACGAGAGAAAAGAGAAACAAAATGAAAACCGGCAAGGAAGCGTCACATTCCTTTGAGATTGAGTTTCCTCGCACTCCACAGTCAGGCGTCCCGTGCGGGTCGGGTCGCTGCTGTGTGTCATGACACTAAGGGCGAAAAAAAAAAACTGGAGAAATTCTGGTGTTGGGATGTGAAACGTGCTTGGAAACGGTTTGGGCCAATTCTGACATTCCAGTTATGGTTTTAATTAAATGGAGGAATTTGATTGACTAATCTATTGTCAGTCAATTATTTATCTAGTAAATAATTTGAAAAAAAAAAACATGGAAAAAGTGCAAGTTAAAAAATTTAAATCCTGCGCCAAAGCTATCTTAATTTTGCATATCAAGCAGAGCTACTGCATCCCTCAAGCGGCCATTTTGGGGCCCAGAATGCTAGAAAAAAATCGTTCCACAAAAGTAGCGCAGAGCCAAATGGTAATTTAAACCCCTCCGTTAGCATCTCCTCCCAAGAAAGCGTATCCCACTGGGATGCCAAAATTTGTGTGAGTGTGGAGAACAGAGGTCACTATTTTCCTTACAGATCTTTTGTTTACACAAGATCCTCTTACTGCTCTTATCCTCCATTGTCCATCAAATCTGACATTTTCCTGTTAAAGCCAAAGTGTATTTTTGTGTGTGTTTGTGTAGATTTGTGTGCGCCCAGCTGACTAACCCAGTTTTGGAGAGCATCAGCGTGATTGACACCCCGGGGATCCTGTCAGGAGAGAAACAGAGAATCAGTCGAGGTAAAACGCAGCGTTGTCCGCTTCCATTCAATCGTCCCGTGTCAGCGTTTTGGAGGGATTACGTCCCTTTTGCTTTGAAAGAACAGGAAGAGGAGCCAAAAAAAAGGGCCAGCGCACGCTGTTGGCATCCTCAATGTTCAAGGCCAATTTATGCGCAAACACAAACCAAAATACCCACAATCCCTTTCAGTTTGACGCCACAATAAAAGTCAAACATCCCAACTATTTCAAACATATGCTAGTCTGTCCACTATTTTATTTTTTTTACATTTACACTCCTGTCTTTTCTATCTCTATGCACCGATCTGCATGTTTATACCATATGTGTCCAGAAGAGGCAGTATCGGGCTATAGCAGCATTCATAGGTGTCCTTATGGAGGTATTTTTTGTCCCATGTTAAGAAATTGAGCATTCGCTCCTTGCTCTTTTTGACTGAATCTTGTTGTCAAAATTCAGTTGTATAAAAAGGGTAATATTTATTTACCCCAAATTCGGGTGCTTGCGTAAAAACTCAGAGTAGCTTTTGGGTGTTTTCGCAAGAAACGCAAGGCTACTAATGGATAAAAACGCTATAAGCTAACTTTTGGTTGCAGTTTTTGGGTATTAAACACGCTAATGGATTTTGCATGGGTATTATTCAGGCTATTGTGATTAATAAATAACTATCTATCTTTAGATTTGTTTACAAATACTCTTATTTGAGCCAATGGCATCAAAATGTTTCCTCCCAGATCTTAATTGTAATTTTCATTTCTTACCAGGTTACGATTTTGCGGCCGTTCTGGAGTGGTTTGCCGAGCGCGTGGACCGGATCATCTTGCTCTTCGATGCTCACAAGCTGGACATTTCCGACGAGTTCTCCGAGGTGATAAAGGCCCTGAAAAACCACGAGGACAAGATCAGGTAAGGCAAATATATGGAGACCCCCCGCCTTCGAAAAATACCACATTTGCTTTGTCCGTCAGGGTGGTGTTGAACAAGGCCGACCAGATAGAGACTCAGCAACTGATGCGAGTGTACGGAGCGCTCATGTGGTCGTTGGGCAAAATCGTCAACACGCCAGAGGTGAGCGTCCATTCCTCGTTCTGTTTGTCCGCCGAGCTTTGAGACCAATCTTTGCCGGGTCGCCGCCAGGTCATCCGCGTCTACATCGGGTCGTTTTGGTCGCACCCGCTGCTGATCCCCGACAACAGGAAGCTGTTTGAGGCAGAGGAGCAAGATTTGTTCAAGGACATCCAGTCGTTGCCTCGGAACGCCGCCCTGAGGAAGCTCAATGATCTCATCAAGCGGGCCAGATTGGCCAAGGTGAGTAGAGATTGTTTTTTTTCATTTCAACAATTTCCCCTTTCCCGTCTCAGGGACTGGCGCTCAACAACTTGTCGGAAGCATTTGGACGCACGTTTCCCTGATTTATACAGTATTTCAGATATATGAGAGTATATGCCAGAAAATACGGTAACCCACTCATTCACATTGTCGTCAATAGTAGTGAAACAGGTAACTTGCGCTTTACTTGCGATGGCTTAGCATCTCCTGATGGCGTCTCGTTGCAGGTCCACGCGTACATCATCAGCTCGCTGAAGAAGGAGATGCCGGCGGTGTTCGGCAGGGAGAACAAGAAGAAGGAGCTCATCGCCAGCCTGGGAGACATCTATAAACGCATAGAGAGGGAGCATCAGATATCACCCGGAGATTTCCCCAACCTAAAGAGGATGCAGGTAAGCAAAACAAAAACTTTTGACCAAGTCTTTCGCTAACACGCTTCCATTGCAGGACCAGCTCCAATCTCAAGACCTGACCAAGTTCCAGCCCTTGAAATCCAAACTCCTGGAGGCGGTGGACGACATGCTAGCTCACGACATTGCCGGCCTGATGGTGCTGGTCCGCCAAGAGGAGACGCAGCGGCCCAAGCCCACGGTCAAGGGCGGCGCCTTCGACGGAACCCTGGACGGGCCTTTTGGCCACGGCTACGGCGAGGGCGCCGGCGAGGGCATCGACGAGGCCGAGTGGGTGGTGTCCCGAGACAAGCCGGCCTACGACGAGATCTTCTACACGCTGTCGCCCGTTAACGGCAAGGTGACGGGCGCCAACGCCAAGCGCGAGATGGTCAAGTCCAAGCTGCCCAACACGGTGCTGGGGAAGATCTGGAAATTGGCCGACATCGACAAGGACGGAATGCTGGACGACGAGGAGTTTGCGCTGGCCAATCATCTCATTAAAGTCAAGCTGGAGGGACACGAGCTGCCCGCCGATCTGCCGGCGCATCTGCTGCCTCCCTCCAAGAGGAAAATGGCCGACTAGATGACAAAATGGCGCCCAGGTTCAGAACTAAATGCGGTCGGAGAAAGCCTGGTTCCTGTTGGAAATCCTCAGACCCAAATATTATTTAGTTGAACCTCTGTTACAGTAATGACATGTTTAAAGCCACCAGAAAAATTAAACACTGGAAGACATTTTGAATGGTCGATAATGTGAACAATCTTGGACAATTTTTGAGGGGGAGTGGTGCATAAAAATAAGAAAACGCGACTGGAATATAAAAAGAAAGATAATGGCAGGGAAATTGTTGTCTTAAATGTTACCATGTCCCTAATGTGACTTATTGCGTGTATGAAATTGTATGAAATCATTATGTTTGTTATCTAACATGCTAACTCGCTAACGCTAACCATCACAACATGTATTCAAGCTGTAGACTTTATGGTCAATGTCACATTACTGTTGCAAAATGCCAGTATATATAACTCCACTTGACTCAAAGTACTTCAAATGTCTTTTTAGCATTTAATTTCATGTGAATGTAAAGTCTTTCAATAAAGCTTTCTGGCACAATAAACTGCATTATGACATGAGCTATGTCTAAAATGGTCATCTTTTCCCACATAAATACAAATTGAGAAAAAATAGACGGCAACACTTAACATGGGAAGTCCTCCTCTTGTTCGCCACTTCCCGTCTGACCTTGACCTCCGACACCGTCCAATTCGACGCCATCCCAGCGGAGCCATGAGCAAGCAGACAAATGAAAGCAGCAGGTTATTTTGAGGACGCCAAAATTTCCCGGAAAAGGGAGACGCACAACCCGGATTGGACAAGATGATAGCGTATCTGTTCCATGAGAAAAAATAGCCAAATGTATATTTTTCTTCCTATCTGTAAAATGACGCATGAAAACATGATGAATGAACATGTTTGTGTGTAAGGAAGCTATACATCACTGTGTTGAAATGCATTTTTTTTTGGTACTCTGCCCATGATTGACATACATAATGAATTTTAGAATGTGATTTAAAACTGACCTTGTGGGCTGAATTTTACAAAAATGTATTGTAATACAAAAAGTCCATTCTTGGGATTTTTTAGATATCTTAGTTTAATTCTCTAAGGGGAAACTACACTTAGTGTGTGTGTGTGTGCGCAAGGGTGCGGTGTCACAAGTTCCAAAAAGGGAGTGCCGACACAAAGATGTTAATTAACGGCAGCCGTCACCCGGAAAACTGTGACAAATGTTTTGGAAGGTTCAATTATTAACTGTTCCGCACTTTAATTGTAGAATTTAATGTACAAATATGTCGTGAAGTCATCCTGTACATTGTGTTTTTTTTGTATAATACAGAAAAAGGAATGTTGAGTGATGGGGGAGATTTATAAAATATGTAATCGCTAGTGGTCTATTTTTGTTAGTACTGGGAAGTATTTAGTTTGGAATTAGTAGAGATTTTTTGTTTTTATTGTCAGGGGAGGGTCGGTGTTCATATCGCAGTGATTAATGAGTATATTAGGATTTTTTTTTGTTCTTTTGAGGGAAGGAAAACAGGATGAACTTGGATCATATTTTTGCACGCATGCAGTAAAGCCGAATTATTACGGAGTGCTGTTTTTTAGTGTGTTTACAAAGCTTTGCTGCCACCTAGTAGAGAAACGTAGAAGTACTACTGTTATTATTTTTGAGTCATTTGATACAAATTTTTGGGAGAGGTTATTTCATTATCTTAGCACCGTTCTAATTGGATCATGCAAAGAGAAAATTATTTGTTTGTAGCGTCAATGTGTTTTGTGTATGGCCAGCAGGCGGTGCTACTTCTCCACTTTGTCAGATGTTGATGTCTAGTTTTTTCAAGTTTGATTTTTTATATTTTATTTTATCTTTCTTTTGATTAGATATTTTGTTGGGACGGAAAATTAAGATAGATGAAATTTAAGACTTCAGAACTTTCAAATTGATTAATTGTTGGTTTGGGGGCTGAATTTTAAGAGCATAATAAAATTCATAATACAAAACAACTTTTTTGACAACCTTTTCAGGCATTGTTTAAGATAAAACGGTCTTTGGGGACGTTGCATTTTAATGAACATTATTAAATCTTGCTAACGCTCGCATTCGCTAAATATGATTATCATCGGGCTAATGCTGCTCATTTCAAACAAGTTTCCATAATTAGAGAAAATATAAAAATCTTTATATTGACCTCCTCCCTGCCCTGACAACCCCATCCCGTTGCTATGGCGATATAGTTCCGGGTTCCACCTCCAAGACAAAAACGCGACTCGCCCCTGGTTGATTTTACGTGCCAAAAAAAGACGTCTCTTTACGCGAGGAAATTAAAATTGGAGACGGAGCCAAAAAGGCGGGAGATCAATATCGGGCCCGAGTAATTACCCGAGGCTTCTCGGGTTGCTAGGAGATAAAACCCAAGGCGGGTTAGTCGAGACCATTAAATTGTTAGCCGGGAATATTTATAGCGCACTTTACGTTTGTTATGATCTGCTTTAAATCGATTACACGGAATGAACAAGCTGGCATGCCACAGTTGAATTTATTGACTTGAGCTACTAATTACTCAAAAAGAGGGGACCATAGACGTCTAATCCGTTTGAACTGGGAAGGTTGACGTGCGTTTTGACGTGGG
This sequence comes from Stigmatopora nigra, assembly GCF_051989575.1. Taxonomy (NCBI): domain Eukaryota; kingdom Metazoa; phylum Chordata; class Actinopteri; order Syngnathiformes; family Syngnathidae; genus Stigmatopora; species Stigmatopora nigra. The sequence continues at coordinate 1,808,779 of NC_135509.1, read as the reverse complement.
TGGGACGGAAATATGAATTGAATGTGTCATGAGATGGTGGCGTTAAAAAATGGTTATTAGTGCGCTTGTCTCAGATGACAATGAGCGCTTTAAAAAAAGCGCGCTGTCGCTTTAAATGGTGTCAGCGTGCTGGGAAGGGGGGAGTTGGGAAAAAAGGGGGGTCCTTGTAAGCGCCTTCTCTCAGTCTGTGAACACATTTGAGCAAACTATACTGGTCTTTTCAGGATTTTTTTTATTAATATTATTCATATTTTTAAGGGTATCTGGATGAGAGGCATCACTCATGAGAAACTTGTGGGATAGCAAGATTTTAGGAATTTGAATTTGGAAGTGGAGATAAGATGGCAGAGAAGGAGGGGAGTGTTGGAGGGGAGAATTTGGGGGCCAAAGGAGTGTCCGGGGGTCCGGTGCCAGGGGGTGGTGGCGTGGTGGTGCAGGTTCGGGAGAAAAAGGGACCCCTGAGGGCCGCTATACCCACCATGCCTTTCCCTATGGCGGTTATATGCCTTTTTCTCAACACATTTATACCGGGATTAGGTGAGTGTTTGACGCAATTGATTCAATGCGGGGTTTGCGGGATGAGTAAAATAACTTTATTATGCTGAAATTAATTATATATTACAGGCTACTATTTTGTGTAGTTTAAAATGTTAAGTGCTTTGGTAAATGGTAAAAATTGTCATTTTTTAATCATGAATTAGGTTGAGTACTTTTAAATGTAAAAAATGACTACTTTTGAGTTGATGTTGATTTGTTTGGATGTTATTAACTTTGTAGTATGATGTCATGTGTTTTAAAAAAAATTATAGTAATGGTGAATACTATGTTTGAATTGGTTAACATTGACGTCATCGAACGAATAAGTCACGTGTGTTATTTCTTCTAAATTTCCATTTCCTTCAATCAATGATCTTGGCACCTGGTGGAAAATGCCAACGACAGATGCCCGGCTTAAATTTTTATTTTTATTTTTTTTAAATTGAAGAGTGTCCCAGACGGCCAGGTTGACTTGACTAAATTGTCTGGGGCACCTGCACGCTGCGTTTTCTTGAATGCCTTGACATTTCATTGAACGGCTGCCACTAGTTGTCATGACAACACTGCCTGAAAATGAACACAATTCGGTCTCGTGCGCGCCTCGACGCTGTTTGGTCCCAAGCGTGCGCTGACTTTAGTTCTGTCGTCAGACTAGAAGGCCAAAATAAAAAAAAAAAAATAAAAATTACTTTCTATTGTGTGCTTTTTACTACTGTTTCTTTTGTAGAATTTTTTTTAACACTATGATTAGCCTCCTACACGAGCGCTGGTGCTTGGGAGTCTTCTTTGTTTAATTATAGTCATTAGTGGGACTGGTATCTGGCACGTAAAAGATCGTTATTACAATTTGAGATTTATTCGTAGCGTTAGCCACGAGCTGGCGCCGATGTTCGCATTTAAAGGACGACTGTGGATTTTTTTTATTTGATTCCTTTCTGGAAGGAGCGTTTTGGAAATAAAAGCTTTTTTTTAACGAGTTGTTTTATGTTAGGGTGTTTTTATTCTCTATTATGATTTTTTATTCGGTTAATTGGATTATTAGGTACGATTTATTAGCTACGATTTAATAGCTATGATTTATTAGCCACGATTTATTAGCCACGATTTATCAGCCACAATTTATTGGCAACGGGATATCAAATGTGAGGCATGGGTTTGAAATATCTAACAGGTATTATATTTTGAATTTGGGAGGTCTAAGGTCAAAAAAGAAATTTTGCAATAACTTTTGGGGCAATGAGGTCACAAAGGGAATGATCTATGCATTGAATAAAGGGGTAACTATAAAAAAAATGGTAGGGTGTTTGTAAGGGGAAAGTGAAAAGGTGATTTTATTTTGAAGTTTTATTGGGGGGGGAATATGGAGAAGGTGAAAAAGGAGGAATTGGACAATTTTTGGGCGACGAGGGGTCTAAACAATGAATGGCTTCTTTGTTCTCCCATCCCACAGGTACCTTCATTTCGGCCTTCACTGTGCTGTGCGGCGCCCGCAGCGAGCTGCTGGCCGAGCGTGGCGCCTGCTGCGTCTTCTGGCTCAACGTAGCGGCCGCCTTCATCCAGATCGCCACGGCCGTCATCATGGTGGGATGGATCATGAGCATCTTCTGGGGGATGGATATGGTCATCCTGGCAAGTCAGTATTCAATCTGGTAAAAAAAAAAAACGTAAAAAGATTAGCTTTATTCAAAGCAACACAATGAAATATATGGGAAAACATTTGTTTTAAAACTCTCATGTCGCTGGGATAACAAGTTTATCTCCCTCCCTCTTTTCCTTCCTTAATGATCCTCGGCGTGGCATGTGATCAATCCATTCTTCTTTTTCTGACTCCCACCCGCCTAATGAGCAGCCTTCTCCTCCCACACGCCGTCTCTCCCGCATCTTTTTACCGTATTTCTCCCCCCCCCACCCCCCCCCCCCCTTCGCATTAATTCCACCCACGTTCCCTTTTCATCCAGCTTTTTATTTTTTATTTCGGGGGTGATCCGACCAATGCTCGTGTCATTCAGGTGATGTTTCAGCGCGTCACTGTGAAAATGTTGAAGTACTAACGGTGTCTTTTCTCTCTCCCACATCTTCTTGCCGACTCCAAGTTTCTGACGGTAGGTTGATTTTTTTCTTCCCTTCTGGTTCCAGTCATTTGCAAAGGAAACTTCCTGAAGAGATGGATGGCAAACAAATCACAGTTCACGTCTAATTTGGTGCTCTAACTGCCTTTCGGAAACAAATGTAGCTTTTTTTGTGTGTGCTGAAGCAACACGAGGCCATGTTAGCGATGTAACCATTTTATTTTATTTTTAAACGTGTATTTTATTCGGATAAAATGGAGGTGGAACTGTTAACAGTTTTATTACACAGGTACAACAATTAAAAATATTTGGCAGTATACAGAGCAAACTTAGAACAATGTAAACAAAAAAAGATGATATTATTGTTTAAGAACATGTCTACAGGATAACTGGTAATAACAGATGCTAGCAATAGTATTACAGGATCCATATAGGAAAAAAACTAAAAAAATATTCTGTATAACTTTAAAAAGAATTATCATGAGCACAAAAAAGTAAACATTTCATACCTCCAACCTATTTTCCTTCCACATTCAGGATACAGAGATCAGAACATTCCACAAGACGTTTGAAAGAAGTCCAGGCGGTGAATTACGGAGGCACTTTGATCCTAAAAGTCAAGTTATTGACATTTATTGTCATTATACTACATTATACAACAAGATGGCAACCTTTTTTTCCTTTATACAGAAGATAATAAACAACTTCTACCAAAAAGGGAGTAAAAGAAAAGACAGGAATGGTATGCTAAAACGTTAGCAAACTTGCTGTGTCATGCTAGCAAAGCAGGCTAAAAAGAGGAGACAAAGAAAGGCGGGGTTTCTTTTGATGTTAAATTATATCTACTACATCAGTGTTACACATGTTTTTGCTTCACTTATGTGCTCTTTTGTGTTTTTATTTCAAGAATTGTTTTTGTAATATTGTTTGACAGTAATAGCTGTGTAGTATTATACAAATTAGAAGCATGAACATTGGTAGCAGCAAGACCGCCATTTTGTGTCATTTGTTTACAGTTGGTTTCCAAGCAGCCATTTTAGGTTTGACGGACATTTTAAATTAAGCATGTTAGTCAATGGCAGAACAGACAAAAAGTGTCAAAAAAGCAATGATAAGTGGCTTGAAGTCTTCCAGTTTAGCTTGAAACTTTCCTTTGGGTGTCATTTTTATTTTTTTTCCCACGAGTCCTTAAAAAAAAACATACTCCAACTGGTCCAAATGCCACAAAATACTACACAGATGGTTGACGCTAAGTTATGAAGAATTTGAGTTGTTGCCATGGCGCGTAGGCTGAGCATGGCACAGGACAATACTTGACAAAGTTTAACTTTAACACCCAAAAAAAGAATATTCTGTTGTACTTACTGTTGCTGTTGTTTTGCTGGTTAGAGAACAGACATCCCATAATGTTCTAGCATGTACTTTGGTTGTTTTTATTTTTTTTTGTACTGCAAAAAAAAGAGTATATGTGACTTGTGTGGCACTTAATATTGACATTAAAACATTACACATGAAAGATTTGTCTTTACTTGTAGAAGAAAAAGCAGATAACCAAGAAGAGGCAACAAAACAAGGTGGTCCCGATTAGACACTGCCGACTTTCCTCTCGTGACCAAATAAGGACACCGTCGTCAACTTGCTGCATGAAACACAAAAGTAAACACGAGAGAGTTAGGGCTGAAATGTCAAAACATAACATATGGGGCAGCTCACCCTGGAAATTCCCACATTTTATTCTCTTTTTATAGATTACAAATTCATAATTTGAAGAAAAAAAAGCAGGGAGTAGGATTAAACGATTCAGATATTTTTATTATTATAATGTGATTATTATTTGTATGGCTTCCAATGTATATTTTTATACCCAAAATGGTTTAATAATAATAATTTTTAAACGGAGTCAAAATGGGCTAGGACAACACTGCCCCCTGCGGGTCAACAGTGTCCATCAACAGTATCCATCACAAATTACTTGTTAGCAATTTAAATGTATTTTTGTGCTGCCACGCCAGTTTAAAAGCGCGTAATATAATACAATGAATGATTTATGAAAATGAAGGAAGCGTTTAATATGAGAAATTGAGACGTTTAATCGAAATACCTAGGACTTTTGCCTTCGACAAAACAACGAATTATTCGACGTTCAAAGTCCGTTATTCGACGTTCAGAGCCCGTTTTAAAGTCTTGTAATTGACAAAACTAACTACTTGGTAAGTACGCAACAACCCGGTGGTTTCATAAATGATTCTAAATACATTAAAATATCATTTTAAAATATATAAACATTTTAAAAGGACGAGGTTTTAAACATACCTACCTGCAATTCGCGCCTTTAGTAGTTTAACCCGGAAGTATGGATTTTTTTCAGTAAAGACGGAAGTAAAACAAATTAGGGGAAACAAATAATTAGTGATAATTTTAAAATTAAAAAGACGTTAAAAAGACAACGTTATCATTGAAACCATTAAAAAATTACTCACGGTCAATATTATAAGATAGGAATTCTAAATTGGTCAAATTAATTCATTTTGACCAGTTAACTGTTAAACATGCCCATTGGCTCCTCCCAGTTTATCAGCTATAGCTAACGTTTTTGCTATTATTGTTTTATATTTGAGTATTTTCTCCCTTATTTTAAGTAGTATTATTAATTCTGTAGGCCTAGTATTAAAGCCAAACAAGCAAAAAGAAATACAGCCTCACAACAAAATTCTTATTCTTTTTTTATAGAGTCAAGTCCACTTTTATGGACAAAAATCAAGCAATACACAAAAAAAGGAAAGATAATTTTGTCAATTCTTGTCAACAGTTATGCAGCAAAATCACCCTGAGCTTCATTAAAACTGACCACCAAAACAAAAACAAGTCTCCCAACTGAACAGCAGCGAGGAGAAAAAAAACTGGAAAAAAATACATCATAATAATATTCTCCAGCATTATTCTATTGCCTCTTCTTTTACCCTCCATTTTATATTTCCAAACAAAAAGCATAAAGATGGAGGACATGGAAAGACACTTGCGGTCCTGGTCCACACAAACTGACTTTAAACAAGTACATGGCCATCATCTAGTAGAAAAGTCCAAAGAGACAAAAATGGCAACCCGGGCACATTGGTTTTTCATCCCGAAACTTCTCCGATTGGTCCCGGGTTTCAAACGGGCGGCGTGCGGCCCCGCCAGTATAGTTGATAGCCTTCATTGAACATGTCCTTGCATCGCAGTTTGGCGTTGAGACGCGAGCAGATGAGGAAGGATCCACCCATTTTCCGGTGAAGCGAGTACGTCTCCTCGGGCGGCGGCGTCAGACGGTGGCGAAGCATAACCGGGATCAGGTTGTGGATGCGCTCTGTGGTTGACTGGGCGCCAAAGTCAAAAGTGTCGGGGGAGGCAAAGGCCTCGCCGAGGATCATCACCGCGTCCACGTGGGCGTTTTCCATTGCCTGAGAAAGTATCTTATGTTATGATACGGATTTACGGCACGATAAAATACATTCATACTACGCTTAGACCCTAAAAATCACGTAGTATACCTTGGACTCGTAACCGGTGAGGAACTTCATCTCAATGGACTTCTTCAGAACTCCTTCTCTATCACCCTCGGCAGCCGAGCGGATCACCTGACGTCAAAAGACATCATTTTTTCCACTCCTAAACCACCACCCACGAACATCCAACTGGCATTAATCTTACCTCGATGTACACATCTGTAAAACTTTGATCAAATCCTCTGGTAGCTCCAAAATCCAGCAGCGCAACCTGCCGACCCACATTAGTATTTACCTTTTCTCCTTCATATTTCTCACCAACGGAGCTCACCTTGTGTGTCTGCGGGTCGTACAAAAAGTTGGACCAGTTGGGGTCCGTCTGCATGAAGCGGAACTCGAAGAGCTCCCGAAGGCACAGTTTTAGGATGTTCTCGCAGATCTAAAAAAAAAAAAAAAAAAGAGGCACCGTCAGTTCCGTTTTTTCCCACAGGAGGGCATCGTTTTCCACCTACCGTGTTCTTGAGCTCCTGGGGAAGACCTTCGGCCTGGTCCAAGGGGAAGCCTGGGACCAGCTCGGTGGTCAAAACGTGAGCACTGCTCAGCTCATCGATGACCTCTGGCACGTAGAAGAATGGGTGGTCTTTCAGCAACTCCCTTGGGTGGAGAAATTAACATTTGTTTGTTCTGTATTGTCCGTTTGGATGCTTATGTGCCATTTTTTTACCGAAATTTTCTGGCACATTGGGCCTCCCTGATGTAGTCGCACTCCAGCGCCAGTTCTCTTCTCATCACGTCGATCAAGTGCTCGGGAAACAAGCCTGAAAAAAAGGAGGAAAAAATAATATTGAATAAGTAAAACAAGGAAAAATGTATAGAGGTCAAAAGGTCACAGAGGTCAGAAAATGAGTTTCTGTAATTAAAAATAGGAGTGTTTTTGTACGTTATCATACCTTCCGGTAGCGCATTGCTCATACTTAGCACGGTCATCAAATTGTTGACGTCACTGTTGATGCTTTGCGCCACACCAGGATACTAATGAGGAAAAAATGGCTCATTTATTGGCTATTTCCAGCCTCTCCCAGATCGGGGACGTCCGTCCTCACCTGTATTTTCATGGCCACCTCTCTGCCATCTTTGAGTTTGGCCAAGTGGACTTGCCCGATGGACGCGGCGGCAAAGGGACGTTCTTCGAAACTCTCCAGTTGGTTTCTCCAGTTTGGACCCAAATCGTTATTTAACGCTTTCTGAGTATGAGAAGACGCGTCAACGGGTTCATCTCTCAAACTCGGATCGGCCAATTAGAAAGCCCGATTTACCGTCATTTGTTTGATGGGCATGAAGTCGGCGCTCTGACGCACGCGCTCGAAGATCTTGGCCAGCTGCGGGTTGATGAACGCGTCGTCTAAATGATGAAAACAAAATATGTATGATAGGAAATCTGTCAAACTAAATTTAAGACTGTAAAAAAACAACATGGCAGGTGTAGGACATCAATAAAAGCTGAAAAGTAGGTCAGAAGGCACACCTTATTGTCACTTTGAAAATAGGCCGGCGCCCTTTAGGTTTTTTTTCTCCTGACATTTAAACGTGTTGAGCGCTCACGGCGAACTTTGAACGTTTGGGTTTTGATTTAAGACAGGCTGAAATCTTATCCGATGAACTTGGACACGGTTTCCGTGACGACAGGAAAAGGACGAGCGGGCCGAGGTCGCCACGGAAATAAAACCAAGGACGGAATCCAATCTCACTGACGGCATGTTTACAGCGCGGGTGAACTGCCTACACCTGTTGCGTAATGTGACGCCGCGCACGTGCAAAACGACCACATGGGGTAAAATGGCCATTTAACCCTTTCACTGCCAGAAAATCGGATTCTTAAGTATTGCGCATAAAAAATGAAGACTGACCTTGAATACTGAGCATTTGTCCAAGCTTGAGTGCGGCACCCCGCACTTTGCACAAAGTCCTCACGATGCGTTCAGCGTTGGCTTCGGACAAAAAGGGACTCGAGCTCAGCACTGCTTTTTTGTTTTCTCCTACAACACACACACACAAAGTTTGTTGTTGTTATTTGTGCACTTGGTGGTGATGCATTAAATTGTACTCTACTTGTATTGTAATGACAATAAAAGCATTCAATGTTAACTTATTAACGTGTCAGTAGGTCAAAAGGCGACAGACATAAGTAGCCTGACCGGATTACAAACAAAAAACAGGAGTTTGTATATGTGTGTGTGTGTATGAGTGTGATTAAGCGGATCACTGTAAAGAGGGAGCGTCTGTTTATTTGGTGTGCGCCGCCTGCCGCGTGTGCTAGCTTGTCGCTAAACAAGACCAAGAACAAAGGAATGTCGGCTATTACAAAATAAAATAGTATGTGTTACCTGTGGTGTCGTTATGTCGCATAGTCTTCTTGGCCACTTCAGCCAGGGCGCCCAGACCCAAACCCACAGCCAAACCTGGTGGAGGACAAAGGTATTGCATGTGTCAATTGGCATTTTTTTTTTTTAATTTCAGATGTGCTCAATGAGAAAAGTGCACAATTTCATGCTAGCACAGCACAGTAAAAAAATAAAATAATAATGAAAGGAGGTTAATTTTGATGTTTTTTTTTTTTTTTTTTGGAAAATGTTACCTCCAAAGTTGGCCAATCTGCTCAGGCGGGTGACGGGCACTTTCCTCTCACGGGCGCTCTCGCTCAGCTGCAACACATCCAAAAATATGGAACAGTCCGTCAACAATATGTACGCTGTAAAAAATGACTAAAAAATGAGATTAAAAAAGAAAAAAAGGGAAACTTTTTATAGCGTTGAAAGGTCACCGTCTGCTTATGCGGCTTGACGTCGGCGCGCTTGCTCTGCCGGGCCTTCTCCAGATCTTGAGCCGTCAAGCCGCCCACGGATGACGACGAATCCTGGTGGTAGCACCGTCGACCGGACACCCCGATCCAGCCGGAGGTCAGAGTGGGCCGCTGGCGGGTGTCACTGTGGTACCAGCGCTTGCCGAATTCTCGCGAGGGATCTCTGTAGCCGGCGAACGGCGAGGCCTTGGCGCCCTCGCCGTCCGCCCGGCGATCGGCGACAAAGTCGTCGTATTCTTTGAACTCTGACGCGGACGAATCGGGGGGGAAGTCCGATTCTGGGGTGACTCGTTGCTGACTCAGCTCCTTTTATGAGGAAAAAAAATTAAATTTTGTCCGTTTTTATTTATTTTAAGCAAGATTCTTACCTCAGCTTTCGCCGCCAGCGCCGCCACGCCTTGCTCAGCGACCGATTGCAAATTTTTCACGACGTCACCCACAACGGGAAGACCTATTAAACATTTTAACATGCATTATTTCCCAATCTAAAATGAATTAGACATCAAAACACAACAACGTTCCAATACGATTAATTACTGTTGCCGTAAAAGGAGTCCACCCACCTGTGGCGCCACGTAGGACTTGGCTTTGCGTCTCCACCACGGCCTGGCCCAGCTTGGTCAAGCCTCGCATCAACTTGGTCAGGTCGCCCGCCATGACGGATGATCCGCTGCAAAAACAACAGACACGGCTTCGGCGTTGGAAAGCAACGGCCAAGCGCTTCGCGAAGACACGTGCGTTCTGGCCGGAGTACCGCCGGACGCCTTAAAATACCCGCACGCGCTTTGGACAAGAGGCGGGAGGAATTCTGTTGAAAGTCGGACGGCCACATTGTTGTCGCCGTTGAGGTTGGAGCGCTAAACTTAGCGCTCGCTTCCCCCCGACACGTTCTAAATTAACTTTCCGATAAGGACTGACCGGCAAATATGTGTCCTTATATTTTTAATAGCTCGTCCACTTTGTCCATGTTTAATTTTCTGTATAGCTTCCAGAACATGTATCTCGATTTTTTTGGTTTTGGTGATTTTTTTTCCACACCCACATTCCTCCACAACACAGTGTTTTGTTGATTTTTTTGTGCTTCTAGTATGACAACGTGCTTGTACAAGGTTGTGTTATGATTACAAATCATGAGAGTTGTGATTGCGCAACAGCTGAGATTGCGAAATTAAGTCAACGGCAACAAATGGGCGTGTAAGTAAACGCTACGCGCTAAATACAATGCCGGACTGTCAAAATGGAGGGCAAGAGTGTCAAGTAAGTGTTGACACACGTTCACATCTCAACATCAAAACAGAAATGAAGGACGGCTTGACCGCATTATCGTTTTTCTTTCGCAGTTTTCTAAAACATCGCCACCTACAGGCCTGGCATGCATATTAGATTTCTGGGGCTAAAAATGTTCTTTTTTTGCCATTTTATGTCCACTTTTTTTACTTTTTTAAAGTTAAGAAACCTATTTAAAGGCAGTTTTCCACCCGAACAACTAAAAAAACACCACAATTGAGGAACTACTCTTGCAAAATGTGAACCAATTTCCCGTTTTAAACAAATGATAGGGGAAGAAAATGGAAAACAAGTTATGGCGAGTGACCAAACTGGATTAACTGTACTACACGTGTATGTGTGTGTTTCAAACAAAAACACACGGGCACACGGGTAAGCCTCAGCTGTTGTCTGGTCGGGGCGCTTCGTAATTTCCACTCACACACAAACACATGCAATTGGTTCAGTCATCACAATAAAAATAGGACGTAGAATCCATGTTTGTGTGTGAACTGCTTGGATGGGAAGTGTTATTGTTGTAAACAAGAAACAAGTATAGCATTATTCCTTTTTCGTGTGTATCATTTCTTGTTTTAAAAATATGTGGTTATGTCATTATTTACCATAGATGTGGTATGTTGTTTATGTAGAATGTAACAATACAATATGATAAGGTAAATCAAACATTAGCGCAGAAGTGATAAGTTAACGGTCTTATCAATAAAAAAGTAGGTCATCAACAAAATGAAGGCAAGAGTTTGTTTTGTTTGTTTTCTAGTAATGAGCGTTGGGGCATGGTAAAAGGCAAGGAATTTAACTTTAATGACATTACGACTTGTTGAGATTGGATATTAGCTTCAAACTAAAAATATTTTCAATAATAGAAGAATTCAATTATTAATACGTATTCAACTTTAAACCTCTTGTGTTGCAAGAGAATTAATTTTACGAATTTAAAACAGTTTCTTAAATGTATACTGTGTACTATATTTGTATATTATACTATAAAGTAGTAAAGTTAACAAAATAAACAAAAGTATAAAACTTTAAACTTTATTGACATCAAGTCCAAGTACAAGGTTAGCGAGGACGCGAACTTGATGACGTCACTTTCATTCAACTACAATAACAAGTCGCTTCACGTATACACAGTTAATGAAATGATATGTAATTAAACATCTATGGCCTTGCAACTGAGTCCAATGTGATCAATTGAAGCAAACTGCGCCACGTTGATGTTAGCTTCCTAGCACATTCCAATGGTGCAAAATATTCACTTTGAAACGAACACGTGCACTTTAAAACGAAGATTTGCAAATCTGCAGGATTAAACGCGTCCGATTACGATAATCTGTGTGATGATCTGCATTTACTCACCAGCGATCGCACTTCTTTTTCGACTCCCACGAGGTCAAACACGATCCGAACGATTTGAAGTGCTAAATTATGAAGATCAAGGATACTAAGCGTGCATGTTGAGCGACGTTTGCAGGCTGTGTGGCTTGGAGTTGCGATCCAGTCAACGCCATGAGGTCAAAACTCCTGCAGCACCCCCGCAACCCGCATTTTGACGTCCAAACTCGACCCACGGCCACGCACGCCCCCCTGTGGCACCCTGGTGGGTGGGCGATCCCGTCCGTTGGAGAGATTTCTTTCGGAGAGTGCGCTGTTTTGGGGGAGTTTCTCGCCTATGGCCACCCTAGGGCCGCCTGTATTCGTTTGCTATTGGCTGTCTTCAGTAGGCGGAGGGCCTAATGAGGTTTCTCATTGGTCCGTTCTGAAGCAAAACACGGAAGTTGTTTGTTTACTTTTTTCACGTGGCCTACTTTTTAATAAAATTGCCTTTTTCCTCATCTTTGTTGCAATTAAAATTCATTGTTCACGTCAATAAGATAATAAAGCAGTACGTAATGTTTCCTTAATATATTGTATTCTATCAGTAGTAAAATATTGTCTGATAATATATATTTTTCAAGGAAATACAATACATTTTGAAGGGGAAAGGCACGGAAACACATTTTGTTAATGAATCCATCCAAATAATAGCAACAACAATCATAAATAATAAATATACATATCTTTAGGTGCTCTGGATGATCGATTGTTCTCCCTTTTTTTTAACATGGAGATCATTTAAATAAAAAATGTGTTTAGACATCATCTTTTGTGGAAAACTGCAGATTTGTGTAATTGCAGCCATCCGATTCAAAGGAAAAACAAATCGAGGCATAAAAGGCACAAAGCCATCATCTAAAACAAAATATACTGTTTTATAAATAAAGACAAAGAAGCTTTGAAAAACGAATTGACATGCACGACTAGAGAGGGAAATAAAACGTGTACAAATCTAGTCAGATTGGACAAAAAAAGGCACCAAAGTGGTCAGCAGGCACTATCATTTTTTTCAAACCCAAAGTTTTAGACAATAGACCAACTGCACATAACAATGTTTCAAAAAGTGGGAATATAGTTTTTACAGCATAAGGTAGTGGATTCATAATGTTCATTAAAATATTCTTAACCTATAGTAGCAAAAGGTTTGGAAATTGGGACTTTTGTTTTTCAAGTTAACCTGAATTACTTGTGATACCATTTGTGTCCACAGGAGGGCATTAAAACTGCACATTCTAAACTGATAGTCATACATTTTAAGGTAAGCCTGGAGATTTTTTTACAAGACACAGTCTGGCATACGAAGAAAAAATAGCAATGTGATCTTAAAAAAATGTAGTATTTACTCTTTTATAATATTTTTTCCTTTTCCTGGCCGCTTTACACACAGAAAAGCCTAAAAATGTGTTTCTGTCCCAAAATCTACAGGTGGAGTACACATGTGTGTTTCCAAACGGGATTAAATAAGCAAAGGAGTAAAAGCGCTCATGTCTCTGCGCCCAAAACGTCAGAAAGGATGTCCACCAGGCGGTCTAGCCCAAAGAGGTAGCCGTCCTCCCTGTTGCCCTCCTGCCAGGTCGCCCTGTGGTCCAACTCTTTGCCCTCCGGGAGCGCTGTGGTCTTGCCAAAGTCGATCATCCACACTTTGGCCCTGCCTTTGCTGTCGTGGACAAACAGCAGGGAGCTGCCAATCACCTACAAAGCGCCCAAATGCAGCCATTAGTTGGAGAAAAGAATATTTGTCAGGTTTTTTTTTAAGTACCTCGTGAGTTTTGAAGAATGGTGACGTTTCCAGCGTGCTTCGGATTTCCTTCAATCGGCTTAAGTAGCCCGTCTGGCAAAGAATAAATTGGAAAATGCCTTTTTATAACAATATAGACGAAGGGGGACTCAATTGGTAGACAGCCAATGAAAATAGAGACGAAAATAGATTACAAGTATAAAGACAACCCACCAAAATGTCTTTATCGCCTTTGACAAAATCATCAAAGGCCGCCACGACTTGCTCTCGCGTCTTTGTCCTCTTAAAATCTCTGTTAACAGTGCCGTCTTCTTTCTGCAAGGGACAGAAGACTGAATCAGAAAGGAACTGTCAGTTTAAAAACCCAAATTCTACAAGCTCACAATTGCCTATGTCGAAAAAAAAATATCTTTTACTCTTAAAAAAAACTAAACTGAATTGAAAAGCTTATTCATGACGTCACCGGAAAGCATAAAACAATAGAAACAAAAGGCTCTAAGACCCTTCCCTGCGGAACCCCCGAACCTCCGACCACTTTGCATTGTTCGCCACACGAGGAGCCCGACTTCCCCAGTCTATTTTGCCGAGGAAGACCGGCCGGCGTCAGGAAGGAAAGGGAGGCAGCCCAAGAAACAAACGAGAACGCATTTCTTATTTTCCACAAGGTTTCTAGGGGTGACCCTGGACGTCATGGCAACAGACCACCCGGAGGCCACCCATGTCCATATATAGCCAGAATCGCACACGCGTGTCAGGGCCAGATGGTAAAATCCGAGCGAGCTGCCACCGACAGGCTCGCCGACAGACAAAGTACGGCGGGGGCGGGAAAACAGGAAACGGGGAGGACTGCCTTTGACCTTGACTCCTTCGATGCGGAAGCCCAGCGTGGCGGTGGAGCTGATGGTCTCCCGCCACTGCATGTAGCGGGGCTTGGTGACGGCCCCCTGTCGCTTCTCCTCGGCCGACGCCGCCTGGGGGTCCACCTCCACCATCTTCTGGTACATGTCCGGTCGTGGGGTGGGCTTCTTGCGGGCCTTGGCTAGCTCCTCCTCCAGATAGGTCCTGGTGGAAAAAAAATGTTGTGGATATCACGAGGCGGTCGGGAGGATCGGCCGTGAAGCGTGAAGGTCAAATTTGGAGAATTTTGCTCATGAGGTTGTTCTGGGAAATTCTTTGGAATTGTGTTGAAAAGTGGGGGTTGTTTTTTGAAGGTCAAATGATGTTGTTTTGATTTTTGAAGTTAACTCATTGGCTGCCATTGATGGTAGTTTGCCAGAAAACTGCATTTTTTGATAAAGTTATTTTGACCCATTGTAAATACAAATGCATGAAAAAAATGTATAAAAAAATGTTTTTACATTTTTTTTTAACCTTAAACGTGGGCCCCTAGTGGAGGTCATAAGTAGAAGTAAGACTGTATTTGAAGTAGTAGTTTTTGAACGCAAATTTTAACCACGCCCCTTCATTCCCTTGGATTTTCCAATGTCAAATGTCAATTAAATAAAGTTTTTTTGTGTTTTTTTGTCTCCTCACCTGACTCCCATCTTGCAATCCATCACACATGGACAGTCAAACTCAGCCAGCAGATCCTCCATCTGATTGTACTTCTGTCCATCCTTCTCCACGTCACCGTGGTAACCGGGCACGTAGGGGCACAGTACGTCTCGCATCAGGAGCGACAGGCACCTCTGCTCGCAGTCGCAGTGTTTCTATTGACGACAAGCCCCGCCCCTTCCCGCGGTTGGCGTCTCTCCGAGCCAAACGGCGGCGTGTTCGGGGTGACTTACTTTCAGGATGCGCCCGTTGGCTCCAGCCTTGAAGCTCCCTGTCAAGAGAGAGAGACGTTAGCGGTCAAGCTAGGTCGCCATCCGTCTGTCCCTTTTAGGGAGCGGAACCGGCCTCCGGGACAAACGCTATAAAAGGTCGTGTTTCTGACACGACTTTAGCGTCGGTGCATTAAATAAAATTAGACCAATCGTGTTCGAACGAGTTTGAATCGAGTCCAAAGGACAAAAAAGAGTCATTCTTTAAAACGGATCATTTCTTGCAAATGAATCTTTTTTAAGATTGGTCGCCCTGGTTGGCCCATATACCTGCATGTCCCGCCAGTTGGATCCACGGGTACTTTTTCTTGAATGACATGACGAATGGCGACCAGTGGACCATATTCTTGATCTTCTTCCATGATTTGTGCTACACATGAGAGAAGAAAAGTGGATTAGTACTTTAATCTTTGTGGAATGGCCGAGGAAAGCCAACTAGTCGCTTCTCTCGCAAGGCCACTTTATCTTTCCAGGACTCGTCGACCCTGGCCGGGGTGTCCCGGGTTTCCCTTGGCGACGGCCAAAACACTTGTGCCTAAACAAATGATTGAGAGACCCATTCGAGGACGGCAGGACCCAACAAGGAAAAGCCCATGAAAATTTACGAGGTCGGCCTTTCAATTCTATACGTACAGTGCTTTCATTTTCTTCACTTTAAAGTCATTTGAAAGCTAAAACAGGGTTTTTCATAAGCCTAGTGGGCTGCCAGGCTTTTCTTGCGTGTCTTTTAACCACAAGTTATGTCCTTAAAAATGTCAAATTAGGGTATCCCGGCTCTTTGCCATTGCTCTGAGACGCTTTGTATTTTAAAATTTGTAACTAGTATGTCATTATTTTGACTAACGAGGACATTTTGCTAAATATTATAAAACAGAAAACTTCAGAAGATGGATTGCACAATTCCCAAGAATATTTCAACGTGGCTATTATAAAGAGAGATGGATTATTGCTCGATGTGGGGCGGGCAAGAAAACACCAAGATTAGCATTAGCATTAGAGAGAGAGGAACTTCTTGCAGACAGGAAGTGGAGGGAGGAGGAGAGGGGGATGCCACTTGCCTCAGCGACAGTATTTTCCACATCCGCCGATGACTACAAAAAAAAAAAAATAGCAAGAGAGGCCTTGCCCTGTGTAAACAACACACACAGAAAGAGCGCTAGCACAAACACAGAGGAGACAAACAATGTCTGCAAGAGTACAGTCGGCAAAACTACAGCATTTTGTGACTTTGTGGCCTTTTTTGTCAAAACAAACAAGTGGTGGTAAATTGAAAATAGTCTTATTTACGAGTGGTTGGCGTCTTGTGGCCGGTGTTTCCCTCACGGCGGCGGTTGTAGCCGCGAGAGGGAAACTCGCTTTGACGTCATACGGTCGCCTAGCGACGGGGCGCTGTGGTAGTGAATATTTTCCACTGCGGCGCACCGTTTGTTGTGTTTGTGTCTTCTACTTTGGCCCTCTTTGCAAGATTGCATACCAATAGTAGTAAGCGGGTTAGAAAATGAGAATTACAACACTTAGCATGAACTAAATTGTTGCTACGAGGGTGCTGGAGCATATGCCAGCTAAGTACAGACACCAAAACCCAAAATTGGTGGTCAGCCAATCACAAGGCACGAAGAGACAAAGCACAACCAATCACTCGCTAGGGGCAAGTTAGCATCTGAATAGCCTAGCTTGCTTCATTTTGGGAGTACCCAGAGAAAACCCACACAAATCCAGGGAGAGCATGCAAACTCCCAACTTGGGATCAAACCTTCGGCCCTGGTACTGCGAGACCAATGTGCTAATCACTTTACCACCAAAGACCATGCAAAATCCAAATTTGGGATTGAACCCTCGGCCCTAGCACTGCGAACCGAACACGCTAACCACTTCACCACTGGTTCAAAGTCATCAACAATTAAAAGGATGAATTGTTTTGATCATTGAATATAATTGTTTGGGGCTTGGCCTGGAAAAAAATCAACTGGCATTGATTTAAGAACATACAAATGGCGACGCACAGGTATGTGTGTGTGACCACCATTTTTGTCGTGTGAATGGAAACTTGTTCATTCTTTTACTCGTGTAAACACTCCACGGCGCCTTCAGGCATAGCTCCGACGCCCCCGCGAAAAAACCTAAGCTGGGGGATGAAGCCGTTCAGGTGAGGCGATTCCGACGGCGAGCCCACGTGCACTTTTTTTTTTTCTTTCCGTCTTGGAAGCGAGCCCGGAGGAGTCAGAATGTGTCTAAATAAGGCCGGGCTCCAAATTCCAGCTTGGAAAAGACGGCGTCATCCCAAAAGCCAAATTAGCATTAGCGGGCTAACATGAGAAGCTGCTAAAAAGCGCTTTTTTGGGGATTTTTTTTTCTTGCCGCATTCCACTCGCACAATCGAGCACGCCTAATACGTCGGGCCGAGAAGTGACAGGTGAGCACGAGCGTGTTGGAATGCGGCCGCAGAAATGAATTCTGGGATGCTTTTCCTGGAACGTTTCTCGGCCTGACGGTGGAAATATGCAAACACTGACATTCAAATGCGCCCAAATAAACAAATTCCACCCAAGACACCTGTCGGGACATCTGTTGAGGAACATGAGCCGTCTCCACAAAATGTTGGGATAGGCTCCAGCACCCCCGCGAACCTAGGTTTGGATTTTGTGGAAAAATCCGCCTGCTAAACATACACGTAGAGTTCATCGGGGGGCACAGAGCGAGCTTTGTTCTTGCCAACGTGAGAGCGCCTCACATGATACACACACACACACACACAAAGGGCTGAAAAGTTTGAAATGAATCACTATAAAAAAATGGGTTTTCATTTCTATTTCAGCCCCCAAAAAAATCACTATTTACACAAATATATCACAAAAAAATCCTTAATTGGCTTTAAAAGTACCATATTTTGCGGCGTATAAATCCTATTTTACTAGTTCTCCAATGGATTATTTTGTACTGTAAAAAATGTTCTTGTTTTAAGAATTAAAAAATTACCCTCCCAAAAAATACTGTAAAAAATGTTCTTGGTTTTCCAAATGAAAAATTGCCCTCCCCAAAAAATCTTTAAATGATGCGCCTTATAGTCCAACAAATAAAGTCATCTTATTTTCAACCATTTTTTTCCACATTTTTTTCCGTTTATTTTTTTTTCGGCGCTCACCGCTTTCTGCCTGGAGCTGAGCTGCGCCGGCGTAAGAAGTTGCCCCCCTCTCTCCGTGTCGGATATATCCTCTTCCGACTCTTCCCACGACGACGAGAAACCGGCGGACGAGGCGGAGGACGAAGACAGCTTCCTCAGGGCGCGCGCCGCCACGTTGGGGCTGGAGGCGGGGCTAGGGGTCCCGGCGGGCTCCTCCAGTCCGTGCTCGGTGATGACCACGGCGGGGATGGCCGGCGCTGTGGCGGCGGGGCCGTTACACGGAGCTCGCGACATGTCGCCGTCCGACGAACGCAGGGACGACTGGCGCCCGGCGCTCTGCTCTCCCTCCCTTGAGTCGTTGTCGCCCGCCGCCGTTTGTTTGTTTTCCTTCACCTCGCCGCCCCTTTCCGTCCCCCCGTCTTGCGAGGGACCCCCGACGGGGAGCCCGGCCCCCGCGCTTTCCGAGTGCCGGCCGTTTTGGACGGACGGAGTCTTTGTCGGATCCTCGCCGCCTTCTTTTCTCCCGTTTTGGACAACGGGAGGAACTTGACTCTGACGGGCCCGGGTCATCGAGCATTGGAGGGTCGCCGGGCCGTGGCCGGGAGGGGGCGGGACTTGGCCCCGTGCCAGTCTCGGAGAGCGGGGGCTTTGCCGGAGCTCGCCGTTTTGCGAAATGTGCGCCTCAAAAATGCCCACTTTCCCCTTCACCTGAAAACACAGGCCACATGGGGTCAAAGGTCACAGAGGTCAGCCAAGAAGAAGAATTTCACATTAGCTCGACAACAGATTAGCATATTGAATTTGAATTTGCTAGTAGGCGATAGCATGACAATCAATGGTCAAAGGTCAAAGGTCACCAAAGGGCTCCAATTTCCAATTTTCCCTGAAATGCTCACCTCGACGTTCTGCAGCTCTTTGTGAATCTGCATCAGCTGCGCTTGTCGTCTCCGCTCTTCTACCTTCTCCCCACCCTTCCGCGACTCCTCCTCTTCTCCCTCGCCGGGCGAACTGAGACGCCGGACCCTCCGGCCGACGTCGACCCCGAGGAGCTCCCGCCTCCGGGGCGACGGAGAGCGTGCCAGGGGCGAAGGGGGGAGGATGAACCGGGGACTTGTGCTTCTGGCGGGCCTCATCTGGGCCGGTACCTGAGGACTGGCGGGACTGAAAGGAGAGTTTTATATCTTTATGACAACATTTTTTTTAGCGTCTATTTATGACTAGCATGTTAGCATTTACCCGTTCATGACGTCGAGGGAGTTCCACTTCAGGGCAGATGCCGCCATCCCCGCAGCCGGGCCAGAGGCCCCAAAGGATGGGTCGACATGGGACTAGATCCCCTTAAAACTCCTGGAGGTCTCAGAAGTAGAAATCGGGTCTGCTAACAAAAAATGACAAACAATTCAGCGGAAAAGAAAAACGTTTCGTCTCGACGTCAAGACTTTCCGTCCGACGGCAAGTGCGTCACGCGGCCAGATTATTCCCGGAGTCTCCGGCCCGAAAATAAAAGATAGCATTGTTCTTAGCGGCGGGAAGGAAAAATAACAAGACCAGGAAACCAAGATGTTTGCTACGCTCTTTTAGATCCAAATGTGACATTTACATGCAGATTTATTCTGAAAATTGTTATCAAAAGAGGACTTTTTGTTAGTATTTGGGCGTTTTAGGGAACAAATGTGAAGAGGCTTTTGAAAAGCCTCATTTAAATCCTGCAGGCATTCTCGTCATGCGCGGCCAAAAAAAAAAGTGTCTGGGGATGTTCTTCCGCTGGGATGGGAGAACAAACACCTGGTTTTTCTCCCTCCATTTTGGGGGAATATCTTGCAGGATTGGTCGCCGGGGAAGTGAGTTGTGGCTATGATTGTTGAGGATGGAAATTGAATAACACAGAAGGGAGTGGATTATTTTTCATGCTGGTTTGTTATTTGTCAGGAAATCAATATTTTACCTTTTTTTTCAATTAGATGTCCAAATATTGATTCGTATTATTATATATTTTTTTATCTGTTGACTATTTTATACAGCAATATATAATAAAGACTGCTGTTCAAATTGGGATTAGGCAGATATTAAAAATTAAATGCAAAATTCGAGCATTTTTTATTTACACAAAAAAAATTGGAGCACATTTTGCAGTATTTTGGTATTTTTAAACTATGCAGTGTGGTATTATCAGTCCACTTTTTGAGGAACATATCTCAATGGCGTTATTGTTTATAAAAATTGAGCATTAAATAGCACATTTAAAAGTGTTTATGGAGTTAGAAACGTTTATAAATGTCGCAATTGGGCATAAATAAGAATGCATTGAAGAATGCTTATAACATGTTGTTGGTATTTATACATATTTTTGAAATAAACATTCCATAATAACTCAGTCAAAGCGTTTTACCTTTCAAGCGATGTCTCAAAGTCTCTTTTATTTCAGCCACTTGAGAGAAAAAAACACCCAAAAAACAATTTTTGATGTCAACACAATGACTTCTCTGTTGCTGTTGTTGTTTTTTGTAGTTTTTTTGTAAAGGGGGCGTCCTCACTAGACTCTCTTGTCGTAAAAAAAAAAAGTGACACGTAAAGTACAAGAAGCGGCAGTTCCTAGACGGCGCAAAACGTCCGATCCTCGGGAGGCATGCGAGCCACTCAGCAAGTCCACCGGACCAGCGATGAGGCGTCGACCGACTCAGGGAGGAAAGGGGGCGTGGCCGATGAGGACCGGCCTCCATCCGCCTTGCGAACCAGGAAGTAAGTTGTTATTGTTTATAAAACAGTTTTTACATGTTCAATGTAGGGTGTCAGCTGGGATAGGCTCCAGCACCCCCTGCGGTCAAGTATGCTGATTTGAATTATTCAAAGATAGTTTTCCTTGTGTGGAAAATGCTCACAACAGGTTGGGCCACCTAAACAGTAATTAAATAATTAGGCTTTTTTTTAAATGTTAAATTATTTTAGACTTTGTATTTTTACTAGGTGTCTGGAAAACCTTCATTTTGTATTTTTTAAGTCGTTCAGATTATATACTCTTGAAATAAAAATAAGGGAAAATGACTATTTTGAGCTGTACATGAACTTTTATTCCTTTTCAAAAGTCATTATTGAACAAGTTATACAATTCATTAAAAAACAAATACACAAATTCATTGTGCTCATTCAAATGGCATTTTTAAGAAGACATAAAGTTTAAGGATTGGATTAAAGAAGATGAAAATGAACCCATAAAAAGATGCATCCGAAGTGAAACCTGATCTGAAAAATAGCCAAAAAAGGGGAAACTACCAAAAGATTGACCATGTAACAATTTCTGTCGTCATGTCCAATTCTTGACTTTGTGTTGAAAGTAAAAGCTTCCTTCTATATCCATGTTTGCACGTAAAATAATGTCCAAATTATGACTGTTTTTGACTCAAAGAATATGTAGGAAAACATTACAAGTCTGACAGAATTGCTCCTAAGAAAATCTACATTTCAGATACGTATTTTCAAACTAAATTGGCTGGATTATGAAAGTTACTCAATGCTGCCCTCCTGTGGACACAAAGTATACTTACAATTTCAACACGGTCATATGTAACGTATTTATAATACTACTCCTTATTATCTCAATGCACAATTACAAAATACAAAAGAAAAATGCAGTTGCATCCTATTACAATATAAAAATGCAAAACAAAAAGCTCCATTCATGAAAAAATGAAATTAAAGCAGATAAATTCATCCTATGTAGCAAATAAGTTAAAAACTACATTTTATATTCCATTTTCTGACCTCTCTTACCGTCAAATCCAATAAAAGAATGCAAACAAGTGTTTTTTTCTCTCTTTACTCAGTCACAGTTGACTCTTTTGTAAAAAAATAGTCTTATTTTTTACTTTACTTCCATTTCTTTCTCTTTTTTATTTCTGAAGTGATACCTGATATGCACGTGTAGGGTTACCTGCACAAAAAAAAGGCGTGAGACGATGCTCACCTTGACCTAGCCCAAACAGGTGTGCAGTGGAGAGAACAACTGTGTTATTGTATTTGTATAGCATCTTGTTCCTCTCAAGCATAAACCTTGAAAGATACAGAAGGTAAAACATAGTCTTTGGAGCTCCTGTCTAAAGGTAAAACTACTATTTTTTTATATTCAACATCACAAATATGACCATTTAAGTCTTATACTCTATGTTGTTGGCCTTCATCGCTTGTAAATACTGAACTGCATTGTGGGGAATCGTATAAATATAAAAACGCACACGTATATATATTTTTAGAAAGCTACTTTTAATATTTTAACATTGAGAAATCGAATAATTAATCAGACTGTCAACTTAAATTATAGGTCCTATACTTCGAGGAACCACATGGGGTGCAGTAGTTTGCAAACACAAAGTAAAAAATAGAAGAAGAAAGGTCCTTTAACTTCTAACAATGACCATGTAAGACGTGTTTTTTTACTCAGAAAATATTTGCCTGGTTTGAAAGTATTAAATCATGTCTCTATATTATTCAAACTAAATATACGTTTCTATGTAAAATTGTAAAACGTTGATGCTAACCGTTAGCGCGTCTGTAACTGTTATCTCGTCTGTAACCTATAGCGCGTTTGTAACTGTTAGCTCGTCTGTAACCGTTAGCATTAGCATACTTTAATGAGGCCAAATTGCGTACTTTTTTCAACACACAGTGGGCGTAACTTTCGTTGTTAAGGTTTGGTTTGCAGATAAAAACCTTGAATTTTAGTGGAATCTAGCAGTTTTCCTTCTCTCTGCAGTGCATTTCCCTAATTAGTGCCAATCAGATGCACCTGTCTCTAGAAAAAAATAGGCCACGCTTTTTTCCAAGGCCCTTCTTACTCCTTTTTTAGTGTACTTATGTGTCCAAAAATGCTACTAAATTCTCTTACAAACCACCTATTCCATGCTAAGTAGGAATTTCCAGGCACCAGCATGTCTAAGTGGCATTAGTATCTAATTCATCCTGCTTCTTGTCACATTTACGGCCTTTTAAACATCCCCCATCAAAAAAATAGAGTCCCTTGGTGATGGCCAAGCAATTTACTACTCCTGTTCCACCAGAGATGACTGGTATCGGACGAGCACGGCCGATCTTTGGCTGTCCAGATGGCAGCGTCGGGGTAATTCCTAGCTGCGGAATTCGACGCTAATCCTCCTCGAGCGAATATGCGTCTTGATCTGGTGCCTACATGACCGAAACGAGCTCAGAGGGCAGTGCTGGTGTTATAAATCTCGTACTTTTCCAAAATATTAAGGATTACGTATAATTTAGACCGCACTGGGGACGTCAAAAAGGAGGAGAGGCGGTTTGGACAGGCTCCAGATCAAGTCAGGTTTATAAAGTGTATTGCCATAATCTCTGTTTAGAGACTACTTTTGCTATTTTGGACCTCTGAAAAGCAGGTATGTTTTGTCAAGTATTAGAAATAAAATTCCAGTAGGGTAGGATTTTTATGGGTCTATTTGGGGACCTCAAAATGCCGCACATAAAACACTATTTAACAAACTGTACTCCTTTATACTAACTGTCAACCTATTGTATATTTACCCCTACAGACTAGCTAAAATTTGAACCCAAACAGTGTGACCTAATGTCATTTTTTACATTTAAATGTGAATTGGTCCCCATGTCTGATGCTCTGTTCTTTTCTATCCCCATATACTTCAACTTCTACGCATTTGCTGACTGAATTGCTGCTGTTCGGCGAATGGTGAGTTGACTTTTCATTGTTGTACATGTTAATTAATGTGAGCATCACTTATACATATGGAGTTAGGTTGTGTTTTTATTTGTTTATTTCCTTGGATGTAAACTCCCCAATTTGCCTTTCACTATAAGCCAATTACATGAGCTCACGTAATCTGGATGTGGGTACATGTGAGGTAGGTGTGTGTGTAACAGGTAGCTGCCACATGCATATACACTTAATTCATTTATTATAATGGTTAAATACTCAATGTATTTGTTCAAAAAATAACTTGAATTCCTAACAGAATATTCATATTATGTCAGTCACTGATTTGCATTTATTTATCACTTTACAATGATTATCACTGGAAATAAATAGAGAAATGTGTCCTATATGTATGCTGTACTGTACTGTATTCAATAGGCGTCAACGCTTTGTAGTGACACACTTTGTCCGTTGGAGGGCAACAGCGCGCCACACGAGCATCGAAACAATCGCGCATCAACTCTCCCTCTAACGCCATTGACCAATCGCGTTGCAGATTCTAATACAGTTATGCCGTCCGGCCAATGAAAGAGCGGCAGATATATATATTTTTTAACTGTATGGGCCGGACTTAATGATGATTGACACGCCTTGTTTCTGCGCCCGAGCCAGATTTTCAGCAGGACAATTTTGTATGTAGCAACGGGATACGGGAATTAATTGTTGAAGGAAAACAAGTCGAGAGGCAATATTCGTTTGGAAGATCCTACTACATTTCCACTGTGTTTTTTTTTATTAAGAAGAAGGGTATTGTCTTTTTGAGCTTCCATTTAAATCACGTGAGTATTTACCGTCGATTCAATGAAATTGTCTTTGTTGTTCTAGCTAAAGCTATAATGTAGCAATATAATGCTTTTTAGCGTAGGTTAATATACTGGGGAAGCTAGTTTTCTCGTTCAAAGTCGTTTTATAGGTTCCGTTTCTATCGTGGTCTCATAACTACGTACTGCGCGTGCGTATACTGGCACGATGGTACATTTTATGGTTTTGTTGCCGTAATGTCCGACATTTAAAATGGAATTATTGTCAAAAAGCTAACTTTTGTCCCAGTAATTACGTATGGTTATCGGCTTTTCGCTAATGTCGCTTTGATCAGCCGCCTCCGTGACCATTCATCCGTCCCGCTCTCGTAAATGGTTGCTTTTTCTCGGTGTCATTACGTTTTAATACCCATTTTATTACATTCTCACTCAAAATAATGAATTTGGGAGTCGTTTCTTGTTGTTGCAATTGCTGTATAATGTTGGCCTAATGCTGTTTTAGCGGGTACATTCGTCATATTGAACATGTTTGCTTGCAAGGGGTTGTGGGAAATGATGTTCAAGTTTACCTGACTACTGAAAATGATTTTTTCTGCATACTGTAAAATTGTTATTTTAATATCAATGTGTTGGTAAATTGTCTAAAACAACCTTTATGTGATCACGACAAAGGTAAGGTTATTATTTACACTTGTTTATTCTCTTTTTATGTCTTAATTTAATGATAAACCTGGGTCGCTAGGCAACCAAAGTGTCTTGATGATTTTCTTCCTCAGCTTTTTTTCCTAACATTTATTGAAAGAATTTAAACTGCTATACTGTTATTTTTGTGTATGTTGTTAATATACATAAATAGTCTCTAAACTGACGGTAAAGCAAGTCAGAAGGCACCTGGTCTCACCCCACCATTTTCTCTGTGTGTGTTTGTGTATAGTTCATCTATAACTGTCCGCTCCATGTTCAGAGAACAGTAGCTGCTCTGTCCCACTCGCTAATGAGAGGCCTTAATTGGTTCTTCTGCTAACAGATTCCTCCGCTAATTAAACAGAGATGCGACCGACCTCCGCTCCAAACGAATGACTATTTTTTTTCATGATATTCTAGCCCTAAATGCTAGCCATACCCAATAGGTAAATCCCTAGCGGGCATGAGCTGGGCATGAGGTGGCCACGTGTTCAGCACCGGTTCCTACTGGGACCCGGGACGTGCCGGGAAGACGAAAATAGCAAAAGCGAGGAAGTGCAAAGGGACGTCAGCGAGGCAGGAAGCGAGAGTTCAGGAGAGAGTGACAGATATTGCTTAACCACTCGGAAAAAGCTGTGGGAACATCCCAAACGTACGAGGGTTGCGCATGCGTTGGTGTTTTTGCCCTGACCCCCATCCTCGAGTTCAACGGGAAGACATCAAGTCACACTGGCAACCCCCAAAACTTGGAGTGACTTTACTGAAGATTCGGTTTCTGGTATTTTGATGGCAATTCCTGACCTTACTCATTTCAAGCCTCATTTTTCACAGCTGATTTCTTCACATATCAAAGTACAAAGCCTGGATTTGACTCAAAATGGCCGCATCAAAGAAGAATGGAGGACTTCATGTTCCATTTATGACATTGTTATTCATATTTGTATTTGTTGTTTTTGTTGTGATGGAACATTAAATTAAAGGATTGATATCACCACAATAGTTGCAATTTATTTGGGGGCCTTTTTGTTTCTCTTTAAGAAGACCAATCTTGGAAAAATTTGACATTTTGACGACACTGAAGAAAAACCTCGTTCTGAAGAACCTATTTTGAACATGGAAGCGAATTTTTCCAATTTCTAGTTCCTCTGATCTTCTCAAAGGAGCCACATGAAGACCTTTCGAAAGTTAGCTCAAGCTGGATTAGCGAAAAGTCGTACGTCTCCGTTAACGCTTTCAAAATCAAACAACTCATCGATTTTACAAGAAAATGGACAACTATTTGGACAGCGTTCACTGCTCTGGACATTTACTGCAAGCCTAGGTCATAAAATAAGTGTTGCGGTTGAAGAAAATTGAAATTGCCCATAAAAAATAATGGTTAATGACAGCCTCAGTCTTTCATAAGCCCAAACTGCAAGTAAACACCTTCGTCTCCTGTGAAGTGGATTTATTGCGGCGTTACACACCGGCGGGCATGGCAAAAATCAAAGTTGCACAAGGGAAGATCAGAAGAATTTAGATGAAAGGACGCTATAATGCAATGTTCATTTCATTTCTGCGGAAATTTGGAAGATGTGAAGAACAAGTGGGCAGGAATGGCGAGGAAACCGGCTAGAAGAGCTTACAAAACAATCATGACTGTAGCCTTTCAAGTGTCTTTAGCCAGTGCTCAATGGCTCTATTAAACCTGACAACAAACCACTTGAGAAGAGCGCAAAGTGACTTTCTCCATAAAGCGTTTAACTGAAAGAAAGGATGGAGGAACAAGAGGAACGAAGGGAAAAGCGAGTGGGCCTGTGGCTTTGGCGGGGGTCCAAACATGGTTAAAAACAGATTAATCAGCATCGGGTCACATTCTAACAGAGAGGGATTGAAGAGAGGTCGCATTAAAAGGCAGTCCGGGGCATCCTTTCTAAAGGCCACTTGCTCAGACCATAAATGCTTTCATTATTAAGTAACTGATGCTAAGAAAAAAAACTGCTAGCAAAAAATGTTTACTGATAGTCCATTTTCAACCTATCTGTTGTCTTTCTAACACTTTATTCGCCACTTATCCTGCACAGGGTGCTTTGTACCTCGTAAAGCAATGGCGGCTACTCCATGAAACTGCATGTGGCCGACAGAAAAATAGAGGCGCCATTGCACGGACCGACCTAGCGACAGACAGGAACGTACGCAGATTATCCTTGGTGTAATCCTCAATTTGAGGATAAGTGTGCAATGTGACAGGGCAGCCATGTTTTTGCAGCGTCAGCTTGTGTGAGGATGGAATGTTAACAGATTGTACGTCTATTGCCGTCAATGGCACCTAACGAAAATTAAATTTAAATGAATTTACATCAGATTCAGAGTGTTTTTCAGATAATTTTAGGTGAGATTAGAAATGAGATCAAGTAGATTAAATACTTACAACTCATTATAATTAGCTAATTCATTTTTTTTAATCATCTAAACCCACCACTAATCTACCTACTTTTTACAGTACATTTTTAGTGTGCCATATTACACCAAGATTAATGCATTTACTAGCCTTGATGGTGATACATGTCCAATTAGTGAATTAAATGTTGTCAATAAAGGTTGAAAAAAGCATTGTACATTTGATTTATTCTGTCTGGATGTTAATTTTATTGTTGAGTGGTGTCAGTAGGGATTGTTAAAAAAAAATTGTTCCTGTCGGTTCCACGTTTTAGAACATCAGCCGGCTGTAAATCTGAAACGGAGGTTTAGGCATGACCATAATCTCTTTTGTCACTTGTATCCCAGCTCAATAATCTTTATTTTTGTTGCAGTAATCTCTTGTCTCCATGGGGATTTATGCTTGGTGTCCATGAATGTTGTTGCCATGGGAACAGTTCCTCCCCCGGACTGCCCGCTCCGCCCTAACACGTCGGGGTTTCTATAGATGTCTTTATTGGACTTGTCGCACTTGTGTAGACAGATAATTAAAAAAAAAACATCATTCTTGACAATAGCTCCTATAAAATGATACATTTCAGGATCAGGAAGTCATCGCCATGACGACAACCCCTTGAATGCAGACAGACGTAAAGAATTTGTAGGTCCAGGGAGTTAATTGAAGGTTTTTGTTATGTATTGTCACCAATGGATAATATTCTTCTTAAAAACATTGTTATTGCTCAGAATCTGCTGCTGTATAAACCAACTTTTTTCTCTACAGCTGTTTACCAAAAATAAGAGAGAAAGGGAGGAACTAATGCTATTTAAGAGAATAGTACTCAAAGTTTGCGGACTGGAATAAAGCCATTTGGAGCCAAAGAAGGCCCATTAGTAGACATGCTTTCTCTCCCTCCTTCCCCCTTTTAGCCTCTCTGCAACTCCCCTCCTCTCGCTCTCTCTTTCTCTCGTCATTTTCTGCCCTCGTTTCCGCGGGTGAAAGTCCCGCGGGAGGCAGGCGCTCAGCTCCGCGGGTGAGCCGACAGGATGAGGGAGAGGAAAATGGCAGTGACGGCTTCGTAGGTGGGAGACCCGAGTGAAGGGAGAGAGAAAACTGCCTTTAAAAAAAAAAAAGAGGGCTTGCGAGGAGTTTAAAAAAATAAAAGCAACAATAGGTAAGGACATTTGAGAAAAAGCTTTTGGTTAAAAATGTTCTCTTTGAAATGTAATACTAAAAAGTATCATTTTAATATAATAGCTTGTGTACTAACTTACTCCTGATGAAGTATATCAAGTATATAGAAATGGTAAAAAAATTGAATTTTTCTGTCTTTCCTCTCTAGAAAAGGGGCTCATCAATTAGAAAATGTTCAATCTTGTTCACCAAAACATGTAATATTTATTATCCACAGACAAGATGAGGCCATCCTATCGGTCCATCTCAGTCCACAATCGACTGCCAAAAAAGAGAGGCCGCAATCATGTCACCGCCATTGTTTACACAGACTGTGGGAAGACGAGTGAACCCGGAAAGGGGGCCCAGATAATGCCAGCTCCCCATTGGACGCTGGACAAAAAAAGAGCCAGGATGAGAGGGATTGCGAGTTTAAATAAAAATAAATATGCACCTTAGAGAAAGTTGTGGTACAATTTTGCAACATCTTTACCAGACTTGGTTAAGTTAATCATTGATACTGAAAGTGAAATGTTTTTTTTTCAGAACACCAAAGCGAAAGTGTTAACAGACTCCAGCTCAAGTTAATATTTATCTTTTGCCTCTTATCTCCAGCAAGCGTGCACACGCCTTTAATGTGTGCACACCTCCATCCGTTAAGCGACCCGGCGTAGGGAGCTCTATTTATATTCCCGCGACCTCCATGTTGCATTGGCGAGGGAATAAAAAAAAAAGGTCAAGAATAGAAAGAAGGTGAAGAGAAGTACAGTGGATATCTTTGAAAGGACGACGGATGGCTTTGAAGACAGCGTGTGGTGACAATAGCTTAATCGGAAATGAATCATTTTAATCCTCGCCCTGAAGCTGTTTGTTTGTATACACCGTCACGCACCCGCATAATCATGAGAAGTGATGTAATCTGTTTATTAGTTCATCTGAAAAATAGTTTGATTTTAATCATTTTGTATTGCCAATTGTATTTTGTATCTGTTATTGTTACATCATCCAACACTGCACTCCTGTCTTTAGATTGTGTCGCCATGACAACTGAGGCAGGCTCCGAGACAGAAGTGAAGGAAAAAGCGGAAAAGACCGCCGAGGCGCCCGACCAATCGGAAAAGGCCGCCGCCGCTGAAGGCGACGCCGAGGCGGAGAAGGAGAAAGAGGGCAAGGGAATATCGCGCTACCTCCCAACATGGTTTAAGAAGCAGAAATCCCAAAGCCAGGTACTTCCATTCAAACCGCCATGCCGTAAAATTTGAGCCATGTCCTTTTGAAATCTGACCTTCCTCACCTCAACTCCATACAGACCTCCCCGACCAAGGAGGTCCCATCTCCCGAGAAGCCCGCCAGCGACCAGGAGGAGGCGCCGGAAGTGAACGGGCACGCCGAGGAAGCGGAAGAGAAGGAGGCGCTCGGTCCGCTACAAGAGCAAGTCAAAGAAAAGGAAGCGGAGTCCCGTTCCAACGCCAGCGCAGACACAGAGGTGTTTAACGGCTTTTCCTGCATGTGTATTGTCTGCCAAGGTCCAAACCACACTGTTTTTATTCTTCTGACATTTTGCAGCTGTAGATGGACGAAAAATGAACATTATCATCCACAATATTTTAAAATAAAAAAATGTAAATGTCTGTCGTTTAGAGTGCTGCATGCGTGAAAGAAGTAAAAACCACAAGTAAAACCACTGATGAGATAATCAAGGGGGTGGTATCCTACCAGTTAGCTAGATGTTTTTCAGAGATGTTTTGAACCACGGACTAAAGCAATATATTTTTCTCTTGTCGAAAAAGTGCTAACTCCTACTCACTGTTCCATCCAAATGCTCACAATAAGCTACCCGGCCCACCCTGTGACATCAACACTCAGTCAGCCAGCCAGCCCAAAAAGAGCCGCCCAAAAAAAGAGGGCTTTCACAAATCTCTTCTCTCTATTTTTATTTTTTAGCCTGCCCGGGAAGAGCAAGTCGAGGAGAAAAACGGCGACGCGGCAAGTGGAGAAGGAGTCCAGGAGGAACAACCCGAAAAGGAGGAAGACAAGGAGCGAGCCAACGGAGGCCAAGGTCCGACCTCCATTTTCCAGTCGCCACTACGTTTAGTGAGGAAGAGCAAGATGAAACTGGTGGTTTGTCACGTCACCCTCTTGGACGGTTCCGACTTCACCTGCGAGGTGGAGGTGAGAATCTCGCCGCTTGCATTGTTTGGGTCGGCCCTCGGGGTTAAATCCGGGGCATTTGGCTAATTGGCGAGAGACCCCACTACCAGATTAGTTTTTTTTAGATCTGCCCCCTCACTGTTAAGCCCAGATGGTGGATTCTTGGAGATGTGCAGATTACCCATTGCGACCACTTTGTTAAGGTGATACTGTAATTAATTGGAGAAAAATAAATAGAATGATGCAGAAAAATGTTTGACAGGGTTGCCAGTCAGCCACGCCCAGCGTCTGCAGTCCTTTGAACAGAAAGCGCTTTGTCCTCTGACAGATAACGCTGATACTGCAACAACTACTGTTGTCCTCCCCAACACGCACACACATAGGCATTCCTCCCTCCAGTTCACCACATATTGGCACGGTGAAAGATGAACTCCAGGAATCAAACTTGAAAAAGAGTTTGAATACTGAAATGGCAAGATAAGATATGTCATTATTGACATTTATCCATGTTTGCTGTCACTTGTTATCACCCACACCCATCACACTTTGACATTTTTTTTAGGCCCTTAGCTCATTTTCTCGTAAAAATCAATAAATAAGACGAAATATAATGACTGTATTTATTCCATTTTGGCACTTGCTCTTTCATTCTAGATGTCCATTCTATTCTGACAGGGAGGGCCCACAGCAATGATTCAAAAATGAATAGAAGAACATACCGCAGATGTTTTCAAATGGAAGAAAAAAGAGAATCAATCTTTTATGTCAGATTGCCAACTTGAAAGTCTCTCTGGAACGCCACACTCAACTGCACGCACACGCATTTTTCATTATTTCAATCTTTGTCCTTTTTTTCTTCCCCCCTCCAGCTTGCTTTCCGTCTGACCTTCTGTCTGAACAAAGGTCACTGTAGCCTAAGTGTGTAGTGTGTGTGCATTTTTTGGATGTGTGGCCAAATGTCATTGTCATTGCTCACTGTGGAGGATTTGATGGTCTCCTCCGTGGAATGTGACCCGCATGGACGAAGCACAGATTGAAGAAACACTAGCGCATTGATGCTTCCATAGGAAGTCCAGACAAAAATATGTCACTTGACTTTTTGCACTTTCACTCTATCGGGGATTCTAAATTTGTACTTACTATATTGGAAAAGTATGTTTGCTAATGTCTACATTTTTTGTCTTTTTTTTTCATCCTACAGAAACGTGCCAAGGGTCTATTTCTGTTCTTTAAAGTGTGCGAGCATCTCAATCTTCTGGAAAAGGACTACTTTGGTCTAACATATAAGGACAACCATGATCAGAAGGTACTTTTATCTCAATTATTTACAGATTCAAAACAATGGGCCTGGCTTTCACATGCTAAATCTTTTATTTTCTTTTATTTTAGTGCTGGTTGGACCCCACCAAGGAAATTAAGAGACAAATTCGCAGTAAGTTTCATTTCCAGGTCCACACAATGTGAAAAATAAAACATTTTGGCTCTCCAAATGTGTCCTTATTAAAATGGCCGTCGCACGCTTAATTACAGTCACTTAACAACAATCGGGATGCAGATGTCTAGCCTGGGAAAGATTGTTCGTCCTTTAATTATTTTGGAAAATGTAGTCTTGCGATGAATTTTTTTTTTCAATGTCTTTGTTGAAGATTACATATGTGTATTGAGCGAAGCCAAAATGGCGTTACGCAATAGTAGACACACCATTCATTTTATTTGTGTTTGTGTCCACGCTTGCGTGCGACTCGCGTGGAGCTTAGCGCCGCCTAAAAGCTCCTCTTTGCCCTGCCTTGCCTCTGGCCCAATCGCCCACACGTACACACAAATGGGTGGAAAGAGCCAGATGGATTGACCTGTGGACAACCCTGCTTGCACAATAAATTCCAAGATTTCCATTAATGTTATGAGAGTTTTTACTAGTTTTTCCCCCTCTGTCCTCAGGTAACAATTGGCAGTTTGCCTTCAACGTCAAGTTCTACCCACCTGATCCCTCGCTGCTCACTGAAGATATAACAAGGTGAGCACCAACAACTGAGGACCACTACCCCCAATTTGTTTTTTAGAGTACATTCTTCCAGGTCTTAAAGAAGTCTACAAGAGCACTGTGCTAGCCCACCGAAGAGACCACTTAAGCCTCCATCCATGTCAGCAAATGCCCCCGCCAAGTTGCCTGTTTTTTTGCAATACTTTCACTTGGTAACCAGGATCCAGAAGCGGCTACCCTCCGATGACTCCCCCGTGGTGTTTGAATTCCGTCATTTGAGTTTAGCCCTCCATTTGGATAATGAATTCCTGCGCTTAGTGCTGTCCAACATCCATACAACAATTTACTGACCACAAGTATAGCACACGTTACACAACTGACTTTGGGAACACTGCGGAGAGGATTAGCAGAAAGGTTATCCCAACCACTTGTCATACTCGGAAAATTAGCCCAAAAAAAAAATAAAATAAAGCCATCCCTGTTAAGTTTTAATCCCGCTTTCTCTTTTAACATATGCCAAGAAAATGTCTTTTTTTGCAGAATTTTTTATGACACTCAGCAGTTATTTTATTTTATTTTTTCGTCTGACTTGAATCAGAAAAAACTAATTTTCCTTTTTTTCTCGTTGAGGTACCTGTTGTGTCTGCAACTCCGCGAAGATGTAGCGTCCGGTCGACTGCCCTGTTCGTTTGTCACTCATGCACTTCTTGGCTCGTACACACTGCAGGTAAAGTTTATTTCTGTGGAAGTACATGTACTTTTATGTATTAATTTTCTAAAGATACTTTTTCACCATGTTTTGGTGAAGTTTCCCAGGGCAAATTTTATTGAAGTAAACCTGCTAACTCGTTAAAAAGCCTAAATATCCTTATTTAATTATGAGGATATTCCTCTGCTTGCCGATGAGTATTATTAAATTTGTGTTCGATTCCACAGGCAGAATTTGGTGACTACGAACCCGACCAGACTCGTCCACTGGACTACATAAGCCAACTGACATTTGCCCCCAACCAGAGCAAAGAAATGGAGGAGAAGATTCTGGAGCTACACAAGTCTCACAAGTCTGTGCTGTCAATAAAAACATTTTTTTAGATCAACGAATAGGACCACTAAATAAATTCCTCTCACTTTCAGGGGAATGACACCAGCGCAGGCCGACACACAGTTTTTAGAAAACGCCAAGAAGTTGTCCATGTACGGGGTGGACCTGCACCACGCTAAGGTACAAAGAAATTCCAGCCTGTCTCTTTTTTTTTTCATTGATGTCTTGTGTGTCAGCTGTGCAAACACACACAAAAAAAGGCCCTGGGAATATCCCACCTCCCTCGCCGGGCTCTCGGTGCATCAGCTCGGCGAGTTCCCACGTGCGCCGCCGCCATGGTATTTGTCTTTGCGCCGGAAAACCGAGCAGGAAAATATTCATGAGAGAGGGAGATGGCGAGCTTAAAATAGAAAAGAGAGGATGTGAGAAGGAGGACAAGTGGAGCAAAAAAAAAGAAAGGGCACGCTCCCATTAGCCAAAAGGATGGGAGATTTTTTTTGTGGCGGAGGAAGTCTGTGTTCCCTCCTCCCCTCTCTCTGTCCTTTCCGTTGCTATGACAACGGATAAGGGGTGCCTGAATAGTCAAAGTGAGAGATCGATGAGCTACTAAACAATGGGGCAAGGTTGTGTGACCTGTATGTATGTGTATGTGTGTGTGTCCATTATCTACCTATTGCATCCTCCATTAGCAGCAGGGAAACTCCGCCCCCCTCCCCATGTTAAGTCAATACCCCACTGACCGTTACCAGATGGCCTCGGACTTAAAAGCTTTGCAACGAGTTAGCCTGACAGCTAACCATGTTATCAACCGTGAGTAATCAAGTTTATGTGGACTGTGGAGACGACTATGCTAAAAATAAAAATGTATGTATATAAAGGGTATGTTCACATTAAAGTCATACTGCACTGAATTAGAACAATTTGTTGCCTAACTCTGATAAATATATTATTGTTTGGTAAATTTGAATCATTCCCATGGCAGGATTCTGAAGGCGTGGACATCATGCTAGGAGTATGCGCCAATGGACTCTTGGTCTACAAGGACCGGCTCCGAATAAATCGCTTCGCCTGGCCCAAAATACTCAAAATATCATACAAGAGAAACAACTTTTACATCAAAATCAGACCCGGAGAGGTAAGCGCAACGGTTTGAAGCCATCGGTGCAATTTGAAATGTGATCAATTAATAAAGCGCTCCAACAGACAGAACAATTTGAAAGCACGGTGGGATTCAAACTGCAGAATCATCGCTCCGCCAAAAGGTTGTGGAAAGTCTGCGTGGAGAACCACAGTTTTTTCAGGTTTGAAAAAAAAAAAATGTTGCCATTCTACATTATTCCCCGAAAAATCATTCGCTAATATTTTTTGCATCATCCTTCTCCAGACTCAACACCCCGGAGCCCCCCGTCACCCCACGCTTCCTAACTCTGGGCTCCAAGTTCCGTTACAGCGGGCGCACGCAGACCCAAACGCGCATGGCCAGCACCCTCATCGACCGGCCCGCGCCCGCATTCGAGCGCACTTCATCCAAACGCATCAGCCGCAGTCTGGATGGAGGTAAATGCCCCTAGACTAGGTTGTGTTTGGGAGTACATTTTTTTTACCCGCGCAGCAGATACAGGAAATAGCTGCAGCTGTTTCCTGTCACACAGAGACGGAGATGAAAGAAAGAGGGCCCCGACTAGGAAATGAACACGGCGTGCAGTGTCTACACACACACACACACACATAAACACACACACTTGGATGCAAATGTTGCATGGCCAGGAAAACACTAGGGCTATAAAACCTTACACTTATCTCCGGAAAATATCTCACACCTGTTTTTTGAGTGCTCCTTGACAGTTTATACTTACTTGTCCTTAAAAGTTGTGTGTTACGTTGCCCTCTTGTGGTCACTCATAGTCATTACCACCAAATCAACAATGAAGGTAGGGTTTGGTCAATCTGGCTAAAAAATGGTTTTATTTTTTTTTACACTTATTTCGATTACTTTGACAGATTTTTATCTTGACTTTTCTAAATTTATTTTTTTGCACATCTAGTTAATGTTGACAAAATTAATTTGCACATTTTGGCCATTTGGTAACTGGTAGAAGTAGCAAAAGTGTGTACCCTGACAATTTCCGATGCTCTAAAGAGATAATTATTGATTAATATAATAATGAGTGTTTTGTATTAATCTATTGCTTGTTTTGTGTCATTCAGCACCAACGATTAGCATAACAGAAGCCCGGGACACCAATGAGAATGGACACGACCCTCACCTGGATCTCCACTCTGACTCTAAGGTAAGTTTTACTCTTATTTTTACCCTGCAGGTTCATTACAAAGAATTATAAATGTGCGTTATCATTGTGGGTTTTTTTCTGTATCCAGTTGAATGCAACAAATGAGACAAATAAATTCTTAGACAATTTCCCCCTTTTAAGTTTACCCCAGTCTACGTGCACCTAATGTTCACATTAAATTTGTGGTCCACATTGGCTCTGCATGCCTCCTATTTAACCAGCCTCTTCCCTTCTCTCACTTCTAACCATTTATATCCTCTAAACTCTCACAAGCAGCACCTTTTGTTGTCCGGCGATCAACTTTTAGTGACGAATTTGGCTTCAGCTGTTACCTCTTTTTGACAGAAGTCGGGACTCCAACCCTGTTTTTGATGTCATTTGGTTTCCACATTTTCGTTAACTGCCTTTTTATTAAAAAGTTGGCTACAAAAATGTTTCTATTTGGAAGCCTGACGACTGCCACTGATCTTTCCTACTGTGCTCGCGTTTAACCTTATGTTCACTAATGTTGTCTTTTCCCCTTCCCTCTCCGTTTTTTTCCCCTTCACTCTTGTCGACACTTCCGCATGCTTATTTTTGACACTATCACTTTTCATGCTTTTTATTTTTTTACCTTCCAGTCCATTTTCATGTTCCCTCTTTCTTTCTCCTCGTTATCGTCGCTCTCCTCCATCCCCCCTTCGCTCGACTCTATTTCCGAACTGGAGCGCGGCCTCTCCGACATCTCCGAGGACGGCGACCCGATCGCCGACCAGGACGACTTGTCCGCGTCGGGCGCCGCCGAGCCAGTTGTCGAAGCGCTAGCCAGCGAACAAACGCCGCCGTCTTCCCCGCTAATGGGTCGCCCCCAAACTCCCAATTCAGAAACCCCGCCATCGGAAGAGAGCGCTCGAGATGATCGAAACGGCGAGCGGCGTTCGCTAAGAGACGTGGCTAACTACGTATTCCTCATGTTTAGCTTTCGCGCCCTCCTGGAAAAGAACAAAAATTCCTTTTGGGCCGCGACACAAAGCCTGTCTGCGCTAGCGCGCAGGTTTGCTAGCAGAGTGAAGATTTTTATCATCACAACAGCCACTAGCGTCGGCGCTAGCGCTGCCGTCGCCAGATTACGGCGATTTAAAGACGCCGTGGCATTGAAGTTGATTCAGCTAAAGGCCCGATTCACAAGCGCGCAACCCTGTTTGCCCCCTGTGGTCTTCCCTTACCTCTCAAGTCCTTCCCCACCAATCTTGGGCGACCTCTCCGCCCTAGCCTCGAGGCTCCCATCCCGCTCCTTGGTCCGATCTGTCCGGCTCGGCCTAGCCAAGCCCTCTCCGCTTCTCCTCCCCTGCCTCTTAGTAGCTTTCCTTTTAGCCGTCATGTTCACCGCTAGCCGCTCTCTGGCGCTAGCTTTGATTTTAGCCGCACCTCTCGGGCTAACCTTGTGCTATCTGGAGAAGCTAGTCTCCCATCGGCGTGGGGTCGCGGCTAAGGAGCGACCTGACAAAATGGCTACCCCTCTTCTCGTGTCTTCGTGTGTTAGGCGACACACGAGGACGCAGGAGATATGTGATCCCGCCGCATAGACGTTTTTCTTAGGTTTTTTTATTTATTTTTCCACTTGCTTTTCTTTAGACACCCCACTGCTTTAATCTTTTCATCTTTTTCTCCTTTTCTTTCACTGTCACTTTGAAGTTGATAATACTGTAAATGTAAATTTAAAAAGAAAAAGGTTTAGAGTAAAGAGTCGAGTCAGGAGAAAAGAATGGTCGCTAAAATGTGAAACTTAAGTATGTCGTAAGGATAAAGCATGTCTTATAAATGTAACGGTAAGTTTTCACAAAGTTTAGTATCCCCAATTATTATATTATTTTCTCACAGGCAAAATGGATTGGACGCCTATCGCCATCAATCACTTTTGTGACCACTAAAGCTAAGGTTTTACATTAAAGTAATTGTAAATATTTACATGGATTCTAGAGTATGTCCCAAAAATGTGTTTAAAAATTTACGACCCGTACAAAATAAAACTATTCATCATTTATTGTCTATATGTCTTCAGTATAAAAGATAACAAATATGAAATTGATATATCTTTAAACATAGTGTAAATATTCAGTAAAATAAAATACATGATTATTTTAAATGAAAATAGCTTATAGATTAAAAACACAGAATAAATAATTTAAAATATAATAAGAAGGAAAAATATAGAATTTTTAAGTGCATATTTATTTTTTAAATTTCAAACCTAGACATGACCCAAAAAAACATTTTTATTGTTGCCTTTGCAGAACATAAATAGTACGATAATTTCCCTCGTGTTGCTAGTAGTTGCCCAAAAATAGCCTCGTTTGCGTCTTTTTCAGGGCAAAAGTATATAAATTTCATCTCTCCATACGAGCTTCTTCCATCGTCCCATTTTTTTTCCTTTTTTTTTCGCGCCCTTGCTATCTCCATTATCTTATTGCTACGGCCACAAATCTGAAGGTTAAGGAGGCGGACCCCAACCCTGGCAGTGTGGAAGCCACGCCTGGCCAGGTCTGTAAGGGCGTTCATGTTTTAACCAGCATGCATTGCAGAATTTTTTGGTTGCTCGTAGCATGAGTAGCTAGCCCAGATTCAGTTTTCCTGACCCACTCTCGCTAAGTCAAACCTTCAAATGGTTGGCCATGTTTAGACATTTAAAAGTTTGTTATGATTGGAAAATGGCTCAATGACTTAATGAGTTGCATGCTCAGAGTGAGTCGATTGTAGCTTTTGTGTGCTCTTAACTCAAATTTCAGTTGCTTTTCCTTCCTTTTAAACCATTAGAGAGCCAAATTGGAATTAAATTGTCACCAAATTCATTCCCTGACCTCTTAACTTTTACCTCATTTCCACAAATGTATAATAATGAACTGTCTATCGCTAATGACATCATTAAATTAATTCTGGTGAGTCAAGGTGAAGTTTCACATTATAATGCTCTTATGTCAAATGTTGTGTTTGATCCTATATCAATTTTTGTGTGTGTTTCAAGTCTAAAATCCCGCCCATTCTTATTTGTGCTGTATGTCCACCTTCCAGAGTCCAATGAAAATGCGTGTGGATAATATTTATGTGAGGCACAGTAATTTGATGTTAGAGGTTGGTACTTTTGGCGTCGTGCCGATGACGGCCCGCAATCAGAGCCTGACATCTTTTCTTGCGTGCTACGAAATCGCTCCGCCGACCTTTCTCGTTTGCATGCCCGCCATCTTCCTTTGGAAAATGGCGCAGGTTGCGATGGTTTGATGTTTACCCGGCGGCCATTTTGTGCAATTTTCTAAGAAGGTGGAGAAAGAGCAAAAGGACAAATTTGGATGCCGGAGTTGTCACAATGGCCGCTTTGTGAACAAACCATTGCGTGCATGCGGAATGCCGTTCCGAGGTCGGCGTGCGCTGTGTTTTTTAAAGTTTGCCGCCTGCCTAACCCCGACTAACCCTGCCTCACATGAGGATAGCTCCCTCCTCCTGTGGTATGATGATTTGTGGTTTGCTAACTTACTAAAAAAAATGTCTTAACATGGAAGAAATTTGAATTAAATTGTTTAATCTTTTATCCATTTCTGACAAAATTCCCTTTCCAGCTAAAAGTTCAATGAAGATTCATTTGACAAAATATCCAAACAAACCCACTATCACTTCCATGTTTTTTCTTTGGATTCCAAAAAAGAAAATTCCACCTAACAAAATGGCGGGCGCCATGTTTCACTGCAGCCAGCGGGGACCAATCCCAGCCCTCCATTCCCAAGTCATCGCAAGGCCAGAGTGAAACATGGCGCCTGCCTCCACACAATCTAACCTTGTTCCTTTTGACCTAATGTTCTCCCCCATCCTCCCATCCTCCCCCAACCTAACCTCCCCCCTCCCTTCCCTCATCATCAGGACCACGATAAGACCCAAGACGAAGTCCTGAAACACCAGGCTAGCATTAGCGAGCTCAAGCGCTCTTTTATGGAGGCTCCGCCTCCTTCGCCTCCTCAGCACAACCTATGGGAGAAGCGCATCACTTCCTCTCCCGCCACCGCCACGCGCGGTCAGCAACTCGGACCGGTACGTCCCGCAAATATGTCGATTTAAACAAAAATATTTACTTTTTGGCGTCGTTCAAGTACCGTCAAAAATGTGGGAATCCAGGAACTCGAAATTTTTTTCGTGCGCTATTGACCGGGGCGCCGGCGACACGTATGTGTGTAATGCAGGTTTCCGCCACCGATGAAGCGGCGGCGTGCACGGCGGATAATGGCGACCGCAAAGAATCCACAAAGGTGCTCTAACTTTTTTTTTTCCCATCCAAAGCAGCTTCCCGTCGGCATGCCGTCTTTCACCAAAAGTGTCCAAATATTTGTCATGTCATGTCTTGCTTTTTTTTTTTAGATTGGACTTGGATGATTACATTTGTTTATGTGTCCCACACGCACGTGTGCACACCAGGGCTGCGATTTGTTTACGATTGGTCGCAGGAGCCCTAGTGTGCGCCTGGTTTTTGTCTCTGTGCATGACATGTTGCACGTGTGTTTGTTTAGACGGCCGAAGTTGAAATTGAAGAAACAGTCGTGGTTCAAGAGATTTCCACCAAAGGGAAGGGGGTGAACGTGGAAGAGGGGGCGGGGCAAAAGGACAAGATGACCACCACCATGAGCGTTTCCTCGGAGAGCGAAAGCGACGGAGAGGCCGAGTATCACCCCAACGTGCCCGTCTCCATCTCCCATACTGGAATCCCAGAGGAGGAAGAAGAAGTGGACAAGGATGACAGTCCAATGGAAGCAGAAGAACCCGCAGTCACGCCCAATGAAGCTTCTAACGGACCGTCCCACCACGAAGACCCATCGCAAGAACAAGCGCCCAAAGTGAATGGCGAGGCCTTGCTGGTGGATGCGCGTCCGCAGGTTATTTGTTGCTCGCAGGTAAAGTGGAGGGCGCTCACTTAGGGGTGGTTCAGGCCTCCGTTTTGCCAATGTTTTTCTTCCTTTGGGCCGTGGTTCTCCTTCCTTCCCGCTTTGGTGGCAATGTTTAGGTCCCATATGCATTCCCACACCCTTGTGCTATTGGAGCCAGCCTACGACATGATGGGATTATTATTATATTATCAATAGTGCTGTCTGAGTGCATTACTCATTGGGCCTTATGACTGTCAACATACATGCACTATATGAAGGATGCCCAATAAATAGCCATATTGTTATCGCTATATATCTCTTCATATTGGACTATTTTTAGCTTGAATTTTTTTTACTGTTTACTTTGTCTTGGGCTGGCTCTTTGTGAAATGTGCTAGTGATTATTTAAATATCAAATCACTTCCCTTTCAATAGGATGAATGCTACTCTCGGAGGAATAGAAAATATGGCTTCCATATACAATAACCCAACTAAAATAACTAACTAGTAGGAATCAATATCAATAGATACAATTTCACTGTGTGGCTATAGAAATTGGCTCCCACTTGTAATAAACTGGGTTCTAGTACATATTGAAGTGGAAGTGTCCCGTCCAAATGTTTATTCTACTTAACGAATGTGAACTTTTTAAAATGCATTAACCCTCCTCAAATCTTTCTGTCACCCCTTAACAAGCCCCCGGTGGTAAAGACAGAAATGGTGACAATATCGGACACGTTTGCGGCGCAAAAGACGGAGATCGCGACCAAGGAAGTGCCCATCGTGCACACGGAAACCAAGACCATCACGTACGAGGCCGCACAGGTGCTCATCCCGAGGCGCTCCGATCCGTCATTCATCTACCTAACTGCTCATTTTTTTTTCCTCCCGAGAAAGCCAAGCACGGACATTCCATCCTTCTTTCCCGGGAACTCGAAAATTGGCTCATTTATTAATCAATTTTTTTGTGCTTTTTTCCAGCTGGACGGAAGCGGGGACGGAGAGCCCGGCGTCCTGATGACGGCTCAGACCATCACCTCGGAATCGCTGTGCACCACCACCACCACGCACATCACCAAGGTAAGAAGCGAGTGTGTGTGTTTTGCCGATCTGACCTAATTCTCACGTTTTACGTGTTGGCAGACATTAAAAGGAGGCCTGTCGGAGACCAGGATCGAAAAGCGCATCGTCATCACCGGAGACTGCGATATCGACCATGACGAGGTCAGTTATTAATTCATTTGCGTGACCACAGCTTGCCAAGATCTGCACGGATCTCCCCTCCGCTGCTTTCTTATTCCTTGACCAAATGTAAGCGCCATTTGACGCTTTACATTTATTTCCACTTCATTTTAATTTGGATTTTCGTTTATTTTGAAAAGCAAATGTCAACGCCTGCCAGTGGTGGGACATTTGGGCTTCCTTGTGATTTTCTGTTCTTTTTTTTTTTTCTTTTTATTTCTTTTTTCCCACCTCACTTTGTTCCATCCGCTTGGGTTTGCCACCCCGCCTGCTTCATGTTCGCCGCCACGCTACGGCAGGCTCTGGCCCAGGCCATTAAGGAGGCCAAAGAGCAACATCCTGACATGTCTGTCACCAGAGTGGTGGTTCATAAAGAGACCGAGTTGGCCGAAGAGGAGGATTAACATGACCCAGGTATTTGTTATAATAGTAAGTTTCTTGTTGTTGTTGTTTTGAATTGAAAAAAAAACATGCAATTTGTCCTAGCCGCAATTCCCATCATGTCAATACAAAAAAATGTCTATCACTGCCCTCCTGTGGACAAAGTATGTATAGCAGCAGATTAATTAGATAAATAGACTTTTTCCTGCCCTTGTTCAATATTTCTATTAACCTTTCTTCCTGCCTTCTTTTGCAGATCTGATAAGTCCTTGAGAGGTGTTTTGACATTCACCAACCCACGCGACCAATCTCTTTAACCGTGACTGACTGCAGAGGCTCCGGAAGAAAGAAGACCAAGTCTCTCCAACCACCATAAAAACAAAACAACAATCAGGTACATAATACACTGAGGGAGCAAAAGAACCACATTGTTAGCTTAACATTTGTAGCATGTTTTTACTTCATTGTTGTTTTCCCGGAATAGTGCTTTTTTCTCTCTTATTTTGCGGCGTAAAAGAAGCAATGCTTAAAAGAGAAAGTGGAAGATGTATTATTTTGACTGCGATACACGTTTGTCAAAGTAGACACTGAAGTTTTTGGGAAAGTTTTGTGAAGTGGTGGGGATACTAAATAGCCTAACAAAATATAAATTCTCACTGGAAGTCAAAATAAATGAAATAAAAACTGTTATGCTTATAATAGAAGAAGGTTCCCCACCCTTGAACTAATGTGATAAAAGTGCAGCTTCTTAACCCAAAAACACTTACAAACTAATGGTACAAAAGTAAACATATTTTCTTGACATTCCGTTTTTTTCTGATTTTCAGTCCGCACAAAAAGACAAAAAAAATGCTTGATCAAAAGCTTTCAATTTGTTATTTTATACTAAATGTGAAGGAGTTAAAGCTAAAAAAAACACAAAGGTTACACAGTCATTCCTGTTTTGGGGAAGAGTTAACTGGGAGAAAAAAAAGATTTTTAAATGTGAAACCACTCGTTCCGACAAAAAAATTGTAGCAATGCTTGCAAATGTATAGTTGACAATCTTCACTCAATTCAGTTTTTAATAGGTTAGGTTTCTATTTTAAGATGGCTAAGAGTGCAGTTCTTCATTTTAGCAGCGACATTTTGAAAAAAAACAACATTCCATCTTACCACTACATTCCAAATTCAGTCTTTTTTACGCATGTGTCACCACTGTAGATTTATCTGCCCACATGTCATTTTCTATGTGAATATGGTCCAATTATTTTCATATTTGTAATGTGGACTTTTATTTTAGGGGGCCATGAAACACCAGTACAAATGTTTCACAAAAAAAAACTGCAGTGTATAATGGAGCAACGGGGCTGCAAAGTCACTCCTGGGAATTTTTCTTTTAGAAATATATATTTGTGATCCAAACCAGCTGCAGCATCTTTTCTATTTTCCACAAAAAGTCCAGAAAATCCAAGTAAAAAAAAAAAAAATCAACAGGCGGCCCCATTGCTCCCTTGTTGTCCAGGTTCTTTCTATCTTAGCCACTTAATTGTTCTGTATCAAACACACACACACACACACACCAAACAAAAAGTCCCTGTTAACACTTCAAATAAAAGATTGTAATACTCTGATTTTTGGGGTCTTTCTGTAGTTCCTAGCTCTTCTCCTGGATCTGACTGTAGGTGGCGCTGTGGTTTTGGGAAAATACTGCCAGCTCTGCCTCCACTGCAAAAGAAATTATATTATTTATAATGCATATCCATCTGTCATACTTTGTTGTAAATTGTGTATACTTTTATATTTGACATTGTAATATTTATTCACCTCAATATGGGACTCAAATCTTTCACTTAAAATGTTCCACATTAAGATACAGCCATGACC
The DNA here is from genome assembly GCF_051989575.1 of Stigmatopora nigra. NCBI lineage: Eukaryota > Metazoa > Chordata > Actinopteri > Syngnathiformes > Syngnathidae > Stigmatopora > Stigmatopora nigra. The sequence goes on along the minus strand of NC_135509.1, from coordinate 1,763,907 downwards.
CAACATGAAGTAAGTAATGTTTATATGATAATATAACTGTTTGTTTGCATAAATGTGAGGCTTTTTGTCTTTTAAGTGAGTTTCAATCAGCAGTGATCTACTTCGACTCCAAGAAGTATTGTAAGTTCAATTTAAATACACAAATGTACTCTATTTACTGTATAATATCAATGTTCTGCCATTTTTTTTAGCATAGTGTGTATTCAAAGGCATACATTACCTTAATAATGTCTTTGAACAAATGTTAAACATGTTACAATTGTGCAAAATATGACCTTTAAAGCCATGAAATTATGAATGAGTGGACTATTTTAACTGATAATTTGCATAGTTGCCCAATCATCATGGTCATTGTTCTTCCAAATCATCAAGTCAGAAGGCCTTTGCAACAACACTACATGGAGAAAAAAAATGGAAGACTTCCATCCTTACCCTGCTTGAGTTTCCAGAGGCTGTAGACCACCAGTTGAAATAAAAGCACAAAGGTGGGCAGGAATAGGACCAGACCAAAGCAGACTGGTAGGAAGCCATCCATTTCTTTGTCTGTTTTTGTGACTGAAGGCCTCAGGAGGAGAGCCAGGCTGGCCCAGATCCCACTGAGAATCTCCATCACATTCCTTCTTGGTGGACAACAAACGTAGGCGGACCAAAGAGATCGAATCAAGTAAGTAAAATACAACAGTCCAGATAAAACAAATTAACTAGAAATTGATATGAAGTCTATCAAGGCAAAAGAGGATTTCCAACAAATTAAGGCACAAAATGTCTGCTGTCGAGCCTCATATCGGCTCAACTCAAAAGTAGTTTCCTAAAAGTTCCCCAAATACTCACGTGGCTTAGCAACAGCCCTTAAAATATTAACACTATCGTCCGTCGTTGAAGTATAACCATTTATTCCGCTTTTTAATCCATTTAAACATCTCTTGTTGTCGTCGTCGATGATAATGATATGAACTTTGTTCTTTTTCAGCCTTGTGATTGCTAAGCAGATTACTTGCGCATGTGTGTTGACCCACAGGTCATTGCCGTCTGCATAGAAACCAATCCTGTTACTCCTCGTGTGTGTCCTCCTCTAATCAATGCAACAAATATTGAGTTTCCATCTTATGTGACTATACTAGCATAGCGCTAATATCTCTATCCCATCACGCTGTGCTATTAAATCCCTCTTAATAACCGCCTCATTTGCACACAGGTTTTCCCAGCAGCAGACTAATCAATTGTTTACCGTGGCAAAGTGGCCAAAGGTGAATACTCAAAAGTGTGCATGGCTCGCTGATTGATTACCTTTGGCGATGACTAGCTCGTTATTTTAACGCCGCGCTCCGATCAATGGCGGTTTGCGCCAGTGTGAAAACGCGTGGGCGCTACGCCCAAGCTGTGAGAACAGACTTTTTTATCGATTGTACACAACTGTTATGAGGCTAACTACACTTTTTTTTCACACGCTAGCCAGAAAAACAAGTTCATATTGTTTGTGTTTGTAAAATGGCGGCTATTACTAGTGGATAATAAGCATAATAATAATAAAAAAGGCCGTCAACAGCCCTCAATTATGATTCTTTTACTACTTCTAGGGATTGGATGAATACCCGCCGAGTGGAATGACATGAAAAGACACTTAATCTGTGTTGATGGATTCAACCAATAATGCCCTCTGCTTTACACATGATTACTTGCACCTGATTATCGCCTGACTTTAATTACTTTAGCGTCCTTCTCGTACACGTCGCCCCCGGGGGACTTTACGTTTTAATCATCCGCTGCCAAGACTTCGTTTGCGGACACCTTACTTTAACGTGAATTTTTTTTTTTAATTAACCCGCAGCCGGCAAACGAGATGTAGATTCGCATTGTTGCTTTTTGCCTGGTAGTTGTCATGGTAACACCCCCTGGCCTTTTCAGCTTAAGATTCACCAAGGGTCGCCCGCGATGCTCGTTACCATGCCGACAGGGGGGCTTTTCCGCGTTATCTTTTTTTTTTTTTTTAATTAAATGCCCACGTTATGTAACAGGTGTGGCATTTAGTCGAAAACGGCAATCGAGTGGAGTGGAAAACAGACTTTTATGTCTTAACTTTTTAGTTAAAATGGATTGGACGTCAAAGCAGTCAAAAAGGAACACTCCCAAATATAGATACAATTCCCAGAATAAAATGTATGTGCCACATTTATGTGAATTTTTCTTAATTTGTCTTTTTCTCCCAATTTATTGCAGTTTGTTTTAAGTGATGCCTTCCAGCCCCTCCTACTTCATCTGGATTGGACTTCTATTTCCGTCAATAGCAACCAAAAAGTTAAGGTAGGTGACATAACAACATAATAAGTATTTTATTTCATTTAGAATTTTTTTTTTTATTAAATTATTCGATGCTTTTTAAAATTTTAAAGGAGTCAGTTCACAAAAATGATATAGTCTTGTTTCCAGCCAGTTTTGCAAATGAGAGGCTGGTGTTAGCATGACAGAAGGATAGCGATTTATACGCCAGGAGACTCGACAGCGGGGTGAGGAAAGAATGTGGGTGGACGCGTGAGACACGCCGAGGGAAGGGAACCAAGAAAGAAAGAAAAACCCAGCTGGGGAAAAAAAGAAATGTCACAAATGACAACTCTCCTATCCCCAATCAAATCCATTCGGGCAAAATTCGGACAAAATGGGCACAAGGGGTGATTTAATTGGCTCGTTGCGAGGGATGCGGGAGCCCTCCGCTTGATTGCTCCAGTGGGCCCATCAAGCCCGAAGCCACAGGAAGTCATGGGCGGGCTATACGACCGTCCAGTGAGTTGTTGACCTTTTGGGACTATGTTTTTTTTATTTTTTATCTTTCCCAGTGAGGCAGGGGGTCCAGAAGAGAGCCCAAATGGTCGTCATGGCAACCTACCTAGCACCCAGACAGAAAGAACATACAACTCTTCAGGGGTCTTGGACTAAGCCCCTTAACTCGTATTGACGCCGTGTCAAAATCAATGACATCAATGGCTGTCATTGATGTCAGAATCAATGACATCAATGACTCATTGATTTTCTCTTAACGTGGCTATAAATACGCCATCAAATGATTTTAGCGACGGCTTCTCTTCCGGCCCGACCCGAGAGAGAGTGGCTGTCCGTCGCCGCGGCGACGTGCGCGTAGGCACGATAGGCACCTGCCCGCTGACGAACTTGGCCGCCATTTGCGTATTCTTCACATCTTGTTTTTTTTTTCCCCATTTGCTTTGAAAAGGGAAAGTGACGTCATTCCGCTGGAGAAAAAAAGTCTTCTCCTTGTACTATACGTTCCAACTTGAAAATAGAGCGGCGGTAATGGCCTGTTTCTATGGTGACGTGGATGGCGTCACCTTTTCAAGCTGTTGAAGATTTTGCCATAACTAAACTACTCTTAAACCCTTAAAAAGCACTTTGATGATAACCTTACTGAAATTACAGATGTCATTTTGTTTTATTAATACTCTAGAAAAATGCTTCTTTCAGGAGCTGTCATCAAACCCAAACCTTGACCAAGTTCTTCATTTTTTTTGTTTCAGAAATCATCCCAAATGGACAAGCAAGTTCTCAAAAGCGACTTTCCGAGCTTCCCCGCTTCATGGCCCCGCCTCCAGAGTCTTCGTGCTCGAAACTTAGATTGTTATGCGAGCGAGAAATCATCAGCAGCTTCTCCCGCTTGCTATAGTCCCGCCTAGCGGCGGCCGGAAGCCCCTCCCCACGGTCCTCCAGCCGAGTGTAGCCCTTGATGCTCCGGCTGCTATTGCTGCGGTCCAGGCGCGGCCAGCTGGGGTGCTTACGCTGATCGCGATGCACGCTCAGCACGCTAGGCTGGCGCTCCAAATCCAACGATTTGGAGTGGCCGCCCAGCGCGTGCAAGGAGGAGTCGGAACCAAAGTCGGAACGGGCCGCGCCGGGCGAGAGCCAGCACACCGGGCAGGGGGACGGCGCCAAGGAGGAACCGGACGAAGTCGAGGAGGCGGAGTTACTCCGATGCAAGCGAGGTGATTTCGAAGCTTTGGCCAGGCTAGCCACCGGGACCGCCAAGGACGCCGGCGCCGCCAAGCCAGAGGGCCGTAAACTCAAACCCTCGTCCCCACGGCGACCCCCTCTGTCCTCCTCGGTGATGGCTTCCATCTCCGGCTCGTCGATGACGCAGTTGTTGAGTTTGATGACGGGAAGCGTGAAGGCCGAGATGGAAGACGACACGATGGAGCGGGCGCGGTGGCCGCCCCTCTCCGGCGCCGCGCCCTGGGACGGCGAGCGGTCCTTGTAGAGCGGCGCCAGCAGCCCGGCAAAGGCGCAGTCCGAGCGGTCTCGGAGGAGGGCCTCTTCCTCTGGGGAGGCGGCCCAAGAGGAGAAGGCCAAGGCGGGGTCGTCGTCGCCGTAGTTACGGGGATCCTCTCTTGCATAGTTGTGCTGAAACTGAAGTTTTTGTTCCTTCTGTCGCAGGCGCTGGATGTCGATGACCGTGGAGTACATGTCCCGCATGTGGATGATCTACAAAACACATTTGAGGATCTGTCAATTCCAAGTCCTGACTACCACTTAAAGTATACAGTTACTGCGAAAAACCTCAGCAGCTTAACTCACCTTTGTTTCTCTGTCTCTGTTCTCATGAAGGATAGCATTAGCACAGATGAATATGAAAATCCCGATGCCCATGGTGAAAGGCCCGAACATCTTCATCTTCTCCGAGTGGCGATGCCGTTCCAGGAAGCGGGTGAGGACGCCTCCTGGCTGACCTACACACAAAAAAACACAAAGTTGGAGAAATCACATTCATTTTATTAAAATGGCTGTCCTTTTCAGGTTACCTTCCAAGGTGGAGTTCACGGAAGATCGTCCTCCGCCGGGCGGGCTCTGAGATGGCGGCCAGTAGCCCAAGGTGGCCATGGCGATCCCCGCGGCCAGAACCAGGAGACCCAGGAGGAGGAAAAAGCCCGAGGCGGAGTTGAGGCGTAGGCGACCGCGCACCACCACTACGTCAGTGCGCCGCTTTCGTTTCCTAGGGAAACAACGTGCAAGGTGGGCTTGTAAAAATACAATGTAATTGCGTCTTGTTTTATTTAAAAAAAAAATAGAAATATATACACGCTGTCTAACCTCGGAGCTCCTTCTTGAGGACCGTCGGCCAAACCCGGCGCCGGCGTGGGCCGCTGCTGCGAACGGGCCGAATCCTGGCGCTTTAGCTTAGCCAAACCCGTTAGCACGCCCGCCGCGGCCGTCATGCTTTAACCTAGCGCAAGAGAAATCAGTTTACCAGTCAAATCAAGCATGGAAATTCCTCCCGTTTTACCCAAGCAGATCCGCCATGTTTTTGTTTACATATCGATGGCGGCGTTCCCATGAGTCATCGCCGCCAGCCGGCCTAGCGTCCGCGAGGAGCCAGACGGAGTTTAAAGCAAACAGCCGTCTATTTTTAGGGGCCCTTATTTGCGTTGAAATGCATTTCATGGTGCCTTTGAAGCGCTAAGGAGATTAGCGCCACAGGGGCAGCCATTTTGTGCCCACCCGGCCTGACCTTCATCCATTTAATATATATTTAATCCGCTTTTTAATGTAATCAGACCTCTTCTCTTTTTGAGCCATCTAATTCCAGATGGATAAGTGATAAAGTCATTTGGATTCAGGGTCACACAGACACGCGTCCAAATCCCCACCGAAGGAACTTTAAATAGCTGCGGACGTCTATCACCGTCGTGCACGTCCTCCTCCCGTCTGGGTTTTTAATGGCTTTTATCCACAGATGGCCAATCACACGAGGGGGCTTCTTTTCACTGGCGCCGCTCTTACGACGTGATGTTCTGCTCTCCAAGAACGCGTCAAACACGACGACTGGGAGGGAGGACATTTGCCTTGGCGGAGGAGAACGTTCAAGACAGTAAACCACAGTAAAAAAAAAAGATGTATATACATTATACATTATATATATATGTATAGGTTCCAATTTGTAGTCATACCTATTCAACCTGATTTTAAAAATATATATACATTTTGGTAGTACATTTGAGAAATATGTTTATTGTAGAATTATAATTTCCACAGGATTTGTCATATAAAATGTGTATTTTCTAATAGTTTTTCTCCAATAGTCAGTATTTTCAAATCAAAATTTCTCCCAAATATTCCTATCACATTATGCTATCCATCACTTAGCATTTTTATATAGTCTTCCAACAAATGCCCCCCCTCCCTCCCCCAGCATCTCTATATATAGTCCTAAAAACTGAACATTTTTCTCTCTGTAGGGGTGCTCTGAAAAATTCATAAGCCCTCATCTCCAATTACGTCAGACGCCAATGCAGTGTGACATCATCGCGGCGAGACATTGCGCAATGACTCCTTTAAGCCAAGCCAGCCTTCAATAGGTAATGACCTTTTTTTTTCCTTTTTTTCACCCTTTTTTTGCATTGACTGAAATTCCACGAACTTGTTGACTAATAACACATGACGCATCCTCACGTTTGCTGCTGCTAGGTGCTGCGTTTCCATGGCGACAGCCAGCTGTGAGCACAGGTATGCCATTAACACCGTGACATTGAATGGAGGGATCTTTGTGTTCTCTCTGTCAGAATCGGAGGGAAAAACACACTTTCTGCAAAGATTGGCTTAACTGACATTTTCAGTGCCAATCATAAACTGTCAATCATTTATTATCACCTTAACAATACCACACAAAAGGATGTTATTTCTCATTTCATCATCCAATCTTGATTCTATTCGCGTTTTTTTGCGACTTGGTTGTAGTACATTTGAACTCCTCAAACTGCGAATTTATGAGGGAAACCTTTTCCTTTTTATCTTTTTTTGTAGGTTCCACTATAGTAAAGAACATTCCTTTCATCAAGGTAAGCACAATTTAAAAGCGTAGCCATCACAAATTCTTTTTCTAACGAGTTGGGTAAATATTGCCACCGAACAGTGAGAAATAATTAATAGGCTTTTTAGTCTTTCATCCAATATTGAAGAACTGTGGATTAAATATGCATATGCTGTGCTAGGAGATGAAGTATGTTGCATGCTTTTCTACATTGTTTCATTTGTGGGGAAGTAGAGAACCAGGGAACTGGGGCACACATTTTATTCTTAACTCATTCAGCGCCATTGACTGTGCTAGATGTCCAATTATCTTATTCAAAAGGACATTAGTTTGTTTTTATGTAATTATATATCATTAAGGGCTGATTAATGAGAGATAGAAAAATATTTACAAACTTTGTTGAACATTTAACACATTTTTTAAAAAACATTAATCACCTTGATTAAAGCTAAAAATGATTTTAATGAGCCTTTTGTCTCCCATCCATAGGAAAGCATCTCACCTCTTAAAAATCCAGCTCTGGTCCCTGGAATAAATCCATCTTCCCCCTCTTGGTAAGAAGCAGCAGCAGTCTAATCTGTCTCCGTCTTTTTTCCTCTCTGGTCCGCTCTACTTCATCTTGCACGCTCCTTTCGTCTTGAGCTTTTGTCAAATCTCAAACTCCTTAAAGTGATGGCGCACGCGCTCCCCTGCGCAATCGCTGCCAGAGTTCAGCATCCAGATCTTTCTTTCCAAGTCCTCAGCGTCTGCAGCTCTAAAACGTCCATGCAAACTGTTGCAAGTGCTTCTTCTTCTTCTTCTGGCGCCGGTGCTTCCAAACAAGCGCATCCGTGTCCCTGAACATGTGTGTGCGTCAACAAAGGGGGAGGGACCGGGGGGGGAATCGCTCCTCGCCTGCCACCGCGTTTGCCTGGCAATTCAATTCGGCTAACGAGGCGTCTCTTTTACTTAGCGTCAAATGTCTGCCTCTATCGACTTCCTCATTAGTAGGTTGATTTGGGAATTTGAATCATCGTCGGGCAATTTTTAGATACCGAGAACCGAAAAAATGACTGGCAGGACAATAGCTTCATTCCAAAACAGGTAAAAACCCAACTACGACCACCGGGCTCCCCAAAAATCTCATCAGACACGATGAGCATACCTGTCAAAACATACAGATCTGCATAGAGACTGATAAGCCAATCAAATGTGAGATAAGCACCCATATTAAACAGCGAAAAAAATCATGTTGAATTGATGTTTTTGTACTTTTTCGACAGAACCTCCAAAGTCTTGTTTTTCTCCAAGAGATATCGTCAGGCAGCGAAATACTCACTGATGTGGGAATGCCGCTCATTTCCTGTGTTTAAACGCCAGCCAAGTGCAGCTTCTTTTGGCGTTAACGGGAGACGGCTTCCTTTCACTTGGACGCCGCGGTTGACATGACGACCCCCGTCCTTGGTAAAAAGCCACGCACTCGCCGACACGCTCCTTTGACTTCTAAAAATAACTGTGGGGACCGCACATAACGCAGCTGTGCTTGTTTCCATTCCCAGGGACAGAGTTCACCGAGGATCATCTTTGACGTATTGCCTGCCATCGACATTCATAGACATCCACAGACGTCTCATCCAAGGTATTGACATCTATCTCCATGAATGGCCCTAAAAGTATTTTTTTTCTGGTGGCACAACAACAAGGCACTGACAAAATGTTATTTTATGGGGTCAGAATATTTTTGTACTCTGTCTTAATTCTGAAATAGTTAAAAAAAATAATTAAATGCAATTTCACTTCTTTTGAGTCCAACAAAGTTCAGGATTTCCCCCATAAAATGTTAAATATTTACTTTAAAACTGTGATAAGTATCCTCATAATAATGTCAAGGTGAATAATCATTTCATATGCAGAGATATTAAACATTAGTAGTTTTCAATAGTACATTAAGTATACATCGTATCGTAATGGGGAAATGCAGTATAGTTGCTCCTGTTTGTGCAAGTAAGACTTTGGTTCCCTCTTCGGGCCAAATTGTGTAATGCACGCTATACGCAATACTTGCTTACACATATGAGAAAAAAAACAACCTCCAATCGTGTCACTTGTATCTCAAGGGAGCAAAATATAAGGAAATGCGTGAAACCGTTACTCTCCCAAAAAAATAAAAATAAAGCAATAAAGCACTAAGGCCCACGGGGCAAAATCCCTCTCAGGATTTTGCGCCGACTTCTTAGACGTAATCTTGTTTCTAATAATCCACTTGTTTCTCCCGCGCTCTCTTTCACCCAGACTTCAACCAACGACCACATGTATGTCCAAGGTGGCCTCTCCTACCCACAGCGCAACCATTCATGTTGTTTGACTACTGCTGCCGATGTTGTGGATTCACGCTCATCAAGCGACACGGGGCCGCCTCGCTCAAGACCGCGCCCAGTGACACCTGGGTAAGGATACGAAAAATTGCCTCATGTCATTACAGAACCGCACGCGGTGACTTAATGGCGGTAACAGGTGAAATTGAGCTCATTTCAAAATTAATTGCTACCGAAGTGGAGTCTCATCCGGAGAAGGAAATCAAGAAAACAGGGTTAGCTGATGACTTCAGAAGGGATAAGCCAATTAAAGGAAGCTCAACGGGGGTCCGCCTCCGGACATCAATGTCCACGCTGCCACTAGAAATTTTCTTTACATAAAAAAATCCACCATTTTTGGCTGTCAGAGATTGCTAGCACTTTTCTGCTCCAATATTTGTTCATTAAAGTATTTTTTTTTGTTGTGGTTTCTTCTCAGGTGGTTCTCCAGAATCTGTTGATGTGTATGGTCTGCTTCTACTCGCTCTACTACATGGTGGTTAGCGCTTGCATCGGGATACTCAGGTACTCCAGCAATCTAATCAGAGCCTGCTATGTTCAGATAGCCGCGGGCTATGCTAAAATTAGCGGGAGACTCGTGGGAAATCCTGCTTCAGAATGACTTAGAAATTAGCATCTTTATGCTAATAGGGGTAAACTGGGGCTTTACAAAAAAAGGTGAATTTTTTTTTTTTTTTTTTTGCTAAATTCCTTTTTGTTTTTTTTAAATGTCAGGATGGCTATTTCATCATGAGTTGCTGTTTTTTAGGGTTCATGAAATCAACAGTCTACTGGCACCATTTGACTACACCACACAACCATCATGGCAGAACCCCAAATTCCTGGGTGAGTCATCTCAGTGCCACAGAAACCTCAAACCAAGTACATAATTCCTGTAAAAGCACGTATTTGGCACCGACCAAACGAGTTGAAGAACATGGGTTTCCCCACAGTGGGCGTCATTTCCACAGAGGTCACATACGTTCTGGGAGGACTGGTGTTCGCCTGGATTGTGGAGGAGTGGGTTTGGGACTACGCCATCACCGTTACGCTCCTCCACGTGGCCATGACTGTTGCAGGTAAAAAAAAAAACGTCTTTGACTAATAGTCTATTTTTATTTAGTTTTTTCCCTTTTATTTCTACAGTGATGTCAGATTTCCCCTCAACGGAGCATTGGTGGATCGCACTGGGTCAGAATATATTACATTATTTTGAATTACCAATCCCTTTTTTATATACTTTAACTGTCTTCTTGTCCTCTACAGGTTCTGGTTTAGTGATGATGATTTTTGGAGGGCAGGTTCTGGCTTATAAACTTTTCAGGAATAATTTTGTTTCGCCGGCCGAGCTGCAGAACTTCTGATTGGTACTCAAGAAACTTCATGGGAAGATTGACAGTCTTTCTAACTTGTTTTTGTAAAACAAACAACATAGCTTATGTCAAGTCGTATTTCCCTCTTGTACAAATAACCCATTGTTTATGTTAAAAATAATGTGCAGCTACTGTGTATTTTTATTGAATTGTTTCTTAAACTCTTCCATTTTAGCCGTTGGTTACACATTAAATTCTGAAAGCAAATGCATGCATTGATAATATTTGGTGGTTTTTATTCAGGTAGGTTGAAACAGGAGATATCTCCATATTTTAAGGAGAATACAAGTAAGTCACAATATTTCTGTTAAATGGATTGACTTTTAAAGAGAACTCCACTGTGACGGTTGTGTCCCTTTTTTACTGATCTTTTTGCAGAGGCTTGAACGCACCATTTTTCCCCTTTTGTGCAGGTGCTCACGAGTCTACGGTGAACTCGGTATTAACTTCATTAAAGTGAAAGCAAGAAAGAAAAAAAAAAAGACTTTTCTAAGTTAACTGTAAGATGTCAGTTAACGGACTACAAAAGAGACTCCAGCAGGTTGTTGCCCGAAATCTTGTAAGTAGTCGTCGGCAAATTCGCTAATTGCTAACCAATCTAAATTGGCTTGGATTAATTCATATTTTTAAATATGAACAATCTGAATATTCACATTTTTACCAAACGAAGTAAAGTTATATAAATGTATGGCTACCATAACGGCAGTTTAAATTGTTTAAAGCCAGTTGAAGCTGCCATTTTGTACATAATTGATGCCATCTCTGCCTGTATTTAAATGATTTTAAAAAATTGATTTCTTAACTTCTCAAGGCAGAATACCATCTCAAGGTCCCCAGTAATTGTAGATAAGGAAAGTAAAATAATTTTGGTGTATTTTTAATGTTACTAATTGTGTTAAAAATCTCTTTTTAGAGTCCATTTGACCAGCTAGAGCAGCAGATGGAGGACATTTTGGGGAATCGAGGGGTCCTCAAAGAAGTAGTCCTGGCTGGAAATGGCCCCCTTGTGTTTAAAAGTGCTACTGTATTGGGTAATTATAAATTTTTCATTGAATTAAACTATAAACATCCAATTCATGATTCCTTGCTGTCTTTCTTCTCAGCACATTACTCCGGCTTTTTGGAATACTCGGACCTGCCGTTCGAGACCACCACTCATTTGAAGTATCCTCGATTATTAAAGCTGGGCCGAGGTGAGAATAGAAAGAATGTGAACGTGTCTTTTTGGAGACTAACAATTTGTTTTGGATTCCAAAACAGACGTGACGCTGCCGGGAATGGAGCTGGGCCTTCTTTCCATGAGGAAAGGCGAGTGCTCTCGCTTCCTGCTGCAGCCGCGCTACGCCTACGGAGACATGGGCTGCCCGCCGCTCATCACGGCCGCGGCCCGCGTTTTGTTCGAGATCCAGATCGTCGACGTGCTGGACTTGGAATTAGTGGACAAGTTGGTCCAAATGACTGCCGTGAGGGAGCATCCACAGCAACAAAACCTTCGTTTAACGTGTCTAAATTAGGTTTTTGTCTTCAGGAGGAACAAAACGAGATTCCCTTGTCCAAACTGATGGAAGCCGCGGACGCGCTCCGCACTTTGGGCAACAGATCCTTCGGGCTGAGTCGCTATGAAAAAGCCAAGGAGGATTACAAGAAGGTAACAGTGACAAGCCCACTCTTTTTTTTCAAGTACTGACTCTCCCTTTATTTCTCTTTGACAACAGGCACTGGAATTGCTGAGAAACAGAGTGATGCACGACAGCAATGAACTTAAGACCGTCCAGGTGGCGCTGTTGCCGCTTTACCTCAATCTGGCCATCACTGCTTTGCGTCTGAAAAATCAGCAGAAAGCGCTCAAATACGCCAAAAGCGCCCTGGACATCGACTCTAGCAACCCCAAGGCGCTCTACCGCTGCGCACAGGTCGGTCTCACGTCACATTTATTTATTTTTTTGGACAAAAGGCAGCACGTGAGCACATTGTCGTAAACAACAGGCGTACTTGGCGATGCGGGACTACGAGAGCGCTCACCAATGTCTCGTCAAGGCCCAAGCTAGGAAGCCGTTTGACGACGACCTCAATGACCTTCTGAAGTGGGTTGGCCTGTGAGTAGATAGCCAAGCGCCTGTGTAAAAAATAATAATTAAATAACATGGCTGTACTTTTTATCTCAGGTGCCGCAAGAGAAATTTGGACAAAGAAAAGAATTTCTGCGCCAAAATGTTTCCAGGCTTTCAGGGAGAATGGTAATGTATAAACAAAATGTTTTGTACAAAAATAGGCATTGGGAAAAAGTCAACTACTCAAAATTGTTGGCAATTTATTTTCAGATGATCTGAGTGAGTAAGGAGCATCCATCAATCCGCAGTGCAACCATGAGGTTATGTCGTTGAAATGTATGTTCTTGTTGATTTTTCAACTTCATTCATTTTCTGTCACATTGTTTCTTTCATTTTGTCTCTGCTGCACTCAGCAATAAATCTTCATTTGCTACCTGTGTTGTAAACAATTAGCTTCTTCACGTCTTATTTTGGTTACGCTAGCTTTTGCTATCAACTCTGTGCACTTCCCCACCACTTAGCCTGCTTCTTAATGGCTACATAAAGATGGAAGACAGCGATGAGTGGTAAGTTGAAAGGAAGGATGGCACAGGATCGGAAAAAGGGGGAGGGGCAAGAAGCGGGACAATCTGATTGACCTCTTTGGCTAATCGACTTGCCTCCCTGTGTGTGTGTATGTGTGTCAATGTGTGTGTGTGTGTGTGTTGACATCATCCCCGAGCACATGGTGAGAAGGTCGCCCGTGGCGAGGAAGACGGCACGCTTGGACATAACATGGTCCCCAAACTGGCTTTCTACCTTCACCTCAGGTAAGAAATACTTTTGTTCTACCTGGATCCGCATTAGAATTGTTTCTTAAGTAACATTCAAGTACGCACTTTTGGTTAGCTGACAAATGGAAAAATGTGTTTAAAAATTGGGGTCCATTTCGTCACTCGTTACCTAATATGGCTGTGAGCATCGCAAGGCGTTTTTAGGTACACTAGATTTTGTATTTTCGCCTCCTAAAGATTTTCCGAGGAATTGAGGAATAACAATTTGATTTATTTTAAGTACACGGTAAAGTTAGCAGAAAATATTGACTGTTAAGATGCTCAATTAATTAAAATAAAGAAAAATATTAATGTTGAATTATTTGGAAATATGTAATAAGTGTTAATTAAACGATATTCTTAAAAAGTACAGTATGTAGTACATATATATTTGAAATGATTTTTTAATGTAGAGAAATCCTACACTTAAATGCGTCACTAAACACATCATATGCTCTCCCTGATCATTCATTGGTCAAAATGTTAAATAAGGAAGTTAACTCCAGCGGAAAAGTGGCAAAACTACAAAAATATATATTTATCGATTACATTCTCAATTACCCAGCTATTATTTAATTATTTGACAAAACAACCCATTATATTATTTTTACTGACTGTTCGTAAAGTAAAAAAGGCGTGCGTTACTTTTAGCATCATTACCAGTCTTGGACTCTAGGGGTCGTCGCGACTTGAAACATGTCCCCTGTCCTCCCAACCAATCGCGCTTTGCTATGCCGTCACTGATCACACCCACGTCGCGACGACACACTTGAATTCTAGCGGAAGACGTTCAAGGCAGGAAAAAAGTTGCACCATGAGTCGGTAGCGTCTAGCAACCAGCGGCGTACACTCGCAATGGAGCGCCGCGTGGACGCCACATTGTCCTTCAAATAGAAACGAAAGGCGGCAGCGGGGTGAAATATGAGTCGGCAGCAGGAGGCCCAGGGAGTGGTCTTGACGGGTTACCACAGCAACGCCGAACTCTTGTCGCAACCTGGACTGGCCGTTGGGTGCCCTACAGGTCTGGAGCAAGACCCCCAAGCAGCCAGGTGGGAATCCCGCCGGCTAAAATCATACTTCTAAAACTTAAGCACCCCCATTCTGACTTGTGTTGCCCCATTCAGTATCAGTTTGACTGCAGTAATGTGTTCAAAGTTGTTTATAGCCTCGGGATGTGCATTTTTGGGAGGGAAATGTATGACGTCATAAGACGTCCAATTCGTTTAAACTGGGTTGCCAGGTTCAAATAGTTTAGACGTCTATTGCCGTCAATGTCATGGACCCAAACTTACTGATTCAGGGTTTACACCAGTTTATCTGCTCAGTGCAAGGAGGGATGCCCAACATGTTTTTGGGGGTAGAAATAAGTACAAATGAAAAGTTAAGCTGACAGGAATTTAAACATTATTTTAACCCATTCAGAACAGCAATGGACGTCCAATCCAATCTCAAGCAGTCCGGGTCCAAGGTCGCGTGTCAAGCTGTTAAATGAGTAACAACCCCGCTGTAGATGTGTGACATATGTTGTCATTCCAAAACAAAATAGCCTTAAAGAAACGTCACAATTCCTCAAAAAACATTTGCTGATCAATACCAGTCTGCCTTGAATGTCTTCTGCTTTTTCTATCTTCCTATTGTCACTGTCACATGATGAGGAACACGTGTTTTTTTGTTAAAGGACCCAAAATAGTCACTTGTAAAATAGACACCGATAAATTTAACTTAATTGGATCATCCCAAATGTCTAAAAATAAAAATAGATTGACTTTAACCCCCCAAAAATGGCTAGTGATAACTTGACCACATTTGAATGTTTGAACAAAACAACAATAAAACCATGCTAGCTCTAGTATTGTTGCATTTGTTTCAGATGACCAGACCGCCCCCACAAAGCAGGAAAAAAAAAACATGGCATCACATTGCAGCCTTTGTGTGGCTTCCCACAACAAAGTGTGTGCGCTGGCCACACGCATGTTTGTGCGTCCTATTTTCACATTCATTGTCTCTTCTTGCTCGGCAGAAAATTGCAGCTGTCCCAAGGAAATGCTATCCACTTCCATGGACTAAAAAAAAACATTGAATTAACATGCCATGAGTTTTCCTTCCATAGGAAATGACGTCATCGCCATAACCAGGTCAGATTGTAATGGCCCAATTCCCCAAATATTTATTTTCATTTTTTGTAAATATTTAAATTATTCCTCCAGCCTGCTTTCTCAGCTGGTGTATTTTCTGCACTATAAGGCGTAACATGTTAATTTGCTGCCAAGGTACCCTCGAGCCTAGACGTGCACTGGAGTAAGTGTCAAGCTTCACTTCCCGTTTGCAGCTGCCCGTGCGCGCGGGTGATCAAAAGTGAGACAAAGCATTGGCGATGGCGCAACGTGTCCCCGCTGCGTCATAAAAATGACAAGGGCGCAATGTTCCTTCCTTGCAAGAACAGCCTCTTTTGTTTTTGCAAAATTATGTGCAAATGAATGGGAAAAAAATACAAAAGTTTGACTGCCATAATTTGTCACATTGACTTTTTTTGTCAATTTATTCATTTAAATTCACCACCCAAAAATGTTTCATATTTCAACGTACAATTTATAACGCTGTCGTATGTCATTTTCTTGGGAACGCCCAAGGTGAGCGTGGCTTTTAATCGGGTTCAATCATTAACTCTCACTGTTTGCTCACGTGCTGATTTTTTTTCTTTCTTCTCAATTTGTCTCTGGCAGCCGGAGGACGGGACACTACAGCGTCCAGCAGAACCGCAATGCGCCGCCGCCCCCCGCCGTGGAAAACCAGCGTGGCCGGGTTTCCGTCTGCTCCGATTCGGGTAGCGCATCTCCGGCGCCACCTTCGTGTCAGCGTTGCAACTCTCAGGTACGCAAAAGGAAAAAATTTTTGCTCTCACGTCTCGCAGTTCTGGGGTCGTGGGTTCGATCCCAGGTCGGTCTGCACTATGAGTTTGCGTGGGTTTTCTCCGGGTACTCAGCTTTCCTCACAAATCCCCAAGACATGCATGCTGGTTGTTTTGCTCAGGATTCTTTGGATGAGTTGGAGATGGACGACTACTGGAAGGAGGTGGAGAACATCACTTGCTCTGTGGACAAGGCGGGGCACGAAGGAGCCAATGAGGAAGAGGAACAATTGAAACCTCCTGATGGTAGGATGCCTCCAACTATTTTAAGCTTCCTTGTGCCCTTGAGCAAACAAGTTCTTACTTCCTCTTACCACCTCTGGTCAAATGATGCTCTCTTTTTTTCAGAAGGCGAGCAGGAAGAAGCCTGGCTGACGGAGGCGGGCCTAGCCAGGCTTTTTGACGGTTCCATAGCAGCCGACCAGGAGCAGGTTTCCACCCATTGTCGTCACAAATGAATTATAATGACATGCCAATTAAGACACACTGTTTGTCTCCAGGAAGAAGACAACGCCGCCTTTTTGTCCACGCTGACCCGAGCGCAAGCGGCGGCGGTGGAGCGACGTTTGACCACGTTACAGCAGACGCTGAGGAGGCGGAATCGTCAGCAATTGCCCGATGTGCGGGATATATTTCGACCGCCCGAAAAGGTCAGTTAAAAAAAATAAAATAAATGGGACTCGGAATTGATCCCTGTGGCGCCTCAATTGTATTGAGAACAATTAATGTATCATTATTTAGCTTAGCTGAATTAGCAGTTTGTGTTCCATCCGTAAAAGCTTTTCTCAAAATGAATGACTCCACTCTATCACCCCCCAATGTCTCTAAAAGTTGTAAATGTCGTCTTTTAACAGAACAAAGAGCCACATGAGGTCCAAGAACGGAGCGAGAGCCCCCCAAGCGACGCCAGCTCAGCCGGTAACAACGCACTAATGCATTAGCGTCATTACTCAGCTACACACTCAAATGTTCCACCCATACATAAATCCTCCCTTCCACTCACTCGGCCTTGATGTAACGGCTTTTAACGGGAGGGGGGGTCATTCAAAAGCTTTCTGAGCCACTCCAACTTGTTAGCTAAACATCTGAAATGAGACACGTGTGCCTAAAATGTGCTTGAAATGTCCCGTTGTCGACAGAAGCGGAGACGGTGATGAACGTGGACGTGGCCTTTTCGGAGCAGGCGCTCACTTACAGGGAAGAGCGACCTCTCCTCGCTTTTCAAACCGGCCCCAACTCGCCGGATGATAAGTTACCGGTGAGACAAGTGCTTTGAAGACTGCTTGATCGTATCAAAACTTGTGAAAAGTGTGTCATATTTGAACTCAAAAGTGCCCTCCGGTGGTGGCAGAGGGTATTGCAGATGAATTACGAAAAGTTCATTAACAAAACAATAATAATACATCATATTGAAGGTAGACTATTTTATGAGGGTTAAATTTTAATTTTAAAAAAAAGAATTTCGAATTTGGATTGACTGCTTTTCTTTTTGCAGAACTTCAAGCTCCTGAAAGATAAAACTGGGCAAACCAGAGTTGGCCATTTGTCCTCACCAGACATGAAAAAGGTACCTCCCAAAAATGGAGCGCATTTAAACAGAATCCACATCACTATTTTACCCTCCGACCTCTCTGCAACAGGTCCGTCGGCTGGCCCTGGTGGAGATGACGGCTCTTTTTGACACCGCCGCCATCGACCTCAAGCAACAAAAGGCAGTCAAACTCAAAACCAAAGGTACCAACCAACCAATTCACCAATATCATCACCTCCCACTTGGATTCCTCTTTCCTAGAAAGCGGTCTATTTGGGGTTCCACTGGTCACATTACTGGATCAGGATCAAAGAAGGGCCCCTGGGACCAAAGTGCCTATCATCCTACAGAGGGTTAGCATGCTTCCTTAACATAATAATGACAGTAATTATCAAGCCAAATATATTGGAAAAGTTGATGTCGCTGACTCGGTCATTCTATGTTGTCCCCTCTTTAGCTCATCAGTCACATTGAAGAAGAAGGACTGGACACGGAAGGCCTGCTCAGGATCTCCGGCGCCGCCACTAGAGTCAAGGTAGAAAAGCGTCTTTTCCATTTTAGCCAACATAGAATAAAAAAGTCCACTCATGCCCCCCGCTTTTCCCACTCTTAGGCTCTGTGCCAGGAGCTGGAGTCCCGCTTCTATGACGGCACGTTTCCGTGGCAACAGCTAAAGCAGCATGACGCCGCCAACCTCCTGAAGCTGTTCATCAGGGAGCTGCCGCACCCCCTGCTCACCGTCGAGTACCTCAACGCCTTTGTCTCCGTCAACAGTAATGGAATTTATTATTTTTTTTAATAATGCATGACAGACATAAAAATGTTTGTACTTTTTCTACTATGTTAGAAAAGCTTAGCGACAGCCTTTTTTACACAGCACAAATACTCCATTGACGACCATAGACAATCATTTGGCAGCTATTATTAGGCTGTCGATTTATTTCTTTTTTCAAAATAAATGCTCTTCTTTTGCTAACTACCACAATGTATACTATGTCAACATTTCAAGAGCTGCCTACCAAGAAGCAGCAGTTGCAGGCTTTGAACCTACTGGTCCTCTTGTTACCCGAAGCCAATCGGGATAGTTTAAAGGTAAAAATCAAATTCACAATGTAAAAATAAAATAAAAGCTAAAGCATCATTTTTTTATTTTCCCTTAAACAGGCCTTGACAGAGTTCTTCCATCGTGTGATCGAGCACCAGGCCAAGAACAAAATGACCCTGAACAACGTGTCGGTCGTCATGGCGCCCAACATCTTCATGTTCAAGGGCTGCCGCTCAAAGGTCACGGAACAGCAAGAGCTGTCCATGGCCACCGGCACGGCCAACATCGTGCGGCTACTCATCCGATACCAGAACCTCCTGTGGACGGTAAGCACGCCAACTTCTCCACATCGGTCCTATTCCCTGACGGGGCCTTTTTCCATTCACGTGGCAGGTGCCCAAGTTCATCCTGACGCAGGTCCGGCAGCAAAACACGGAGAGCCAACGCAAGCAGAACAAAGAGCGAGCCATGAGAAAGTTGCTGAAGAAGATCACCGCGGACAAATTGCCCGACAGACCACTTCCCGAGGTAGCTAAAATAACATTCTCTCTTTTTGACCTTCTAAACTGACCCAAAATGGCGGTTAAAAACATCAAAATACCTTCCATTTGGGTTATTCCCAAGCAGGAAACCTCTCAAGGCTTCATCCGCGTCCACGCGCCACAGCTTAGCAAAGTATCCATGGCCTTGCAGCTAACCGAAGACCTCCAGGCATCTGAAGTCCTCACACGCTTTCTCAGCCAGGACAGGTTGCTACTCCACCAGACACGCCATTTTGGATCAACCACGCTCTGACATTTCTTTTTCCTTACTAGTTCCATGGCAGCCAAGAGAGAAGACCTGCGCCTCTACGAGATTGGCGGAAACATCAGTAAGTCCCAGGAATCTCGTACCATCTTTTTTTTTCGAGTTCTCACTAGCATCCGTCCGCAGAGGAGCGATGTCTGGATGGGGAAACCTTCATGAAGGACCTTTTTCAGCTAAACCCTGCAGCCGAGTGGGTCATCAAAACGGCACAGTGACACAGAAAAACTCGACGTTACGGCCTTTAAACCACCCAAAGTGTTCCTATCATATTCGTTTATATTAAGAAAAATGTCCATATGCTAACATAACCTGTGAAATGCTTCTATTTAAGCGAAAATGTAACCACTAACTACGTGAATGATCTCCGTAAAGATGTGAAGCCATGACCTGCGCAAACCAGTTAGCGGTGAGCTGTAAAAAAAAAAAAAGAGAGAGGTGGGTCTTGACAAATTATTTTATCCTCCAATATCTAATCCTGTGTTTTGTTACTTGATATGCAGCCTTCCTTGTGTATCACAGTGCAATTTTGGGGGGATTGTGTATAGTTTTAATAGCATGCTCCTTTATAACATGTTTTAAATGATGGAATAATGCCTTTTTCTTTTTAGGATTTCGAATCAATACCATGACTGATCTTGATTTTCCCATGACCACTCTGACTGCATGTAAATATACATTTTAAATAACTACTCCGCCTTGTTATGTATGTTTTTAAATATATTACTGCTAGCCAACTGAATTCAAATATTGCCTATCCCTCGTTAATGCCAGCGAACGAGTAAAAAGAATGCCCAGTTGCAGAGGCGTTGTCGCCCTCCTGTGGTAACTTTGAGTTGTGACATGTATCTGATAATGTTACCTTTTCAGAGTGACATCATAAATTGCGTGCTATGTTATTTACTTATTTCTTCAGCTCCCGTAAGTATTTTAAAATGTATTATCTTGGTAACTCTTTAACATGTCACTCGAGAATATTGGAAAACAATACGCTCGTAGAATAACTCTTAGACCACTGCTCAAGCGCAATTAAAGTTGATAACTAATATTAACATTTCGTCAGCTTGTTTTTGTATAATGGACCCGCCCATGCTAAAACTATAACTGTGTATGCACCCGATTGGCTTCTCAAACACTGACAGCCGCTGACTGGCTACAACGACACATATTGCGCAGTGATTCGTCAAAACTGCGAACCCCCGTAGATGCTGGGCGTGCATTGATTGGCCGAATGGGGACAACCGGAAAAGCAAGTAGTAACACAGCTTAGTACTCAAGTCCTATTGCTCTACTAAAACGTTCTGTTCGTCCTGTAGCTACTCGCTATTTAAGGTAAATATTAGAAATAATGACAGTTGGTAAACTATTTTGTTCCTTTACTGTGTCACGCGTTGCTGCTTTCCTACGTCTTTATTGAACGATTAAAGCCGGCGGACGTCTATTCAACCATAGTCTGTTTAGCCTTGTTAGCATATTTGACAGCTACGAGCGATCTACATTTATAACACTTGGGACTTATTAAGTCTTCAGGGCGAGTGTGGGCTGCACGGCTTTCACGCCACACTTGGCTCGACTAAATTGCGTCACTTGTAACGTGACGTAATTCTTGCTGAATGTACGGGGACAGAAGAAGCACCAGCTAGCGGCTTGCTATGGCGAGAGCCTCGCTAATTTGCACCTTTTTCCTCCTGGTGGTCTTCACCTGCCCAGTAACAGCTGGTAAGTATGCAAATAAATACTTTATTGTGGTTTAATTACATGCTGTGCTTGTATTGGGATATGGCATACTGGACTAGACATGTACTGTTTTGGGGTAAAGCTCTTTAAATGGACTTGTTGGTGTTTTTCAGATGAGGAGACGAATGGGAATGACGGACAAGAGTTAAAGGTAAGAATTTTAGCATGGTGGCTTGATAAATGAGACCCACCACATTAAAAAAGCCTCCATAACATATCTGAAAAGTGTACATGCAATGAGGCATTGAAATTGTGAAAACAGAGTCAAAAGATTGCCAATGTCCTTTTCCTTTCCAGTCATATCACGACCCCGAATCGGAGGAAGACGACATCCGTTTGAATTCCAAAATTGTTGAAGCCATTTCCTCAACTGAGCCTCCCGATGCATCACAAGAAGAGAAGCAAACACCAGACCTTCTGCCAGGAGAAATAAAAGAAGACCTGCCAGAGCAATATGTAAAAGTAGAGAAACCTAAAGAAGGTAAGACGATACTTTAGTGCAAAACACTTGAGAGAAAAATTCTCCCAGCATGCATAGCATCTGTCAACTTTGTAATAACATGCAAGAATGAGCTCAGTCTACTTTTGCTGACTCATGACTCTACCAGCCTTGACACTCCCCTGAGAAATAACAAACACTGCGCACCTGTGCCTCCTATTTTATCGCACAAAATGGTTACAAAAGTATATATTATGGATTAGACAAAATTTAAAGAGCCCTCCCACACAGTGACTTCTTATTACTGTATTTAGTATTATTTTTGCTTGTTTTTTTTTTTTAATTTTATTTTTTAGTTCCCATTGTGAATGGCGGCACTGCTGACGGCGAGCCCTGCATCTTCCCCTTCCTCTTCCAAAACAAAGAATATTCAGACTGCACCACCAACGGTCGAGGGGACGGACGATTTTGGTGCGCCACCACGTATAACTACGACTGGGATAAAAAATGGGGTTTCTGCGAAAGTAAGTCTCAAAAATAGCACTGCCAAAAGTGCTATTTAAAAAAAATAACAAAAATAAAACTTTGGCTTGTTCCTCAAAGCTGAGGAGGAGGCGCGGCTGAGGATGGATGCGGAGGATGCGGAAGAAGAGTACCAGAACTTCTTGCAGATGCTGAACAGCACTACCAGGAAGAGCCAGAGGAAAGCGTAAGTGGCCATTTTGGCTCTGTTATCCACTGTCTTCTAATTGGCCAGCGACGTCCTCCATTCAGGCTGTACGAGAAGTTGCTGAAAGTCGCCGAGGGGGGACACCAGCGCGCCATGGAGAAGGTGGCCTACGCCATGTTGTTCGGGGATTATTTGAGCCAAAATGTCAGCCGGGCCAGGGACATGTTCGAGAAGCTCGCCGTGGAGGGTTCGCCCAAAGCGCAGACGGTAGTTTTGGAGATGAAAAAATACATGATAGTTATATTTTTGTGTTTTTACGTGATGATTTTCCGACAGGCTCTTGGATTTTTATACGCTGCGGGACTTGGAGTCAACTCAAGTCAAGCTAAGGTATGTATTCATCTATTTTCATATTGGGTATTCTTTTAGGATTATAACTTTTATATATACTTTGTTTACTTTCAGGCTTTGGTCTACTACACTTTTGGCGCCCTGGGAGGCAACTTGATCGCTCGCATGATTTTGGTCAGTTTTCCCTCGCCATTTTTAAACCCACCAGGCTTTAAATGATATGTATCTCCTTCAGGGCTACAGATACTGGGGCGGCGTGGGCGTCCCCCAAAGCTGCGAGTCGGCATTGACCCACTACAAACTGGTGGCCAACCAGGGTGAGAGAAACTATAAACATTGTCCACTCTGGACTGGGGTTTAAAATGTCTTTTTTTTTTCAGTGGCTAGCGACGTGTCTCTGACGGGGGGCTCGGCCGTGCAGAAAATCCGACTCCTGGATGAGTTGGAGAACCCAGGGTCGACCAGTGGCATGCTGGAGGAGGACCTCATTCAATACTACCAGTTTCTTGCCGAGAAGGGAGACGTTCAAGCGCAGGTTCGAAGCATTGTTCCTCCGATTGCCAATTTAAATGTAATTTTTTTAATCTTTGATGCTTTGGTCAGGTGGGACTGGGTCAGCTCCACCTGCATGGAGGACGTGGCGTTGAGCAGAACCACCAGGTAAGGGATCATAATTTATTTTTTCAGGGTCTTCGTTATGAATAATATTGCCGTTTGCTGTCCATCAGAGGGCTTATGACTACTTCAACCAGGCTGCCAATGCAGGAAATACACATGCCATGGCTTTTCTGGGCAAGGTGAGTGTATTACTGCCACCCTGTGGACTGTTGTGGAACTACCCGTGGGTTCTCCATTTACTTAATTTTCCCACAATTTTTTTTTTTTTTTTTACTTTCAGATGTTCAGTGAAGGCAGCGATTATCTGCCTCAGAACAACGAAACGGCCCTGGTATACTTTAAAAAAGCCTCAGACCTGGTCAGAATCACACTTTTAGACATTAACTTTTTTTTCCCTTTTGCTCACTATCTATTTTGCTTTTCACTTTTTCATCTAGGGAAATCCAGTTGGCCAGAGTGGCCTGGGAATGGCATACCTTTACGGAAGAGGCGTCCCAGTGGTAAATGACATCAATTCTAATATGATCTTCATGCACATGACCTGAACATGTTTTTATTTTTTTTAGAACTACGAGCTGGCATTGAAGTTCTTTCAGAAGGCAGCCGAACAGGGTTGGGTGGACGGCCAGTTGCAGCTCGGCACCATGTACTACAGTAAGTGGCAAACTAGTTGATATTGAAAATGGGATGCCATCTTTTGAGCTGATTCAAAATGGCCCGCTGTAGATGGAATGGGGGTGAAACGCGACTACAAACAAGCACTCAAGTTCTTCAACCTGGCCTCGCAGGCCGGTCACATCTTGGCCTTCTACAACCTGGCGCAGATGCACGCCACGGGGACCGGCGTCATGCGCTCCTGTCACACAGCCGTGGAGGTAGGACGCGGGACGTCTTGAGCTAACATCGTTGATGCTAACGTCACTGACGGACTCTTTTCTGCTAGTTGTTCAAGAACATGTGCGAGCGCGGCCGCTGGTCCGAACGACTGCTGACCGCGTACGGCAGCTTCAAGGACGGCGAGAGCGATGCGGCGCTGGTGCAGTACTTGCTCTTGTCCGAGCAGGGCTACGAAGTGGCCCAGAGTAACGTGGCCTTCATTCTGGACCAAAGTACGACCATTTTGTTCCTCTATTTGCCTTTTTACCTTTTTGTCTTGGCGACTTCATTTGAGACTCCTCTTTTCTCCCCCAATAGAGGGCGCTAGAATCTTCAACGATAACGAAACCTACCCCCGGGCTTTGCTCCATTGGACCAGAGCGGCCGCTCAAGGTGGGATGGGAAATTCCTTCTTCTGCCATCCCCGCCCGCCTGTTTGACCCGGTGGTCTTTTCGCAGGTTACACGGTGGCCAGGATCAAACTGGGCGACTACCACTTCTACGGTTTCGGCACCGACGTGGACTACGAGACGGCCATCATCCACTACAGGCTGGCTTCGGAGCAGCAGAACAGCGCCCAGGCCATGTTCAACCTGGGTTACATGCACGAGAAGGGATTGGGCATCAAGCAGGTAAGGCGGGCTCAATCGACCAAGCGGGCTCCCGTGACTAAACTGGCCTCACGCAGGACATTCACCTGGCCAAGCGCTTCTACGACATGGCGGCAGAAGCCAGTCCCGACGCCCAGGTGCCGGTTTTCCTCGCTCTGTGCAAGCTGGGTCTGGTCTACATGCTACAGTACATGCGGGAATTCAACGTGAGTACTCAAAAAATGTCAATTATTGATTTAAAAGGAGGAAAAATCAGGAAATTTAATATACCTCTATACTCATTTTAATTTGACACATGTGATGTAATTTTTTTTTCTCACCTGGTGGCCAGCTAAGGGAATCCATCCATCAAGTGGACATGGACCAAATCCTGGGCCCCGAGTGGGACCTCTACCTCATGACCGTCATCGCGCTGCTCCTGGGCACCATCGTGGCCTACCGCCAGCGCCAACGCCAGCACCAGATCATGTTGCCCCCACAACCCCCCGTGCCGCCCACCGAAGCCCCTCCTGAAGCACCCGTCGAAGCCCCCGCCGACCCTCCGCCGGCCCCGCCCGAGGAAGAAGATGGTCAATGAAGAACAAAGTCGCCAAAGACTCCCGGTAGGGAAAAAGACGTGTGCGGGACCCCTCGAGTCGGGAGCGAAAGACGCCGCAAACGCCAGACGATAGAAGGACAAGGTCCAGGAGAAAGAGAGGTTTTTGCATGTTTCCTTTGAGTTCAGATTAATTTAGTTTCTCATCAGAAAGTAGTGCTAAAAAAACAAAACAAAAACCTTAATTTATGCACATTTGCATTTTTCTATTCCATTTTTTTGAATCACATTCAATACACATGACATTTTTATTCAGGCCGGACCGATTCCACCGTATTTTCTTCAAACTCGCATGCCATCACATTAAAAATAACATCATTTCAAATGAAACAATGGTCATTTTCAACATCTTTATTATCTTTATAAATAAATTAATAAAACAGATGATCTTCAAAGTTAGCCATCTATTTAGAATGATTTTTTTCCTCAGCGACCAATCCTAGTCAACAAAACTGATCGGACGCCGACTCCCGTCAATCCCACTGAAAACATAAACACTCAAAAAAAAAAAACGAAACGGCAAACGCGGCGATTACTCGGCCCGTTTCAAAAAGCAGCTTCCCCATTGGACGACCCCGACCGTCAATCCCCCCCCCCCCTGACTGGGCGGGGCCCCGGCCCCAAAACGCTGAGCCGGCCAAAACGCCAAACGGGGGGGGCGCCCCGGCGACTGACTGATTTTCCCCCCGTCGCGCGGCGCCACTACGACTATGGGGTGGCTTTGTGTCGCCGTGGCAACGTGCGCGCTGGTGGCGCGCTGCGTCAAAGGTAAAGTACTGGAAGGCCGCTAAAGTAGGTACAATGTGTTGTTTTTCAAGTTGGCGCTTGACTCATCTTTTGTTTCTTAGGCGACGACTGGTGGTGGAAGTACGAAGAAGGAATTCGACACTACAGTAAGGAAGCCCTCAATAAGGTGCTTTGGGATTTCATGTACTGTCATTGCATTTAGTAGCAATTCATGATGTATTCACTTTTTTCTTCTATTATACTTGGGCAGTACCAAGCCTTTTTTATGGTTGTCTGTTTAGCTTGAAAATGTAATGGAGGTTTAGCTTGGATTTTTTTAACTTGGAATGTGCTGTGATTCAATACTTACAATATCCCTTTTTATTATTCATATTTTTACCTCATACTCTTATTATACTTGATATGAAAACACCAAATTTCCTAAAAAAAATAGAATAAAGTCGCCCAAAATAAAGACCATTTGGTTGATTGACAGCTCAAATAATAAATCACAACAGCCTCCAAATACTCTTAATAAACGAACTCCTCTATGGAACTGCACCTTGATCCGTCTCCAGGAGTTTCCTGAAAAAACTCGTCCTGTGGGCTTCAAGCACCCCGCCTTCCAATGCCCTGACATGAGCCCCTCCCATTCCACCCCCTCCTCAGGTAAGTCAATCATTTTTATACATTCCACATATATATATTAACTCCTAATTTCCATGTATCCTCACAGTGGAATTGGTGAAAGCGGGCGACATCAAAGTGGTCGCCGCCTTGGGCGATTCTCTCACGGTGGGTACCCCTCACAACCCCCCCCCCCCCCCCCCCCCCGTTTCATACCCTCACCCTTCCATATGCATGTCCCGGGCGTAGACGGCCATCGGCGCCAACGCCACCACCGTACTGGGCATCCCCATTGAATTCCGCCACCTCTCCTGGAGGTAAGAGCGCCACCTTGCGGCTAAAAAAACGGAACACCGCCATTTGACTTCGGCCCGCCGTCGCCCCGCAGCATCGGCGGTTTTGGCTCGTACCAGGACGTCATCACTTTGCCCAGTGAGTCGCATCTCGCCGCCTTTGGGGGGCGCCGTCCGGAGCTTGACGCTATGTTTTTGCCCTCGGCGGCGGGCAGATATCCTCAAGCTTTTTAATCCCAGAGTCCTCGGCGCCGCCCGGGGGAAGACCATCCACGGGATGGAAGCCCAGTTGGCGGAAACGGGGCTCAACTTGGCCGTCACGGGGCAAAACACGTTGTATGGGACGTTGGCTTTTTTTCTGTTTCCATGGCAACTCGCTTCCATCTTTGCTTTAACATCCCTCTGTCTTCCTTTTCTGTCAGCAATCTTCCCGACCAGACCAGACATTTAATCGACACGCTCCGAAGTTACGAAGTAATTTCGTGTTCAAAAAATAATTGGGGAAAATCGACCGTTTTATTCAAATTTTTTATTTTTTTTTGCTTCTTCCAGGGTCTGAATTTTGAGAAAGATTGGAAACTCCTGACAATTCTCATGGGGATGAATGACATCTGCGACTACTGCAAAGACAAGGTCTGCTGTCGTCCAATTCCTTTTGGACCGGGAAGCACGGCAGCCATTTTGGGTCACCATCACCAATGTCTTCCAGGCTCTCTTCTCTGCCGACAACTTTATTCACTACATGGCTGTTTCCTTGGAAATGCTTCGCAATGAGGTTTGCCCATATTAATTTATTTATTATTAATTTATTAATTTATTTATTGGACGCTTCAGGTTCCTCGTATGATCGTCAATGTGGTCCAAATCCTTCCCATGCAAGCCCTCAGGGAGGTCCAAAAGCCCACCCCGGGTTGTCTTCTTCAGCGGTCAGTGGCAGAATTAAATGCACATTTGATTGAGTGCTGCAATACAATTTTAATGAGTCCAATTTATTTTATTTAGTTCCTTCTGCTCCTGTCTGATCGAACCAGGGAGTCGGTCCCACGAGCTAAGGGAGCTGGTGGAAGTTAATCTGGAGTTTCAGGTACTCATTTAGTATTTTTAATTGTTTAATTTTAGTTTTTAAAATATCTCCTTTTGTCATCCGCAGAGAAAACTGGAAACTCTGTTGCTGACCGATCGCTTCTTCCGTGACGATTTTGCCGTGGTTCTGCAGCCTTTTTTAAAGCGGGCCGACCCACCTCGCCTTCCCGTAAGGCAGCGCTTGGCCCCTTTTGTCGTCTCGCGTCGACCTTTCGTTTCCGCCCCCGGCAGAGTGGCAAGGTCGACATGAGCTTCTTCACCCACGATTGCTTCCACTTCACCATTAAAGGCCACGAGGAGTTAGCTAAAGGCCTTTGGAACAACATGGTCGTCATTTTTTCTTCACTTTTTTGTCACATTTTGACTGAAAATCCAGTTCTCAATCTGTTTTTGTGTCCACAGTTTCAACCTGAAGGGAGCAAGACGGTGGTGAGCAGTTTTTCCGACCCCATATCACTTGTTTGTCCACCCAAGGTGAAGCTAAAAAAAAAAATGTTAATTAACCGCCATTTTGATGTCATTCCTCGTCAATATTTTTTTAATTCTGCCCTCAGGACCACCCGTACATCTTCACTCGACCCACCCCAGCTCGCTCTGGTCAGCCAAGCCGACGCCCCGCCCCTCCAACGACGGTGGTCTACTTCCTAACGGTCCTCGTGGCGTTCGGGGGGCGTGGTTTATTTTCTAATTGCTGACAACTTAATTTAAAGTAAGTGTTTTCTGCTTTTATGGAAAGATATTATTAATAAGCTTTGAATTGATCTTCATATTTTGTATATGTTTTCATAATGTCTGTTTCTTTAAAAACAAATAGACTGTGTATATACAGCTGTATTTCTACGACTTTTTTTTAATCATACAATAACTTTAACCTTATTAACCCCTCAATATACATTTAAAAAACATACATAAACCTTTAAAACAATATATAACTTAAGAATAGCCTTAACAAAAAGTTAATAATTAGTTGAAGACAGTTAAAAATAAGAAATGTGTAAATTGAAATAAAAGTAAACAGAAAATTATAGTATACCGAATCTCCATATTTGCATAATAATACTTTTTTTCCCCTGCAAATGTGAGCTAAATGACGTAAATGTCTTTTTTCCCCCTTTGCTTCTGTGAACATGGTGCACCTGCAACCGTATTGTCCTTCTGTGTGCTCACCGGCGTCTATAAAAGATTTTATTATGAGCTTCAAAGAAAACATTATTCACATTTAGACAAAAGGACGCCGCTGCCTCGCGCCGGGCAAACACAGACCAGCTTGCCTTTTGTCTGTCAGTAAGACGGAAAAAAACAAAAATGAGGGAAGGTCCGGTCCCATGTTGACGTTTTCCGCTCTTGTTTATTGTGGGGGAACAAACGAGGGTTATGGGACACTCGGACGCAACAATGGAGCCAAAATGGCCACCACATTCATGTTTGCAGTACATTATCTGACTCATTAGTGCATATTTGTTTAGCAAGTCGTCATCAATTGTAGCCCTTCTAATCCCTGAAGATGATAAATATACATAAAGCATAAAAAAATTGTCCAAAAATACTAAATAGACAAACTAAAATTGAAATACTATATACATTAATGATCCTATAGGGATAATAACAATAGATAAAAGCGTACAGAAAATATTTTTCTTATTTAATGAAATTACTTTTAAAATGTGCTTAATATCCCTAAAAATACACTTTCTCTTTTCATTGTTTTAAATTAACTTCCACTTACTTTTCACATGGGTTTTATTGATTTCCCATATGACCTGCGTTTATTATGACATCTTCAGCATTTCTGCCCCGACCAAGATGGCCGCACGAGCAGGTGCACTATTCTAGGTTGACGTCATTTCCACTCCAGACTCTTCATTATAAAGTCGCGTGGTGAACGATTTTCTCGAAGAGGCGCAGAAGGAGGCCACCTACCAGCTCCATCTCCACCAAAGGACCTTCAAATATGAATTCAAACTCCGCCGGAATGCGTCCGTAATTAAACAATAATTATTTAGTGAGACAATTAGCTAAAATAAGCGTCTGGCACTGGATATATTTTGTTCTTTTTCTTCAAATATGCTTGCATTGCTGACTCTGACTCTCCTCATCAAAAGCGGTGAGACGAATCTTTCATGTTTAATATCATTATTATCATTTTAATGTCTAGTTTCATCTTGTCATTGAAAAATGGATCATTTCAATTTTGTGGTTACAGTTTTTCCAATCCCGGTGACTCCCGGTGCGCTGGAAGATGACGACGTCAAGGTAAGAAAATGTTTTATAAATATCTACATATTCATATTTGTTGAAGTTACTTCGTTAGGAATGCCTGTCCACTTTTATGATATCGATATTTGCGCCTGTGTGCCTAATCATATGGCCACCATGAACGTAACGCACTTGCATTAAATAAATTGTCCACTTGAGGGCAGCGTGGACTCTTAGTTTATTGAATTGAATGCTTTAGACGTCTACTTGTGATCAATGAATTCATTTTTGGATAGATTTCAGAACCCAAAATTACAATTTTGAATAACTTTGATTACAGGTGATGAAATGTGTGGTGGAGGCCCTAGCTGATGTACTGTCAAGGCCACGCCCACTTCCAGTTAGTGACCAATGCCTGCAGACCCTAAGGACAGGTATGCATTTTTTTGACATATAAATAACTGACTGTCACCATCTGTGTGACCTTATTTCGCAGCTTCTTGTGGTTTCTTGGCTCGATTCCATCGTGCTAATGGATTGCTTGGTGCCGGGCATGCTGGGTAAAATATCAAAAGTCACCAACAGGGACAAAATGATTCATTGAGTTTCTCTGTTTATGCATTCAAGACGACCGTCTTTTGTCGTTACTCCGTCACTACGATTTCCTGAAGGAACTGCATGATGTCGCCACCCACGGTACTTTCATTAGTATTTTTAATCATCTTATAGAAGAGTTTTTATTTATTTATTAGCAAAATAGCAATTTCCATCCAAGCGGATGAGCCATAAATGACTAATCAACTCTCCAAATAATTTGCTAACACAGGTGAGGAGAAGGTCTGGCCACCAGAAGGAGGCGCCACGCCATCCCTAGAAAACACAGATGACGTCCCCCCCGGTGAGTGTCTTCCTTGTCCTTTTCACAACTGCCTATTATTACTAATAAACTGCTACAAATGCCATTTTTTTGTATCCCTCTAGATGGATCCATGCTGAGCTCCCTGGGAGGCCCCCCTGGCGAACATTCCATCCTCTCACACGGGCGAGAACACGACGGCACGCTTTGGATGGCGGCCGAGAAGCGGGAGAAGAACAAAAAAGGTAATTGGTGGAAGCTAAAAAGAAATGGAGCCTGTGTTTGACTGTTTGTTTTTATTCCCATTTGGGGACCAGAAGGAATGCGGGCAATTGCATCCAAAGAAGAAGAAGACGAGGAGGAGGAGGAGGACCAGAGATCTGTTGAGGCTGAGGAAGAAGAACATGTAGGAGAAGATGGGTATGGGATGAAGAAGAGAAGCAGAAGCGAGGAGGTAGAGGATGAAGCCCCCCATCATTCCAAGGAGGACTCGGGGGATAAAGAGATGAAGAAGACGAAGAAGAAGAGGAACCGCAGTCCGGAGGAGAAGGAGCTGCAGTTGATCGCTCGGAGAACACCGGACGAGGAGGATGGGAGCGCCGCAAGAAAGGTGGAGGTACTTTTTTTAATTTGTTATTTTTTGCTTTGACATTTTACAGCCCTGAAAATGACTCTATAATAGCTATACTTTCATTTTCCAGCAATCCATTTTAAATTTTCAAAACATTTGCATTTCATAAAAGATATATTTAATAGACCCCATACTCATTAATATTGTGTTATTGTAGGGACATTAAATAGAATAAGTCATTAAATTTTTAGTCACAGTAAAGGTGTAGTTACAAAAAAGTGCCACTGGAGGGTAGTGAAGT
This sequence comes from Stigmatopora nigra, assembly GCF_051989575.1. Lineage (NCBI taxonomy): Eukaryota > Metazoa > Chordata > Actinopteri > Syngnathiformes > Syngnathidae > Stigmatopora > Stigmatopora nigra. Next base: position 1,731,695 of record NC_135509.1, on the reverse strand, counting down.
TCATTTGCGTAAACCTGCTTTGTTAAATTTGGATACATAAGTCTCTTAAGTCTTTTTTTTTGTTTTTTGTTTTTTGTCACCAGGATGGCGAAGTGGAAAACTTGGCCACCATCGAGTCTGAGTTGGAAAACGTGGCCCACAAACTCCGCCAGCTGAGGGAAGGATAAAAAAAATGATAATCATAATAATAATGAGTGCAAGCATGTGAGTACATTGTGACCTTCACTCTCACCATATTAATTCTCTTCTATTGTGTTAGTCTATCTATTTTTGTCCACGATTTTAATTAATGTGTGGGACTATGAGTGAGGGGGAAAAAGGGATATTTTCTATAGATTTTGAAGGATTCCTGTTGTAAAGTAAGTCTGGAATTTTCTTTGCCAAAATGATAATCATCAAATGACAAATAATTGCAATAAAACCAATATGTGAAAACATGTTTTGATTTTTTTCAGAAAACTGATGTCCACAACTCATGAATGACAATACACGTCCATCTTTTTGTCATTTTTAATTGTGTGTGAAAACTAAGCTAGTAGCACCTGAGTGTCGCTGTCAAACAAACAGTTTGGCGAGGTTGGCTTTGGTTTGTTTTGTTTTGCTTTTGTCCTTCTCAGCAGCTAGTGGTCATTTCTGTGATGATGGACAAGAACGTGTTGGTGGCGAAGCTGGGATTGAGGAGGAGCTGCTCCAGCATCTCCCTGCCCTTCTCCCGAGTGGTCACCGAGCACATGGAGCTACGCCACATCCCCGTCAGGGACCCCACTGCAACCACAATGGAAGAAAATGCATCAGGTTCCCCGAAAAAAAGTACCCACCGGCGCTAATTTCCCTATCCTTACGCAGAATGGTGTCCATGCTCTTCATCCATCCGAAGATGGAGAGTGTGTGGTTCTCTTCTTGACTCAAGTCGGCTATGTTGGGTGCGCTATCGCCGTCCTTTACAGGAAAAAACACATTTGTGATGTATAAAATGGAGAGAGTTTTTTTTAAATTTGGTGGGCCATGTTCCAACCTTCAGGATACGCCCTGGAAGAGGGGTAAGAAACAAGATGGACTTGTCCAAGGAGGACTGGAAGTAGGCCGCTGAGACGTATTCGGCAGAGTTGAGCCAGCTGGAGGCGAATTTCACCTCGGGGTCGGAATAATGGCTCTGCCTGAATGCCAAACACAACTTTTACTTGTCAACATCACATCACAAGGTGGCGCTAAAGTCCTAAAGCAGCTTCATTGCAGGAGCTTGCCTCTTCCAATATGGCTGCTTCACTACTACCTTTTCAAAAGTTAGCATTAGCTTCACTCAGGTCACCAACTAGTAGATTGTGATTTTCTTGTTGACTCCCCAAAACTTACTTGTCCTTGCAGTTTTTGGCCTCATGGAGGGAACCCATATGCGCCGCCCAGTAGAGTCCCAGGATGGCATCTTTCTTCTCGTTTTCGGGCAGAGCGGACTCGGCGGCGGTCTTCAGGCCCTTTGACACAAACACAACCGCCAAGTAAGAACCGCCTCTAATGCCAACCAGTAGGACACAAGCCGTGTACCTGGAAGAAAGCGTCCCACTTAGCCATCACGTCACCGTAGGTCGTGGCGCAGTCGGCGTAGGTGGTGCAATAGCCTTCTGTGCCTGCGGGGGCCTGCATCTGGACCTAGAAAACAGAAGAAGACCAGGACTTGAAGCGACAATGACCATTAGCATTATTTAGCAACATTTTATTTCCATTATGGCGCATACCTGGACTCCAGGTCCAAAGAATCCCTGCTGGGCGGCAGACAGGAATGGCAGGACGGACACAAAGTGGTTTACACCTAAGGAGCAGAAGATTAAAATGATATTTGGGAATGACAATAATGCACCAATGCTAATACTTACAGCCCCACCAGCTCATGGGTGAGATACAAAGGGCGTCGCCGGTGGGCAGCCCGCAATTTGTGGCGCCGGTTGGGTCAGCAAGACGGCCTAAGAAGGGTAGGATGGAAAAATTCTTAACTCATTTTAATTTTACAGATAATGCTGTTCTCTAAAGAACCAGAACCTGAAGTCTGCATCCAGCCGAACTGAAGAGGCAAGCCCCAAAGTGGATTTTCTGTGGCGCCGCTTCCCATGGAGCCCATGAAGGGATCGGTGGCGGCGATCATCAGCCGGTAAAAGCTCATCCGATGCACAAAGTTCCACGGGTTGGGGTTCAGGATGCCGTTCTCCACCGGCAGGTCGGTCACCTGGGCCGCCGTGTGGGCCCACGCAATGGGCGCCCCGTTGTCCATGATGACGGCCGAGTGGGCCAGGGACGCCGCCAGGGCCAGGAGGAGGCAGGAGGCCGTGAGACGCTGCATGGCTGAAGCAGAGGGGGAGGAAAGAGTCGGGAGTTGAAGACACCGGACTGAAGGTATTGACGCCAGATGGGGTCTTTTGTAGTCGAGGGCTGGAGGTTATCGCAGATGTCGGTCCGCGTGATGTGGGCTCGGGTCATCGGAGACGAGTAGAGATAGCGGCTGTTTAAGGACAGGGATCGGGAGTATTGACTTTTAGGTCAATGGGCACTTTGAACTGTTTGAGCTTGAACTCGTCAGAAAAACTTGTAGTGTCTGCGGCAAAGTATACAATCGCAGGGGTTGAGAGAGAAATAATTGCGTTGTTTGCTTTTATGGAATGTAATTTGGGAGATGTCATCAGATTTTTGTAAAAGTTATAATAATAGTTTTACCCTTGAACTTTTCGACTAAAGTCAAATGTCCTGAGGTATACCCCAAGTTTTGATAGGCTTAGACATTGTGTACTCTTGGAAAATATTGTGTAATGTGAGTGACTGGCCAACAGGTTACATTACACTTGCACTATACTGATATACATCAACAACTTCTGAATACAATCATCATAATTCCTCAGTACTTGGCCTTGTATTTGATGAAAAATAGTTTTATTTTCAAAGATACCTTATTTAAAAACTTAGTTATAGATGCAATACTTCAGAAAATGAATGTGACCCTTTTATTGCGGTGTGTTATTTACCAAACTATTTGTAAATCCGTTTGGAAACTAGAAAGTTAGATTGTCAATCACTCTTTTTATCTCCGGCACAAAATGGCTGCCGCAGGGTTTATGCATCGACTCCGCCTTCAGACATCTAGCCTTGTATGTATATGATCTATATACTAAGGACCTGGCCCTGTTCATGAATAATTGTAACGTTTTATTTATTGAAATTATTATTGACTATAAAGTGTTTTAACTTTATATAAATATAAAACGTCTCGTTACAGGAAAAAAAATCAACCATCTCGTGATTTACCACCTGACTTTTTTTCACGTGACATCACACGCCGGGGCGGCGTAAACAGGAAGAAGCCTAGCAAGACTCGTCTCAACACACACAGCTGCTGCGAAGGTAATATAATTAAAACTTTTATACATCTTCGCACTTTATTATGACTAAGCATATCTTTATTACAACTCGGAGTTGTATACATAAATGAGATTTCAAACGGGTCAGTAATAACAACAATAACTCGACGTCGGGTGAAGCTCACGTTCGGCAATAACAATTAGCACGACTACGTCATCAAAAAATGCCCATCTTCGGATTATTTATACATATATACTCGTACATTTGGACATTAGCAAAGGCAAGTAAAGATCGCTATTGTTTTTGTGAAAGTGAAACTGAAGCCGAGTACTCCTTGTTGAATATAATTACATTAAATCATGGTCGCTGTATCTTATAGACTAGGGCGGTAAATTCCAAGCAAATTAACACACCTGGGTCAAATGCTAAAATGGCCACATGCTTGCACTTTCTTTTGTTTGATACCGAGTGACCGTAATTCCTAACAAACCCACTAAAAGTCATGTTTTCACTTGCATAATAAACACCTGAGTGCAAACTTTCAGTATATATTAAAGTGTGTTTTTCGCTCTTGTCGTTTTTTTTACAGTTGGTCATCATGGCCTACCTGGCCGGGTTTCCCGAGGAGCCCAATGCTTTGGTTCAAAACATTAGCGGGAACATCCAGAGGCTATCCGTGCTAAGTAATGTCGACACACCGACAATTTACATTTTAAAAGTTATTCACTAATGTCATATTCTGTCTTCAATGATTTACGAACTCTTCTTGTGCAGCCTCCGACCTGCAGAGGGCGCTGTCGTTTCTAGGAACGGAAAAAGACAGCGACCAAGTGCAGCAGACACTGTGAGTTTACTCAAAGTTTGTGTTTGACTCAGTCAAATTTATGGAATAATAATTGTCTTTTGGTCACCAGGCAACAAAAGCAGCAGCAAGGTAACCAACTGGCCAAAGAGACTGACCGTCTTATCAAAGCTTTTAGCGCACTTCCCGTTGGCACAGACCAGGTACTGTCCGTCTCCTTTTCCAAAAGATGAATTTGTTGACTGAAGTTTTCCAATTTTACAGAGGCAAAGAAAAATTCAAAAAGACCGTTTGCTCAACGACTTCTCGGCGGCGTTGAACACGTTTCAGAAGACGCAGAGGGAGGCGGCCGATAAAGAACGGGAGTTTGTGGCACGAGTTCGAGCCAGCTCTAAAGTGTCGTCGGTGAGTTATTTAAAATTCACCATAAAGTGCACAAATAACAACTAGGAAAATAAGATGATAAGTAATTAATGAAGTAGTAGTCAGTGACAAATACACTAAATAAATGAGTAATCAACATTGTGGAATTGATCAACAATGTAAATTAATAAGTGCAGGAATACCAAAAAACTGAAGAAAAAAAACATTTGCTTTTGTTCACATATTTGATGTGTTTACTGTAGGGAGGACAGCCTGACAGCTATAATGTCACCCCTTTTCAAAGGTAGCACACTTTTTATTATTATTTAAATATATTATGTTTTGCTATCGTTTTATACTTTGTCGCTGATCGATTGTTTTTTGTCGCTACAGTGAGGTGCAGATACAGGTGGAGGCCGTCAGCGAAGACGATCTGCGGTTGATTCAAGAGAGAGAGTTGGCAATCCGACAGCTGGAGGTATGGAAATGGAGTCAAATGGATTGATGTGGAGAGTTAAACTAGGTGTTTTTGTCGTTTCTAGTCCGACATCACTGACGTCAATGACATTTTCAAGGATTTGGGAATGATGGTTCATGAACAGGGCGAAATGATTGGTAAGCTTTTCTTGTAATAATATGCAGTTTATACAGAGTGCATGAATACAGATTTTTTTTCTTTCTTATTTATATTGCTTTAGAACATACACTACAATAACCTTGCCTGTCACATGCCAAAGCAATGTGCATTAGTATAACCTCCCAAATGAGGCCTTTCTAGCCACACAAAGTTTGAACAAAGTCCATCCTTTGCAGGAAAAACCTAAACAGAAAATACCCACATTTGCTTTCATAACTATGGACAATTTACTGGATTAAAAAAAAAATCACAAAAAAGGGACATATAAATGCAAATAGTAATTATTTAGTATTTTTTTAACTCTGTTTATTTTTTAACTTCTACAAACTCAAAAACATAAGTGACATAAATAAGATAACATTTACTCTTAACTCCCCCCAAAAAGAGCTACAATATCTGTTAAACAAATAGACTGTCTATGCTTGCAGATAGTATAGAGGCCAACGTGGAGAGTGCAGAAGTGAACGTCCAGAGTGCCACGCAACAACTGGCGCGTGCCGCCGACTATCAGGTAAAAGAGATAAGCAATTGACCCACCCCCCCAAAGAGAGAGAGAGCGAAAAAAAAACATCAAGTTGTCCCCTGGAACTCCTCTTTCGACATCAACCTGACTCTCTATGTTCTTTTCTCTCTAAGCGGAGTTCGCGGAAGAAGATCTGCATCCTGATTATAGTGTTGGTCTTGATCGCCGTGGTGGTGGCCCTCGTCATCTGGGGCGCCTCACGACAGTGAGGACCCCCCTCCCTCGTCTTCGTCCTCACCTCAGACACTCGGTGTCCTGCTGCCAAGAAATGTTAAAAGCTTGATCGCCACATTATTAGGTATACACACACACACTCCAATTTAATTATTTCTGGGATACTCCTTAGCTGACGTTGACAGTGATGGACGTCCAATTTATTTTTACTCTATAAATGGATTGGAGGTCCATTGGTCAATGATAGGCAATGAGTTAAACACTGTAAAATAAATGGACTTCAGGCTGGTATTTTGGGCCCATAACTCATTTAAATTGTATACAGGTGGTTTTTATTAACATTCTATTCATTTGAATGGTATTTTTTTCTGTGACAAAAATAATGATTATTAATATAGAAAATATATGTAACCACAAAGGAATCGAGAAGTCTTCATGAATTCTATTAGTGAAAGAAATCAACTTATGCCATTTTACAATTAAGGTACAAAACGGAATATATCATCCAATGCTTACCTCACTGAAATTGTGCTTAAGAACGAGCTGGTGTACTTAATGTTGTCATACAATACTCACTGTTGCTACAATCAGCCTTAAGCACAGTTCTATCTACAATATTATATTTTTAAATTCAGCCAAGCATGTGCTTTTGTGTCCAAATAACTTTTTAAACAGAGTATCCTGAGATAAGCCTCTAACAAGAAATTGCATTTTCTTATTGATATGAAGGAAGCTACAAGCACTTATCTATGAAAATCTCAGCGAAGAGGACAGATCAAAATGCCTGTTTGTTATTTTTTGTTACTGCCAATGACCATTTTGCTGCCTCTCCCATGTTCTTAGTTTAATAAATGCACCTTATCACAGTGACATGATTCATTTTTGGAGCGAGATGTGACAGACTGGACAGTGGAACAATAATATGCTCAGGTAATTTATTTTTTTGTAAATTTTGTCACTATATTTGCATGTGCAGACACATTGAGCGTCAAATGTTATATAAATCTGTCAATCTTGTCCACTCAGCTTTCCTCCTTCCAAGAACTGCTGTAGTCAGCGACACATAATATCCAAGTGGGGCGATCATATAGCCTTACACACGGTTTGTACATTAATAATAACGCGAGGGCTCCAACCACACCAATTTTTACGGGATTCAAATTATAATGAGCCTTGGGAACCAAGAACGTCACTGGGAACGCAACGGCGTGACGCGGGATGAGATCAGGAGGACTCGTAAACGAATGGTTGCAGACTTGGCCGACGCAGAAGTGGAAGTAACAGATTGCTGACATGCAGTAGGAAAATGTTGCTTTGGCAGGAGGAGAGTCTTTGGCTGGAAGACGCTTTGGACGTATTGGTGCGAATACATCATCTGGCCCGGCGGGAGATGCGGCGGTCGCTTCTTACGGAATGTTGCAGTTCCCCGCAAAAGACGCCATGTTTTTCCGACGTCGTGTTTTCCAGGTGAGCTGTTTTTTGGATGTCGTTAATTGTTCAATTCCAATTAAAAGTACTCTAAAATGTTCCTTTTTTTTTGTAAAGGATTCCATTTTCTACTCTGGAAAGACCAAGTGAAGGCCGAAGGGAAATTCGGAGTGATGTCAGCGAGCCAAAAAAAAAAAGGTAATATTTCTTTTCCCTAGGTCATGGTGTCAAAGTGGCGGCCCGGGGGCCAAATCTGGCCCACCACATCATTTTGTATGGCCCGTATGTATTGAATTTTTAGGGATTTTGATCCAGTTCTTTTAATCCATTTATAAAAAAATCTAAAATGGTGACGTGGTTATAGAAGCACAGAAGTGTCTTTTTAGTAGCGACATGATGAATCATAGCCATGAAAGTGAGGGAAACATGAATTTCCCATTAAAAAGGCAAAGTCAACTTTTCTTTGCTGAGGTCATGTCAGAAGTTTAGGTAGCACTTTGAAGACATTTTAGTCTTGTAAATACACAGCTTCTGTAGAGTTTATGCGCACTGTGTCAATGTTATGCTACGTGATGTATTGGACATAGTTCAGAGGAGGTACAAAACCCTGAAGTAGGTGGTTATGGATGCCAGTAGGGGGCAGTGGTTGATTGACAACATGCTACAATGAATGCTACTGTACTCTTAGGATGTCCATCATTTTCATGACCACAATTTGATGAATGATATATATTTTTAAAGGGCACAACCGTTTTAACAAAAGAAAATGCTAATGTAATACGTTTGAACAGTACATATTGCAAAATCTTATATTTTTATACTGTATTGTTTTCAATATGCATCAAATTTATCATAATTTCGCCTTTATACTTGTATACTACTACTGTATCTTTCTCAAGGTAGGTGACAATTTAAAAGTATTTTTTTTGCGTCTAAATATCTTTCTTTTTTAAAAAAAATAAATACAGTTCATAGTAATTGTAGTACATATTTTCCCTGCAAAAAAATACTACTTTACTTACTATACTACCGTAAGTATTACTTAAAAACTGCTTATTTTTGTGCAAAAATATTCCTACTGCCATTTCTTGTCTTCTTAAACCAGAACTTATGACATTTTTTTTTCTTGTCTCAGACACTTCAACTTAACTTTCTCCCCAAATACTTTTGAACTTAGTATTCTAATAGCCCTCCTTTCATCTTCCCCTCGAATTTCCCTCTGCCAACATTTGTAAGCAAGTCTCCAGATGTGCGTCCTATTTTTAGCCATTATTAACGAAGCCATTCATCGGAAAGCCTTAACATGCGTTTCTTCCATTAGCTCAGCAGCTTGCCAACGCATCAAATCCCAATTGTATCACCGCATATTTTGTTGTTCTCTCCCTCTCTCTCGTCAGCCAAATTCCTGATGGCGGCCAAGGAATGCCACCTTTGACTTAAAAAATGTTTTTGCTGTCATGTACTCGCTCTTTCCCAGAAGAAATATTTGCTCATAAATAAAGATGAGCTCCAGCTGGCCAAGTCGGCACAGCTAAACACGTCGAAGGCCGCTGCGGCTTCGTCCTTTGCGCTTCAGAAGCTCGTGTTCCCTCTTATTTTGACAAATATTGATGTTTTTCTCAACGGGAAGTTGACCAAGGTAGGTAGCCCTGCACGGATGGATGTTCTAGCCACTTCAAAGTGACACATTTGAGGTAAAAGCACCCCTTGTGTATACTTGTAGAACATCTAAAAGTTAGCGGTTAGCTTTTGGACAAGGAGTACAGTGAACATGCATCAGGTGTTGAATTAAAAGTTGGACAATTTTTGCTAAAATGGTGTTTTCAAGACCTTTAGAAATAATAAAATGATTGTAATTTATTAGATGTCTATTGTAGTAAATTCATTGAAATTCTCAGTGAAAGTTTCTGAGGTGAGTTTATTCAATGGGACATTTTTGACTATTTAAAATGCAAACTTTTTGATCTCCAAATTTCTGACACTAATCCCATCGCATTACTTTCTCAGGCTTTTATAATCTCCAATCCTGGTTTCCGGCTCAACTTTTTAACCCCAACTCTGGCCTTGTCCACCATTTGCGTCAACCTCTACTTTTCACATAGCCACAAAAGGTCTTCTGACCAATAGAAATGTCTTCCAGGTTCAAACATTGTGGTGTGTTTGCAGGGAGCGCCGTTACCGGGGAGAAGAATGGCCAAGAGACCTCGCGTGACGCCACGAGCGGCGAAACCGACCTCGCCGTTGGTGGGAAAGAACCATGGCGGTAACTCCGAGGTGGCCGCATAAGGATGTGGCCAGACCACACGCAAAGGTACAAACACTACATTTCATGTCCATAAAGTGTAGGCTGTAATAACCCAGCAGTGTTAGGTCCATTCTTATTTTTTTTTCTTTTTTTACGCAATTTTCAAAAAATGTAATGTCAAACGCATTAATACAAAGTTTTAGAGCCATTTGGGATGCTAAATTCATGCTAAACAAAAAAAATAGGACTGTGGCATATTATAGTATTACAATAATTAAGTCATAGGAATAGTATCAGGATAAAACATTTAATTTTATGACATTATTTTGAGAAAAAAATTCAAATTCTTCCATTCAACTGCTTACTGACAGTCGGGGGGTGCCGGAGCCTATCCTCCTGGCGGGTTACCGGAACAAGTTGCCGACTAATCTTAATATTACGTCATTAAACTCGTACTTATTTACAATCTTAATGCGGTATTTTACAATCTGTTACGTAAATCGGGAAATCCTATCTTTCGGAACACATACATCAAATTATAATCGGTTTTAAGATTAATACTAATAATAATAGTACTATGTCAAGGACTTAGCTAAATTAGCTGTAATGCTTCTGAATGCAGACAAACAAAATACTGTAGTATGTAGACTTTACTAGTCCTATTATTTATAGAATAGTCTGTCGAGAGAGTTCGACAAAGGCTTAAAAAAAATTATCAACCAGGTTAAAGGTTAAGAACGGAAGGGCAGAGGCGAGCAAACAGGACGCTAGGAGGCGGGGCCAGAAAACGGCGTTTACTCGCGTCGATGTGAGATGTTCGTCACGCCAGGTGGAAGCTCCGACGACATTTTTGGCAGTGGTAAATGAATGGAATTTATACATAATTAGTTTAAATGAATTGTACGGCAATGGCAGCCCATAAATTAAATGTGAAAAAAATCCAAATGAATAGAGTTGATTTTTAGAGGTCAGTAGTTTGAATCTATTTACTTATGGTAAGTTTAATGAATGCACGCCATTTGTGTCAACACCACTTCTGGTAAGGCTTAGCCAGTGTTCGTATTTTGTTTATTCCAGTAAATCTTTAAAAAAAAAAAGTAGTCAAACCGTCTTAAACAGCACCTGGTCAAGTCACACTCTGTAAATTTCAAAACCACGACCACATGAAACAAAGCTTTTAATACTGAGCCACCTTAATATACCCTTCTATTTGCCAAGCACACATACACAGGCACACTTTTTTTACGCATTCCTGACTGACTTTAACTCAAAAACATTTCAAGGTTAGATTAAAAAGTGTCTTCAACATTCCATTATCTCGTTTTGTTGCTCTTCCATTGCGGTTTTTAGCAGGTTTGTTTTTTTTTCCCCCCGTTTCGATAAAAATATCCCGTTTTAAATATTATTTTATGTCGGATTTGACCCTCTTTTTGTCGAAAAATTCAACAAAAATCCTTCTTTCCAATCTGCCAAAAAAATACACAGCTAACATTAGTTTTTTGTCAAAACCGGTAAAAACGATAAAGTATATTTTCACTCGCCGCGTAAAAAGCGCCCCTAAAAAACAAGCTCATTATGCTTTGATCACACTTCTATCATCTTTTTTTGCAACATGTCCGCCTTGTAAACAAGCGGCGAGATGCAAACCAACTTAAAAAGTCCAGTACGCCACTTTAAAAGCTTGTCAACGTTTTTTTTCGCCCCCCCCGCCCTTACGCCCTTTTTCAATGAACGCCACTGTTGCAAACACAGATGCGCGCCTCTTAAAAAACGCAACTGGAGCGAAGGCCGGGCGTAGAAATTTGAAAGAAAACAAACAGGATTCCTGAGCACGGCGGCGTGGCTTGAGGCCCGCCGCCGGACGCCGACACAAAGAGGGGCCTGTTCGGCGTTCGCTCCGGGCCAACGGAACGCCGCCTTTGCCGCGCTTGTTGACCTAAGCTACTTTAGAATGTTTGCGCAATAGCTTTCTGACCGCTTGATTAAAAATATCGTTTGATGCGCCGGTTCGGACCGGTCTGAGCGAGCCTCACGTTCAACAACGCCGCCCCTCATCGGCGAGAAAAAGCCAGCCACAGTCAAACGATTGAGGTCCCGCGTCCAGTTAGCTTTTCATTATATAACGCCCAGGCTCAGCTATGAAATGTCACGAATGGAAAGGCCGCTCGGCGACCGTCGCTCTGGAGGCGTGCGGACATGATTCTTTATTTCCATTTTTGTGGATAGCAAACATTTCCTCTTTTCCCGACTGTGATGTTAACCATGTGTCAGCATAACCTAAAACCGTCAGGCTGTCCAAAAGCATTAGAGTGATTGCGTAATTCCCCGCTTCTTCAAGTGGAACAGTGTTTTCGGACACATTTGCTTTTTGGGATAAATTATAACTGTCTTTTTTTTCTTGTTACATTTTTCAGAGCAAGAAAAGGAGCAAGAAAAAGTGCTAGTGGAATGGGGTCGAGGACACTAAAGGCATGTGAAAACACTTATTTTTGTATTAGTGTTAGCAATCTAAACAAGTCAATGAAAGTTAATAATATTACATACTTACCCAACTTTAATAAGATCCTAAAATAGCCTACAATCGATTTAAGTCAATGGCAACCTCTGTGTTAAAATTGTCAAAAACTTTGGATTGAATGTAGAGTAATAACAAAATAAAATAGTATTTAAAATATATCTAATTATAAAAAAATACTTAAAGATAAAGTACTAAAAAATATTTTAAATAGGATACACCTTAAAAATATATATTTTTAAATATTTTTTAAATGTAGCTAAACATTTTATTGCCATTTTTAAATATAAATATTATGCACAAGTACATTAAAAATAATTCTAAATAATCTAAATCCCCACAAAGCTTTCATTCTTATGCATTAAGAGCAACAAGCAACATTTAAAAATAGAATACACCTTAAAAAAACAAAAAATATTTTTAAATGAGGTAAAAAAATGTTCTCTCCATTTTTAAATGAAAATATTTCAGGGAAAGTACCTAAAAAAATATACTAATATCCCACAAAGCTGTCATTCTTGAAGAGCAACAGGTGTATATGAATACACATGTGAATTTGAACCGGTCTCTTCCAGCACATCATATCACGTGTCTCGTGTGTTTACAGTGGCAAAACAGTGCGCCTCATTGAGCCTCAGCCAAGGGCCAAAGTTGACTAGCTTTAAAGTCCAAGCGTGCCCAGGTGACCACCAGGTCTTGTGCTTCTATTTTGGCAACTTTTTCTAAAGTGAAAAAAAATTACAGTTTGTTGTTTAGGACCCTGGCTTGGCTCGGAGGAAATCGGCTTATCTGACGTTTAGTAAAGCTCCTTAAGGCCATCGTTGCTGACTGGACAAGCTTCATTAACTATTTTGCTGCCATTGACGGACAATCTGGTTTATATACATTCCAATACTTATAGTAAATTGTGCTTAAATTTTCAAACTTAGCTCTGGTGTACATTGTTTTGATTTGGTTTTTAAACATTTTTAGTCAACATTTTCTATGTATTCACTTTGTCACATATGCAATAGAGCGAGAATACAGACACAGCAAAATACATTTTAGACATAAATAGTTGTGTAATATGTCAGTTCATAAATAAAAACATGAATAAATATATATGCTCACATAGTTCACATTTTTTACTTGTTTTAGCCATATATTTTCATACTTAGCCAAAATTATCCCCTTCCATCACCACTATATTTGTAATTTTCTTAATAATTGTCCTTTTTATCATTCATATCCTATAATCCCAATACATTTTATCTTTTACTTCATTATTTCCTACCTTTTTATAATAATTTCTGCATTCCAACTGACAGATTTTTATTTATTTTTCAGCTCCAGACCTCATCTCACCTCATTTTTCAACATTATTTCAGCCTCACTCCATCCCATTGACGTCCCTAAACGTCAAATCCATCTGAACTGGCTGTCCTGAATATTCATGGAAAAGCCACTTTTCACAAGAACTCCATTTCAAATAGAAAAGACCACTCTTGTACTCATTTTTTTTTGCAATGGCGCATATTCTGCTCTTCTCACGGTAAGTCCTCTCAGGTCTGTTTGCTTTCATGCCAATGTCAGGGCGGCCGTTGGTGTTTATGCAGGTGCGGCGGGAGGGACGTTGGCTTTTCACGTTGGGCTCCATCGCCCTAAAAAAGGGGTCGCCTTTATATGTGGCGTTACCCCGAGCCGGGCCGGGCCCAGAGAAGGCATTTCCTCGGCTTACTGGAACAGTTAAGGGTTAGAAACGTGTCACGGCTGGGCGAGAAAAAATTCCAAGTGTCAGCAATCGGACATCATGTCATTTAAGCGGCGCTTCGGAATTGCTGTTGACTTTGGACGAAGCCCATTTTAGTTATAAAATAGATGTACAATTTGTTTTCAAGTTGACTACAGTAATCCCTCAATTATCACTGTTTCTGCTATTAATAATGACCTGCTTTGTGATTTTGATTAATTGCATTCCTTTTACCACAGGGCAAAAATATATAGGGGCCATTATAGGAAAAGTTTACATACCTTTTTAGGTATACAACTAAGCAAATGTGTCGGGTGAGTGTTACGCAATGCAAAGGTGTTGTGTGATGCGGCGTGAATGTAACGCCTTGTCAGTCTCATTTTTTGACGTACACAGTGTCCAGTCAAAGTGTGGCTTATTTCCAGAAGCCTCCTTCTCACACTTTAATGCATTTATAATTGACACTAGCCAATTCTCCAAAAGCTTTTCCTACTGACAACCCATTTTTTTAAAAACTTGATATAATCAGTCCTCTCGAAATCATGATATATGCTAGTACACACTTATTTCTAATACTATAGCTTATTATAAAATTTGTACATATTTTTCAGACTTTGTCAATTTAGAAATGCTATAATTATACATGTTAACTTCAAATTAGCAGATTTTGAACCATCAGCTAATGGAGAAACATTGTTTAAGTCAGACTGAACTCAAGCTTGTTGTGCAGGGCATATTTTATGATATTTTCCTAACTTAAAAACCGATAACTATTTTTTTCATGTTTGTTTCGCTTCTGGCAGCCTCTTCTTCCTCATCCACCGATGGATTCCCAAGTAAAATGGACTCCGCCCCCGGAAGATCATCCAACACGGCCAAATGGGCAAAATGGGTCAGCGTCCGCTCGTTTATCAACCAGGTACCATATAATATCTCATGTCGGGAGGCGTGCGAAACTTTTGACAGCCATCCCACCTGCGTCATGGCTTCCTCCTCACCTCGATGGGGAATCCAACCCGTGCCCAAATGACCCGCCTTGACCTTGGGGTGGCGGCTCGGGTCCAGCGCCGTTGTTTGGCCTTGCGGCTCGCACTTGGACGAGGGAAAGGCCCAGACAGGGAGGGGTCCCTTTTTTAGGCACGGTGCAAAAAAACGGAAAAAAAAATAAAAGCGCCAACGTACTGTATCTGGAACCAATTATAACGTAGCATGGGAACCCTTTTGAGGCGTTTGCACTTTTGCTGAAATACTTCCATGTACTTACACGGTATATTTACCTTTTTAAGACCTTGAGATATGAGTTTCATTCACGCCAGTGGCCTTCTCCCTCACGCTAACACTTGTATTGAATTGGCTTTTTACGCCACTTTGACACCTGTGTCATAAGGCAAAGCTAATTTTCTTGAAAAAGGGAACAAACACTGGCAATTCTGTATATATTTATTATCTCTGTCGCTGCATTTGATTTCTGTTGCAGGCAAAAGGTGAAAAGCAAAGGGCGGAAATACACTGGTGCAAAAACAGGCCGCTTCTGGGTCAACATTGACTTTGGCGGCGACTGAGACAAAAACTCCAATGATTAAAGGCTGTGTTTTCATCCGTGACGGTAACAGGAAGCTAATTAGCCTAGTCGCGCGCGCCAGGCTAATAGGGGGGCGAGCGTGGGGTTCAAACCGCGGTGTGCTAGGACGCCGGCCGGATTGCCAAGATGTAAATAACGACAATCCTGATTTGGATTGGTAAATAGTTGGAGAATGGTTAAAAAAAAAAAAGCGTGGATTGGTTGCAAGGCAAACGCATATAAAATAGCTGTCTGAGATAAAGTTAGTTGACCCACATTAATAAGGTTGAACTTATTTGACCTGGGAGTTATTGTAAGTTAAAACATGTCAATTTGTCATTATTTTTTTCAGGTCTTTTTAGTTTTTCAAATTATTCAATGATTTATTCATTCACTAATTTTCAACACTGCTTTTCCTGGACAGGGTGCTGGAGCCTGTCCCATATGACTTTGTTCAAAGACCCAAGACTGGTCGCCAGACAACTATTCGCCCTCACAATTGCACCCCCACCAAAATCAGATGGGTGAACCACTACACCATCAGGTAAGCTAATTTTTCAGCATTTTTGTCATGATACATTTAATTTAAAAAAAATGCGTGTTGCTTTATAATAACTCTAAAAATTATTTAATGATTTTCCTAAATTCAAAATGAGTTCTTAGGCTATTTTAAAATTTCCAATCAACTTATCATACCTTATTTAAACATCTTAACTACATTTAAAACTGTTTATCTCCTCCAAATACCTCCCTATTTCATCTAAAAAAAATATCAACAATACCATAGTTACTCGTTAGCATCATAGATAGACGTCTAATTTCCCCCTAAAAAATAAACTTGACATCCCTGCCTCTATCAATAGCAACAAAAGACAAGCAAACATTCCTCCCAGCTCATCTCTCACCACTAAAAACCAAAACAATTCCACAAAAAACTAAACCACATCTCTATTTCCATCTTCCCCTTCTAAAAAAATAGCATACCTGGAATCGTTAACGTCTTGTGTGGGATCCGCACAATCTATACTTAGAAACCCCGCTTGGGTCATATATAGCCAATGACCTGCTTTTTGCATGTTTCACTTCAAAAACAGCATAACATTCCAATGCTTTTTCTTTTTTGCACGTGTGAGGTCCCAATAGAGGAAGTCATCTAAGTTTAGAAAGCTTGGAAAAAAAACGAAAAAGGTCAGTGGACCAGGCAACGAGTCCATCCGGGCGGGACCCACACGACGGCAAAGACCACCTGACGCGCTGGCGTTTTGTCCAAACTGTCGTCAACGCAAACACTCAAACAAAAGTTTCCAGGCGGACTTAGCGGCTCAAGCGCCCTGTTTTATGACGTAAAAGCCCCCCACGGATTTTTTATTACATAATTTTGGATAAGGCTCAGCACACAATATAGAATGGATAGTTTTATAGTCTATTATTTAATTTGCTAGCATGTAAAAACTAGCCTAGACATTTTGTCAAATTTAATCAACAACAGGATTCTGTGACTTTTACATTAAATTTGCAATTTTGTTGTTTAATTTGATAGCAAAAACTAGCAAAGACATTTTGTCAAATTTAATCAACAACAGGATTCTGTGACTTTTACATTAAATTCGCAATTTTGTTATCTAATTTGATAGCAAAAACTAGCAAAGATATTTCATCAAATTTAATCAACAACAGGATTCTGTGACTTTAATAACTTTTAATGCTTGATTTTGTTGCCAGGTTCCAAAAGACGCTCCAATCAAGAAACTGGTCAAAGGCGCTTTGTTCCAAGCGTAAGCGATATCACCTTCCTCGATAGCCAACGACAAAAAAGCTCCCCTCGAAATGATTAATGAGGAAGGGTTGCACCCAAAAATGCGAGTCGGCGTCCAAGTTATGTCCCGGCGGAACGGTGAGGCCGAGGTATGTAATATATGGCGGCCCATTAAAGCCGCGTAATTCAAAACGCAGCCGCCACAAGAAAAAAAAGGACGCTTGGGGTCTCACGCTTGTTTCCAGTCTGGACTTTGCTTTTTTTCTTTTTTTTCTTTTTCCAGCCGACTAGCCTTTAAATAGACTAGCTTTCCATCTTGACAATTCATCTGCCCACCAACACCCCCCCGCCCGAGGCCTCCCTCAACAATCACTCTACGCATAGCACCCCCCAAAGTTATTACTTTCCATTGTCCCAGCGTTCCATTGACTTGCTCGTCAACTGTCAAACAAACCAGATTAAATTACAGTAATCCCTCGAATATCACTGATCATAAATTCACTACTTTCCGATTTTTTTTTGCTATTAAAAATCATAAAAATCACAAAATATTTTTCTTAAAGTTCATAAAAACGTAAAAATCCACGCTTAAACTCGTAAACTCATAAAATCGAATCAGATTATTAATTAGATTCAGTCAGTAATACCTTGAGATACGAGCTTAATGGGATCGAGTGCCAATTTACTCTTATCTCAAATCAACTTTCCCCATAGAAAGGAACTAAATACAAACTAATCCGCTCCCACCATCTCTAAAAAAAACACCAAAAATAAGCTATTCTGAAGTAAAAACATCTTTTTATTGTTTTGATTGTTAGGATCTTCAATACTAAAATACTTGCGACGGATTGTCCATCCATCTGTAAACACCTCATTACGCTCTTGTTGCCACTCCACTTTGTGACGTCTATTTACAAATCTTTATTTTGAGCTCGCCGGCATGACAAAATCCACCTAGCAACACAATAATAGAGTACTAGCGTGGTGATATTATGTACTCCCGAGTGTTTGGTGTCGTTATATAAAAAACCCAGGCGCCGTTCCAAAATCCGACGCCAGGCAAGGTAAAGCCATTTGACGTTGTCGACGGCAACGGCGGAAACATTCCTCCCGGGGCCGCTAATGTCAGACATCTATAGCCCGATAAAATCCGCCGTCGTCGCTTAGACAGTTCGTCTCAGGACATGGCGTTTTGTTTTCACCTAAAAATGACTTTTTTTTCCCCCCCATAGGAAGCAATGGAAATAACTGGTTTCTTTACATAAACAAGCTTCGACCTCAACTCGCCACCGCCCCCAAATCCTGTGAAATTACTCATTTCATACGTGACAAAAAAAGGAAATGGTCATCGTCGTCTGCGCTTCATGGCGAGAATAGTTCAAGGTCAATATTTATCTTTTGACATGACAAAAATGTTTTGGTCACCTCAAAGCAAAGCGTGGGTAAATTAACTGGAATGGTGCTAAATATAGCCGAGGGCCGCCACAAACCGATATTTTGACCGTCAACTCGTCGCCAATCTTTTACGCTGGACTGAAATGTTGAGTTTAGATGGCTTGAATTCTCAATATTATCTAACTAGGAAGGGGAATATTGTTTTTAAAGATGTTTGCATTCATCATAAGGCTAAGTTGATTGTAGCAGTCCTAAAATCAACACTATGTACAATGTTTTATAGCGTGCTCTTCTATATTTGTGTTATGTTATATATGTGCCCGCTGTAAAAAGTGTATTCTTTTTTTTCGAATTAGATTTTTTAACACTTCAACATGTAAACAATGGAACAAAATTATCATATCATAAATTTTTATCCTATTTTTCACTCTTCCAGTTCCCTTGGATCGGACAACCATCACCGCCACTCAAGCCTCACCAATCAGCAAACAACTTCCAATCTCAAGTCGACAAATGTAGGTCAGTTGTCGATAAAGCAAGGCCGCCACCGCCGAATTCAAAGCGGCCATTTTGCCAGCTGGCCAAGCGTGAGCTCAACGCCTCGCAATGCCCCGCACACTGGCCCCTCTGTGACGCTGCCGCCGTCGCCGACCACGTCAGCTAACGTGGCGTGATGGAAGCGCCTAGTCAGGGAACAAGAGCCGCACTTTTTGGAGCGGCTCCTGGCATGACACCGCCTTTCGACTTCTCGGCTGCCGGCTACATTTAGTCGGCGTGGTGATGTCACACTTTGCGACCCAACAACCACTTTTTCAGGGGCTCGCTTTTAGAGGTATTATGGTTTTTGCAGATTTGGATTTGAGGTTTTTTGGGCCCGCAAAAACTGAAAAATCATCAATCATACCATTTCCCCGCCCACAAAACTGCCACATAAACAGACCGTATCATAATATTTTTTGCCGATATAATTTGATCCCTTTCCCTTGAAACCGGTTGAAATGTTATAAACTAGTCTGTAATGTCTGGTCTCACGCTTGTGGTCAAGAAATTCCTTTAAAAAAGTGGCTGTCAATCAAACAATTTTCCAAAATAGGAAGAAAAACGTGCTTAACTCAAGTTGTTCCTCTTTCTATTCCAGATTAGCCACTTGACGTCCAATCTTTTTCAACGGGGAAGGTTTCTGTGAAAGTTTCCAAGGTGAGAGTTTATTTTACACAAGGTTTTGTGCTTATTAGCAAACAAAACAAGGGAATTCCACTTTTTTAAAAATTCCAAAGTCTGCTGTTTTAGTGCTTGATCCATTCCAGGAATCATAAAATAGGAAATCAATGCTTACCGCAGACAATAGTGCAATTTGGAGTAATCACTTGCAGACCGACATCCCCCTCAAATATGACTCAATAGAGAATAATGACGGCTTTTCATACCAAAAGTATTACAAAGGACAAAAAGAGCTTAAAGAAGGGCGGCCATTTTGCTTGCTTTACAACACTGAAACTATGGAAACAACCTTTTTATCGTGGTCATGTTTTTGTAAGCTGAACTCGTTGACAGCGATATCCGTCTATTTTGTCTATCACTTACAAGGTCAAAAAACACCCACACCAATTTTGCTGACATCAGGGTCAGACTTTCAAAATAAAAACATACTAGGATAATAGCTTAACTTCTATTGTGTCGAAATTACAATACACATACTTATTTTTTCCTAAAAAAACATGACCTTTTAAGGTACTATTATATTTTTAAAGTCAGAATTTTGCCAGTATTTACCAATTTAGCCTAGCAATTTAAATAGTTTTACCATTTTGTAATGTCTTTATTTTAACTCAATGTAACAGTAATTATGTTATAATGACAGCCAATGCATAATTCTCTTGCCTCTTTAATAATCCCATCAATTCTCCTCATTCTACAGAATAACAACACGTCAAAGTCATTCCCTTGGCACGTAACAATGGACATATTTTGTACGGAATCCTCTCTCTCTCTCTCTCTCCAGTCAAGCTGCTTCCTTTCGATAACTCGGAGTTGACTGACAGGAGCTTTTTGTCCCGCACCGAAAAAGAGAGAACATCTCCTTATTAGGAAAAGCCCAGACGCCCTTATATGGTAAGACTTCCTGTAAATAGTAACAAGTCTGTCTGCTGGCTATCCTCGCACATTCCTGCTGCTCCAGGTTTTTGCTTTTTTTCCCCCCCCTTCTCTCTCTTTCACTCACTCTCTCTCTTTTCCTTTCTCTCTCATTTCCGATGTGCTAGCAGGGCTGCCTTTCATAAGTCTAGCCTGATGTGTGATCTACCCCCCACTCCACCCCTAGCCCGTCCAAAAAAAAAAAATACACAAACCTCTGTCTAGCCTTTTTCCTCAAGTACTACTTAAATCTGGCCCGGGTACGCGTCGCACCTAGTTTTCCTTCTTTTTCAAGTCTCACACCAAAAAGCTCATTAGGCAGGTGAGTGGAGAGAACAAGGGGAGTCATTCCCGGCAATATGGCGGTGGCGGCGGTGTAGCTATACCGTACCCCACTAGAGGCCTGCTTTTTCACTTAAAAAGCTTGAGGAAAAACAGAACTGTTTTGAAGGGTCGGCTTGTATCAAACATACTGATTTTTATGTCCAATGGCACTTTTTGATGGAGAATAACAACATGTAAGGCTGTATGACCATTGGAATTAGGCTAGTGGCTAGCATAAATGTTTCAAAAGTAGTAAAAAAGTGATCAAATTTAGCCCAAATACACAAACTACTGTTAATCAAGAAAATTTAACATATTTGATGTGTATAGCTGTCAACAACATTAAAAAATAATAATTGAACATTAGCATTTTAGCTGATAATTCAACCACTCTCAAAGAAATTGACCTTCCATGCCCTTAGCCCTCCAAAGTAAAAGCACATCAATATTTTCACAATTTTTATGACCACTCAGTAACTTCTACTTTCCCGACAGACCCTAACGAATCCCCCCGTCGGCCATCTTCCGATGACACATCCTCCATCTTTTTATTTTCTCCTCATTTTCCCTCCTTGTTCATTCATAACGCATTATCCCTTTTGTTCATGTGCCGCCTCTTTAAGAAAAATGAATATTTATAGACTTTGTGTTTGTGAAGTAAGGCTTGAGGAATTCCCAGTGTGGGGTCTTTGGGCCTCCTCTGAGCAGACTTCCCGTTCCACACCAGCGAGAATGGGAGAGAGTGAGCTCGCTGTTGTTTGGCCAACTCGCCACCCTCCTCCTCTTCCTCCTCTTCCTCCTCCTCCTCCTCCTTCTTCAGACGGCAGGAATGTGGGATGTCTGGAGTGGGGGTCAGGAAGCCAGGAAAGAATGCCAAGTATGTCCATGTTTGTCCAGGGCCTCCCCCTCCTCCCCTCCGAGGTGACGTCCCCCCCTCCGCCCCCGAGGGCCGAGCGCTATAAAGTCGGCGGCTCGACTCCGAGACGGCATCAACTCGAGCTAAACTCTAGCTTTCACACACTCTAAAAGACCAGCGGAGAGAAACCAGGCTTTACCGGCCAACCGATCCAGGAAAAAGCCAGCAGCGACTTCAACAATCTTTATTTTTTCGCCACCTTCAAGATGTCCGCCGCTATGAACATGCTTTTCTTTGCCTGCGCACTACTCTGGAGCATGGTAAGACTCGATCAGATTTTATTTCTCTTTCTTATGTCGTTGGTTCTCCTGGCTAATGTGAGATTGTTCATGGTTCGGCAGGGTCAAGCTCAGGAGTGCGATGGACGCTGCTCATGCGCCCCCACGCCGCCCAGGTGCGCCCCCGGCGTTAGCCTGGTGATGGACGGCTGCGGGTGCTGCCGGGTTTGCGCCAAGCAGATGGGAGAGCTGTGTACCGAGAGGGACTCTTGCGATACGCACAAGGGACTCTACTGCGACTTTGGATCGCCCGTTAACAGACGCATCGGAGTGTGCACGGGTAAGACTATAAAACCCCCCTAAAAAATACAGCTTTGACGTACTCTATGTGAAAGAAAGGCTACTTTGTTGGGCTTCTGAAAATCCTTAAAGTAGTACTTTGCTAAATAGAAGAGATTTTTAAGCTTCAGGTTTCTGTATAGACAAAAAAAAATTAAATTTAATGCTAAATAGAAAAGAAAATGTCAAGTTTCAGCTTTCTAGCAAGACAAAAAAATATTGCATTATAATATTCCCCAAGAAAGCTTTTTATAGATGTTGTAGGATTCTTTTAAACTTGCCTTCAACTATTGTTTATCACTAAAAAAGAAGATAATTTCCTATCTTCTAAAAAGATAGTCTTGTTGTATATTGCTAAACATGTATTGCACTCTTTTAGCCTCCTAAAAATCCTTTTAAATGTATTTTCTTACTTCTTACCCCCAAAAAAACAAAAATATTTTTTAATCTAGTCCTGAAAAAGCCAAAAAAACATGTCTATACTTTCTTCATAACATTACATTGCGCAATTTCCCCATGCATCCCATTTAACGTCTGCACTTTCTCCTCCACAGCACGAGAGGGCGCCACCTGTGTATTCGGCGGCACTGTATACAAGAGCGGCGAAAGCTTCCAGAGCAGCTGCAAATACCAGTGCACTTGCCTGGATGGCGCGGTGGGCTGCGTGCCCCTCTGCTCCATAGACGTGCGCCTGCCCAGCCCCGACTGCCCGGCCCCCCGCCGGGTCAAAATCCCCGGCAAGTGTTGCGAGGAGTGGGTTTGCGACGCCCCGCGACACACCAACGGCTTCATGGGCTCCGTCCTACCCGGTGAGTCATCGCGGTTCTGGGTTCGAGTCCCGTTCTGGTCCTCAAGGGGAACTTTTGGCTGACTTTTTTTGTTTTTTTATTCCCGTTTTTAGCATACCGCGAGGAGGAGACGTACGGGCCCGACCCCTCGCTGATGAGGGAGAACTGTTTGGTTCAGACTACCGAATGGAGCGCTTGCTCTAAGACTTGTGGCTTGGGAATCTCCACCCGGGTCACCAACGATAACCGCGAATGCCGTCTGGAGAAGCAGACTCGGTTGTGCATGGTTCGACCTTGCGAGTCCCACCTGGAGCAAAGTATCCGAGTAAGTACACTTAAGTTAAATTCCAGTAGCTTAGATACAAATTTGGGTGATTAAAAATGTCTGTTAGAAAAAAAATAGAACACAAAACAATTTCAACGGATAATGGTAATGTTTTTGATGAAAACAAAACACAATACAATGATATTTGTAGCAAAAAATAACTTTTTTATGACTAAAAATAGACTATATAAAGTAAATATACGATTTGATTGTTTACCTGTATTACAGAATACATTTTAAATTCAATACAATTTAATTGAATACATTTTAAAATGAAACAGTCATGCTATTTCTTTTATATAATCAAAAAAAATCCTCAAATCCAACTTTTTTGAACGCATCACAAATAATAAATAATAGAATAAGGCAGCTTTTGTTTAAATTTGATGACGTACTAAAATGTCAATAAATCACAAACTTCAATAGACTTTTATACATTTAAAAAAAACATTTTCTTTGCCCTTAAAAATATACCAAAAACAGCTTAATGTTGTTTCCCCCTTGCAACTGGAACTCAAATTCCATTTTTTCCCCCCTCCCGTTCCCTTTTGAATAGAAAGGCAAAAAGTGCATCCGCACCCCCCGCCTCTCCAAAGCCATGAAATTTGAAATCTCGGGCTGCACCACCACCCAATCCTACCGGCCCAAATTCTGCGGCGTGTGCCTGGACGGCCGCTGTTGCACCCCCCACAGGACCACCACCCTGCCCATGGAATTCAAGTGCCCCGACGGGCAAGTCATGAAGAAGCACATGATGTTCATCAAATCATGCGCCTGCCACCACAACTGTCCCGGCGAAAACGACATCTTTGAGTCCATGTACTACAAAAAAATGATGGGAGACATGGCATGAGGTGCTCTAGGGTTATCTTCACTTCTCTCTTTTGGGTTTTAGTTTGGGTTTTTAGTTTTTTTTTCTTCTTTTCCCATCACTTGAAAACAAACTCAACATCTCGCAGCTCCCGCGTATTCGCCAGCTTGGTCCGGTTTTTGCGACGTTTGAGTGCGACTCGGTGCACTTTTCCGACAAAGAGGGACAGATTCCTGCACTAATAATATTGTGGAAAACAAGCCCCTCCCCCGTCCGTATTATTTTTGACCTCCCCTCTAAATGAGGTGCGAAAAGACTCCTCCCCCGACTGTGTGTGTGTGTGTGTATGTTTGCGTTAGCATTAGCGTTAGCGCTCGCTCATCCAAAGGTCAACGTTTCCGTCCAGACTCGAGTGGGCGTGGCCAAGGCACTGAGAGGAAAGAAAGAGTTTTAAAAGAAATAAGACAAAACTGGAAGAATTGTTATGAGTTCATTCCATGAAAAAAGTGTGTACATTTTGTATATAGTTGTACAGTTGAAGTTAATTTAAGAGACGTCATTGTTTGGCGAAAGTTTTTTGTTTTTTTTTCCTGAAATGTATCGATAGTTTTTGTGGTTGTTTTTCTTGAGACGACAGTATTTTTTCATATTTTATTGAGCAGTGTGACAGATTGTTGTTACATGTTTCGCCTTGTAGCTGGAAATAAAAAGGTTATATTTTTTGATACAAAAAAAAGACACTTCTTTCTTTTGACACAATCCCTTTCTTTCAATCTTCACAACAAACACATGGTGTTTTCATCTCTACAAACTTATTTTTGCCACCACATTAAAATACCTCACTTCAAATAGCCAATTAATACAATTAATAATCATATGAGCACTTAATAAAATGAAATAAACTCTTGTCTTACAGGTTTAAAAAAACTTCAAATGTGTGTCGACGAATTGACCTGAGGGAAAAAGACCCCCCCCCACTCCCATGTACTAAAGACATGTAGTACACAAGGTACCCACAAGGTAACGCTGCAAAACTTTTTAAATATGATTTATAGCACAACAGCGCCTACTGTTGGTTGGGTCTTATTTTTCGTAGAATATTTGATCATGTGTAGTATTTTTTTGCTCATTCAAATATTGTAACATGGAATATACGTTAGCATAGCATTTAGTAAACAAAAATAATATGAATTGTTCAAAAGTGAGTTAAATGTCGATTTTTATTTTTAACTTGTCAACCAATTTGAGTTTTTTTGGTCAAATTATCTGACCGAAAATGAGAAAAGATGATTTGGAAACAAGTTAATTTGCAAGATATGATTTATTGATGCATTCTTTAACAACACTTTAACACACTTGTTTTTACCATTTACAGGTGGGCGGAGCCTCTGAGGCACACCTTTCCACAATCAGTTTTTCCGCCAGGTAAGGCTTCGACTTTACATTTTCATATTTTTTAGGGGCTTTAAATCCTTTTTGAATACCTTTCTAGTTTAATTTCATAATAATACTGTCAATGGCAACTCATGAATTAAAATTAAATACAGAAAATATGATATAAAACACTTACAGTGAATTCTATTTTAAGAATGTTGACGTCACAGAGGAGGCTATAGTAATTTAATTTTATCAGTCGTAATACACAAGTACTCATCTCTAAAATTGAATGCATCATATTGCTAAAAATTGATATGAAGTACTTAGATAAGTGTGTGTATATATGTGAACTTTGCTCTTGCTAGTAAAAAAAGGATTTATCACAAAGGATCTTCCACGCAGCAGCAGTCAAGTTTCTCATAGGAAGGAGTGAGTGCAAGAAAAACTATTTGTGTTCAACCTTTGGAGTTTTTATTGTGATATTTTGGATCTGGCAGGAGCAGACATGATCAGCCGCAACTTCAAAAATGTTTTGGTGGTGTCACTTGGCTTTCTTTCGCTTTTTACGGCGTATGGCGGACTGCAGAGTCTTCAAGTAAGTAGCAGCTGTTTAGTCTTCTTTTTATATGCCTGACTGGAATGGATATTTGTCAAAAATTACTTTTAATTTATTGCAAAATTAAGGAAAAGGTACTATAGTAAGTGTATTAGATTGAGGATTTTTTGGGATATTTTTTGTTATATTTTTTTATTCTACAAAAAATATAAAATATTAAAAAAAAATATTTTACTTATCTTCTACATTTTTTATATTAATATTATACAAGACATTTCTGATATTTTTTCTGTAATCATCCCTCTCTAATGTTCTATTTTTTCTTATAATTAACATATTTTAAATCCAATTTATAAATCCTTTTAAAAATATTTAAAAAAAAAATAAGATAGCAATTACATGCATTCATATGCATCACCTCCTAAAGTGTGGGTGTGTCATCTTTTATTTCTCCCTTGCGACTTTTTCAGAGCAGCCTAAATGCGGAGGAGGGAATGGGCGTGGCCTCCCTGAGCGTCATCTACGCCTCCATCATCGTCTCCTCCATGTTCCTCCCTCCCCTCCTGATCAAGAACTTGGGCTGCAAGTGGACCATCGTGGCCGGCATGGCTTGCTACGTCTCCTACTCTTTCGGGAACCTCTACCCGGGATGGTAGATTTGTAAAATCGAAAAATATATATAAAAAAAATGCTAAAATTAACATTGTTTTTGATCTATAGTTATAACCGTTCCCCTTTTTAATGGTGGCTTTATTCTTCAGGTACACTCTGATGCCCACTTCTGTCATCCTGGGCTTGGGTGGATCTCCTCTATGGTCGGCCAAGTGCACCTACCTGACCATATCCGGCAACGAGCAGGCGTCCAAAGAAGGCAAAAAGGCGCCGGATATGATCAACCACTACTTTGGCATCTTCTTCTTCATCTTTCAATCGTCGGCCGTTTGGGGGAACCTCATGTCCTCGCTCATTTTTGGACAAGATACCAACATAAGTAGGTCAAACAGTTACCTTTTTTTTGGACGATAAGTCGCACTGGGTAATGTTTCTTTAAAAAAAATAATTCAAATATATTTTCTGAACTTTATGAATGAAACAAAAATGTAAAAATGTTCCCACTTTGTCAGCAATTATTTCAGATGAGCAGCTCCAGACTTGTGGTGCGTACGACTGTGGGCTGGCAAGCACGTCCAACAGCACCACCCGCAGGCCATCGCAGGAATTGGTGTGGACCTTGGTGGGATGCTACATCGGTAATGTGCTACATCACGTTGTGTATGGCTAGATATGATAGTTTTAGTATTATTTTATTTCTGGGACAGGTGTGGGGGTGCTGGCCATGTTGATCGTGGCCATTTTTTTGGACAATATCGACCAGGAGCAAGCTAGTCGTTTCCGTGGCAACCGGGAGCCATTTTGCCACACTTTCCTGGCCACTTTTCGTCTACTGAAGGATTGGCGTTTGCTCACCCTCATCCCGCTCACCATGTACAGCGGCTTCGAACAAAGCTTCCTGTCTGGGGAGTACACCAAGGTATGTCTTACACTAAAGTATGCTTTTATTTTGAAGGCACTATGTGGGGGTAAGTTGAGACAGTTTGTTTAAAAAGTTGATTTTACCACCATCTTCTGACAGGTCAAAATAATTATGTTCAATTGAATTGTAAGTATAGTAGTTGGCAAGAACTATGTTGAAGTGAGTTGAAAAGTTTTATTTTGAAAAAAGAAGTACATTTCTGCCATTTTGTGGTAGTTTCATGCTAAAGAATGTTTTTGTTGGTTTTAATTTGAACTATTTGGATGTCTTTTTCAGCCCTGCATTTGAAGAAAATAGCACTTTTATGGCCAAGAACTATGTTGAAGTGAGGGGAAGAATTTCATCCACAAAATTGTTGTTTTGTTTTTCAGAATTACGTGACATGCGCCCTGGGAATTCACTACGTGGGCTTTGTCATGATGTGTTTCGGGGCGTCCAATTCGCTTTGTTCTTTCCTCTTTGGGCGACTGGCTCGCTATACTGGGAGGGCCTTGCTCTTCCTTTTGGGTAAAAAAACAAAAAATCCCTCTTTGTCTTTCAAAATTGTCGTCAAAATGTTTTTCTTTCTTCCCTTTAGCGGCGGTGGCTAACTTCTCCTGCATTATCGCCCTGTTGTACTGGAGACCTCACCCTGACGAGTTGGGCGTCTTCTTCGTCTTCCCCGCCTTGTGGGGAATGGCCGACGCCATCTGGCAAACGCAGACCAACGGTCAGAATACAAACATATTTTAATACATTTCCCATCATGTCATATCACGTTTTGACTTGCGATGTTTTGGCCGCAGCCCTGTACGGTATCCTCTTCCCGGGCGATAAGGAGGCGGCCTTCGCCAACTACCGCATGTGGGAATCTTTAGGTTTCGTCATCGCCTTTGCCTACAGCACCTTCTTGTGTCTGGAGTACAAATTGTACATTCTAATGGCAGTTCTCTTGTTGACTGCCATTACTTATCCAGTAGTGGAGTACTATGAGTATAAGAATCCTACAAATGCCGTAGAGGATGGATACTACAAGGAAGGTATTACCATAGACGATAAAAAGATTTTTAGTCAGACCAAACTCTGAATTAACGTTAGCTGCAACTGCAATTGACATGAAATTTTTAATATATTTTTAAATCTTGAGTTTAAGTTCACTGTATTTCTTTTTGTTGTAAAATTCAACATAGAAAGAAAGCATTTATATGTTTTTGTACATAGAAAATCTTTTATTGTAGAATTTAAATGACTTACAATATTAATTGTTTGTTTTTTAGAAAAAATAAAAAATGGACCATGTCTGGTTTAATTTTTATTTTCTCCATAATCAGACAATATATTATCACCATTCTAATGAGCAAGTGTGTTTTTATATGTCGTTTAACCTGTGTTGTTTTCAATTAGTCGTCGACGCCCTCCTGTGGACACATCATGCAATAACAGCAGTTGAGTAAGAACATGGCATAACAGGTATTATCATTTAAGTTCCCACTTTATGCCAAATGTGTTTTTAAACATCCAATTGTTTCACAGAGAAAAACAACATTATCTTACTCACTTAATCACCAGAAAAAGTATCTAGTATTTTTATACATCCCTTTCAGCAGCCAGTGTGCCACATAGAATATGGCCGACGCAGTGACGCAGAGTCCTCTCGAGGCCGAGAAAGCTCGCGAGATTCCACCCCGCCCTGACCCGTTCGTGTTTTACCTGCGACCCCTCCCTCCCTCCTCTTCCTTCCTAGGTCTCGCCCACTCCTTCTTCTGGATTGGCCGCGTTCAAAGTGTAATGTGTGGACGCGTTCCCATGAAGGCGGGGCCACAGACAAGCCACCACCACCACACCACACCACCACGGACGCTAATTCCAGCCGCTCTTGCGAGCCTCCAATCCCGCTAAAGAGGCTTATAACAGCCCGGAGGCAGGACGACACTCATCGACTCGAACCAAAGTAGGATTCTTTTTCTTCTTCTTCTTTTTGATCTTTCGGATCTTTCGGATCTTTCTTTTTTTCCCCCGATTGCTTTTCGTGATTTCGATCGAACAGGCTGCGCATCTCACGCTAATCAAGCAAGCTCCGCGTTCGGATCGCTTCGGCTTACTTCGGCTATCTTCGGCTCGCTTCGGTGACACAGCTTGCCCCACTCAGATTTTGACTGCTCGATCGGGCGACTAAATGTGCGCCTGATTTTTTTTAATCGTTTCTTCTCATTTCCCGTGCACTGACCCCGATTTTTTTCCATTTCTTTTTTTTGAAGGCGCAACCTCCAGATTCCAGAATGCATTTTTAACAGCATTCCACAGTTGAGGCTCAGCTGAGCCCGATTTTTTCCCCCCTCCTCTCAAATTGAACCCAGTCGTCGACGCACCGAGCCATGTCCAAGAACCAGTCCGAGATATCGGGGGACGATCTGGCCCAGCTCAGCGATGGCGAGCTCCTCCGCGGCGGAAAAGAAGACCTCCTCCGCCTTCTGCGGCGAGTGGACGGCGAGAAGATGAACCTGATGATCGAACACGGCAACCTGATGAAGGACATTAACAGGCGTCTCCAGGTGCATCTCCACGAGATCCGCAGCCTAAAAGAGGTCAACCAGAAGCTCCAGGATGACAACCAGGAGCTGCGAGAGCTCTGCTGCTTCCTAGACGACGACCGTCAAAAGGGTAAAAAACTATCCCGCGAATGGCAGCGCTTTGGCCGCTACACGGCCAGCGCCATGTGGAAAGAAGTGGGCTCCTACGTACTGAAGCTCAAAGAACTGGAAGCCAACCAGGAGACGGTTCTCCGAGAGAACTCCGAGCTGAAGGAGATCGTCCTCATGCTGGACGAGGAGAGGAACGGTGCCGGTTCCAGGAGCTCCATAGACAGCCAGTCCAGCTTGAGCAACCTCAACGGGGGGACCGGCACTGTGCGGGACGTGGGGGACGGGAGCAGTACCTCCAGCGCCGGGAGCGCGGGGAGTCCGGACCACCACAACCACAACCACCACCAACATCACCACCACCACCACCACGTTGTCCACAAAGCCGCCCCAGAGAGCGCCAAGTTGGGGCAAACCATAACGAGGAGGTCCATGGACGACCTGTCACTGCCGCATCATCATCGAAGCATCCCAAACGGCCTCAATGGTGAGTACAATCATCTATTTACATTTATTTATCATACATGTCAAAAAGTATTCTATCTATTTTGAACCCCTCCCGCTACTGTCTTAACTCATTGGCAGCCGATTAGTTAAAAAATAAAATTTTATGTGTCATGATGTTTTTTTCATGCAAATATTTTTTAGGAATGCATTTTAACCATCACAACAAGTTTTGCACTGATACCGGGCTGCTATTGGACCCATTTTTCCTAAAAAAAAAAAAATGGGAATGGAATAATTAACTTTGATTTGCTGCCGTCCTTCCACTTCAAAATGGATTGGACATCTACTACTGACAAATTCACAACAGATAATGAATGATTGGACAACTACTATCATTGTGGAAATGTTTTCAAGCGTGCTTTTACAGGAGCGTGTGTACCTGGCGGCCATCTTGGATGTGTCCACCAGTAATTGGATGCTAACTCAGTAAATATTTTTATTTTTATTATTATTATTACCCTGTATTGGTGCAACACATTGAATGTCTATTTTAATGGGTTTAATTAAGTCTTTTAATGTCCACGCTATAATTTTCTGACTCATTATATCATTTCAACATGTTACTGTACTGTAAATTAGTGCGTTTGCAAACAATCCTGTTGTGTTTTGGCCCCCCCCAAAAAAACAAGCTTACCCCCAGCTAGTTTACGCGCTTAAACGGAGACGGCATATGCTGATGCTTTTAGGGATTATGCTGGTAGTTGGCGGGGGGCTACATGGATTAATCCCACCACCAAAACTTGATTAGGGAGATTAAACTAGACCCGTTCAGGCCAAAATTCTTAAGTAGCTCCTTCCAAAAATGTCCATTTGTCTGTTAAATTAGTTATTTTTTTAAAACTTTTAGCAAAAAGTAAGAATGCTAAATTTATTTAGCTATCATAGGCATTTAATTAAAATCAATACTTTAAATAAAACAGAGTATAGGTTGATATTCCGTGTTTGTTTATATGTGATGTTGCAGCTTCAATGCATTTTTACATTGGGAATGGCCCTTCAAAATAAAATGCGCACGCGATGTGAAACGACAGCGACCCCGTTTTTCCCAACGCCACGGCACGAAAAGCTCATCGCGGATGGTCGAACCGACGCTAACGCTAAACCCGAATGATCTGGAACGCGTCTTCATCCTCTCTTGGCGTCGCTTTGGTTTATTTTGATTTCTCTCTTTCTTCCACCCTCGCATTCGCCAGCCTTTCCTGGAATTGTGTGAATGTAGCAACAAATATGGAGGGGGAATAAAAAAAATCAGGGAAGCATACACTAGGGAGACCTTAATCCTCAAATACACAGACACACACACACGTTTTTTAACGGTGTTTAGCCGTCTTTACGTAACATCGGTATTATAGCCCCCATCGCTAAGCTGCTGTATGGCTCATGTTGGATTGCTTCCTTTGCTACAAATATGAATTATGATCTTTGAATAGGTGGATATTTGCCGGAGAATATGTTGTAGGTAGTTTGGGTACATTACTTGTAGTAAATCTCAGATTTTTGGCTAAGAAAGTTAGCATACTGACCACTAGTTTCATTTTGCGCCATTTTTTTGTCATTTTAGGGTATTTATACTCATTTTATGTAAATTTAGGGTCATATACAATGATATTTTGTAAAATTAGGGTCATCTACGGTGCTATGGTGGAATTTTAGGCTTTTGTAGGTGGTTTCTTGTTGAGTTTAAGGCATTTTAAGGTTCATAGTTTGCCATTTAGGGCGCCATTTTGGCTCTAGGGGCCATAAAATTAATGTGATATTTGTGACTAAAAGAATTGTATTGTTTGTGTTGTGTGTAATATAAATGAGGTACAAAGTCCGGCAGATTAACGTGGCACAACTTTGACCCGCCCGAGTTATAAATATTTCATTCTTTAAACTACGTCAGGTGATAAACTAGCACTCTTGGCTTCTTATCAGTGTTTGAAGTATGCGAGCTGCTGCCATTTTGTACATTTGTCGCGGGAAAGTTGAGCGCAGAGGCCGTGTGGCGAGGTCACACGTGTTTAACCCCGTCTTCAAGCTAGTGTAAACGTCAAAGTCAGATAAAATGGCCGAGGAATAATTGGACGTGGGTCGAGAGTTAAAATGATTGGTGGAAATACGCTGTAAAAAGTGTCTGTTTTCACTTTGGAAATTGAACGTTTTGAAGCGCTGTGTGATTACTTCAAGCTGTATTTTGAAATGACGTTTACAGGAATTCCAGAGGAATGTTGTCGGGCAGCCATCTTTTAAAGTCACGTCATCATCCATTAGTTTGGGAACATTTTAAATAATTATAGTAAGAAATCCATAAGATGCTAAACAGTTTATTTACATTTTTTTGTTAACTAAAGCTTAATCGCTACCAGATAAATTGACCAAACTCTCAATAATACTCTAAATTAATTATTTCACTTTTGAATAACCTAATGTGAAAAAAAATGACATTTATAGTTTTATTGTGTGACGTGACGGAACACTGCGTGCACTTTGATAACTTTAGAGTGTGAGAACGAGACCCCGGACTTATTGTAGCTCAGTGGGTGTTGGAGGGGGGGGGGGGGGGGGGCACGGTAGGGTCGGAGGGGGGGGCGGAGGCGTGTTCTTGTTGGCTGGGAAACCTGAAAAGGGGGGCTGGGATGGCTCAAAAGCGACTGGTTTCAGGGCGGTGGCGGCGGGGAGTGGGGTGGGGGGCGACCTGCTGTCTACGTAATTGAGTTTCTCTCGTGACCCCTCCCCAAACCATTCTTTTAGTGTCCAGCTCGTGGGTTTTTTTATGGGGTGGGGTGTGTGCAGGCATCTGTCTTTGCAGTCAGTGACCACCTGATAACAGAATAGGGCCGTAATGCTAACCTAATGGGAACTATTTTAGTACTATTTACATTATTACAGTAGTACCTCTAATATCATGGTTAATATTATATGTTTTTAAAAAGTATAATAATAATTAATAGCGGGAAAAAATAGTGAATTTGTGATAAGTTAAGATGCGATAATTGAGGGATTACTGTATTATTATTATTATATGAATTGATTGGTTTGTTTCTATTGTGTGTTTTTAAAAGCGAATTGTAGTATTTGCCGGCATCCTATTCCGCAAAATCCTTGCGTGTTACCCGCATAATACTCTCAAACGAGTCCTAATCAAATGACAGGCCATGTACAAGTTACCACCGAGCTCGGAGACTTCCACTTTGCTTTTTCCACTTTGCCCCCAGGGAGGGACGTGACCTAAAAGCTCTGGGTGAAACCGTAGACGCCCGTCTCCCCGTCGCCCACCAACCAGGCCACTTTCAAATTAGTCCTTCGTCTTTCTGGGTCGTCTTAGTTGGGGACATTTACAAGTATTGGGCCCTGATCGCTTAATAAAAGGGGAATTAATAAGGGGAGCAATTGGACGAGGTTGCCAGGTATGCGATTGGGTTTCTGTAAAGCAGTTTCTGGCTTGCGTCGTATGATAATGTAGATAACAACACGGGTGCGCGTTCACAGAGCCTGAAGGGGAAACTCTCAGCTGTGTACTGTCAATGAAAAGCCGGCCCGTCAGGATGTCCCACATTCCTGTAACAACAAAAGAGGAAGCTGTGTCGACCTGGCGGCGCGTCACATTTGACTGCAACAGGAAAGTGTAAATAAAAAAAGAAAGGTTGGGCCTTTATCTACAAATTGCGTATCACGATTAACCCCAGGCATTTCCCAAATACACAAAAATACTTTAGAATAGCGTTCCTAATCTTTCCCCTGCAGTCCGACTTCCCGTCAAACTGCAAACTGAAATCTGGCAACGCCACTTGAAGTTATTCCAGGCCTTCTATTGGTTAAAAAGGGTTTTCCTTTACGTCAAAAAGTTCCCGTTCTACTTAAAATCAATTCCCGTGGCCTGGTTGTGGGTCGCTTTGCTTCAACGGGGCTTGCTCGGTTTCCACGGCAACCGCGGCGAGGGGACGGGTGGCCTCGGAATCGCTGAACTGGGACTAAGGGGGGCGTTGGGGGAGGTTAGGAAAGGTTAGGGGAGGGTCCACCCTTACTAGAATGATGTTAGGTCAGCTCCTTGTTATTGATGGAACCTCGAAAAAACAAACATGGCCGCCATGGTAGCCGTTGAATGTAAATAATGTCATTTTTTCGACCCCAACTTGTCCTTGACTCCTCCCACCC
This sequence comes from Stigmatopora nigra, assembly GCF_051989575.1. Classification (NCBI taxonomy): domain Eukaryota; kingdom Metazoa; phylum Chordata; class Actinopteri; order Syngnathiformes; family Syngnathidae; genus Stigmatopora; species Stigmatopora nigra. The sequence continues at coordinate 1,696,642 of NC_135509.1, read as the reverse complement.
AGATTGATTTATACGCCACGTTTCTAAAAATTTGATTAAGGCGCAAACCCGACATGTGGTGGAAGGTCAGTAAGGCTAAGCATCTGCCGTGACGTTAAGCGCAAAAATCCAGGCGGGGTACGGCGCCATCAGCATTTTGGTTTTGTCCACGCGACACTTTGGCGACCTTGGCCGGTCCCGAGACGCCAAAAGTCAGCAAGTCGAGGGCGACGGGGCCATTCTTTATCAGACCAGCGACAGTCGTTAGACAGTAGTCAGCAGACTTTACCTGTCGGCGAAATAAAACGTTTTTTTTTTTTTAGCATAGTGTGTCCAAGTGGCGGCCCGCGGGCCAAATCTGGCCCTCCGCATCATTTTTTTGCGGCCCGGGAAGTAAATCATGAGTCTGTTTTAGGATATGTATGTATTTTAATTTCCTGATTTTCCCCTTTTTAAATCAAGAATTGTCATATTTTAATCCTATTTTTCTGTTTTTAGTTCAAAAATAATTTTGTAAAATCTAAAATTAATTGAAATAATTTAAATCAAAACATATTAAAAAAACTAGAATAAACATTATTTTAGATCTTTAATAAACTGAATATTCAGGGTTTTTAATCCAATACTTTTAATCCATTTATTTAAAAAAAAATCTAAATATATCTAAAATGGTAAAATCAAGTTGATGTTAAAGCGCCCCGCGAACCAACCCAAGTCTAACACTTTTAGCATAGGGTCTCCATGTGGTATTAGCTTGAAACCGTATTAGCATTCCGTATCCTCGTGCTCGGTGCGTCAGATTCGCTGGCCTCTTCACGTTATAGTTGCGATTTTTAGTTGTTTTTTTTCTTAGGCCGGTTTGGAGCATCTGGATCGAATTGTTCCCCACGAAAGGTTTCTGGAACGGTTTCAGGTAACCTCGCTGCCGTTCCTCCCGAGGCTAATTTCCTCCTCGGGGCCAAGTGCCAAAGACTGGACTGAGTTAGCCGGAGAAACATGTTTGTTTTGCTTTGGGCGCGCCAGCTAAAATAGCCAGAGATGCTTCTTTGGAAACAATCGCAACCTTTTGGAATCTCAAACCAAAATAAATGTGGAAAGTACAGTAATCCCTCAAATATCGCAGACAAAGAACTTGGACTAAAAATCCCATTTAACAGTTTTTTTAAAGAATTTATATCAAATGTAGAGCAACTATTTTCACTGAGTACAATATTTAAATGACATTTTCAAATATATACATTTATATTAATATATATATATAAATACTTTATAGTCTTTCTTATAGCTGTAATATATAATAATTGTACATTTTTTCCTCAAATAATGCAGTTCATGTAGAGTAAAAAAATCCCCAAAACATGATTAACTTCCTAATTTTTTTTATTGATCGTTACAGAGATAGAAGATAGCATTTTTAGCGTCGCCAACTTGTTGAATGCGACCCGCCTGTGGGATATGAGTGGAGGTATTTTCCCATGCAGTGGGGGTTTGAAAGGGGTCGCCCCATTGGACCCCCCCCCCCCCCCCCCACCATGCCCTACATTAAGGCAAGCAATGGACCCGACCATCTGCCGCCGCCGGCCGGGTCTATTGTCCCGACTATTTCCACTCTTCCTCTTGTTTAGAGGCCTCGTTGGCGTGCCAAAAATTGGGCTAATCCCAGCATTCCTCCTGGAACCACAGCCACTTGGACTTTGGGACCCGGTCGCCCCAAAAAATGGAGAAAAATCCAGATTTTGGAGACCTAAAAGTTCAAGCAAAGTTTAGCATTCGATATTTTGCTGCCGCCTCGCCGTGCGTCTCAGGACGGGACGCCGGCTTGGCCGCAATCCGCGTTTTGGTCAAATTCCGTATTAAGAGATCAGATTTTTTGCGTTTTTTGTTTATTTGGACGGCGACATTCCCGACAATCGTAAAGCGCTTAGTTCCAAAGATGACTTTGACTAAATCGATGGTTGGCAAAAGCGTAAATGCCCTTTTATCTTACTTTCCGATAGCACGCGCGCTTACGCTAGCGGGCTAACCAGGGGGCGTGGCCGTGCGATTATCTGTAAGGTTTGGAGATGTTCCTAGATCTTTTTCCCCGATCCTCTTTTTTTTTTGAAGCGTTTGCCGGGCAGATGTTGGGATCACGTCTGATTAAATTCCAAAGCTTTAAGTCCGAGGCCCTTTTGTTCAGTTTGTCAATAAACGGTGGTGCGTTGAAAGATTTTATGGTTCTAAACGGCTATGCTAAGGACATTTTTACATGGACATAGTACATTTTTAGCACTTAAAACTAGCAGTTTTGCAGTCAAAACAATGGGTTAAGGAACTTCAACTTTTCATAGCTATTCTGGTTGTGACATCACAACCAGAATGAATGATTGGGTTTCACTTTTTAGAGTTGCTAGGTCATCTTTTTAACTGGTAGTTGTGCTTTTTTGTGCTTTGTATACGTTGTTAGCTCAATACTATGTCACATATGGCAACTGTGTTTATTTACTTTAAAGTAGAAGGGCTAATAGTACATTAGCATGCAATAGAATGGGTAAGCAACTAGTTTGTGTTATTAGGAAGACTTCACGTATTTCTGTTGAAAAGAATTAGTTAAACATGGCAGTTGTGTTTGTGTACTTTAGTTAGTCAAACTTTTCCATCTGTATTATTGTCAAGGTGAGTTTTAACTTTGACACTTAAATTAAATGTAGTGTAACTTTGCGGAACGGATTAATTGAATTTCAAGTCCGATTTACTTTGCTTGCCATTTTTGCTTGGCTTTTTCGACAATAACTATTTAGCGCGTGGCTACGCTAACCCTTCAATTCAGCAGAGGCATTTTCAATTGATTTATTTTTGCGTTAACGTTAAAAGGATTTCAAGAACGCCATTGCTATCTTCATCCTTAAGAGATATAACAGAGTTAAAGGGCATGGTGATAAAAGTGCCCTTGTCGGTCGGGGGTGCCGGAGGGGGGGTGTCGGCATCTTGATAGGAAGATCCAAGGGCGCTACAACGCCAGGCACCTCCTCTTCTTTTTTTGCTTGTTGCTAGGATACCGTGCCCATCTTTTCAGTATTATGGGGTGCGCTTCCAAAAGGGGGAATTTTTTTGGAGACGTTTTGAAGTGAAAATTGGGCCAATTAGCCGCATTAGCCGCTAAATCGAATATTTGAAGTTTATTTAAGTCGGTTAACGGGAGTGTAATTGGTTGCCGGGTAGAAAGTTATGGTCTGGCGAGGTGGAAAGGATAAATGTATTTGGGAAGTTCAGCGACTGGTGAGGTAGCGGTAACCCCCTCGTCCCTGTGCGTCCCCCCGCTTTGGAAAGCCTGTGGCTATATTCAACACAGATGTGGCAAATAATGGAAAAGCTGACGGAGGCGGCTTTTTGTATCAGCGTTCTATAAAATAACGGTGGAGGGAAAATGTGTGTGGAATGATGGAGAAGAAAGGGAATAGGGGAAGGAAGGGCTTTCGAATGTGTTTTAAATGGGAGGCAATGACTGCAAAAATAATGTCGAAAAAAATCTATAAATATTTTTTAACAGTAAAATACAATGTTTTTTTTCTATATAAAAAAAGTAGAAATATTATTTTGAATTATTTAAAGAATTGAATTAAAAAGAATATACACTGATTAAATAAAAATAAAAAACTTAAATAAAAAATACATTGGGAGCCAATGAATGCAATCACTAGATGTAACAGAAAAAAAATATGCACATTTTTTTAAACAGAAAAATACACACAATATTTTTTCTAAAACTGAAAAAAAGTAAATAATTTCTATTAAAATAAAGTGTATCGACTCATTCACAAAACTAAATTCAAAAGAATAGACACTTTATAAAAATAAAAATACTTAACAAAAAATCCAATGTGAGCCAATAACATTCAAAGTAACATACAGAAAAATACAATGTTTTTTTCCTAAGTATAAAAAATATATTGAATCATTTCTATTTCCTATTTTGCAGTCGTCCCAGGCGCCGTCCCGCAAAATCGTTGGCCGACCCGTGTCGCACGCCGATTGCGCAATAGGACCAACCTTCCTCGCATTCCTGTCCGATTCCCGTCTTTTTTCCCCCTTCTCTTAGGCCACTCCCTTTTTCCAGTCGGTGGTCTGACTTTATTTACTGCGACGGCGAGCGTTTGAATTACGATCCTGCCGTCCTCGCCAAGTCATTATCGCGAGTCCCCGCTCGTTTTCAGCGTCCTACTCGGAACCTTTTAAATTATCAGCTGACAGGCAATCTTGAGGAAAGGGAGCGCCACACATTGGCGTTGTTATAAAATAAATAAAGAAATAAATCTATAAAAAAAAAAAACGTGTTGTGAAGCAAGTCACGCATCGACTCTCGTGTACCAAACGTGACGTGAGTGAGTCACGCATTGAGATAACGGCCATTGTTTGGTGAGTGTGCGTAAGCTTTTCCCCGTTAGCTCAAAACTGAAAATCATTTGTCCCTTTAAATCGGAGGCGGAGAGAATTATTGTTGATGTATTATTATTATTCGCTGTGAGCCAATAGATGGGTTGGGTCCAATGTTAGGGTCAAGACAAAAAGCTGGGGTGAACACGCAAACTCCGCCCTGAATCTCGGCCAGTAGGGAGCTAGGCGAGCTAGCATATGTCCCCGGGCGCTAATCTGAAGCTTTTATAGTAAGATGATTAGAGGATTGATAACCCTGTATTTCAAAACAAAATGTCTGGTGCCAAGACAGGTCCAGTTTTGCCTTGTTTAACCTCCACTTATTCTTAACAAACAATAAATATATATTATGTCTTATTTTGAAATTCCACTTAAATAAGACCCTACCTTGAAAGAACTGATTGGCATTTTTTTTCAACCAAAGATAAATAAAAAACTGTTTTTCTTTTTTATAAATGTTATTTAATAACTATTTTTAAACATATTTTCCAAAGTAAAAGTAGAAAACTGAAAATACAAGTTAAATAAAACTGAATTTAATTCAAATTAAAACTCAACCAGTTTTTCCTATTAAGAAAAGTTATTTAAAAACTAAATTTGATAAAAATATAAAATTTTCCAAAATAAGACTCGAAACTTAAAATACAAGTAGAATAAAACTAAATTAAATTCAAATTAAATTCAAATCTCCCCTTGTTACAGTTCACACGCCCCCCCAAAAACGTATCTTATACCATTTTTAGGTTTCGTTAATTGAATTAATTTCTAAAGATTATTATTTTGAAATTCAATTCTACCCACCTAGCCGGACCACCTGCTACCCTACCGTTGCCCACCCGCTAATACGAGCTGACGCAGCGTCTCGCCAAGGACATCTGGCAGACAATGATGTCTACCAACCTATCGTCTAAACCCCACCGTCCACTTTATTTTGAAAAACTCCCTCTAAAAACCCATCAAAAATACCCTTTACAAAATAATCGCCTATAATTTCCCCATCAAATACATATTTCATAACCCTGCTTTCAAGTCCTACTTTTACGCTAGCTCTCGAACCCCCCATCAAGTCCCGCCTCCCGGTTTAGGACCACCCGCGGGCGATAAAGTGTCCCCGTAAACACCCCGCCGTGTATACCGTAAAAAAAAAAACGTGGTCACCACCCCCTAAAAAAGCCAAACCCGACATTGTGGAGGTCTGCTGTAATAAAATTAGCGCTTGATGAGTTTCCATTAGGCTTTATGAGGTGTATTGGAGTGTTAGTGGTGTTCCTGCGGGTGTGCGGGCGCTCATCACATTGATTCGGTCGGGGTGGGCTAACCATCTGCTCATAAACCTTTAGACACACTGCCTAATGGATTTTGTCCCCCTTTGGTGCTGTGTGTGTGTGTATATTGAAATTTATATATGTGCGCACGTGCGGGTGTGTGCGGGTAATGCCAATAAAACTAATGGCCGCCATGTCTGAGGTGAGGCTTAGGCCCAATAAAAAATAGGGAGGGGTATAGAAGATAAGATAAGACAGTGCTGAGCTATGATGTTGAAATTATGACGACAAAAATTGGTCATTTTATGGCCTGATATGAAGTGATAATCAAATTTTTGAATGAGGGTTTTATTGAGGGAGGGCTCAAAAGTACGCTCACTTTGTTGTTGTTTGTTTTCTTTAAGGAGGAGGCGAGCTAAAATGGCGACTTGGTTATAGGTGGGTGGGTTATGGGGGTTATTTTATGTGGTGTACGCACATTTTGAATTTTTCTGTGTGGACTTATTGTTGCCTGTTTGTTCCAAGTTAGCTAATATAGCTGATTAGAGGTGGTCTAGGCTTGGATGCCGGGTGGTTGTAGTTCAGTTTGAGGCTCATTTTTCTTTATGTGCAAGGGGAGAGAGAGCAAGAGCATGCGGCGCGGCGCGGTGCGGTGTGGTGTGGCGCTCACGTGGCTCGGCGTTAAAGCGCGAGTGTTTGAGGCCCTCCAGTTGGCCTGTCAGGTCACGTATGTTCTCCTCCGGAAGGCGCCGCCGTTTATGTAACCTGACTTTGGCTCGCTTTGATGTCTCGTAGGCGCTGGCTTTTGATATTTTAGACGTAAAAGTCCAATGGAATTTAAGTGGGAGAGTTGGCAGAGAATGACTTCAATTGTTGCCGTTTTTATTTGAATACATTTAATTTTTTGATTTTTTTATAGGCACTCAAAACAATTTTAGTGTATTTTTTATTTTATATTAGTCTCGTGAGCCTGGTGAGGATAAGTAGTTCAGAAAATGATATTATATTATATATTTTTAAAATTTGTAAACTTTTTTAAATGCTCTTTTACTCCCCATAAAAAGGCTTAATTTTTTCAAAATGTCCAAATCCTAAAATGGTAATATACTTGTATATATAGTCTTTCTGTTTTAACAATATATTCTACTGTCATTTCAGATTGGACGTCTAACAATAATTAATAGCGTTGTGACATGCCTGGATTGGCCATTGCGTAATCCTTTAGCTGTGCGCCGTCCAATTAGCACGCCAATAGCGCCGTTTCATCGGAATAATCGGAGACGGAGCTGAGCCCGCCCGACACAAGGCATTCCTTGTTTCCCGGCCGGGGTCTCGTCATGGGAGACCTTTTGTCCTCTTTTTCGTCTGGGAAAAAAAAAAAAAAAATCTCTGTCGGGACGAGTAATCACAAAAAACTATTATTACAGAGACAGAGCTCGTCTTGGTGGTAATTACATCCGCCAAAATCCTTTTTTTTAATGTTAAGTCGCTAGCCAAATGTTGTAGCCGACTTCTATTTGCATCACAGGTGTCAAACATGCGGCCCGCGGGCCAAATCTGGCCCGCCGGATCATTTTGTGCGGTCCGAGAAAATAAATTGTGAGTGCCGACTTTCTGTTTTAGGATTAAATTAAAATGTATAGACGAGTATAAATGTATATTAAATTTCCTTATTTTCCCCCTTTTAAATCAATAATTGTAATATTTTAATCCATTTTTTTAGTTAAAAATCCTTTTGTAAAATCTAAAAATATATTAAAAAAATGCTAAAATAAACATTGTTTCAGATCTAGAGAAACAGAATAATCAGGGCTTTTAATCCATTTATAAAAAATAAATCTAAATATTATATCTAACATAAAATCGAGTTGACGTTAAAGTTTATTAACAAATATACAAATATACGTGATCGTATTATATTAAAAATGTCATCATAATACCATATTTTGCTATTTGTCGTCCTCTGTTGCCCTTTTTTTGTTATAGCAAACCCCAGGCAGGCATTTAACGACCCAACATAGCGTAAAAGTCTTTTATTTTGTCTACATTTTGAGCGCCAAGAGTCGAAATTCCATTCGTGTTCCAATTAGACATCATAAACAATCTAAGAAAAAGACTTTTGGCCGTCTTAACTGCGCCCCGTTTGAGTCTGCTTACATAAGCGCGACCTCCGCCCGATTAGCATCGCCGGCTTTTACGAGAAAACAAGAGCGCTATGTAGATTTATGCTAATAACGCTAGCTCGGGGGGTGCCGACTCCGTGGCAACGTGTCCTGGAATGAAGTTAAAGCTTTTGTTAAGAAACATTTGGCAGCCAACTCTCCTCTTTCATTGGCCAATCCAGATAAATAGTGAGTCAACTAGCGTTTGCCGTGCGTACATCACCGTGTATAATAACACCAGTACTAGAAATGTCAGCATTTATGGCCATAGTCGATGCGTCAAAGTGGGACCCCCAGTGCGATGTGGCCTTAATCTTTTGATTAGGCCGGAAGAACGGCAATATGGACGCCGTTTGGATTTAATCCCGCGACATCAAAGCCACGGGGATTATATTCGCGCCAAAATCTTAATTACTGCCCTTGTTTTGGTGTGTGTTTGTTAGTGTGTGCTGGCTAGCTACTTATTTAAAACAAGGCAAAACAGAAGAGATTAGCCTCGGATTGTTTTTGTTTGACCACCATAATATTTTATCTTCTCCTAGGAGGACATGGATTAGGCTAAAAATATCTTGTATCATAATAAAAAAATAATGGTAATATCTTATATCATAAAGATTTTGAGACATGTATTGCTAGTATCTTATCATACTTAAATATTTTTTTTTTAAATCTAGTGGTCATTTAGTATATTATACTTAAACAAATGAAAATCTAATGGTAATATTTTTATCATAAATATTTTAAGAATGTAATGGTAATATCTTATATCACAATTAAAAATGTTAAAAACTAATGGTAATGTTAAATTAAAATTAAAGCTTTTAAAAATAGAATTGTAATATCTTATCATACTAAATAATATATGAAATTTAACTTGCATATTTTAATCAACTTTACTCTACTAAAATACTTTTAAAATACAATTTGATCCCCAAATTCTGGACCTGTTAAAAAACAACAACAACAACTATCTTACTAGCTAACTTTAGGTAGTGAACTAAAGTGGACTCTACCAGAATATAAACAAGCCCCCTAAGAACATTTTCCTTTAAACATCTTGAGCTCATTGAACAGACAAGTCTGTCTCAGAGGGACCCCCCCCCCCCCCCCCCCATCCCAGTCCAAATCTGCCTTTGGACTAGATGAAAGCGCACCCCTAAAAGCTCAGGGATCTCCGTTCTCAGCGTGCTACTAAAGAGCCCCACTCCCAAAACACAAGCTCCGCCCCCCCCCTAGCCCTCCAACTATTTTACCTTACCGCTTTGATCCAACACCGAGCCACCTTTTTTCCGCCTATGATTTATTTGTTATGAAAGGTCCCGCCCACCTCGCCTCGCCGCTCGCCGTTCTTTCCCATCTGCTCCCGCATCGACGCCGCCATCTGAAAATAATCATGTTTTAGCCCCTCCCACCTAGCGCTAGATAACACAAGAACGAAGTAAGGGATTTTGAAAGTAGAAAAATTCCATTTTCAGCTAGTGTGATTGTGATTGGTCGCCCATGATGGACGGGTGACCAGTTGAGGGAGTTACCAATGACGGTTTTGTAGATGAATGATTATATTTGGGGTCAAAGGTCAAAGTGCAAAGGTCAAAAGTTTTTTGCAATAACATGCATTGGTGGTCATGTAAGAATGGACAAGGTCAAAGGTCACGAGGTCAGCTGCTACTTTGAATTTGGATGCTTAGGTGGAAAATCAAGTTGCTTTGCTAGTTTTTAATGAAAACATAACAGTTTATTTTGTTTTCCAAGTATTTTTCTTTATTTTAATTGTCAAATTTAACATTATTTTTATTTTTTTAAGGCCCCGAGAGAATTTTGTACAGGTCAGCGAAGGAGATTGGTCACGGCAACGGTAGTACGGCCACGAGTTGGGGGGGCCGGAGCTGCTAGAAGTGGGTCACAGTGGCGCGTTGACTTGATTGGAAGTGACGTGCGTTCGGGGACGGAGGGTGGAGGGGCGCGGGGGGTGACGTCACTTGCTCTTCTTACGCACGGAAGACACACCAGCTTCATTGACCATGTCAAAACAAAAGGATTTTTTTACCAGCTACTTTCTTCAACTACAAAAAAAAAACCTATGTCATACTTTAATACTCGTCCAAAACTATGGTAACAACGCGATTTATAGTCCGGAAAATACGCTACTTTGACTACAGTGGACTTAATTTATGGTTAAACAAATACTTAAGTAATTTTTAAGAAATGAAGGAAAGAATAATATAAAATAGATGAGTTTTTCCAATGTCTATCTTTGTCAATGGCAGTAAAATGTAAGCTTTTCTTTAGCCAATAAGAGAGCAAGGTTGAAGAACCTTCACCCTAATCGGCTTGCGTTCTGGCCCAAGGTCAACTGGGCATCAAATAAGTGCAGATTAGCAGGTCGTAGGGCAAAAGAGCCAGATTAGCGACATCTCGCTCTTTAGACACGCCTACTTTTTAGCTGTTACCACTTGCCCGAGCTAGCAAAAAACACCAAACATTAGCAAATAAAAGTCACAATGAACTCTGCCTGCTTCTCCATTTTGACGTCTTTTGAAATGCTAATGTAGTCTCCTCCCTTGTTTTCTCTCGTTACAGATTCCTCCTCCAACTACATCCGCCAGCTGGAGACCAAAGTGCGAATCTTGGAGGATGACAACAACAAGCTCCTGTCACAGGTAAGCCCACTTGGCCCGATGGATGGCCTTATTTTTGGGTCAAAAACTTTTGAAGATATCTTTATTAACACGTTTAAACTCGTCCAGTCCATTTTGAAACCCTCAAAATATTTGTTCCTAGCCAATGGGAATCAATCTATGTTTCTGTACTTGAATTATGGGCCCTTAGTTAGTTGCGATAAGCTTCGGCACCCCCAAAATTATCGTAAAAATTGCCAAAATCGAACATAAGTTAATATCTGTCTAAAAAATGACAACAGAACAGAAAAACAAAAAAATACTGTAAACGGCTAAGTATTTATTTTGAAATGATTAATTTAAAATATGGCAAATTTGTTAATTCTTAGTAATTGATTAGCTTTTATGCTGAAAAGGATTAGTTTAAAATGTTTTTACTTGTTAATCCTTAGATAGTGATTCGCTTTTAATTTGAAAGGATTTCTTTAAAATCTTCTAAACTTGTTAACCCTTAGAAATTGATCCGCTTTTATTCGGAAAACATTTCTTTAAAATATGGCAAATTTATTAACCCTTAGAAAGGGATAATCTTTTATTCTGAAATTCAACTATTTTCCAAAATAGGTTAAACACGTTGCAAAATTTAATTTTTCCAGCTCGCCGTTTTTCGTCGTCCATCCTATTAAAACACACGACCATTCACCGCCACTTCCAAACCAATCGAGCGTCTTTTTAATCTGCCACCGTTCGACGTTTGAACCCTTCTAGAGGAATCTTTGATATTTTTTTTGTAGTTTTTAGCGGATGTCTCCTCGCCGCCGTCGATCCATCTTTTATTCATAACGGAGGCTTCAATGGCGAGCATCGGTTAGCGCCCGTGGCAATTGGGCGACGTTAACCTCTCCGTGACTCCGCCCGCGTCGAGGGGGGGGGGTTCAACGCCAGGTCGCCTCTGTCGGCTGGAAAAGGGAAAGATCTTCTTTGTTGTTTTTTTTTTTTTAATGATTTAACGTACTATTTCCATCTATTTTTGCTCTTGCAGGCACATAACCGTTATAGTTTATCACAGATACCAATGAAGAAGGTAAATGTCGCTTTTTTTTTTAGGTATTTTAATTTCCTCTCTGGTGGCGGAATTTGAAAATTTGATTGTTAAATGACTAACTTATCAAATTGATTAACCTCTTCTCCAATCAATTATTCTTTTTCACTTAACTCTTTAAATTTTTTGACTTATTTTCAATCGATCATAGGCTCCAAATTCTCTGCTCTGAATAACAATCAATATTCAGTCTTTTATTTAGATGTAATTTTACTTGGAAAATATTCCTAGTGTAACTTTTATGGTTTAAATACATATTTGCCACTAAAATATCATGTAAAAGCCAAATAGATGAAAAATTCTGCATATTTAACCATAGCACTTTGTAGGCCAAGATATGTTGATATCATTTTTAATGAAGTAATCACTTTTTATAGTCTCTGTAAATAACAACCAATGTATTGAATTGAATGTTTTTATTGTCATGATACAAGTACAAATATATTTAAAGTTCACAGATAAAAACAACATTAAATAGATAAATAATAACAACAAATAATCCATAATACATGAATAAACAGGTAAACATAAGTAGTCAAAAACATAATCATTAGAAAACTACAAATAACAGCAACAAAAAAACAGATAAATAACAGTAATACTTACATAATGAAAAGAAATAATCAATAAGTAATAAGTAAGTCAATATAGTAAGTATTCAACCACATAAGTAGGAAAGTGTACAAATAACAAACAAATGGATAAATAATACTAATACTTTAATAATCAATGTAGAAGTAGTCAACATAAATAAATAGTTCACATGATAAATAAGTAGTCAACATAGTGCATAAGTAGTCACTAGAGTCAAGAGTGAACCTTTATTGCATTTAAATAGATGTTTTATTATGATATAGTGACTGACTAAATTAATTATATATCAACAATTATTAAGCCTATAACAATAACAACCATTACTTGATAAAATAATAGTTCCTGCCCTCATTGGCTTCAATTTCCTTCGTCCATCCAGACTTTAAAAAGTCGTCTTTTCTGGGCCGTCGTTAATATTTCATTCTTCAACAGCCATCTATAATTCATTTGCGCTTTCTTTGAACAACTTTATATTTTTTCTGTTGTTGTTTTTGGGTGGGTCTCCCGCGGGGAACAAAAGTCTCTTATCGCAGGAATGTTGGCCTTCTTGATAGCATTGTGGCTAAGAACACGCTAACTACCATTAACATCCACTCTATGCTCAAATGTTTGTTTTTTTAAGGTAAAAAAACAACCAAAAAATGACCCGCTCTCGTCCTAAAGATAGATCCTCGCCGCCGGGCCACGGCGCTCTTATTATTCTCATGAGATCATCGATGGGTTTGTTTCACTCCAGCGGATGTGACATTTTTCCGGCCGCCGATCCTCGCAGACGTCGGGGCGCGTTTTTAGAACGCCACGGGAAAAGGTTAGCGGGACGCCCAGTGTGCGCTCGGGAGATAACGCTAAAAATAACGTAGCGGTCAAGGGCGACGAGAACGTAGCATCCGCGAGCTTTTAAGTTGGATAGCAATCGGAAAAAAAATGCTTGGTAAATATTGCCCCGCCCCCTTTTTTTTTTGGGGATGATTACTTGGTGACGGGTCAAATTCAATCTCATCTAACTATCTAAGATTTAAGAGTTTGGCTGCCTTTCCGCTGGGGCTATTTGCTTCTAATCCTGGGATGCAGGTTCAAACTGTGTATCGTGTGTGTGCCTGTTTGTTTACATGCATATTCCTGATGGTGTGTGTGTGTGTGTGTGTTTTTTTTTAGTGTAATCCAGGTGACCTGCGAGCCCTGCGGAAAGGAATGAGCCTGTACCACTCCGAGTCGCAGCTGTCCTCGTTGCCACAACGCCAGGACGCCGTGCATAACGTGGTGAGTGACTACACACACATACACATTTAGGCCTTGAAACATGTTAAAGAGTCACGTTTTTTTGGTTTAAAAAAGCCCTACTAATCATAGTCATTTTTTTAAAAAGCCTTACTATACTATGTCGTTTTTTAAGACAAAAAGCCTTACTATACTATGTCGTTTTTTAAGACTAAAAGTCTTACTATACTATGTCGTTTTTAAGCCTTACTATACTATGTCGTTTTTTCAGAGAAAAAGCCTTACTATACTATGTCGTTTTTTAGGGAAAAAAAGCCTTACTATACTATGTCGTTTTTTCAAGAAAAAAAGCCTTACTATACTATGTCGTTTTTTAGGGAAAAAAAGCCTTACTATACTATGTCGTTTTTTAGGGAAAAAAAGCCTTACTATACTATGTCGTTTTTTAGGGAAAAAAAGCCTTACTATACTATGTCGTTTTTTCAAGAAAAAAAGCTTTACTATACTATGTCGTTTTTTAGGGAAAAAAAGCCTTACTATACCATGTCGTTTTTTCAAGAAAAAAAGCCTTACTATACTATGTCGTTTTTTCAAGAAAAAAAGCCTTACTATGTCGTTTTTTAGGGAAAAAAAGCCTTACTATACTATGTCGTTTTTTAGGGAAAAAAGCCTTACTATACTATGTCGTTTTTTAGGGAAAAAAAGCCTTACTATACTATGTCGTTTTTTCAAGAAAAAAAGCCTTACTATACTATGTCGTTTTTTTAGGGAAAAAAGCCTTACTATACTATGTCGTTTTTTAGGGAAAAAAGCCTTACTATACTATGTCGTTTTTTCAAGAAAAAAAAGCCTTACTATACTATGTCGTTTTTTCAAGCAAAAAAGCCTTACTATACTGTCTTTTTTTCAAGAAAAAAAGCCTTACTATACTATGTCGTTTTTAGGGAAAAAAGCCTTATTATACTATGTCGTTTTTTCAAGAAAAAAAAGCCTTACTATACTATGTCGTTTTTTCAAGAAAAAAAAGCCTTACTATACTATGTCGTTTTTTCAAGAAAAAAAGCCTTACTATACTATGTCGTTTTTTTAGGGAAAAAAAGCCTTACTATACTATGTCGTTTTTTCAAGAAAAAAAGCCTTACTATACTATGTCGTTTTTTAGGGAAAAAAGCCTTACTATACTATGTCGTTTTTTCAAGAAAAAAAGCCTTACTATACTATGTCGTTTTTTAGGGAAAAAAAGCCTTACTATACCATGTCGTTTTTTCAAGAAAAAAAGCCTTACTATACTATGTCGTTTTTTTAGGGAAAAAAGCCTTACTATACTATGTCGTTTTTTAGGGAAAAAAGCCTTACTATACTATGTCGTTTTTTCAAGAAAAAAAAGCCTTACTATACTATGTCGTTTTTTCAAGCAAAAAAGCCTTACTATACTGTCTTTTTTTCAAGAAAAAAAGCCTTACTATACTATGTCGTTTTTAGGGAAAAAAGCCTTATTATACTATGTCGTTTTTTCAAGAAAAAAAAGCCTTACTATACTATGTCGTTTTTTCAAGAAAAAAAAGCCTTACTATACTATGTCGTTTTTTCAAGAAAAAAAGCCTTACTATACTATGTCGTTTTTTTAGGGAAAAAAAGCCTTACTATACTATGTCGTTTTTTCAAGAAAAAAAGCCTTACTATACTATGTCGTTTTTTAGGGAAAAAAGCCTTACTATACTATGTCGTTTTTTCAAGAAAAAAAGCCTTACTATACTATGTCGTTTTTTAGGGAAAAAAAGCCTTACTATACCATGTCGTTTTTTCAAGAAAAAAAGCCTTACTATACTATGTCGTTTTTTCAAGAAAAAAAGCCTGACTATACTATGTCGTTTTTTAGGGAAAAAAAGCCTTACTATATTATGTCGTTTTTTAGGGAAAAAAGCCTTACTATACTATGTCGTTTTTTAGGGAAAAAAAGCCTTACTATACTATGTCGTTTTTTCAAGAAAAAAAGCCTTACTATACTATGTCGTTTTTTTAGGGAAAAAAGCCTTACTATACTATGTCGTTTTTTAGGGAAAAAAGCCTTACTATACTATGTCGTTTTTTCAAGAAAAAAAAGCCTTACTATACTATGTCGTTTTTTCAAGCAAAAAAAGCCTTACTATACTGTCTTTTTTTCAAGAAAAAAAGCCTTACTATACTATGTCGTTTTTAGGGAAAAAAGCCTTATTTTACTATGTCGTTTTTTCAAGAAAAAAAAGCCTTACTATACTATGTCGTTTTTTCAAGAAAAAAAGCCTTACTATACTGTCTTTTTTTCAAGAAAAAAAGCCTTACTATACTATGTCGTTTTTAGGGAAAAAAGCCTTATTTTACTATGTCGTTTTTTCAAGAAAAAAAAGCCTTACTATACTATGTCGTTTTTTCAAGAAAAAAAGCCTTACTATACTGTCTTTTTTTCAAGAAAAAAAGCCTTACTATACTATGTCGTTTTTTAGGGAAAAAAGCCTTACTATACTATGTCGTTTTTTCAAGAAAAAAAAGCCTTACTATACTATGTCGTTTTTTCAAGCAAAAAAGCCTTACTATACTGTCTTTTTTTCAAGAAAAAAAGCCTTACTATACTATGTCGTTTTTTAGGGAAAAAAAGCCTTACTATACTATGTCGTTTTTTCAAGAAAAAAAGCCTGACTATACTATGTCGTTTTTTAGGGGAAAAAAAGCCTTACTATACTATGTCGTTTTTTAGGGAAAAAAGCCTTACTATACTATGTCGTTTTTTAGGGAAAAAAGCCTTACTATACTATGTCGTTTTTTCAAGAAAAAAAAGCCTTACTATACTATGTCGTTTTTTCAAGCAAAAAAGCCTTACTATACTGTCTTTTTTTCAAGAAAAAAAGCCTTACTATACTATGTCGTTTTTAGGGAAAAAAGCCTTATTATACTATGTCGTTTTTTCAAGAAAAAAAAGCCTTACTATACTATGTCGTTTTTTAGGGAAAAAAAGCCTTACTATACTATGTCGTTTTTTAGGGAAAAAAGCCTTACTATACTATGTCGTTTTTTAGGGAAAAAAGCCTTATTATACTATGTCGTTTTTTCAAGAAAAAAAGCCTTACTATACTATGTCGTTTTTTCAAGAAAAAAAGCCTTACTATACTATGTCGTTTTTTCAAGAAAAAAAGCCTTACTATACTATGTCGTTTTTTAGGGAAAAAAGCCTTACTATACTATGTCGTTTTTTCAAGAAAAAAAGCCTTACTATACTATGTCGTTTTTTAGGGAGAAAAAGCCTTACTATACCATGTCGTTTTTTCAAGAAAAAAAGCCTTACTATACTATGTCGTTTTTTCAAGAAAAAAAGCCTGACTATACTATGTCGTTTTTTAGGGAAAAAAAGCCTTACTATACTATGTCGTTTTTTAGGGAAAAAAGCCTTACTATACTATGTCGTTTTTTAGGGAAAAAAGCCTTACTATACTATGTCGTTTTTTCAAGAAAAAAAAGCCTTACTATACTATGTCGTTTTTTCAAGCAAAAAAGCCTTACTATACTGTCTTTTTTTCAAGAAAAAAAGCCTTACTATACTATGTCGTTTTTTAGGGAAAAAAAGCCTTACTATACTATGTCGTTTTTTCAAGAAAAAAAGCCTTACTATACTATGTCGTTTTTTCAAGAAAAAAAGCCTGACTATACTATGTCGTTTTTTAGGGGAAAAAAAGCCTTACTATACTATGTCGTTTTTTAGGGAAAAAAGCCTTACTATACTATGTCGTTTTTTAGGGAAAAAAGCCTTACTATACTATGTCGTTTTTTCAAGAAAAAAAAGCCTTACTATACTATGTCGTTTTTTCAAGCAAAAAAGCCTTACTATACTGTCTTTTTTTCAAGAAAAAAAGCCTTACTATACTATGTCGTTTTTAGGGAAAAAAGCCTTATTATACTATGTCGTTTTTTCAAGAAAAAAAAGCCTTACTATACTATGTCGTTTTTTAGGGAAAAAAAGCCTTACTATACTATGTCGTTTTTTAGGGAAAAAAGCCTTACTATACTATGTCGTTTTTTAGGGAAAAAAGCCTTATTATACTATGTCGTTTTTTCAAGAAAAAAAGCCTTACTATACTATGTCGTTTTTTCAAGAAAAAAAGCCTTACTATACTATGTCGTTTTTTCAAGAAAAAAAGCCTTACTATACTATGTCGTTTTTTAGGGAAAAAAGCCTTACTATACTATGTCGTTTTTTCAAGAAAAAAAGCCTTACTATACTATGTCGTTTTTTAGGGAGAAAAAGCCTTACTATACCATGTCGTTTTTTCAAGAAAAAAAGCCTTACTATACTATGTCGTTTTTTCAAGAAAAAAAGCCTGACTATACTATGTCGTTTTTTAGGGAAAAAAAGCCTTACTATACTATGTCGTTTTTTAGGGAAAAAAGCCTTACTATACTATGTCGTTTTTTAGGGAAAAAAGCCTTACTATACTATGTCGTTTTTTCAAGAAAAAAAAGCCTTACTATACTATGTCGTTTTTTCAAGCAAAAAAGCCTTACTATACTGTCTTTTTTTCAAGAAAAAAAGCCTTACTATACTATGTCGTTTTTTAGGGAAAAAAAGCCTTACTATACTATGTCGTTTTTTCAAGAAAAAAAGCCTTACTATACTATGTCGTTTTTTCAAGAAAAAAAGCCTGACTATACTATGTCGTTTTTTAGGGGAAAAAAAGCCTTACTATACTATGTCGTTTTTTAGGGAAAAAAGCCTTACTATACTATGTCGTTTTTTAGGGAAAAAAGCCTTACTATACTATGTCGTTTTTTCAAGAAAAAAAAGCCTTACTATACTATGTCGTTTTTTCAAGCAAAAAAGCCTTACTATACTGTCTTTTTTTCAAGAAAAAAAGCCTTACTATACTATGTCGTTTTTAGGGAAAAAAGCCTTATTATACTATGTCGTTTTTTCAAGAAAAAAAAGCCTTACTATACTATGTCGTTTTTTAGGGAAAAAAAGCCTTACTATACTATGTCGTTTTTTAGGGAAAAAAGCCTTATTATACTATGTCGTTTTTTCAAGAAAAAAAGCCTTACTATACTATGTCGTTTTTTCAAGAAAAAAAGCCTTACTATACTATGTCGTTTTTTAGGGAAAAAAGCCTTACTATACTATGTCGTTTTTTCAAGAAAAAAAGCCTTACTATACTATGTCGTTTTTTAGGGAGAAAAAGCCTTACTATACCATGTCGTTTTTTCAAGAAAAAAAGCCTTACTATACTATGTCGTTTTTTCAAGAAAAAAAGCCTGACTATACTATGTCGTTTTTTAGGGAAAAAAAGCCTTACTATACTATGTCGTTTTTTAGGGAAAAAAGCCTTACTATACTATGTCGTTTTTTAGGGAAAAAAGCCTTACTATACTATGTCGTTTTTTCAAGAAAAAAAAGCCTTACTATACTATGTCGTTTTTTCAAGCAAAAAAGCCTTACTATACTGTCTTTTTTTCAAGAAAAAAAGCCTTACTATACTATGTCGTTTTTTAGGGAAAAAAAGCCTTACTATACTATGTCGTTTTTTCAAGAAAAAAAGCCTTACTATACTATGTCGTTTTTTCAAGAAAAAAAGCCTGACTATACTATGTCGTTTTTTAGGGGAAAAAAAGCCTTACTATACTATGTCGTTTTTTAGGGAAAAAAGCCTTACTATACTATGTCGTTTTTTAGGGAAAAAAGCCTTACTATACTATGTCGTTTTTTCAAGAAAAAAAAGCCTTACTATACTATGTCGTTTTTTCAAGCAAAAAAGCCTTACTATACTGTCTTTTTTTCAAGAAAAAAAGCCTTACTATACTATGTCGTTTTTAGGGAAAAAAGCCTTATTATACTATGTCGTTTTTTCAAGAAAAAAAAGCCTTACTATACTATGTCGTTTTTTCAAGAAAAAAAGCCTTACTATACTATGTCGTTTTTTTAGGGAAAAAAAGCCTTACTATACTATGTCGTTTTTTCAAGAAAAAAAGCCTTACTATACTATGTCGTTTTTTCAAGAAAAAAAGCCCTACTATACTATGTCGTTTTTTAGGGAAAAAAGCCTTACTATACTATGTCGTTTTTTAGGGAAAAAAAGCCTTACTATACTATGTCGTTTTTTCAAGAAAAAAAGCCTTACTATACTATGTCGTTTTTTCAAGAAAAAAAGCCTTACTATACTATGTCGTTTTTTAGGGAAAAAAGCCTTACTATACTATGTCGTTTTTTCAGAGAAAAAGCCTTACTATACTATGTCGTTTTTAGGGAAAAAAAGCCTTACTATACCATGTCGTTTTTTCAGAGAAAAAGCCTTACTATACTATGTCGTTTTTAGGGAAAAAAAGCCTTACTATACTATGTCGTTTTTTCAAGAAAAAAAGCCTTACTATACTATGTCGTTTTTTAGGGAAAAAAAGCCTTACTATACTATGTCGTTTTTTAGGGAAAAAAGCCTTACTATACTATGTCGTTTTTTAGGGAAAAAAAGCCTTACTATACTATGTCGTTTTTTTGGGGAAAAAAGCCTTACTATACTATGTCGTTTTTTTAGGGAAAAAAGCCTTACTATACTATGTCGTTTTTTCAAGAAAAAAAGCCTACTATACTATGTCGTTTTTAGGGAAAAAAAGCCTTACTATGCTATGTCGTTTTTTCAAGAAAAAAAGCCTTACTATACTATGTCGTTTTTCAAGAAAAAAAGCCCTACTATACTATGTCGTTTTTTAGGGAAAAAAGCCTTACTATACTATGTCGTTTTTTAGGGAAAAAAAGCCTTACTATACTATGTCGTTTTTTCAAGAAAAAAAGCCTTACTATACTATGTCGTTTTTTAGGGAAAAAAAGCCTTACTATACCATGTCGTTTTTTCAGAGAAAAAGCCTTACTATACTATGTCGTTTTTAGGGAAAAAAAGCCTTACTATACTATGTCGTTTTTTCAAGAAAAAAAGCCTTACTATACTATGTCGTTTTTTAGGGAAAAAAAGCCTTACTATACTATGTCGTTTTTTAGGGAAAAAAGCCTTACTATACTATGTCGTTTTTTAGGGAAAAAAAGCCTTACTATACTATGTCGTTTTTTTGGGGAAAAAAGCCTTACTATACTATGTCGTTTTTTTAGGGAAAAAAGCCTTACTATACTATGTCGTTTTTTCAAGAAAAAAAGCCTACTATACTATGTCGTTTTTAGGGAAAAAAAGCCTTACTATGCTATGTCGTTTTTTCAAGAAAAAAAGCCTTACTATACTATGTCGTTTTTCAAGAAAAAAAGCCCTACTATACTATGTCGTTTTTTAGGGAAAAAAGCCTTACTATACTATGTCGTTTTTTAGGGAAAAAAAGCCTTACTATACTATGTCGTTTTTTCAAGAAAAAAAGCCCTACTATACTATGTCGTTTTTTAGGGAAAAAAGCCTTACTATACTATGTCGTTTTTTAGGGAAAAAAAGCCTTACTATACTATGTCGTTTTTTCAAGAAAAAAAGCCTTACTATACTATGTCGTTTTTTCAAGAAAAAAAGCCTTGCTATACTATGTCGTTTTTTCAAGAAAAAAAGCCTTACTATACTATGTCGTTTTTTAGGGAAAAAAGCCTTACTATACTATGTCGTTTTTTCAAGAAAAAAAGCCTTACTATACTATGTCGTTTTTTCAGGAAAAAAAGCCTTACTATACTATGTCGTTTTTTCAAGAAAAAAAGCCTTACTATACTATGTCGTTTTTAGGGAAAAAAAGCCTTACTATACTATGTCGTTTTTTCAAGAAAAAAGCATTACTATACTACGTCGTTTTTTAGGGAAAAAAGCCTTACTATACTATGTCGTTTTTTAGGGAAAAAAGCCTTACTATACTATGTCGTTTTTTAGGGAAAAAAGCCTTACTATACTATGTCGTTTTTAGGGAAAAAAAGCCTTACTATACTATGTCGTTTTTTTCAAGAAAAAAAGCCTTACTATACTATGTCGTTTTTAGGGAAAAAAAGCCTTACTATACTATGTCGTTTTTTCAAGAAAAAAGCCTTACTATACTATGTCATTTTTTAGGGAAAAAAAGCCTTACTATACTATGTCGTTTTTTCAAGAAAAAAAGCCTTACTATACTATGTCGTTTTTTAGGGAAAAAAAGCCTTACTATACTATGTCGTTTTTTGGGGAAAAAAGCCTTACTATACTATGTCGTTTTTTAGGGAAAAAAAGCCTTACTATACCATGTCGTTTTTTCAAGAAAAAAAAGCCTTACTATACTATGTCGTTTTTTAGGGAAAAAAAGCCTTACTACACTATGTCGTTTTTTCAAGAAAAAAAGCCTTACTATACTATGTTGTTTTTTCAAGAAAAAAAGCCTTACTATACTATGTCGTTTTTTAGGTAAAAAAGCCTTACTATTCTATGTCGTTTTTTCAAGAAAAAAAGCCTTACTATACTATGTCGTTTTTTCAAGAAAAAAAAGCCTTACTATACTATGTCGTTTTTTCAAGCAAAAAAGCCTTACTATACTGTCTTTTTTTCAAGAAAAAAAGCCTTACTATACTATGTCGTTTTTAGGGAAAAAAGCCTTATTATACTATGTCGTTTTTTCAAGAAAAAAAAGCCTTACTATACTATGTCGTTTTTTAGGGAAAAAAAGCCTTACTATACTATGTCGTTTTTTAGGGAAAAAAGCCTTACTATACTATGTCGTTTTTTAGGGAAAAAAGCCTTATTATACTATGTCGTTTTTTCAAGAAAAAAAGCCTTACTATACTATGTCGTTTTTTCAAGAAAAAAAGCCTTACTATACTATGTCGTTTTTTCAAGAAAAAAAGCCTTACTATACTATGTCGTTTTTTAGGGAAAAAAGCCTTACTATACTATGTCGTTTTTTCAAGAAAAAAAGCCTTACTATACTATGTCGTTTTTTAGGGAGAAAAAGCCTTACTATACCATGTCGTTTTTTCAAGAAAAAAAGCCTTACTATACTATGTCGTTTTTTCAAGAAAAAAAGCCTGACTATACTATGTCGTTTTTTAGGGAAAAAAAGCCTTACTATACTATGTCGTTTTTTAGGGAAAAAAGCCTTACTATACTATGTCGTTTTTTAGGGAAAAAAGCCTTACTATACTATGTCGTTTTTTCAAGCAAAAAAGCCTTACTATACTGTCTTTTTTTCAAGAAAAAAAGCCTTACTATACTATGTCGTTTTTTAGGGAAAAAAAGCCTTACTATACTATGTCGTTTTTTCAAGAAAAAAAGCCTTACTATACTATGTCGTTTTTTCAAGAAAAAAAGCCTGACTATACTATGTCGTTTTTTAGGGGAAAAAAAGCCTTACTATACTATGTCGTTTTTTAGGGAAAAAAGCCTTACTATACTATGTCGTTTTTTAGGGAAAAAAGCCTTACTATACTATGTCGTTTTTTCAAGAAAAAAAAGCCTTACTATACTATGTCGTTTTTTCAAGCAAAAAAGCCTTACTATACTGTCTTTTTTTCAAGAAAAAAAGCCTTACTATACTATGTCGTTTTTAGGGAAAAAAGCCTTATTATACTATGTCGTTTTTTCAAGAAAAAAAGCCTTACTATACTATGTCGTTTTTTCAAGAAAAAAAGCCTTACTATACTATGTCCTTTTTTTAGGGAAAAAAAGCCTTACTATACTATGTCGTTTTTTCAAGAAAAAAAGCCTTACTATACTATGTCGTTTTTTCAAGAAAAAAAGCCCTACTATACTATGTCGTTTTTTAGGGAAAAAAGCCTTACTATACTATGTCGTTTTTTAGGGAAAAAAAGCCTTACTATACTATGTCGTTTTTTCAAGAAAAAAAGCCTTACTATACTATGTCGTTTTTTCAAGAAAAAAAGCCTTACTATACTATGTCGTTTTTTAGGGAAAAAAGCCTTACTATACTATGTCGTTTTTTCAAGAAAAAAAGCCTTACTATACTATGTCGTTTTTTAGGGAAAAAAAGCCTTACTATACCATGTCGTTTTTTCAGAGAAAAAGCCTTACTATACTATGTCGTTTTTAGGGAAAAAAAGCCTTACTATACTATGTCGTTTTTTCAAGAAAAAAAGCCTTACTATACTATGTCGTTTTTTAGGGAAAAAAAGCCTTACTATACTATGTCGTTTTTTAGGGAAAAAAGCCTTACTATACTATGTCGTTTTTTAGGGAAAAAAAGCCTTACTATACTATGTCGTTTTTTTGGGGAAAAAAGCCTTACTATACTATGTCGTTTTTTAGGGAAAAAAGCCTTACTATACTATGTCGTTTTTTCAAGAAAAAAAGCCTACTATACTATGTCGTTTTTAGGGAAAAAAAGCCTTACTATGCTATGTCGTTTTTTCAAGAAAAAAAGCCTTACTATACTATGTCGTTTTTCAAGAAAAAAAGCCCTACTATACTATGTCGTTTTTTAGGGAAAAAAGCCTTACTATACTATGTCGTTTTTTAGGGAAAAAAAGCCTTACTATACTATGTCGTTTTTTCAAGAAAAAAAGCCCTACTATACTATGTCGTTTTTTAGGGAAAAAAGCCTTACTATACTATGTCGTTTTTTAGGGAAAAAAAGCCTTACTATACTATGTCGTTTTTTCAAGAAAAAAAGCCTTACTATACTATGTCGTTTTTTCAAGAAAAAAAGCCTTGCTATACTATGTCGTTTTTTCAAGAAAAAAAGCCTTACTATACTATGTCGTTTTTTAGGGAAAAAAGCCTTACTATACTATGTCGTTTTTTCAAGAAAAAAAGCCTTACTATACTATGTCGTTTTTTCAGGAAAAAAAGCCTTACTATACTATGTCGTTTTTTCAAGAAAAAAAGCCTTACTATACTATGTCGTTTTTAGGGAAAAAAAGCCTTACTATACTATGTCGTTTTTTCAAGAAAAAAGCATTACTATACTACGTCGTTTTTTAGGGAAAAAAGCCTTACTATACTATGTCGTTTTTTAGGGAAAAAAGCCTTACTATACTATGTCGTTTTTTAGGGAAAAAAGCCTTACTATACTATGTCGTTTTTAGGGAAAAAAAGCCTTACTATACTATGTCGTTTTTTTCAAGAAAAAAAGCCTTACTATACTATGTCGTTTTTAGGGAAAAAAAGCCTTACTATACTATGTCGTTTTTTCAAGAAAAAAGCCTTACTATACTATGTCATTTTTTAGGGAAAAAAAGCCTTACTATACTATGTCGTTTTTTCAAGAAAAAAAGCCTTACTATACTATGTCGTTTTTTAGGGAAAAAAAGCCTTACTATACTATGTCGTTTTTTGGGGAAAAAAGCCTTACTATACTATGTCGTTTTTTAGGGAAAAAAAGCCTTACTATACCATGTCGTTTTTTCAAGAAAAAAAAGCCTTACTATACTATGTCGTTTTTTAGGGAAAAAAAGCCTTACTACACTATGTCGTTTTTTCAAGAAAAAAAGCCTTACTATACTATGTTGTTTTTTCAAGAAAAAAAGCCTTACTATACTATGTCGTTTTTTAGGTAAAAAAGCCTTACTATTCTATGTCGTTTTTTCAAGAAAAAAAGCCTTACTATACTTACAATACTTATACACTTAAACACTTAGGCATTATACAGGGTTAGGAGTGAAACACTTAGTCATTTTTTGACAAAATGTTTTATACATTACTCAATACTTATACACTTAAACACTTAGGCATTATACAGGGTTAGGAGTGAAACACTTAGTCATTTTTTGACAAAATGTTTCATCCACCACCCAATACTTATACACTTAAACACTTAGGCATTTTAACTTATTGTTTTAACTGAACGTTTTATCCAAGGAAATGGGGTGAAACACTTAGTCATTTTTTGACAAAATGTTTCATCCACCACTCAACACTTATACATTTAAACACTTAGGCATTAATACTTATACTTTTACCTGAACGTTTTATCCAAGGAAATGGGGGTGAAACACTTAGTCATTTTTTGACAAAATGTTTCATCCACCACTCAATACTTATACACTTAAACACTTAAACATTAATACTTATACTTTTACCTGAACGTTTTATCCAAGAAAATGGGGTTAAACACTTAGTCATTTTTTGACAAAATGTTTCATCCACCACTGAATACTTATACACTTAAACACTTAGGCATTATACAGGGTTAGGAGTGAAACACTTAGTCATTTTTTGACAAAATGTTTCATCCATCACTCAATACTTATACACTTAAACACTTAGGCATTATACAGGGTTAGGAGTGAAACACTTAGTCATTTTTTCAGTATGATGACCAAGGAAGGTGGAGCCACTTGGTGGCGCCACCTTCAAATGATAACCAAGGAAGGTGGAGCCACTTGGTGGCGCCACCTTCAAATGATGACCAAGGAAGGTGGAGCCACCTGGTGGTTTGACTGATCACTACACCATGTAGGTGAGTAGACGATTTTTTTTTTGAATTTATATAAAACACTTAGTCATACATTTCAGCAAAAGGTTATATTCCGAACTGCCTTCGGCAGTTCGGCAGACACTTGATAGACCTGTATGTGCGAAAGGCGTTCTCGGGTCGGCCTTCGGCCGACCCTCGACCGCTTGCTTGGTCAGTGAACCGCCGACACCGGGAAGCGAACTCACGTTCTCTCGGTGCAAAGGCGAGTGTGCAACCCACAACACCAACTCGTGCCCCACTTATACAAGGGTGTTGAAACGTTACATCCAAGGAAATGGGGGTGAAACACTTAGTCATTTTTTGACAAAATGCTTCATCCACCACTGAATACTTATACACTTAAACACTTAGACATTAATACTTATACTTTTACCTGAACAATTGTGGGAAAATCTTTGCCTGACCTGGGAATTGAACCAGGGACCAAAGAGTTGGCAAACTGATGACTTAACCACTGGGCCACCACCCTGTGGGAGAAAGCAGTAGTACTTGTACTTTTGTCCCTTTTCACTCCCAGATCATACTTAGTACTTTATACTTACCTTCAAATGGGAATTAAACCTTGTAGTCCCTTGGTGGCGCAGAGGTTAGTTCACTGGACTTTCATCGGGGAGACCTTGGTTCGATTCCCGGTCCGGACACTTTTTCACTTAGTCATTTCTGTGGACTTGTACTCAACAAAACTGAAATGATTACAAAGAAAAGTGTAGTCACTTGGTTGGCGCAGAGGTTAGATCACAGGACTCCCGTGTGGGAGATCTGGGTTCGATTCCCGCTGCCGTCGTTTGGCTGAAAATACTTGGAAAGAAGAATTGGTCAATGGAATAAGGAGAAGGGAAAAAAAAAAAGAAAAAACTTTTTAATTTATATTAAACACTTAGTCATACTTTTCAGCAAAAGGTTATATTCCGAACTGCCTTCGGCAGTTCGGAAGACACTTGAAGGGTCCTGTATGTGCGAAAGGCGTTCTCGGGTCGGCCTTCGGCCGACCCTCGACCGCTTGCTTGGTCAGTGAACCGCCGACACCGGGAAGCGAACTCACGTTCTCTCGGTGCAAAGGCGAGTGTGCAACCCACAACACCAACTCGTGCCCCACTTATACAAGGGTGTTGAAACGTTACATCCAAGGAAATGGGGGTGAAACACTTAGTCATTTTTTGGACAAAATGCTTCATCCACCACTGAATACTTATACACTTAAACACTTAGACATTAATACTTATACTTTTACCTGAACAATTGTGGGAAAATCTTTGCCTGCACTGGGAATTGAACCAGGGACCAAAGAGTTGGCAAACTGATAACTTAACCACTGGGCCACCACCCTGTGGGAGAAAGCAGTAGTACTTGTACTTTTACCTTTTTCATTTACCTGGTGACTTAGTGAAAAAAACATTACAAACACTAGGATTTGAACCCAGGACCAAAGAGAAAGGAGACTTTTGACTTACCCACTGTGCCACCACTCTACAGGATTGGGCAGTAGTACTTGTTTTCTTGTCTCTTTTCACTCCCAGGTTATACTTAGTACTTTACTGTATCTTCAAATGGGAAAAGTTAGGTTAGATTACAAAGAAGTGCAAACCAGGATTCAAACCCAGGTCCACAGAGATGGTAGGCCAAAGACTTATTCACTTACGACTATTAGTATAGTAAAACGACATAGGATAGTATGGCTTTTTCCTTAAAATAACGACATAGTATAGTAAGGCTTTTTTCTCAATATACAGGGTCTTTTTTCAGGAACAAAATAGCCTAACAAAGAAATACTTTTGAGAACTTTATAGTGTATTTAGACAATACTTGCGTAAAACGGCAAGTCATCATTGAAGCACCATTTCTGACGAATTGATGTGGTTATTTCTTTCAGGGTTCGAGCCGTCTCCCCACCAGCGAATCGTCTCCAGCCACGGGTTACCTGTCGTGTGTCCAAAAGCCTGAAGCGGTGGTGCACGCCATGAAGGTTAGTGTTGCTTCAGCCTCTAGTCCCGCTGTTAGAACGTTGCTCGGCATAACCCGGTTTGACCCCCACAGGTGCTGGAGGTCCACGACAACTTGGACAAGCAACTTCCAGAAGACTACGAGGACGACCTAAGCGAGAAAGAGAAGGCCATCGTCCGGGAGATGTGTAACGTCAGTACACCCTCACACTTTCTGTTGTAGCTTTTATGTTGGAACGCAAACAACACTGTCTGGCACACATGAATACACACGTGTATATGTACACTTGCGGGAACATGGGTGAGCCAGATAGTGTGGTTTATGTCCCAAAATAAAACCTACACGTGTGCGCATGTCCATTTGCGTGTATCTACACGTACATGGACATGCGCATGTACACATGTACACGTAAACATGTGCGTGTATATACACGAACATTTACATGTGCGTGTATATACACCCACATGTACATGTGGGTGTATATACACGCACATGTAAATGTTCATGTATATACATGTACATGTGTACATGTTCGTGTATATACACGAACATTTACATGTGCGTGTATATACATGCACATGTAAATGCACATGTATATACACGAACATGTTCACATGTACATGTATATACACGAACATTTACATGTGCGTGTATATACACCCACATGTACATGTGGGTGTATATACACGCAAATGTACATGTGGGTGTATATACACGCACATGTAAATGTTCGTGTATATACACGAACATGTACATGTTCGTGTATATACACGAACATGTTCACATGTACGTGTATATACACGAACATGTTCACATGTACGTGTATATACACGAACATGTTCACATGTACGTGTATATACACGAACATGTTCACATGTACATGTATATACACGAACATGTTCACATGTACATGTATATACACGAACATGTTCACATGTACATGTATATACACGAACATGTTCACATGTACATACACGAACATTTACATGTATGTACACGAACATTTACATGTTCGTGTATATACACGAACATGTTCACATGTACGTGTATATACACGAACATGTTCAAATGTACGTGTATATACACGAACATGTTCACATGTACATGTATATACACGAACATGTTCACATGTACGTGTATATACACGAACATGTTCACATGTACATGTATATACACGAACATGTTCACATGTACATGTATATACACGAACATGTGAACATGTACATGTATATACACGAACATGTTCACATGTTCGTGTATATACATGTACATGTGAACATGTTCGTGTATATACATGTACATGTGAACATGTTCGTGTATATACATGTATATGTGAACATGTTCGTGTATATACATGTACATGTGAACATGTTCGTGTATATACACGAACATTTACATGTGCGTGTATATACATGCACGTGTATATACACGAACATGTTCACATGTACATGTATATACACGAACATGTTCACATGTACATGTATAAACACAAACATGTTCACATGTACATGTATATACACGAACATGTTCACATGTACATGTATATACACGAACATGTTCACATGTACATGTACATACACGAACATATTCACATGTACATGTATATACACGAACATGTTCACATGTACATGTATATACACGAACATGTTCACATGTACATGTATATACACGAACATGTTCACATGTACATGTATATACACGAACATGTTCACATGTACATGTATATACATGAACATGTTCACATATACATGTATATACACGAACATGTTCACATATACATGTATATACACGAACATTTACATGTTCGTGTATATACATGTACATGTGAACATGTTCGTGTATATACACGAACATTTACATGTGCGTGTATATACATGCACATGTAAATGTACATGTATATACACGAACATTTTCACATGTACATGTATATACACGCACATTTACATGTGCGTGTATATACACAAACATGTTCACATGTACATGTATATACACGAACATGTTCACATATACATGTATATACACGAACATTTACATGTTCGTGTACATACATGTATATGTGAACATGTTCGTGTATATACACAAACATTTACATGTATATACACGCACATGTAAATGTTCGTGTATATACATGTACATGTGAACGTGTTCGTGTATATACACAAACATTTACATGTATATACACGCACATGTAAATGTTCGTGTATATACATGTACATGTGAACGTGTTCGTGTATATACACGCACATGTACATGTGCATGTACATACACGCACATGTACATGTGCGTGTATATACACCCACATGTACATACATGCACATGTACATGTGTACACGTACATATATACACAAGGACATGTTAAATACATTTTTCTTAAATACAAGTGTGGAGATGTACAATGGTTTACTTACCGTGTTTTTTGATGGCAGGTGGTGTGGAGGAAACTGGGCGATGCAGCAGGCTCCAAACTGTCCATCCGTCAGCACCTGTCCGGCAACCAATTCAAGGGCCCCCTGTAGAAGAAGCCTAGACGATCGACACTCCCTGTCTCAGAGACGCCAAAGCGCCCGCAAGGTTTTGTTTTTGATACACGAGTTCCCCCTAAGCCCTGGTCTGGGGAACACTCTTCCAATTTTCCTCCCTGGAGAACGACGCCATGCCATCCCATAAACGCACCTGAACTACGATTCTTGTTTAGTCATCATTTACAACGTGTTTCGCAAGTCCCCGTTTACCGCTCGTCATTAGATGAAGTAGGATTGCTTTCTGAAGTGCCAGAAGACATACAAGTTGTTGATGTATATTCTGTAAAAAAGTACGAATAGGAACAGTGTTAATCTTATACTATTTTGTTTTCTATTTTACCAGCAATGAAAATTAAGGCCATGCTCACAAGAGAAAACACTTTGTTTTTATATAGTATGAAGTTAGTCTTATATGAAATTTGATTTTGGGGGGAAAAAAGGTTAGTTATTAAACTGAAGTTGTATTAAATTTAACAATGAAGCAATAAATGATATCTTTACTTTGTCACCCTGTATTAGTATTATTTTTAAATGAACATTTGTTTGTTTTGGCAATTACATTTTAAACAAACCTATTTTTTCCCTGTTAAGAAACAAATTTAAGAACACATTTCAAGATTAATTTAAGAGTAAGACTTACCTTTGTTTTTACTGATTAAACAAGTGCAATTTAACCATAACAATTTAAAAAGTTTAGCTATTTCAAGGGAAAATATACTAATGTATTACAAAGTGATGGAATTAACAATACTACAATATTTCTATGAAATAACTTTGCCATTCTAAAATGTAGAACATACCATAAAACAAGTGTTTTTAACATTTGAGCAAGGCACTAATTAGGTCATTGCTATTCTAGCGTTGTCATTTAGGATGGATTTTTTCTGTGTGAATAATATTTGTTACTCTGTGGCTACATTACGACTATTATTTTTCTTCCGAACTCCCCGACGACGACGACGAAAACGAAGCCGTTTGGATATTCGACAATCACGTTCTCAGGTTGGCTCGACGTGGAAAAAGCGTCTACGTTACCGAACTTCCTACTTTCTTTGGGGGGTTGACTGGATTGAGCCTGTTGACGCGCTGCATGTCCTCTTCCAATTTTTTAGGCTTTTGAAAACGTACGTCTTGTTAAGTGTAACTTCCTTTTCAACCTAAGAAACAAATTTATCATGATGTCAAAACGAGAGAGAAAATATGCACAAGTCATTCGTCATTTTCGAAATAAAACGTCCAACTGTGCAATTATGATGTACTTTTAGCAATGAGTTTTTAGGGCCTCACGCAAAAAATAAAAGCGTTATTTGATGAAAATGTCTATTGTAGTCAAATATTTTAAAGTCATTTTTGAAAAAGGGCTTTTGTGAAAAATTTAAGTTTTCAATTGTAATTTTATGAAGTTATTCTTAAGGTGGCAAAGTTTATGTCTCTACAAGAATTACTTTTAATGTCTAATTTTGAGATGTGTTTTCCCATTAGTTTAAAACAGCATATTTTAAAGAAAATCTATTTTTTTTAATTTACATTTGCTATTTTTACTTGTAAAAATACGAGGTAATACAACATTTTATCCTAATTTACCTGTAAGAGCGAGTTTGGTTAGCATTACTTAACATTACACTTATTTTGTGGCCCTATTTTGAATTATTGCCCCACTAATTCCATGTAAAAAGTGTCCTTTTTTTTTCTAGGAAACGATTAGAAGCCATGATTTCTCTTGTACAAAAGTGTATATTAAGACTCGGGCTTGTACGTCAAGATGAATTTGAACCCCATTTTTTGTTCTAACGATGACAACGACGCGGCCTGCATGACTAACTGTGTCCTTCCCATGCACTCGAGTTGGCGGAATAAACCCTGACTAGAAAAGAAATTGAAATAAATGACATTTGTTCCAACTGGTCTAAATTCATCTTTACGCATACACTGCCATCTTAAGGCACCAAGCGAAAAGTGAAGGTCTAAAACGTCAATTTTACGAGTCAAAAATATTTTTATTGTACAATTTCATTAGTACTAGGCTTTTGTTAGTCTCACAAATTCATTTTTGAACACAAGATTGCATCAATTAAGAGTAAAAATGTTGACAATGGCACTTTAAGGCTTTACTTACAGACCTGCCATTCCATTTGTGCTAACTGGGTGCTATTTTTGTTTGTTTTTGGTAAAAAAAGGGCCTGAATATTGTTTACTTTTGGAAATGAATTGACATAGCTATGTACATAAATGCGATTTAACTTCCATTAACTGAAATGACCTAAGAAGCAATAAATTGAGGTGTAAAAGAAGGTTTTTTGCTTACGATTATCTCATCCAGCCGGTCCGGTTCATGGGCATACCTGGTGGGGGCGGGAGTTGCACCTGCGGCTGACCTTGAACAGGGGGCGGGTAGCCCAGGACTGGCGGGGGCATGTGCGGGGGCGGTGGGAAGCCGCTATAGCCCGGGGGAGGATAGCTGGGCGGGTACCCGGTCGGGGGTGGGTGTGTGGGAGGCGGGGCGCTAGGTGGCGGGTAGACGTGGTAGGGTGGCATTGGAGGGGCGTAGGCCGGTGGCATGGGGGGCGCGTAGGCCGGCGCTTCCGTCTTCATCATGGATTGGAGGCTCTGGAAGCCCTCGCCGGACATGTACGAGCTGCTGGTGGACATGACGTAGTTGGAGGGGGGTGGTGGCGGGGGCCGGTGGGGAAGGGGTGGCGGTTGGCTGGGCGGGGGAGCGTGAGGGGGAGGCGGGGCCGCTTCGCTGGGGGGTTCCGCTTCGACGGGTGGGGCCGGGGCGGCCGGTTTGCGCTCTGGAGGGCGGAAAAAGAAAGATGGATTTTGAAGAAAATGTATAAGGACTTAAATGTACTATATGTATGTTATTTTACATACTGGATTTTTAAGAAAATATTGAAGATATTAAACTATCTCTCATGAATATAATTTTGAGAGCTGAGTTTCAACAGTAAACTCTGTGCCCATTTGACTGGCGACCAAACGTCCGACTACCAAACGTCTGGCTACCGAATGTCCGAGCACCTAATTTTTGCATACCGGGTGGCGGCTGTGACGTGGGGAGCGGCGGCATGGGACTCTCCAGTCGAGGAATCTTGGCTCCGACTTGCTCTGCGGATCAAACATGACTCAATTTCCATCTATTCCAGCGATGATCATCAGGTAGGATTTTTCAATAAAGTGCCTTACCTGGTGGC
This sequence comes from Stigmatopora nigra, assembly GCF_051989575.1. Lineage (NCBI taxonomy): Eukaryota > Metazoa > Chordata > Actinopteri > Syngnathiformes > Syngnathidae > Stigmatopora > Stigmatopora nigra. Next base: position 1,663,244 of record NC_135509.1, on the reverse strand, counting down.
TTGGGCTCTTCTTTGGGGGACGGCTGCAAGAAAAACAACATTCATTTTTAGCCGACGGCGGAAAGACCGCAAAGTGAGGTCACCCCCACGAGGTACTCACGTGTGATCGTTTGAGTTGTCGAGCGGGGCTGCCGCCCTGAGGGGACGTCTTCTTGGCCCCCGTGGGCGGGGGCGGAGCGGCTGCCGAGGAGGGTGCCGGAGGCGCCGGGGTCAGGGGGGGTGCCGAGGGAGCTCGCTCCTTTTCTTGCATTTGCTGAGGGATGGGCTTGTTGCCGTGAGAGTAGAGGTCCAGGATTTGGTGGCAGATATCTAAAAAAAAAAAAAAAGAGATTTTTTTTTTATAAAAGATAAGTCATCTGGGTCATGACCACTGTTTACACTGTTGAAACCTGCTCTCCAAATTATACTCATGAAAGAGTTTAATATCTAAGTACAGTTTAATATCTACTGTTGAAACTAGCTCTCAAAATTATATGCATGAGTTTAATATTTAAATAACTACTGTTTTCAACAGTACTTAGATATGAAACAGTACTAAGTACTAAGATATGAAACAGTACTAAGATATTAAACTAAGTACTAAGATATTAAACTAAGTACTAAGATATTGAACTAAGTACTAAGTACTAAGATATTAAACTAAGTACTAAGATATTAAACTAAGTACTTAGATATGAAACAGTACTAAGTACTAAGATATTAAACTAAGTACTAAGATATTGAACTAAGTACTAAGATATTGAACTAAGTACTAAGATATTGAACTAAGTACTAAGATATTAAACTAAGTACTAAGATATTGAACTAAGTACTAAGATATTGAACTAAGTACTAAGATATTAAACTAAGTACTAAGATATTGAACTAAGTACTGAGATATCGATCTAAGTACTAAGATATTAAACTAAGTACTTAAATATGAAACAGTACTAGGGTACTAAGACAACAAACTAAGTACTTAGATATTTAACTATCTCACAAATATAATTTTCAGAGCTGGTTTCCACACTCTGTCACCATTTGACCGGCGACCAAATGTCCGAGCACCATGACCTCTGGTGTATGAGTAAAAAAAAAATATGGAGGGTGGGCGTTACCTTCTAGTAGTTCCACAGGAACATCTTGCACAAATTGCTCCCACCAGCGGCGAGACGACTGCTTGGCGGTCCACTCCTGGATGTCGAATTTGCACAGACGTCCGGCCAGATACATGACGGCCACCGCGATGATTTCAGGCTCCCATTGCAGTGACAGCATAGTGCAGAGGCTGCAGAGTGGGAGGAGCCATGACTAGGGTTAATGAGGGTCAACAAGGTCAAGGGGGCGGGGCCTCATACTCACCTGTCGTTGACAAACGTCCAAGCCATCTGGAGAACTTTGCACACTTTATTCTTCTCCCCTTTAATGACAAAAGAAGGGGAAATTATTGATGGAAAAACTGTAAAATATTGGCAGTGCCGCCATCATACCTTTGAGTTGCTTGACGTATCGGAGCAGGAACATATAGGGGTGCTCCACCTGTAGGTCGAACTTGATGGTCTGGAGTAGGATTCGTTCCAAGACCATCACCTCCTCCTGAAACACAAGTATTGTCATCACGTTGGAGATTTTTTTAACCTTAAAAACCATTGCAAAAAATTGTTTTTAATAGGGAAACCTTGGGGTCATCTCCAAACTGAGCAAATTGAACGTCGTTCAGCAAACTGCGAGCCGTCTTGATGATGTCTTTGCACTTTTTGGGCGTTTCCTCCACTTTGCCGGCAAGGAAGAGACAGCAAGCGCCCGTCACCTCAAAATAGAATGTTGACAATTTTAGTTCAAGGCACTTTATTTTGCTTAAAATAATGGACAATGTTTTGGGGGCTCAGAAATGCTATGTATATATATATATATATACAAAAAATATCCACAAAAGTAACTTATTCAGAAGAGATAACTAAGAGCAGTTAAAAGTACTATATATATTTTTTGGTATGAGTATATTTTGGGGTAATAAATGTTGTACACAAAAAAAGTAACTTATCAGAAGAAGAGATAAGGGCAGTTAAAAGTACTATATTCTTTTTTGTTATGACTATATTTTGGGCTATTACAATTTTGAAAAAAAAAGTAACTTATTCACAAGAAAAGATAACTAAGGGCAGTTAAAAGTACTATATTTTTTGGCAGGACTATATTTTGGGGAGAAAAAAATGAACTCGTAAATTTATTATGATCTATACAGAAAATGTCAGTTCAAATATTATGTTTTTTTGGAGCAAAGTCATTCCTTAAAAGCAAAAAAAAAAGATTCAACTTACATATCTTGGAAACTGCTTGAAAGAATGAAACATGTAGAAGCGATGAAAGTAAATAATGCCGGTCGCCAGTGTGTCGTAATGTCTGCAAAATGTTAAGGAAATCACCATGGACCGCACATTTTTTTATTCTAGATTTTTTGTTGGCAAAAGGATACAGCCCAAGTCGGGTCCCCACGTCGAATATGAAGCGGGCGCCTTCCCTACGGTAGCGAGCTTCGGTCCCCGGATCCAGGCCTTCGGATTGAGATGGCGTGTGGGCTAAATCCTTTTTGTCCCAATACCAGCATGGCTTGATGTGGTCCAACATGGCCTGTGGGCCACCCGACGAATTTTCCTTGAATTCCTTCATGGTTTGAGGGGATGCCACCGCTGAAGAGGGGCCTGCGATGGCTGCCTGCAAAAGCAAAACATCATGCATTATTACACAATAAAATAATTCAGAAAATGGCTTGAGTTATGAACTTCAATATGTCACCATAGAATAAATAACGTTTCATCCATAAAAAGATCCTGCTATCCCTGAATGCTTGAAGGTTCATTAATAAATTATTAAAATTATTGAACATGTTAAAAACAATGTTATGCATCTATGATGACGTAGCCCTAAACATGAAGTTTGTACATTGAGAACAACGGTCCACGTCATAGCATTATGAATGTACATGAAAGTAGATCGTCAAATTTTTCAAATCAAAACAACCATCACTGGATATAAAGTGCTAAAAGATTTAGTTTGAATATAATGCGCTGGAAAATGAGTAGATGAGCATTAGTTATTTTGATAAGACAGCTATTTCACGTTGCGATTTCCGCGTTGCCGGTTAGCTAGCATTTAGCATGATCATACAGTTCGACACGAAAACGCATCGGATGATAATATTGTTATGGATGCAAGCATGTAGTTTACAACGCGATCGTATCTTACCTTTAACATATAGTCAGTAGATTGCAAGACCCCGATGACAATTGTTTGACTTCAAGTACGCGGTATGGATTAACACACGGCATTCATTGTGGTTTGCAAGAGCGCCGCCATTTTGGATACGGCGGAAGTCACGTTGGTGTGACGTCATTACGCGCTAGAAAGAATATATACACAACACTAGATGTCTTCGAGTGTTGTAACTACTGCGGGGACAAGCGTTGTCACTTGTCAAAACAGGAAAGTTAATTCAGTAATAAATTTACACAAAATATATTTTCAAGCAGCCATAATCATAGACACATTTTTCTTTCCTACCAACATGACCTTAAATATTTCGCTACACATTGTTTTAAAGCTGTCCCAAAATATGTTGCTATTTATTTTTATGCTGTGCAATTATGAACACTAGATGGAACTATTAAACTATTTGTCAATATGGGCAAAATAAACGAGATATGTAACACTAAATCAAATTTGACAATTACAAAAAAAAGAGACATTTGTGATCAAGTGCTGTTTTATCTAATTGAATGTGACTCCTGACATTATTTTTAATTATAAGCTGCTATAAAAGGTAAAATACATAGAATGGAGGATTTTTTTTTTCTTCATTTATGCCATTCAATTTGCCTTATCTTTATTATCATATAACACAATTTATTTTATTAATCCTATATATTATTAGCCACCCAGGTATATTTATAAACAGTCACTCTCACATGATTACATTACTCTGAGAGTGACGTGAAAACGTTTGATTAAAAATGCATGATGGGAAGAAGAAGAAGAAACGAGTACTCCAATTCTTTTGGGAGCATGTTGGCCAAATGGCAACAACTGCAAAAAAATAAAAAATAAATGTAATGACATTGAAATGTATCAGTTAATATTCCCTTAAACAATTCCAAGTGACATGATGTCAGGACGGGACACTGCCAAGTTCCTCCATGACACGGCTTGACCCGCCTTCCCTCGTCTTCACTTGGCGGGCGGGCGGGCGGGCGGGGGCACCTCGGAGACGAACCCGCGGTGAATCATTTAGACCCCCTATTAAAAATGGGGATCTGCATGCATTATAAATTCTCCGCTCGGACAAATCCTCTTAACTAGTGGCAGGAATTGTCAAGATGGAAAAGAAGTAAGAGCGTCGTCTGCTTGTATCGCCCGTAGCAAGGGAGCGTCTCAATGTGTCACTCACATCAACACACACACACACACACTTGGATTCCACAGTAAATCAGCTTATGAATAATATATCTATCTACTTTCTTTATTAATATTAAACATTGCATAATGAAGCGTTGCCATAAAGCGCCTTCAGATGAGTGCAATATTCATATTTGTATGAAGTGGACCTTTCATTGTTTATGTCACGCTGAGCTTTGACGCTCTCAAATGGGCGCGGCCTTTGACCCCAAGGGGTGCCGCATTCTCCTCGTTTTTTTTCTTCTTCTTCCCAACCCACTTTTGGCTCATGAAAACTGCATTATGTACTGTTTGTCTTCAAAAGCTTTGGCCTATTTTAGGTCACTATTTTACAAATTCTTGATTTAAAATGGTTTAAAATTTGTAATAATTTTTGGTAATCATACATTGCCATTTTTTAAAAACCCTAGATTAATTTCAATGAACCTGGGCAGCATCAAATATATTAAAAATGACCAAAATCATTTAATTTGAAATAATAACACCTATTTCAATGCATTATCCTCCTTTGTATCTATTTATGACACTTAGTAAAATAATTTTTTTTTGGTAATCATACATTGTCATTTTTAAAAACCTTACATTATTTTCAACGAACCTGGGCAGCATCGTGTATAATAAAAATGGTCAAAAACATTTAATTTGAAATAATAACCTGCCTTTTTCAATATATTATCCTCCTGTTTCCTTACACAATTAAAATAATAACAATGAAATACATTTACTTCCTATAGAGGGTCACTTGGAGATAAATAAAAGTGAAACTTTCTTCCAAAACAGCCCGCGGTGCGTTCAGGTAGCGAACGACCCGTCGGGGCATCGCACGGCGTGTCCCCTCGGAGGCAACAATTTGGACTTAAAACATTTCCCATGTCCACAAAGCGTATTTGTTGGTACGTGTGGCGCCTAAACTGCCTGCGCCCGCAGCCTCCCCCTACAAGCTATAATGGAGACATTGATGTATTATTGAGCGCACCCACGGGTGAGGATCAAGGGAGACAGACGCCAGAGTGTGTGAACTCCCTTCCATGTTTTTCTTGAGCATCCATCAGATGCAAAAAAAGACTAAAATTTCAGCTCAAAGCGCCCTCAAAAAGTTGGACATTGCTTACACGGTAAAAAAAATATGAAGAATAAACACTCACCCCAGAGACATCCACTTGAAAGTTAGCTCCGCCTTTTTAGCTCCAGTATTAAGGCCATACACAAGTCATGTTGACGTGGTAGATACCTGTGAACAGGAGGACATTTTGTGAAATTATGAACCAAATGTCATGTCATAATATACATAGTGAATTTTATATGAAGTACAAGTTATGGCTAGGATAGCTAGCTTATTGCTATAAAGTAGTTATTGGCATTATGATGTGACTGAATGCTAATCAGCTCAATAAAAAAATACTTTAAAAGTATATACCATATAATAGCATACAAATAATTTATATACTTTAAAATAACAAGTACTGTATTTTTCCATATATAAGGCGCATCATCAACGAATGACACTATTTTTTTCCATATATAAAGCACACTGGATTATAAGTCGCCCTATCTATTTTGGAGAAAATGTAAGACATTTAAGTGTACCTTATAGTCGTGAGAATACTACAAAGTACTTCAACAGCGCCGCCTGATGATTTGGAGTGCTTAAAAAATATATATTCGCCAAATTAGATGAATTTTAAGCTTATTTGTCAACAAAAAATAGTTTTTCCGTCTAAATTTTGTCTTTTCCGTCAAATATTTTCAACGGACGACCGCTGCCGTGCCTTCCGCCGCCGCATCTGCCGAGGTTACGTCGACTTGAGCCAGAGCAGAGATGACATTTCATTTATATAAATAATTAGTGTCCCTGAAAGTCCCGCAGGCCTGCCCCGCAGCAATCAAACTTCTAATGCTCTTAAAATTGCCGGCCATCTTTTATTAATGGCCCGGCGTTAAATGTATCGCCGCCACAGAGAAAAAAAGGAAGAAAGAAAAAAAACGCTTCTTCTTCTTCCTTAGTTTTCCACCAGGAAATAGTGTCAAACTGTTAAATGGCACCATATTATATTGGACAATGTATTTCCACTGCTTTACATCAGGTCGGCGCCGTGAATGATGACGGCTCATTAGCGGCTTTTTAATCGCCCCGGAGCCATGGAGGGGAACGGGAAATGCTCCAAATGAGCGTGGGATGCCATTGACGGCGATGGACGTCAGGCAGGGAAGAACTGAAAAAAATTAGGGTGAAATTGGTCAATTGCGGTCAAAAGGCTGATGGTGCGCATGTTTGCTAGTTGGGGGAAGCAAAAGAGGGCGCTGTTGTCTTATAACATGCTAGTTTGGCGTCACGGCATTCAGTAGGATGGAGTTGGGGTGTCATTAAGTGCCATTGATGGACGGAGAATGCTGGCAATTTCTGAGAAATAAGATTAAATAGAAAAAATCTGGATGTCAATTCAAACTTTTTAGTTTGTTTATTACTGTTCTTAAACATATCTATATCTCATCATAAATTAGATGGAAGACCCTGCTAAAGAAAAGCAGTGTTCAAAAGGTTTACTTTACTCAAATTCTAATTTTAAAAAATCCAGGTGAATCCATTTTCTATGTACTAATTTAAAAAAACAGTTTAAAAACGACATCAGGCAAAATACCAATTTTTAACATACACTAATTTAACCTCACAAAAAAAAATATCAATATTTAAGTCATCCACCTTTAAATTAAGTTGTTACCAATCACATGACAAATCCCCATCAATTATCTACAACACCCTCCACTTCCATCAAAAAACAACAACAGCCCCCCATTACAATAAGACTGGTTCTAAACCTCCCCGGGACTCGAACCCCAATTGATCCAGCCTACGTCGGACCCCCCCCCCCAGCCCACCCTACCCCCTAACGCACAAAAGGGGTCGTCCTCTTAAACAAGCCCCAACAGCGAAAGCAGGAGGAAACATTTGGACTCTCTTGTTGGACAAGGAGGAGAAAGAAGAGGAGGAGGAGGTGTCTTGTCTGCCCTCTCTCTCTCTCACACACACTCACTCTCTCTCTCTTTCTCTCTCTCTCGCTCGCTCGCTCTCCATCAGCGACTCTCCAGCCACGGGAGCCAAGAGTTGGCGTTCCACGCGCCGATGCCAAAACGCACACAAGGAGCCGGTGCCAAAGGGTCATTTTTCTAAAGCGCAGTGAAAACAAGAGGAAGAAGCCATTCACTCACTCACTCATTCGCAAGGGGATCCTAAATGAACACTGACCTCCCCATCGTAGGATTTTGCATCTTTTTTTCTTCCTTTTCTTGCATCTTTTCTCTTTTTTTCTTGCATTGTGGCACATCCAGGTGTTTTCTTTTGGACAGCTCGAACACGCCACAGACGGCAAACTTGAGACATTTCTCGGGAAAGACGGCCAATTGGTAGACATCAAAATTTGAAAGCAGACCCTAAAAAAGACAAAACAAAAAGAGGAGGAGGAGTAAGAGTTTTTGTACGTTCGAGAGAGACAACGCGGAGCGACACGACGGTGCGAGCCGACTCCAAGTGCCGTTCACCGGGCGATGCCAGAGTAAATGCCGGGGCCATGTCCCGCCGCAAGCAGGTGAACCCGCAGCACTTGTCGTTGAGCCACCGGGAGACGGCAGCAGGTGAGATGCACCTTTTACTCACAAAATTTTTTGGTGCAAAAAAAATCTACCTCACTTTACCTTTTCCTTAAAGAAGAAAAGAAAACAAATAAAAAAACAACAACAACAAAAAACTACAAGAATAAAAAACCCAACCAAAAAATAAACAAAAAAAACTACAACAACAAAAAAAACAACCAAAAAAATTACAACCAAAAAACAACCAAAACAACAAAAAACAACCAAAACCAACCCCCAAAAAAATACAACAAAGACAACCAAAAACCAACCACAAAAAAGAACAACAACAATACAAAAACAACCAAAAAATAAACAACAACCTTCCAATCTGACAGTCACTTTTTCACCCAAAAATTCCAAAGTCTTGAACAATTTGTCATCATTTCCGAGCAACAAAACCAGTTTAGTCTCTTCACTTCCAGCCCATCTTAATTCCTGCAATTATCTCAAACAGAAACATTACCTTTTTCTCATCTTTTCATTTTTTTAATCACATACATGGCACGTGTAGTCTGCCTTCTTAGTGTAACAACACACACCGACACCCACACATTGTTCTCCAAAGTTTGTTTAAACAGTAGAACAAAAAAAAAATCATGCGTGACCAGATAACAACTTTTTTGGCTCATTTGATTTCTTAAAAGAATTTATCTTGTCACGGCTGTTTGACGATGATGACACACACTTATCTATTTGGGGGGAAAAAATGAGATTAAAAGTGTCCTCTAATCCAAATCCTAATATCAATTTGAACCTTCATCTTCTCCGTGGCGCCGCTCGATCCAATTTGATAGCCGAGGCCTAATCGCGCTAATTCAATGCACACCAGCTCATGATGTAATCTCTACCCAACGTCTTCTCACAAGTGTGTGTGTGTGTACATTACAAATTATTGATCAAAACAATCCATAAACTCTATTATCCTCCAAAATTTTTAAATAATAATTCTAATCAACACACCACAGTGTACATTTTACATTACTTTAATTAGTCTACTTGATTGACATGTAGACAATTAATTTTTACAGTTTAAAGCGACCAAAAAAACTGTTGTACCTCAGGGTGTGTACTATTGTTTTTTTGTGTGATATTTACTTGCATTATGAGACAAAAAAGTTTGCATATTTTCATTTGTCTGCTGCAGGGGCAAATTTGGCGTAACTGTTAAATATTTCCCACCCTCGCTTGCAGCCATGGGTCATTTTGTTTGACATTTTTTTTTGCATAACACACACACACACACACCTGGTTTTGAACTTGATCTAGGTGTCAAAAAGCGTCTGATTGGGAGAACAGGATGGTTGGCCGTGCAAAATAGAAGGGCCTCAATCTGGTCTTACCTGTTCTTACTCGCCTCACTTACACGCCGTGCGTGCGTTGGTTTTTTGTGTGTGTGCGCAGGGAAGTCTGTGTGTTTGTCTTGTTTACTCGCCAGCGTCGACTAAAAAAAAGATGAGACCAATCTTGGTTATGCAGTGGAAAAAATACTTTTAGAACAAATGCATTAAGATTACCTATAAAAAGTATAAGTGTGTGTGTGTATGTTAAACGGAAACATCAATGTGGACCCCAGCAGGGTGCAAAGTTACACTAAACATTAAAAAAATGCATTGTGTAAGTATAATTTTTGTATTGTCAAAAACATTGAGATGGAAACAATGAAGTTTTAAGGTGTATGTGTTTCAATTTCGTTCAATAGTGGCATTAAAAAATGCTTAAAATATGTGTGTTAGTGTGTGTGTGTGTGGAAATTGATGTGCCAGCCCACCTTAACAATTTGAATTTGGACGGATAGAAGACACACCTCCAGTTTAATTTGATGGGTTGTAAGTGTGTGTGTGTGTGGGGAGGGGGGTACATGAGTGTAATCTATAGTGAGGGACTTAGAAGAGGTTTTACGTACTTAAAGTAATGCAAAAATCACCATTTTGTATTTAGCATAAGAATTATTATGCACTGATTAACCTTAAGTCACATTAATGTTGCAAAATTTTGGGTGTCCAGGTCATAATTTGATGCGGGTTATGTTGTGGTTAGGGTTTATTTCTGCAAAATCATAAAAATTTAGGAATACATTATAACATTATATTTTGTTGTGTGGATGGAAAGGTTTGTTTTGGAAGTCGAATGTATATCTGTTTTTTGGGTATAAATCTAGATTTTATTTTTAGGTCAAAACAGGCATTTTTTAATATGTAGCGCTAAATTATTTGTAAGAAAAATGGTCATTTAATATTTTTACAGTCAAATTGAGCATGAGTAAATATTTGATATTTTATTTGATTTCCTAAATGGTTATTTTCAGGCTTCTATTTTAATCAGAAAATTGTGGATTTTATTTTACTTCATTTTAAAAAGTCATTGGCTGCCATTGACTAGAGTAGACGTCCAATCCTTTTGGATTAAACCAATCATATTTCAATGCCACTGATTACAGTAGACATCTAATACATTTTTACTGGGAGGGCTGGCAGAATTTTGCTTCGTTTTATATTCTTGCGGTGATAGGTCTAATTGGTCATTTGTGCTAATTTTTTTGTGATTTCTGATCGTTAGGTTGGACATTCATTGCCACCATTGGCAACCAGTGAAATGAAAACCAAACTTCTTTATAATTGGATGGCTGATTTACAGTTAAAATGGATTGGATATCCATTGATGAAAATGGCGACCTACCAGTTTAAGTTTAATTTAGCTTCTTTTTGCAAAATAGCACCAAAAACTAGCTTTCAAATTTTTTGGGGGGTCGAACACACGGCATGTTGGTCGTGGGCCCTTTTGTTTTTACGCTGAGACGACAAAAATATTTAAAAAACAAAACTTACCTCAACTTTGGACTTGAGCTCGTCGTCACTGTGGGCTGTTTCCTCAAGGTGGATGACTCCAGGTCTCCGGCGTTGAACCTCCACCTCGGGCTGGAGGAAGGAAGACACATTTGATTAAGTCAACAGCACTTTTTGATGACCTATTTTTTTTTTTTTTTAAAAGGGAAAAACGTTTTAAAAAAAGGGATAGCGCAAGTTGGGGTGTCAACTGTCACGCCGGTGTCCGCTTACGCCAGGAATGGCCGCAGGTGGCCGGCCACTGAAAAAAATCGGAATGTTATTCTGCCAAAAAAAAAATACAAATATTGGGAATGCGCCATATTTTATAAGTCTTATGGAGAGGATTTATTGGGCTTCTTTAATATTCAGCGGTGGCTTTCAGGTTGTTCAACTTCAGTAGACGTCAGTGGTAGTGGATGACTTTGGGAAACACACACACACACACACACATAATATATGTATTTATATATGTATATAATGTGTATAAATAAATACACACAAATATATATATACACATACATACAAATATACATATTCAAACACACAAATATACATATACACACATTTATACATATACCCATGTATATATGTATATACATTTACACATACATAAACACATATACATATACACATACATACATATACACATTTATATACATAGACATATATATTGTAGCACAACACCAAAATTGTCCCCATCATTTTTTTTGGCTAAAACAAGGACCCCCTACCTATTAACATAGTCCTCAACTGACCCCAACATAGCTCCAAAAAGCATCAACTCTATAAACCCCTCATTCTGAACAAAATCTCCCCAACATTAGCGTCAGTAAACACAATTCCACCATCCAGCTAGCATCATAACATCATTACGCAAAAACGACAGCGCCAAAATATGACTGGTTACATATTGCGGTCTTATTTTCTCCCCCCGCCCGCCCCATATAAGGTGCGAACTTGAGCGTAAGCTTCTTGACAAATGGCGTCACATATAGCGGATGCGCCTTTCCTTGATCTGAATGACACTCCCCCCCTCTTTATTTACACCATATGGCGCTACTCTCACAAACACAGCAACACAAAATGTACGTCTACACAAAGCGAGTAAGCAAGCAGACGACGAGCTCGGAGGCGTTGATTGGCTCTCGATTGGCTGTCGGCCATTTCACTTTGTTCCTTCATTTGGCTTGAATATTTTAGCGGCGTCAGCCGAGCACATCTGATGAATTTTGTACGCCACGCTCGCTCGCTATCTTATCGCGCTAAAGTTTTGTCAAACGTTGATCGGAAGGGCTCCGCCGCCAATCCCCGCCGCCGTTTCCCGCGGAGGCGGCGAAGGCTAAAGTGAGGTCGCTTGTCGTTTGAATTTTTGATTGCCGCCATCTGCGATGTTATCGTGGTTGCTTTCCCGATGGGAGACGCGATCACCCACCCAAACCAACCCACCCCTCCACCACACTACTTAGCAACACCACAGCGCATGGGGGGTAAAAATATATATATTATTTTTTAAAACATGAAAAACCCAAAAGACACAATTGTAATCTAATGCATCTAATAAAATGGGAAATAGCTCCCATAGAATAAACCACAATTTTCAATACAAAGAAAAATCCCTCAAGAAAATGAAGTCAATTTTAAAATCTGAAGGCAAAAATTGGGTGAAAAAGCACACACAATAAGAAATAAACTGACAAAAAAATGCTTTCACACACTGAATAAAAGGATTAAAAAAATAGAAAACAATAGAAGAAGAAACAATGACAATAAGAAATAAACTGACAATAAAGGTTTCACCATAAAAAAATCCAATATTGGCTCCAAAAAACTAAACTTGAATCCACTCATTAGTTGTCAATTTTCAGAACCAAATAAACAAACCCCTCCCCTTTCCCCCATACTTACGTCGTCTCTTAACCGAGAAAACGCAAACAAAGACGAGCGCAAATGTGGGCGGGCCCTAAAATTCCACTGAGCGACAGACCAGAATTGAAGTCAGCCAGGCATCGTTTACATCAGCCGGGCCGCCATCATTAGCCTTCATTTTTTATGGCATTTATTAAAGGGTGCGGATGTAAGCTCACAAAAACGCCCCCTCCAGCTCGCTTTGAACAACAATGCCAGCATTTAAACGAGATTCGGAAATTTCTCTCACCAAGTAGCCGACGAGTAGAATCCGCAGTGTTGCTGTTGGCAGATAGTTGGCGCTCTAAAGCCTCCCTGATATAGGAGAACTGCATCAAGTAATGCTGCAACCTAAAAATAGACAGTGTAAACAGAAGCAGAACATTTGTATACATATTTTTATCAAAACAAGTTAAAATGGTGGTTTATCATATAAAACTCATGCGTATATTCTTTATCCTCTCACAAAAGTGACTCATTATCCATTATACAAGTAAATAGGGTCCTACCTTGGTATCTTCATGATGATGATGATGATGATTCCAGATATTTGACAAGTGTCATGAAATGAATAAAACCTGCAAAGCAATTTTAATAATGTAAGAGGGAAACTGTGAAGGTTATGAAAATGGGTATTTGTATATATATATATATATATATATATTAGACAGAAACATGTGACCTTTGTATGCGAGTACATTTGAGTAAAAGCTAATCAAAGACAACATAGTACTTTACTCAGGCGGATTTAAATTAGCAACCTTGTATGTTTTCAAATTTTATGACTATTTTACTCAAGGCAAAATTAAGAATCGTTAAAATTTAACACTTTTAAAATAGATTAAAACACTACAAGTACAAATAGCATTTCACTGGATCACATTTTGGAAAAAATATTGCAAATTATAACTGCTTGAAATGGAACTAATAGCCTAAATGTTTGTATTATTTTGTTTTTAAGTAGTTTTAATAATCTGAAGCTGAAATACTGGTTTTTATTCTTTTAATTTAGTCAAATTTAGGAGTGCCAGACAAAATCATTTAAAAAAACAATAGTTCAACATTAGTAATCACACACCAAAACAAAAATACTACAATACATTGAAATTTGTGTACTTACTGCAAACTCTTATGTTTTATAGCCAAAGTGAATCTGTGAAACTTAGTCATTTTATAGCCAAAAAAAATGAACATGTTTTTTCTTATGTACATGTATTTTAACGGTCGTTTTTTGGGGGGTTTAACCGATCTCAAATTGACGTTACTACTGTCACGGTTCGTCTCGTTTATCTATTTATGATATAAAAAATACTTTGGCTATACTGCTAAAGGCTGACGAAATATTTCAAGATTCTTCACGTGTGGGCCGACGCCATCCCACCACCTGTCCCATCATCCCGTCCGCAAATAGCAACACGCCTTGTTGTTAGCTCGGAGATTTACTTCTAATATACGTCGCACAAGCTCACGCGCAATATGGCCGCCGCTCGCATCTATTAGCGTGTTTTTGGTGAATTCCGGCCACAAGCTGTGTGATCCGCAGGTAAATACGCGTTTGTGTTCCTCCGCCGCCGCCAAAGATGATGAGATGGAAATGATCTGGCGCCGCGCCAGCCTTCCGTGTCAGGAGTAGAACGACGGGGGAGGTTGTGAGGAGAGGGGTTTAAAGAAAAAAATGGCGGAATGAATAGCAAAACATTTGGGTAAAATTGGGGGAAGGAAAAACGGTGCGCGACGGGAAGTTTGGAGGAGGAACGGCGCTCTGACGGTTTTGCGACCAGAGATAAGGCAGTTTAGGATCTTACCGCTGATAACACACCCACACAAACACACACATTGTCGTTATCTTAGCCCTGGCAATTATTAGGGGTGTCATGTTTGGAGAGAAGCGAGATGGAGCTTGGAGGAAAGAGGGGGAGGAGGGCCAACATTTACCCCAGGCACGGAGCCTCTCCCTGGGCCCGAAACGCCTCGACTACCCCCCTCCCATCCGTCCGACCTGGAGCTTCCTTAAAGCTTCCGGCTAAGGGGGGAAAAAGGCCACTCTTTTCCAGGTGGTCCTTCCGGGATTTGCGCTAAGGGACCGAGTCGACGCCGACAGGGTGTGTGTGCGCACATGTGTGTGTGAGCACGTGTGTGTATAATGGTTATTAATGACCGTGTCAGATGTGTGAAGAATGAGATTTACTCTGGTAACAGGACCTCTATAGATTTTACGTCTGCGGAGAATGTGGTGCTTGACTCACCTGCATGTGTGCACACATTTTTTTGGTGTGTGTGTGTGTGGTACACGCACATCGGCTACACAGGATGGATGCGGCCTTGTCGCTCGAGTGACGGCTCTGCAAAAGATGCGGAGGGCGTCGGCGGAAACTCGGCGTGAGATGAAGAGCTTCCTGGCCACACGAGCTAGCAGAAAAAAAACAGAGACATACGAAAAATGTGGGTGTTCTAAGGGGTAACGCCCATACCGAGGTGGGCTAGATTAGTTGTTAGTCGAATTTGATTGTTTTTGGGAAGATGTCGTTGTGCGCCAAGGAGCGGTCGCTGTTATCGGGTTGTCTAATGGCAGATAATTTGGGGAGTGGATGTGAATGAAATATGAGATGAGGCGTATTTTAGTTTTAGATTGTTGATTATGACTCGTTTAACTTGTAATGCGTGGTGAGAGTAAATTAGGCTATAAATAACTGAGTTTTTGTTTTGGTGTGGTTTTTTGTTTTTTTGGAAACTGTCTGGTATTGTGGTTAAATTTGATGATCTATTTGGAAACATTTTCTTTTGTTTTGGAAGATGTCACAATATTCAAATAGTTTGTTATTGTTTAGCTGGTTAAGAGATAATATGGCTAAAAAAGTAGCTTCGTTGTTTTGTTGTGGTGTTTAATTTTTAGCCCCTAAATGATTTAAATTGTCTATATGCATTAAATTTAACTCTTAAGAATGAATGTAGGGATTGTTATTTAACTTAAAATAGTAGGATTGTAATCTACGTAGTAAAAACAATATGTACTAAAAAAAGAAATGCTATTAATTGTCTTACAAGAGAAGAAAGCAAACAAAGGCTCATTAAAAAGCAAAATATTTTACATCTAATAAAATCTCTTATCTTTCTTAAATATGTCAATGAACCTACCTTGTGTGGAGTTTCCTTTCAAATTGTATTAAAGTGTAACAACAAGTCATTCAACGTTGAACCAAAATGGCGACTTACCTTGACTTTTCTTCTTCCGGTTGCAGTCGACGTCAATGACGCATCGGCGAGATCTCCGTCCCCGGGCCCCGTTCTCCGGGGCCCCGAGGAGCACGACCTGCTGACTTGCGGCCAGTGCCAGACCAACTTCCCCCTGGGGGACATCCTGGTCTTCATCGAGCACAAGCGCCGCCTGTGCCGAGGCCCGCCGCAGGGGGCGCCGGGCTCCTTTTCCGTCAAGCCCGGGGAGGCCGGAGGGGCCGCCAGCATCCCCATCTCCCCCCGGGGCCACGCGCTGGGGATGGGGAGAGGGGGTCCCATGTTGCCCGTGGAGGTGGGCATCCAAGCCACGCCCGGGGGGGACGAGGACATCCACCGGAGGCTTACTCCGGCCAAGGGGATCTGCCCAAAACAAGAAAAAGGAGGTATGACCTTTTGACCTTTCATTGAAATCAAGACATTGTCACCCTAAAGAAAAATCTAAAAACATATTTTCAGGTATTTATTAGGATTCTAAGGGGCATGTCAAAAATATAAGACATGATGTTCTTAATTTTGATCGTCCTAAAAAAAAGGGAGGACTTAAATGTCCATCTTTGCGTGGATTTCTGTTCGGAAAAGTCATAAGAATTATTTTTCTACATTGATGTATGCGATACTACAAATCTGAAAGTTTCTGAGGAGAGTTAATTCATAAATCATTTAAGATAAAAATAGTAATAAAAAATACATTGAATACAATTAAAAAAACTTAATTTACCACCATATACGGCAATGGATGTTTCACCCATTTTGGACATGTATTGACGTTAACAACTATTAAGAAAATACACAAGAGTACTTTTGACCCTTCTACACTTACCATATTTTTCCATATATAAGGCACACTGGAATATAAGGCGCCCTGTCTATTTTGTAGAAAATGTAAGACTTTTAAGTGCGCCTTATAGTCATAAAAATACACTCCTCTCCTTGTCGACGTGATGTGAACTTTTAACTTCATTTTAGCGTGTTATCCTCCCCTGTCAGCCATCTTTAATTGCAGGGCCATTTGACTAAGTTGACACAAGAAAAAACCGCCACGAGAGCTCCTCGAACTCGTACTTGCGCGCCACCAACTTTGACATCCCTCTTGTAATGAGGCCATTTTCTCAGCGGGGACATTTTGGCTGCCGAAAAAGCGCTTGGATAAGCTTCTCCCCCCTCACCATTTTTTTTTTTTTTTAGAAAGAGTGTGCGCGGATGTCACCTGTCTGCGAAAGATAGCCACGTTTAAAAGAATCCTTGTTATTTTGACTGTGGCCTTCAGGAGGGATTAATGTAGCCACAGATGATTTCATTAGCTCGACACGAGTGTGTGTGCGTGTATTTTACACACACACACTTTTGGTAAATGCGTGCGCACGAGCCCGCGGGGGGTCTTGAGCCGAAACCGATTGCAAAGAGCGAGGAAAGAAGGTGACGAGTAGGACATCCCCGCCTCCTACGCTCCTTGAATGCAGCATTTTGAAGACTTTTCGTTCGCTCGCCACGTCCGGTCGGAGGTTTTTTTTTGGGAAGGTTTATCTATGTGCGCGCAGGTGATGGGATTAGGAGGGTGACGGGCCGTCAGGGCGGGGATTACGTCGACGGGAGGTTTGATCAGCGAACGTTTCCACGTCGGAAATAATTAGCGGCGACGTGATGGCACGGCGCTTTCGGGAGGGCGAGAATGTGATTCCCGTTAAATTTGTCATGAGGGGACGTCATTTGGAAGGTTTGGATTCGATGAATTGGACGTAAACTGCTGTCAATGGCATAAAATGAGTTAAATACAATGGGAAAAAGTACTGTATTAGCTTAGCTTTTAATGGCATTGTATTAACTGATAAATTCATTTATAATTCTAACATAGTAACAGAATACATGAATTAATCCTTTTAAAAAATGTTAGCATTTAAGATTTATGTATTGATTATTTATTTTAAGATAAAGGTCTTAACTGGGGAAAATTAGCTTAGGTTGTGCCTACTTGATAGGGTTAGAATAATTTTAGAATTTAATTTAAATGTAAGAAAATTTAAGAAATAATCTAAAAAAGATTGAATTATTTTTACAAATATTCTGATTTAAAAATAATCTTTTTGTTATTTTCCTATTATGTTAAAATAATTCACAATAATCTTGAAGGTCTTGGAAGGTCACAAAAACAAAACAAGCAGTTGTTGCATCGTCACTATTATTAATTTTTTCATAATTAATTTCCGCTTAATTGTATTTTCTTCAGGTTCGCACGTCGATTTCCTGTGAAAGACGAGCAGTGTTTTTCTATTTTGATGTTTATTTCACAAACGCGGCGCGACACCTCGACAATGCTCGTCACTTGTCACGTCGGGGGTGAAAAAGCACTCGCTCGCACGGCAAAATCTTTTAATGAGCTACTTTTTAGGTATTCCGGCTCGTCTGGTTATTTTTGGAAGCTCCGTCATTAATTCAAAAAAATCAAATCAACCAACGCAAAAAATGTAATATTAGAAATTGAGCCGAGTGTGACGGATACTAAAAACGCCAAAAATACAAATGAAGTTCAATGAAATACTTTCAGACAATGTCAGTATTACTAACCTCAGGTATGACTTCTATCCATTAATTTAATGCTGCCATTGACATTGATACTTGTCCAATCCATTTGAACTGGAAAAGGGAAAAAAAAGAAAACGTTAGATATTTGCTTTGACAAAAACATGCATTTTAACTTGGAAATGGGAAAAAAGTACAAATTAAAAATAACTTACAAAACAACAAGTCACATTTTCACCTCATCTGATTGGTCCTTGACATTATACAACAATAACAACAACACATTTACTATTTACTTATCTACCAATGACAAACAGGGTGGAAATGGGAAAAAAGAATTAATATAGTGGACAATAAGTCAAATTTTTAACTAATTTGGTCTTTAACCTAAAACAACAATATGTCAGACTATATATTTGGCCTTTGACAGGAATAGGCGACCAATCCATTTGAAGTGGAAATGGGAAAATAGTACTAGAGTCCTCCCAGTTGAAATGGTTGTAACGCTTTGAGGCTCAAAAACACACACTGAGGGCATCTAAGAGATCAGGGGGTGAATATTTCATAAGACGGTGACAGTGACATCCGTAAACATCTCTCTTACCGCATTTTCGGCCATTTTGGGGGGAAGCGGAGGGGGTGCCGGTGTCAATAATGTTGGGCGCCGACTGCCAAAATCCTGTTTGAAGACAAGGCAAGTTGTGTTAGGAAGCAAAGATAAAGTGAACATACACAAAATGAAAACACAGGCAGTACTACTGCAATTTAAGTTAATATTTCTCAGGAAAAACGGGCCTACAGAAAATGTACTGTAAATGTGAGGCGCGTTTTTCCTGGGAAATATTAACTTAAATTGCTGTACTCAACTTCAATTTGACTTTTATTCTGAAAAAGACATTCAGGGAGGGTTGTTTTAGTTTGCATTGTTATGTTTTGGTATGCTGTTGCTAATCAAGAAGCGGGAGTTTCAAAATAAAATCTGGTATGCCACGTTTATTTACATTTTGGGACATTTGGGAAAGCACTAATAGAATTTTTGACATTTTAGGCATTTTGTGACAACTATTTTTCGTTAGTCAGGTTTTGCGACTGTAAAAAAAGGTAAATAATAAATCAATTTCCATTGTTTTGGCGGTGAATGTCTATAAACGACTTTCTCGGCCCGAGAGGTCAAACGCCGACTTTAAAATCTCCTTCACCTCATCTTTTAATTTTTTTTGGAAAATTATTATTGTGCCCCACCACCACCCAGTGCTCTTTTAATCACCTGGCTTGCTCTCATTTGC
The DNA here is from genome assembly GCF_051989575.1 of Stigmatopora nigra. Lineage (NCBI taxonomy): Eukaryota > Metazoa > Chordata > Actinopteri > Syngnathiformes > Syngnathidae > Stigmatopora > Stigmatopora nigra. The sequence continues at coordinate 1,643,416 of NC_135509.1, read as the reverse complement.
ATATTAAATAGGCTTTAATCATGAAAAGCAATCAGGCTTTTGCATATTCATACCTTCCCCTGCGCGCCCGCTTCCTTCGTTTCGCTCCATTGCCGAGCAGCCCCGCAATCAGAAGGCGGGCGGGCGGGCGGCGTCCCGCTAGCTAACACACGCGCGTGCACGCCGTCCAAATAACTTCACATGCTACTTATGTATTATCTCTCCCCTACAAAAAAAAAAAAAAAAAACGTAAAAATAAGGGGGGGGTTAGATAAAACAAGACGGCGAGAGCGATCCCTGATTTGAGCGTCGAATATTTGTACAGAGAGGCTCAAGCAAAAGCTCATTTGCATAATGACTTTGTAGTTTTGCATTAATCACATTTGCATATGAAAATGCGTTAATTACTCCCCACGATTTTTTTCTTTTTCACCCCCTACCCTCGCTTTAAAAAAAAAAAACATTTTGATGTCCGAGCTCGCGGGGCGCGATTAAGGGTGAATATTTACAAAAAAATAATAAAAAATAAAAAGGAGTATTTTTGAAAGGGTGCCAGAGCATCCATCTTACGTCTACCGCCAGGCATGCGGCGTTTATTTTGGTTCGCCGTCAGTCATTTGGGAGCGGAGTACGACCAGGCTTCCATTTTAAGCGTTTTTATTTATTAATTTTATCCTCTGTAAGTAACAGCAACTTGTTTATGATGGCGACCTCCCTCTCGTGGCTTTTTGTAGCTACAAATGCGGACGGCGGCGCGCACGCGCGGCGTCCCTGCTGTCGAGCGGCGGATTAAAAACATGTTCAATCGGAATGCATGCATGGGAAATGGGGGTGCTCGAGCGGGGTGGGGGATGTTTTCGGGGATGTTTTGACCTCCTTGAGGACGATGCGGCGCGGGGGTAAACAGGAAGTAAACAGCGAGGAGGCCGGGCGGCGACTCGGACGGCGGCGGGGGAATCGTGGTGGAAGTTGGACGGGAGTAGCGTTTCCGCAGGGTTAAATGGAGAGAGGCTTCTGATTGGTTGCTAGGGGGACATCAGAGGAGAGGAAAGAAGAGTTGAAATGTTAGAAGTAGATTTAGGAGGAATAAATATAGCTAATATTTTGAAGTACTACTCATCCAACTTTGATTTTATAGTCCTTAAATGGTAGTTATTTTTGGGGGATAGTATTACAAGTACATATGATTTTGTAGATATAAATGTATTACAAAAACATGACTGATTTGATGAAAAATATAGTTCTAATTTAGACAACTTAATAATAATAACTCATGTTGGTAAAATATTCAACAAATAAGTTGGACTTTTCTGATCAATGGCATGGAATGAGTTAACTATATTAAAAAAAATGTCTTACATTTCATGAATGCATCATTTGAATTATAGCAACATTAAAAAATACAAGAATGACTAAAATTTAAAACAAATTCCCCCTAATACTCCCCCTAAAAGTGAAAATTTCAGAATAAAAGTCAAATTTAGAAACAAAAAGTATTCAGTAAAGTCAAGTTATGACAGTGCGCAAAAAAAGTGACATGGCTTCTATTTTAAAGGGCTGGTATGTTATGAAACCCCCCCAGACAGGACCACCTTTTCGCCCAAAAATCCCACGATAACCACGCGATAAACGAGGGTCCACTACACAATTAACGCAGAGCGGAAAAATGCACTTTGGAATCCGCTGACACGAGCGACGTTGGCTAAAAAAGTGGCAGAGTTAAGGAATCCCACATGAAGGAAGGCATCAAACGCAGCACGACTTGCTTTATGGCACTCACATGGCAGCAGATTTGATATTTTCCGACCACAGCGGGGGAATAAAAGTGGCCACTAATTTGGAGTGCGAGCGCCACCGCTAACTTGCAGCATGTGCCGCGCGCTCCAGATGTGTGCGTGCACTCTCTGCTCCGACACCCCCCCTAAAAAAAAAGGCATTAAGAGAATTTCGCGCCATCTTCTAGCCAGTTTTATAGCTAGTTTGGAACTATTTTGGCTAGGTAACGTGCTAGCGTGTTCAGAACTCGGGTTTAAATAAAGATTGCGATTTTTGAATACATTCGATGGAAGAATTGAGGGAAATTGTTGCCAGATTAAAGTTGCCATTAGATCGTGTTTTGAAAAATCTGCGTTCTAAGAAGTCGATTTTACTTGGGAAAATATTTTTGTGTATTTTATTTAATTTTTTTAAGGAAAAAAGTTACGCAAACATGTGAAAAGATAAGTCGGATATTTATTCGCAAATTTAATTTAATGCTAAAATATGAAATTCTGATATAGATACATATTTTATTTTGATATGATAGTTTTGGCTACAAAAAAAAAGCACATTTCAAAAATGTTTTGGTTTTAAAATTCTTAAAATTATGAATTTATATTAGCATAACGTTAGCAGTATTACAGGACTTTGGAAAAAAAATCCAGTAATTTATTTTGAGATCAAAATTCCTAGATCAGATTTTTAGATTAACTTTAATTCATCCCAAATTTGAAATTTCAACATTACTATTATTTTTCCATGAATGTCTTACCGTCATTCTTCATCCCGAAACAAACTTTTCCTTTAATGCCAAAAGTTACCTACAAAAAAGACCAATCATTCCATTAAACCAACATTAAATGTACTTTTGAAACAGGGTCAACATTATCAGATCATTTTGACAATTGCACCGGCCGTGTTTACAAACCATTTTCCCTTCTTACAAACATTTCTTCTCCCGCCATTATCGAGAGTCCAAAAACCCGGGCGCCCTTCGCCATTAACGTCTTAAGATAAAAAAAAAAAAAAAAAAAACAGTAAGCGACTTGGCTTGTTAGCGCCTCCCCTTCCTCTTATCTTATTAGCGTCCCGCACGGTGACGTGCTTTATTTGGCTTTTTAGCCGCCGCCGCCGCCGCCAAGATGCTGAGAGCTTTTCACGCTGCACTTAGAGCCTGGCCCCCGCTACTAAAATACGCCCCCAACTTTCCCCGCTGGCTTGTCTGCCACAATTACGCTGACGCCAAAATACGAGATGAGGGCAATCGCTAACGTGGCCGAGGGGAGAAATCACGTTGTCGGCTTGGCTGGCCAATCTATTTGTTCTTGGAAGTACGGCAGTGTTTGGAATAGAAGTCGTATTAGCACCAACATCAACGATGAAAAAATATGTTATGCTACAGAGTTTTAGTTAGTTAAAAATATGTTATGCTACAATGTTATGTTACACAGTTTTAGTTAGCTTTGACAAGTTGGATAACATAAAAATTGGGATTGTAAAAAGTAAATAAATTTATAAAATGTTAAAATATAGCTGAAAAATAGTTTGGAAAAAGTATATAAAGCAAGTAAGTCTTAAAATGCTATTCAAATTAAATATTTTAAAAATAATGTTGAATTTTTTGGGGAATATTGCCAATTGTGTATTGTTTTTTTGTCCAATGACAGAAAATATTTAATATTTTTATTATAATTTAAGTATTTGTTTGTTGTGGCTGCAAGCGTTGCTAAAATTTACGAGTGGGCAGAAATGATTAAACATATCTGGCAAATATTAAAGCCTCCAACTATTTGCATCTTTCTAAAATTTTCCTGAGCTATGAGAGGACTTAAATAAGGATTATGACGACCATTTGACTGCTGGCTTTCTTCATTAGAAATGGAAATATGTTTTTTTTATTGGCCTATGACTTAACTTTAACGCTAAATGTGCCATTTTTATTATTTTCCAAGCAAAAAATGTTCTTATCTTGTTGATTTAGCTATGCTAACGTTAGCAGGGCTTGTCCGGGCTCGTGGTCTGTCTGGCGGTCCCCCCAAATTTTTTTTAGCGTGCGTGTCCTAAAGGCAATGGCGAGATGAAAGGCGCTTTCTTTTTTAACCATCAGCTATGCAGGAGTCGCGCCAACGGCAGGAAATGCATCGGCGTGATAACCGCCGCAAAAGACGGGGAGATAATGAGAAGCAATTGAGGGAGAGGCCAAGAAAGGCCGCCACGCAAACGTGGCCCCCGGGGGGAAACCCAACGGAGACCCGTTCAAACGCACTTTGGGGGAAAGTATGTGGCGGGCGTGTCCTCGCCCAGGGACGAGCGTGTCTCTATTTGCGGCGAGGGAGGACGTCCTACGCACCTGGCGAGCTTGGGGTAGGCGGACCAATCGACTTCTTGCGGTTGGACGTTGTTTTGGTCAAAAATTTGAGGACATTAAGAAGATAGAAGGCAATATAGACACTATGTAAACATGCAATTGCGACTTAGTATCTTATTAATAAAATATATATATTACAAGAAGGTTTATAGTATCTCATATTAGTTTAACTTCTTGCGGTTAGACGTTGTTTTGGTAAAAAATAGAGGACATTAAAAAGATAAAGGCAATATAGGCTATGTAAACACGCAACTGTAACTTAGTATCTTATCTTATTGACAAATATATATATAACCAAAAAGTTTTTAGTATCTTATATTTAATATAATCCTTTAAAAAGCATAATTTTAACAAGGTGTACTAAGTAAAAACTTATGTTGAGACGTTTTTACAACAACAAAAAACTATTTATTGGTAAGTGGCACATTTTTGGCAGTGTTGGGACGAAAATATTTAGCTGCGATTTGATTCAAGATGAATTTATCATGATATTATAATCATATTATGCATGTCAAATATTTATACGGCCCTACCAGACAAAAAGGATTGGAAATCTATCGCCGTCAATGACAGTTAAAATTTCTCTGTTGCAAACTAAAAAGCTGAACAATGATAATTTTAAAAACTAAATTGCAAGTCAATACGATTAGGGTTTGTTTATGTAAAATCATAAATTAATTATCAGAGCCACTCGACTAATCAATGAAACAAACATTCAGCTAGCTAGCGGCATTTCCACACGACGTCCTCCAACACAACGCCGCAATCAACATCGCATTGTTTTTAGCCGATAGCAATTAGCATAATGGCCACTTTGGGTTTGTTCGTGAACTCCCATTGACGACGATACATGTCCGATTCATTAACAATCCCCCTTTTAGCGAGCAAAGGAAGGCGTGGGCGTGCCGACTACGAATGGCATTGATCCCGCCAAACATCTAACGAACCGTCTAAGCGGCATTGGCACGTCGCAGTCGATAAACGGGGGAACGTCGGCGAACGGGACGCTGACAGCGCGGACAAAGTGGGCGTCCCTGGGGGGTTTTGGCTCAAGCTCCTTTTGGATTTGGAAGCGGCTCAAAGACGTCAAAGAGGCTTTTTATCCGCTCAAAGGCACCTAAAAGGCCCGCGTTGACCTTTTCCACAAGAATATTTCATATTCTGCTTGTTGCGGCGCGCAATTATTATTATTAAAGATGCGCCTCTTGTAGCGTAGCGAGCGATGACGCCATTGTTTCCTTGATGCGGCCGCCCGCTGCGCAACGCTACCACGCCACCTTTAAGTGGCGGTAATTTCGATATTAACAATAGAATGGCAGGTGGTAGGGATAAAAGCATTTCCCCCCGGCTTCTTCAACAGATGTCAATTTTCTTTTCGGTTATTCTTTTGGGCAGCGACCGCTCGATTGGCCTCGAATTTTGTCATTGTTGCGACGGACCTGGTAGAAAGTATACCACCCCCTGATCCAGTACAGTCGTGGTAAAACGAAAAAATGCAAAGTAGGATCCCATTGTAATTAGCGCACTACATTTTTTACGCCTATACAAAAGTGTAAATTTATCAAATATTTCAGCTATAAACATCAAAAACTGTAATCTATTCCTATTTAAATATAATGTATATATCTAGTACTTTAAATGGTGTACTCACAGTGAGAATAGTTCCTCTTTAGTTGAAGTCCTTTGTCTTCTTGGGATTACTGTATTAGACAAGACACTCCAGAGACGCCATTTTGGTTCAAAGTGGAGATGATATAAATCTAGAAAACAGGTAAATAGAAGTTTTAGTACAAGTCATTTTTTGTGGGATTACTGTATTAGACAAGACAGTCCAGGAGACGCCATTTTGGTTCAAAGTGCAGATTATATAAATCTAGAAAACAGGTACATAGAAGTTTTAGTCCAAGTGGGATTAATGTATTAGACAAGACACGCTAGGTACGCCATTTTGGTTCAAATAGCAGATTTTATCAGTCTGTCTGGAGTGGCAATTATTAATAGTCAATTGAAGTAGCAAAATTAATATATTTTTATAAAATCCTACCTTTGTCATGCTATTTCACACAGCGTGCTATTACGGGGTAAAAGCCACACAAGGCTTTGAGTGGGGAGGGGTCTTGAGTCATGGTGTTTTCATCACTTTCCAACTCTGCAATTCAATTAGCGCTAGTTTTCACTTGACACTTTGCGGCGGCCGCGCCGCTTTGGCGCGTCCCGCTGTCATCGCCTAGACGGGCCGCCGCGTCGCCTCCGGCGCCCCGAGCGTGCCGGCTGGACCAAAAAAAAAAAAAAAAAGAAAGCCAAGGAGCAGTTTAATTTCCTTTTCCGCACCAGCGTATATCGCTATCTACAGGTGGTCTTCTCATTTCCGCAGCTTGGCGAGCAAAGCGTCCATATTTTATTTTTTTGCATTTTCTTCCGTTTGTCACGCAAGAATTATTTACGTCAGCCTAGATTACAATGACATTTAGATGTTTAGCAATTATTGAAGAAAAGATGTTTTTGGATGGGTCTATTTTGACAGATTTTTATGCATTAAGGTTGAACAGATTTTAAAAGGAATTTAATGTCAATTGTTCCGGCCATGTTTGTTTAAAATTCAAGTACGGTATTAAAAAATACATGTTTAGTAAAGCTTTTTTTTAAAGAAACGACATAGTATAGTAAGGCTTAAAAATGACAGTATAGTAAAGCTTAAAAAATGACGTAGTATATAGTAAGGCTTAAAAAATGACATAGTATAGTAAGGCTTCAAAAACTACAGTATAATAAGGCTTCAAAAACAACATAGTATAGTAAGGCTTCAAAAACTACAGAATAGTCAGGCTTCAAAAACTACAAAGTATAGTAAGGTTTAAAAAACGACATAGTATAGTAAGGCATACGTTGGTCCCTGTGGAATGTTAAATTTCAAGTCCTGAAAACTACAAAAAAGTCTTAGCTACTGCCGCTAGCTAGCTATTTGTTTCTAAGTTTCCGCCAATGAATTTCAACAAGTAGCCCAACGTTTTAGCTCCGAGTTCTATGAAAAAACATTGAGTGGAATCCGTATCCATTACCTTCCCGTTGACTAGATTTTCCATTTTCGCCGACAGGCCGTTTAGGCGGCGAACTAATAGGCGGTCTTGGCCGGTGGGCTCCCCAGCCCGTAACAAAACCGCATTTATGCTAACATCAATTGATGTAATGCCACGATACGGGTGAGAATTATGAGCTTGTCAACAAGTCACACTCAGGAAAATTGACCCGCCAAAGAAATCCATCCAATCGTCTCTCTTTTCTTAGCTGTCAAATATTTTAGTTGGCGACACACACACAAATACACACACAGTCACAGATGTATATGGTTAGCAAAATCAAGCTGGTTCTACTTAGCACGGAGAGCTTCATTTCATGGGTCATTCCAGAATGGGAGGCTTTAAAATTCCTGAAAAATAAGCTATATTCCCCCCACAAATATATCAATAATGCCTAATAAACTATCACAAGAAAGATTTGCTCAGTTTACAGATTCGTGGTAAAATTATTTTGGTAGAATCACAATAACAAGGAAGCAAATTTGGATTATTGTTAGCTTTTTCAAAAGGCATATGCTAGCTTTTTAGCTTGTTTAAAATAATTGGGTCATTGGGAATATTATGATTTTTATAGATTGAGCTTTTTTAAATATATTTTTGATTTTACAAACTGATTTTTGAACTAATAACAGAAAAAAATATTGATTTAAAAGTGGGGAAATCAGGAAATTTAATATACATCTATACTCATTTTATTTTTTAGGATACTATTTTCTTAAAATATACATAAATATATTGAATCATTTTTACTGTAATGTAAATGCGCCTAGTTTGTTCGTAATTATAAAAAGTGGGTGTGGCTTAAAATGTCCTCCACCTTTGGAATGACCCTCTTACAAGCGAGGACAACGACACCGGGCGTTTTTTCGCCCGAACTCGCCGTCCCCGCTTGATCCGGCGCCGCCCTTGATTAGTCGTCTTGGCGACAAACAAGCCATCAGAGCGAAGCGGCAGGCTGAAGAGGGGAAGGGGGAGGAGCCGAGGTGGGCGAGGGGGCGAGGTGTGGAGGTTGGGACCCCCGGGGACCCCTAGATCACAGCCATGCTAATGAGGAGCTGCTTTGCCAGCAGGAGAGGTGTCAGCTAACCCCTGACAGGTGCACATTGCGTCCTCCCTAGTGTGTCAACGCGGGTGTGTGCGTGGCGAAGTTTGCGTGTGGAGGCTAGCGGAGGGGAGGGGACGGCGAGGACAGGTTGGCGTCCCGGCGGCCTCGCCTGCAGGCGGCTTTGTTCCTGGCGTAAATGTGGCGTCGTCCTTGATGGAATGCCGGAGTGGTATGGACAAACTAAGACCCCTGGGACAGACGCGCAAACATGTTTTGATTTTGCACAATAGTCCGTTTAGCTAGCACGTTAGTTGGCGAAATTTTTATAAAATGCTGTATGGGTTATTGAATCAAAAGTTTAGACATTAATTTAAAGACAAAGGTCACAGAGGTCAGAAAATTGGAATTTAGCTGCAGAATGGGAGTTTTAAATTTTTGATGAAACGAAAGACTTTTTCTTAGCTCCAATTATTGATGTTTTCTTAATATTAGTTTTAAATAGTATGTAGTTGTTAGCGTGTCAAAATGGCGGTCTGGTTAGAGCGCAGTTACATTTTTATTCATTTGTGGCAAGTTAACGAAGTATAAGACTTTTTAGCTCCAATTATTGACATCTTCATAGTATTAGTTTTAATAGTATTTTGTTGTTAGCATGTCAAAATGGTGGTCTGGTTGGAGCACTGTTCAAGTTATGAATTTTTTCGGTTTGTGGCAAGTTAACAAAATGTAAGACTCAATTATTGACGACTTCTTAGTATTTGTTTTAATAGTACTTTGTTCTTAGGGTATCAAAATGGCAGTCTGGTTAGAGCTCTGTTCAAGTTATGAATTATTCTCAGTTTATGACGAGATAACGAATGTTTAGCTAGTCTTAAGCATGTCAACATTAACTTCAATCACTTTTAACCCAAACGTTTTCGAGTGGCGTTCCCACTACGTAAACGCGAACTCCCATCCCATTTGGTAGCTTTTCCGTGTAGATTAACAACTCGAGATTGCGACGAAGGCGTATACGGCATCTGCAAATTCCTAAATTAAAGACAAATCCACATGTCCTCGCCATATGCCGACCCTCCCGAGCCGTCTCGTCTACCTTCTCGCAACCGATTTCTCCACGGTGGCCATATGCGTGCCGTCAATAGCCCATTGGCTGGCATTTTGTTTGTACTTGAAGGCAAAAATAATGACTATAAAAGGCAATCTGGAAGGAATAAAAGCTGATGTAAAGCTCAGATCTTTAATTGGCGCGGCCGTTTGAGCAAAGAAAAGAAAAAGAGAATGTTATTAGCGAGCGGCCCACCTTAACGGCACCGGCGCGCTTTTAATAACTTCCTGCAGGGCTCCTGGCCATCGGCTTTTGTTTTGATGCGTGCGGACATCTCGCCATTGTGGGTTTTTTCCTCGTTTTGTTTTGTTTTTTTTACGCGCCGGAATGGAAACGATGCCAAAAAGCCTGGAGCTCTCAGGTATCTAAAGTCCTGTCAGGTCCACTGCGGCTTTGTTTTCTTTTTTGAATGAATTTGGGGGTCTTTTTTTACAAGCTTAACATCTATTCTATACATAAAATTAAACACATGCCACATAAAACGGTCATGAGAAAAAGTTTTATGTCGGAAAGGGAGCATGCTATTAACTCTTTAGCGCCATTGACCAAGACAGATGTCCAACGTGAGGCTTTTGTATTTAATTTAATTGAAGTTTATTATGAATTTAAACATTTAGGGGCGCAAAGAATGAACTTCGAATGGATTGAACGTACAGATTTTAGAAATTATTACGTATTGCATTGGAAAAGTTTATTTTAGAAGGTTTTTTTACCTACCATAAAACTATTTATTTATTCTAAATAGTTTAAAATATATTTTGCATTAAATCTAAACTGAAAAAAATGTTTATTGTATTTTTTAGGATTAAATAATAGTATAGGGAGTTTGTTTGATATTTAGTCATTAGATTGGTTACTTAAATGTCACTGAATATTTGTATGCCTTTTATATCAATTTCTTTTTAATCGATCTACATCCAAATACAACATTTGATTTAACTCATTCTTTGCAATTGACTATTAACAATCCCACCTCGTATTAGAACAAATAACAAGCTAAATGTAATAAATAATAAAATAAGACTCACATGTATTCTGCCAGATGAAGCCAAAATGGTGGCACACTACTTCCTACTTCCTCTTCCTGTTCAGTGATACTTCCTGTTTTGTGATGTCATCTGTAAGCAAAAAACACATGCAAACTTTTTAATATCCCCCAATAAAAATGCTAATAGTGCCTGTTTACAATTTCCTGGTTATATGCAAACATTTCATCAAACCATCACAAAAAAAGTTAACCAAATATCTTTGGTGGTCTTTAGACAGCTTAATTATATTGATGGATGTCTATATAAAAAAAGAGGCCCTTAATATTTCTATACCCTTTATATAAGTTTAATTTAAATCCATGTACATCCAAATAAAACATTGTAAATGTAATAAATAGTAAAATAAGACTCACATGTATTCCATGAGGTGAAGCCAAACTGCTGTGAATCCAAAATGGTGGCACACCACTTCCTACTTCCTGCTTCCTACTTCCTTCTTCCTGTTTAGTGATGTCATCTGAAAGAAAAAAACATGCAAACTTGTTAATATCGCCCAACAAAATTGCTTAAAGTGCTCATATTTACAAGTACTTGCTTTTATGCAAACATTTTATCACAATATCACAAAAAATACAATTTTAAATCTTCCCACAACACTAAAAAAAGTAGTTTTAATGGTATATCACCCTCTTTTTCAAACTACAGAAGTTAACCAAATATCATTGGTGGTTTTTAGACAGCTTATTTCTATTGATGGATGTCAATATAATTAAAGACAATGACAAATCATGGAGTCCTATTACCATTTCAGGTATTGATCATATCATATTATACAAGCGGCGGATTCCCGGGGGGCTCGTAAGCGAGTCTAGTCCTCAAAGGCCCCCCCATTCCCATCCCTCGCGCTCTGGTTTCCCCGTCCAAGCCGCTAAGCTGTCCAGCACGGCGCTGCCAAGCGGGCGTGTGAAGCCAAGCCAAACTAAATACGGGCAGGCGGCCCGGCACTCGCTTACACACTTACACACAAAATATATACACACATTTTAGTGTCAGGTCGCGTAACGCCCAGCCAAAACAGTGCAACAGATCTCTGCTAATAGCGTAGAAATAGTGACAAAACGAGTAAATGAGCTCCTCATTAGCCTCTGCTGACCGCAAGCCCCCCCAAAACCACCTCACCCGAGCCCACCCGGGAGAAAAGGTTCCACCAATCATATGGCTAGATTTGCTTAGAGTAGCAATATGGGATTCTGAAAAGAAAAAGACAAGTGAGATTGCACTGTAAAAAATGTTGTTTGTTTTTAAGTAAATATTTGAAGTAGACATGACTTTAGTCTTGTTACTGTTTTTAACTGATTTGAGTCAAGTTTAATTGTCTGTCAAAATGTTGGACTGAAACAATTCAATGCTTTGCCAACTCAAATTTGCAATAATAAAAGAATATAGAATTATTATAGCAAATTTAAGTTGGCAAAGTATTGAATTGTTTCAGTACAACATTTTGACAGGCAATTAAACTTGATTCGAAACTTGAACTATAATTTGAATCAGAAGCATTGAATGATGTTTTAGTACAACGTTTGACATGGAATTAAACTTGATTGAAATAAATTAATAACAGTAAAAGAACTAAAGAATGAGTAAGAGTATTTATCCTAAAAACAATTCCGCTAAAAAACATCTTCACAGTCTGCCACCCGCTAATGTGAAAATGGACTATTTTCACCTTGGCAGGATTCTGGGATGGAAAAACTACTGGCCAAAATAGGCTATCGTCTTTCACCTTAGCTCTAAAATGGTGTAAGGATTAGAAGGTAGCCCCCTACCCCCCTCGCCAAGCCCTCCAAGGCTGGTAAGCAGATGCAGATGCCTTTAGAGGGAAGCGCAAGGCCTGCGTGGAATTAGATAAATCCCAACAAAGGCCCGAGCGCAGTGACTGATCGATTCATTTGGCCTTATTAAGTCACTCCGACGAGCAATTTGTCAATGAGGCTCGCTGCCGTCTGCGTTCCACAAACCGCAAAAAAAAAAAAAAAAAAACGTGTTACGGAATCATCTGGCCGCTCTCTTTTGTCCAATATCACCTCTCCATCTTTTTATATTAACATTGCATATTTACACCCACCCCCACCACCGCTTTTCCAATGGCTGCCCCCACCCGCCTCCATATGGAAATGACGGGATAGACGAGATGGATCTGTATATTAAAGCCCAGGCTGACATCAGAATTTGCATAATGTGTCGTGGCCTTAGGGCGCTACCTGCCATCTGCGTTAGAATAGCACGCAAAGACACCCCAAAACAGCGGGGGGCGGGGCTATCTGGACAAAATTTAGCATTTAGCACTATGAGAAAAAAACAAATCCTGCTGGGAAGAGTTTACTCCCATGAATTGTACACAAATAAAAATAGATATGTCCCGATAGTGGACGCTAACTCAAACATTTGTGTGGCTCCTCCCCTTTAGACAAAGACGAGCCGTCCAGCTACATCTGCACCAGCTGCAAGCAGACTTTCACCAGCGCCTGGTTCCTGCTCCAGCACGCCCAGCACACTCATGGAATCCGCATCTACCTGGACAACCACCTGGCCAACTGCTCGCTCACCCCCCGGATGGCGCTGCCGCCCCCTCCGGGCGCCGACGGCCTGCCCCGCTCGCCGCTGCCCACCTTCCTGGGCGACGCCAGCAACCCCTTCCACCTCTTGCGGATGGCGGCGCCCCTTCTCAGGGAACACCCGCCTCCGCCGGGCTTCATGGAGACCCGTCTGCCGGCGACGCCTCCCTTCGTGAGCCCGCCCCCACCTCCCAGGCCACCGCTGGAGCGGCTGGGCCCGGAGGAGATGGGGCTACTCTCCCAGCACCCCAGTGCCTTCGAGAGGGTGATGCGCCTGACTCCCATGGAGCCCCCGTCCATGGACTTCTCCCGGCGCCTGAGGGAGCTGGCCGGCAACACCAACAACAACGGGGGCCCCACGCCGCCCCTGTCGCCCAACCGGGTGCCCCCCATGCACCGCTTGCTGAGCCCCACCCTCTTCCAGCCGGGTTCCAAGCCGCCGGCCTTTCTGACCTACGCCCCGCAGCAGCCAACCCCGCAAGGGGCGGCGCACGGTTCCTCCAGCCCGCCCGAAAGCCAGAGTCAGTCGGCGGGCAAGTCTAAATCCTGCGAGTTCTGCGGCAAGATCTTCAAGTTCCAGAGCAACCTGATAGTTCACCGCCGCAGCCACACGGGGGAGAGGCCGTACAAGTGCCACCTGTGCGACCACGCCTGTTCCCAGGCCAGCAAGCTCAAGAGGCACATGAAGACCCACATGCACAACAAGTCCGGCTCCACCGGCGGCTCCCCCGAGGCGGAGGGCCGGGAGGACGGCGGGGACGGGGACGACAAGCTCCGCCGGGGCGAAGGCGGAGTCTTGGGCATGGACAATGAGGAGGAGGAAGAAGAAGAGGAGGAGGAAGAGGAGGAAGAAGAAGAGGAGGAAGAAGAGCTGAGGAACGGGAGTCGGCCAGACTCCAACCTCAGCGAGGACTCTCAAGAGTTCGGCTCCAATCGGGAAAACGGGCCCAGGCAGTCTCCCAAGGAGAAGCACCTGGGCGCCGAGCGAGTGGGCGACAGTGGCGGGGTGAGCATCATGCACCCCTACAACCACCTGGACAATCACCTGAGACTGAACCCCAACAAGAGAAGCCTGGAGAGGCAGCCCAACGGCGACAACGGGGCCAACGGGGGCGACCCGGATCGGGATCGGCAGGGAGACAGGGACCAGGCCGTAGAGCCGGACACCCGGCCCCTGACCATGAACGGCAGGGTTAGCGTGTCGGAGGCCGAGTCCTTCCCGGGCCTTTTCCAGCGCCGACCCACGCCCATCACCAGCCCCAGTCCTTCCAACAACAACAAGAGGATCAAGATCGAACGGGAGCAACTGGAACTCCCGCCCACCTTACCGCTCATCTCCCCCGAAAACGTGTACTCCCAGCTCCTGGCCGGCTACGCCGCCTCGCGCCACTTCATCCGAGAACCCTTCCTGGGCTTCACGGACTCCCGGCAGTCCCCCTTCGCCACCTCCTCGGAGCACTCCTCCTCCGAGACGGGAAGCCTTCGCTTCTCCACGCCGCCGGGGGAGTTGATGGAGGGCGGTAGCGCCTCGGGGCGTAGCGGCAGTAGCACGCCGCACCTCCTGCGGGGACCCGGTCCCGGGCGTCCGCCCAGTTCCAAGGACCGTCGCAATGACACGTGCGAGTACTGCGGCAAAGTGTTCAAGAACTGCAGCAACCTGACGGTGCACCGGCGCAGCCACACGGGCGAGAGGCCCTACAAGTGCGATCTGTGCAGCTACGCCTGCGCCCAGAGCTCCAAGCTGACTCGCCACATGAAGACGCACGGCCAGTTCGGCAAGGAGGTATACCGCTGCGACATCTGCCACATGCCCTTCAGCGTCTATAGCACGCTGGAGAAACACATGAAGAAGTGGCACGGCGAACACTTGATGGCCAGCGAGGTCAAACTGGAGCAAGCCGAGCGAAGCTAAGCCAAGCTAAGCGCCACGCACACATATAAAACGTACATGTACGCGCACTCATTTTCCCTATCATCTGCAAATATTGAATGTAGGAATGGAATCGAAAAAGGTTGTTCCTGACCTTTCACTTGTGGTCTCCAAAGGCTTCTTTCAGTCTTACAATTTTTACCAGTGGACTTGGCTCCTCTTACTTACAATTTTTAGCTTAAGGGGAATAGTTTTTGGGGGGGAATTTTTTACGCTTTCAATTTAAACTGTGGCCCGGGCGAAGGTTCAAATTCCAAATACTTTGCAAAAAGATAAACAACATGTTAATTAATGACAACATGACATAAAAAATACTACAAGGGAAGCAAGAATCCAACGTTAGATGCCATTTAACAATAACATTGAGGTCTCTCTACCTTAAGCTTCTCATGCTAAAATAGCATTAGCCACTACTGGTATCAGCCGCTAACATTAGCCTGTAAAAAGTACCTTTGTGGTTACCCAAATATCCATTGCGAGCTGTAAAACATATTAACAAGCTAGCTAACATCACACAAACAGTAGCAGCTAACATAGCGTTGGCTACTCAGGACAGTTTGTTTTCTTGACTTGGTGACCTTTGTGACCTTTTACAAAGTCTTTGGAATTGAGAACAAACTTACAAAATGACAAATAATCTGAAAAAACAAGTCGGTAATTTGAATCTATTGGCTGCCATTAACGAGGGAAGACCTTTAAGTAATCGTGAAACGTTTTATGGCCCAAAGAGAAGTCGTATTTGTTAGGGTTGAAAGTTTGAACCTAAGCGTCATTGTTGGCTAGTAATAAAGTTAATACTCTTTTGTTTCAGACGCTTTTTGGATATTTACACACGCCCAGCAAAGTGGCCCAATGTGGAGTCTCCACACCTAAAATTTAGAACTCAAGAAGCCTTTTGGATTACCAGTGAAAAGTCTTGGACAACCCCCGAAGAATCCCCAAATCCTCCATTCAACGCTTTGCGGATTACAACCCCCGACCCGGATGACTGAGAATCGACACAGACATCTTTTCCTATGACTACTTCGAACAAAAGGGGCATGGCTGGATACTCTTTCTTTACTTAAAAAAAAAAAAAACAAACAAAACAAAAAATTCTCAAGACTGCTTAGTGTTTTTTTCCATTTTTTCCCAATTTTTTTCATTTTTCATTTCCCTGAAAATATTCAAACTTTAAACCTTATCCGGACGCCCTTCGGAGGATTTTTAGGAATTCCATGGAGCCTTTCTATTGTGCAATAATTTCTGTATTTATTCCATTTTTTTTAAAAGTAATATTTGGCATGTGCTGATACATTTGTGGGTTTTATTTTTGAAATGTGCTCAAATTAGTTTTTCTTTCAATTCCTAAAAATAATTGGAAAAGATGTCGCCCTTTAGCGAACGACGATAATAATCCACTTTTTTTGTCCTCTGAGGAATCTTATTATCACACGAGTGAGTAAATGATGTTTTCTATATGCTAAGTGCAGCAGCGGACTACAATCCAGCACCCCCTAAACCCCCCTTTCAGCACTTCTCAATGTCACCCTGACAATAATTGACTTTAAAAAAATTAATTTATAAGGGGGGGAGAAGAAAATACGCGCTTAAACGCAAATACAGTTGCTGTATTTTTTGTCGACCAGGACGTAAAACAAACAAAAAAAATGAATGGTTGCACTTAACGCCCATGTAGGATTGAACCACCATATTTAATATGTCCGCTTGTTAAGTTAAGACTACTTGTGATTCACGTGAGAGGGGAAAAAAGTCCCATTTATGTAAATAGAAGACTTTTTCTGTTAGTTTTTTTGGAATTCTTATTATTTTTTTTGGAAATATATGCGCCCAGACTGTTTTCCAAAAGAGGCGGCCTAAAAACAATCAAGAAGACCAGCTGCTTGCTTCGTCGCCCCGTGTGTGCGTAAGTGTATGTTGATGTGCATTATGGCCTAAGGCCCCTCCCACTTGCTCACTCTTTAACCCGATTCTACGTCGATGGTTTCAAATTTTGAATTTTTTTTTGGGGCATAATTTTTATTTAGTTTTTTTTTCGCATTTGGATGCTTTTAAGTCATATTTTTTTATGTTGTCTTTAAAATTACATTCAAAATTCAGGCATTTTTGGACATCGGAATTTATATTGACAAAAAACATTGGATGGAAAAAAAGTTTTTTAAAAGAACTACAGCCTAAGGCCCAGTTAAACTACAAAAAAGTGACTTATAGTCCAGAAAATAGACGACGAAAATTTAATCTTTCAGTTTCAGGGTAAATTTTAACATTAACAAGGATAAAAATAGAATCCTTTGTGACTCATAGTTCGTAAATTTGGCTCCCTGTCGTCTATAGCAACCCTAAATACACCAAATTTTAAACAATTTCCTAATTTTCTTAGCTCAAACGGACCAGGAAAAACTAGGCAAACAGTAGAGTTAAAAAAACAAGCCATTTGACATGAAAATAAAGAGGGAGGCCACGTAAATAACCAGCAAATAATCATAAAAAAACGGAATAGGAGTTATGATAATGTGCACATCTGGCCACGCGACCTTGAAGGAGGCCCCCCTGACTCAAAAAAAATAAAAGCCAAGAGAGGAGGATAAAGATGTGCGAGCGAGCGAGCGGCATTGGCGGCCAATGACGGCGGGCGGGACCTTGACCGGGCACACAAGAGTCGTTCAAATCAAATTGGAAGCATATGAAATGTGTTTTTTTGGGACGACTCGCATCTTTATTTTGAAGGAGGGGGGAAATGGAGAAAGCCACATGAAAGCAGCAGACGCTATATTTCATTCGGAGGGACCAACTAAAAAAAAAAAAAATTCTACATAAAATGTCCTTGTCGTCATTTGTCTTTAAAAAAAATAATTCCCTGATTTTGTTTTTTTGGATCATGTTTACAAAAATCTGCCATCTTTGAAATTGTTTCCTTCCTATTTGGATGCTGGTGGAGGGGTTGCGAGAATCATGTGAGGGGCCATTTTGTTTTGAGGAAAAAAAATGAATAAAAAAATGACAAAAAAAGAGGACTTGCAGGGACACTTTTTTGAATTAACAACGCATTTTGTTTTGGAATTTTTTGTAAGCGCGCGTGCGTGTATGTGTTTTGGTTGCTCGTGATGACACTCACAATTTGGGAAATATCGAGAGAAAAAAACTACAAAAAAACCCTAATTTCACTTTTCACAACTTTCACTTTTGGCTATTTGTACAAAAAAAACGAAAAAAAAACGTTTCTCCTTGTTGCTTTTTATTTCCGGTGGGCTGTGGGAGGGGCTTTGGTTTGAGTGAATTGTTGTGAAAAAAAAAAAGGAAAAAAAAAACGAAACAAAAACAAAAAAAAACAACAACAAAAAAGTCATCTCAGAACACCTGCTGTTTTGAGCATATATGTATTTTTGTAATGTGTTGAAAAATCAATACAAGAAAGCCAACACTTCAATAAATGTTGCAATTGCTCTATGATTGAAGACGCTTCGCATCGCCTGTCATTTCTTTTCTTTTCCAGTCGTTCCCACGGCAACGCGCAAAAAAAACGAGGAAGCGCATTCGTTCAGTCGGAGTAAATCAGCCTTTTTTTGGGGGTATTTTTTACGACGCCAATCACGCTAGAAAATAAAAGAATGTAATTGTTTTCACTTCCTGACGAATGGAACGACTTCATTACAAAGTCGGTGATGCGAGTCGGTTCGTTGATGACGATTTTTGGTTATTTTTTGCTACTCTCAAACTACATAAAGTTAGACTATAAGGCTTTAAAGAATTTTGGATGGAAATCTTTGGAGTATTTGGAGTTATATATTGACTTAGACGTCCTATTTAATTATTGCGAGTTAAACAAATACCTTATTTTTGCTAAAATTTCATCAAAAAATGTTTGGTTCTTTGTTTAGTTATCATTTTATATTTTGGGGCATAATACACTAATAGGGGAGAAGATATTTACGATTTTATTTACATTCGTCTATAGAAAAAAAACATTCAAATTAAAGTGCATTCAATTAAATTTGTTTAGTTATTATTTTGTGGAACACAAGACATTTAAGATTTTAATTTAATTTAGTTTTAAACGTGGTATAGGTTGACAACCATAGCCCTAAAAATTTGCAAAAAATATGTACAGCCTGAAATCTGCTTCAAAATATAAATTGAGGTAAACTATCGTTAAAAACGTTAAAATTAGTCGACGAGAAATCCAAGAATATTCACCCGAGTGAAATGAGGTCACCAAATGAATCATTGATGATCATATTGACTGCGGTAATCTGACGTGACAAATTGGGATTGTGACGAAAACCTGTCATTTTGCCCAAAATTCTCTATTTTATAAAACTGTTGACGCAAACTATCCTTACTACAAAACACAAGTTGTTCTTCTATGGCCGCCGACAAGCGCGAATAAGGGAACCCTCCAGGTATTTCTTGCTATGTGTCCAACATTAGTCAAGCCCAACCTCCAGGCGCTTACAGAAGGATGAGCTCCGACACCCCCCCTCTTCCTCCAAGTCAAATATAAATAAATGCGAAACAAGACGAAAAAAAACGGGAAAATCGTCAGGGTACACGGTAGCGTGAAGTGTGGCGGCATCATACATAATTCAGCGAGCTGAAATAATTGCCAGGGCCAGATAGATTCTAAAAATAAAATCCCAACGCAGCTACAAATTGCTCGCTCGGGTTTTTTTTTTTTTGTTTTTTGTTGAGACGTTCTTAAGTGCGCGGGGGGGAGGGATGACATCTGGGTCCCATGTTCGAGATTTTCGGGTCTTTTGTTTTTTTTTTTAAGACAACAATTGGACTCGCATATGTTTTGAATGGAAAAAAATATCATAAAAAAATGAATGGTCACTGTGGAAGTCTTCAAAAAAAAAAAAGGGAGCCGTGACAAACTATCTCCGACAAGAGACATTCCGGGCGCCATCTTGACATGCCGGAGAACAAAGTTGTATTGGTCGGCGCGTTTATAGCGGATCGTAAATCACGTGGCCGACCTCAAACGTGTAATCAGGCCATTTCATTTGGCAGAATGATCCCAGTTCGGAACCCTTCGATTTTTTTAAGCGGCTTCGCCACCGTGTAATCAGAGGCCACACAAATGTTTCGGCCACGGTTTGGGTTTTTTAAAAAACATTTTTTTAAGGGATCGGAGACGGTCGGGGCGCCTGCGGGTGGCCGGATGGCGACGTCTTTTGGTTATGGGTGTCAAACTGAAGGCCCTGGGGGAAAACTTAGGTCGGCTACATTATTTTCTGTGGTTGAAATATTACAGATCGGATCCCTATCGCTGTAAATGTCGCTAAAATGTTAGCATCCAGAGTTCTAGTTGATATGGCGGCTCTTTTCTACGCGTTAAAGCGTAGCAGGCCTCTTAAAAAAGTCCGAGCGCCGCGTAGTAAAACCATGTCAGCAGGGACCGCGGCGGTCTGGCCGCCCCGAACCGCAGCAGCGCCGCAGAGATTCCGCTTTGCTGGCGGATCACAGGCGGCGGGCGCCGTCGGCCCTTGGGCGCAAGCCCACGTACTAATCTGCCGTCCCTGACCGGTTTGTGCGCCGGAGCGGTGGCGCGGTGGCGCCCGCCCAACGAGCGTTCCGGAAGAGGGAATCCAGGAAGTGGCTGGAAAGTTTGAAGTCCTGATGGTCACTAGACAACCGCGTCAGGAAATGGTAATAACGCTTGGCAGAATTCAAAATGTCAAACGGATGCAAATTGGCTCAAAAGGCTCGGATTGAATTTGGAATATCCAGAAATGTTAAGACTCCCTGGAAGATTCCGGACAACCCCTGACAGAACGACTCTCTTACAGATTAGACATGAATAAATAAATATAAGTAGTTAATGCCTTTATTTAATAAGGAGCAATTAATTGGTTGGGGTTTTGTAGGACCGGCGGGAAGGGGGCTGATTGGGTGGGGACCCGGCCGGCTTTTACAGGCTACGTACGGGGAGTCATTATCACTAAGACCCTAATTATTTAATGTCTTCAACTTCTACTTGGCATTAGAATTATAGCATCATTACAAATTGGGAAATTGCTCAAAATCTTTAAAAATGCGGATTCAATTTTACGAAAATTCGACGACGACACACGAATGATATTAACATGATTAAAATTGGAAAGGATCAAATTTTTTGGCGTAAAAGACTTTAAAAACGGACCTCCCAGGTGCGCCCCCATTCTCAGGTAAACGGAATCCCCCAAGATGGTCGTGGCGCTCTGAAAATTTGGTCCAAACTGTCATTATGTCGTAAAAACAAAGTGTGTGTGAAGCCGAGCGCCATGAGCTTTCATCCCGTCTTAATTATAGAGTACGCGGCGGTGTCGTAGCCATCTTTGGCCGAGCGCTCGCTATCTCTAGGACCGCCCCTCCCTCCCTCCTTCCCCGTCACATTCTTTTATTGTGTGTTAATCACAAGGCGACGCGAGGCCCGTTTGCGGTGGATTTTCACACCGGCCCGTACACGAATACTCGGCGCTGCGGTGGACTCGTGGAATGTGACGGCGCCGCGCATCTTGTGAGGTAGAAAAAAAATATTGTCAAGTTAAGGTACGAAAACAAGTGCAAAGAAATGAATTAGAAAATGTGTATTCATACGAAATTGGTAAGTATTAGTGCGCTTAACATGATTGGATTTGTATTGGAGGGTGTTTAAAAGACGGTAAAAAATAAGACAAGGTAATGAGAGACTTTGCCATTGAGTTGGACTCAAAAGTGTCCAAAAAACAAACTCCTTTAAGACTAGTTAAGTGTAACAATTCGAGAATACAATGAACCAAATTTGTAAAGTATTAAGGTCAAATATTACGTCAAAGAATCAATATTGTGACGTAAATTTAATGGCATATACTTATGTATGTATGTGTATCACTGTAGTTTTCTTCAAAAGTATGTTCAAAATTGTCAAAAATATCAAAATTTATCGCTGTGTAAATCTATTAAATTGATGTCAGGATATTGAGATTTTAAAGTAATATTTGACCCGAATATTTTCCAAATTTGGTTCCTTGTATTCTCCAATCGTTACACCTTAACTAGTCTTAAAGGACTTTGTTTTTAGGACACTTATGAGTCCAACTTAATGGCAAAATCTCTCAAAACCTTGAACTAAAGTAGTAACATACACAAATACCCCTAAAAAAATCCAATCCAAATTCCCCATTCCAAAAACAACGACAAGGACATTTTGACTAAAACGGCAATGAACGAGTTAAGAAACAAAAACACTCGGAAGAAAGACGTTACTGTCCAAATCTAGCGTGTGAAGTTCTACGCATAAACGAAGTGACTTTGACAGGAGATGACCATGAAAAGGAAAAAACTGTCATTTAAGCGATGATGACATGGCAACCCCCGTGGGAATCGAATTGTGTGTCATTAACTTAAGAGGCAGCCATAAAACACGCCACGTCTATGCCTTTTATGAAGGAAATCATTTGCCTTTTATCAGATTTGTATTCTTTTGGTCTTTGTACAGTCGCACGCTGGGAACGCCGTGGCGTGTGTGTGTTCGCCACATGGCCGAGTCCCGATGAATTAGTACAACGGAATTATTTTCATCGGGAAATTCTCTTTCGCTCTTAAGACTAATACGCTAAAATTTACTGAAGACGAGTTGGTAAAACATTTTTGTTAGCCTAATTTAAGGATGTTTGTGGGCCGCTTTAATGTCAACTCGATTTTACGTGGGTTGGACTATTTTAGATATAATATTTAAGATTTTTTGTTTTATAAATGGGTTTAAAGAACTGGATTAAAAGCCCTGAATATTCCGTTTTTTTATAGAACTAAAACCACATTTATTTTAGGGTAACTCGAGTTAACTTGTTATACGAACCACACTATAAAAAACTAATATACAAATCTCCCACTGCAAAACTAGTACTACTTACTTAATATCTGTATTGTAGGTTGTAATACGCCAAATTTACGCCAAGATCAATGTAAAAACATCAGATTTTTTTTCCATCTCTCCCCTCTCAATGGCAGCCGACAAATTAAGCACAAATGAATTTTTCTAGCGTCCCTGTCGATTTAAAAGCATCTCTCGACCGTGGTTAGCCAAGGCCGCACCATGACAAAGTATATCATTAACAAAGTCACACATCTGCTATATAAAAGCAACATTCACAAAAGAAAATGTGGCTTACCGCATTGATTTTCCACCCAAGTTATGCGCTTATCTTGCTTTGCTATTGTCTGCGTAGGCCATGAATGGGAAGCAGGTTCCTAAAGGTTGAAAAAAAAAATACAAATAAAACGGTCAGACAATTGGACACAAGTATAAAAAATAAAGCTTAGATTAAGTTTCTTGCTTAATTTTCCAACTAACATTTCAAAGCAGGGTTTTAAAAGTTTACTCTGAAAACGACACAAGTTCCACAAAGGTCAAAAAGTCACCCTAAAAACTTAAACGGACCAATCACGTTGTGTTGTCCTCATTTATCAAATTCGCAAAGACAAAAGTAGGATGCTGATGAGGCGGTTGTGGCGCTTGAACAGACTGCGGCGAGAAGCATGACGACGCCACCGAGGAGTCATAACGCTGATTAACAGCTGCCTCTAATTAAAGATCAATGGCCGGGCTTTCAGAGGTGATTTGTTACATAAATTAGGATGCCCACTGTCCATTAATGGCGGTTGTGTCAGGGTAACAGATTGGGCCTCCTGCCGGAAAACGCCACCGCACGCCGTAGATAACTCGACCCACTCCCGAGATGTTGTTTGCGGACTGGGGTTTTATTTTGGCAGAGTGTTAAAATGTCACATTTGTCAAGAGTCGCCGCTGGGGTGACCAGATGTGGGTTGATGGGTTTTATATGTATCAATGGTTCTTAGGATAGAAAGACGTTAGGAGGTAGTTGGGATTTAAACTGTATAATGGTAGTTATTTTATCAGGAGTTAAGTTTGTTTTGTAAAAAGATGGGTTTTGGTGGGTGGTGTTATTAACAATCCAGTAGTGGGATTTTAAATGCAGACAGTGTATATAAATTTAAGGGGATGATTGGTGGTTGTATTTAAGTTGAGGGCAGAAGGGCATCTTTGGGTTGGATACAATTGCAAATATTTGAGTGTAAACTTTTATTAGGTGAAGTGTCATATTTGTCAGGGGCAATTTGACCAAAGAGGTTAACATAGTTTAAATGTCTTTGACAATGTGATACTTTTATACTAGGATCACTCCCATTACAGTGGTAGTCAATGGCTGGTTAAAATTGTCCCATTTCTGTCATTTAATGCTTCATTTAGTTTGAAATTGTATTCAATTGACTTCGGTAAGTTTGTAGGTGGCACGACAGTTATGTTAGTTGCAGATTTGAGCTAAAAGTAAACCTTTGTGGAAAAAAAAATTGCATACATGTGATAGGTTTTAGCTCTAACTAAGAGTGCCTCCTTGAAAAATCATGTCATTTTAAAGACAAAGACAGCATTGCAATTTCTCCATTTATTCAAAGACTGTTCCAAGGTGTTTAGCGTCCCCACTGCAATGAAAACAACATAATTAGATTAGAAACGGACTCAAGACATAAAAATACTTACCAATCTTTGTTGAAGTGGGTACTTGACTTGGCCACGCTGGTGGGACTGGATAAAATCTGCCTCTTGTTGGCCATGGTTGCGGGTCTGAGTGTAGTCTGCCTCTTGTTGGCCTTGGTTGCGGGACTGGCTGTAGTCTGCCTCTTGTTGGCCGTGGTGGCGGGACTGGGTGTAGTCTGCCTCTTGCTTGCCATGGTTGCGGGACTGAGTGTAGTCTGCCTCTTGTTGGCCATGGTTGCGGGACTGGGTATAGTCTGCCTCTTGTTGGCCATGGTTGCGGGACTGGGTATAGTCTGCCTCTTGTTGGCCATGGTTGCGGGACTGGGTATAGTCTGCCTCTTGTTGGCCATGGTGGCGGGACTGGGTATAGTCTGCCTCTTGTTGGCCATGGTGGCGGGACTGGGTGAAGGCTCCCTCTTGTTGGCCATGGTGGCGGGACTGGGCGAGGGCTCCCTCTTGTTGGCCTTGGTTGCGGGACTGAGTGTAGTCTGAAGATTGGCCGTGGTGGCGGGACTGGGTATAGTCTGCCTCTTGTTGGCGGGACTGGGTATAGTCTGGTTCTTTGCCATAGTGGCGGGACTGAGTATAGTCTGCCTCTTGCTTGCGGGACTGGGTATAGTCTGGTTCTTTTCCATAGTGGCGGGACTGGGTGTAGTCTGCCTCTTGTTGGCCATGGTGGCGGGACTGGGTATAGTCTGCCTCTTGTTGGCCATGGTGGCGGGACTGGGTATAGTCTGCCTCTTGTTGGCCATGGTGGCGGGACTGGGTATAGTCTGCCTCTTGTTGGCCATGGTGGCGGGACTGGGTATAGTCTGCCTCTTGTTGGCGGGACTGGGTATAGTCTGGTTCTTTTCCATAGTGGCGGGACTGAGTATAATCTGCCTCTTGCTTGCGGGACTGGGTATAGTCTGGTTCTTTTCCATAGTGGCGGGACTGGGTGTAGTCTGCCTCTTGTTGGCCATGGTGGCGGGACTGGGTATAGTCTGCCTCTTGTTGGCGGGACGGAGTGTAGTCTGGTTCTTTGCCATAGTGGCGGGACTGGGTGTAGTCTGCCTCTTGTTGGCCTTGGTTGCGGGACTGAGTATAGTCTGCCTCTTGTTGGCGGGACTGAGTGTAGTCTGGTTCTTTGCCATAGTGGCGGGACTGGGTATAGTCTGCCTCTTGCTTGCGGGACTGGGTATAGTCTGGTTCTTTGCCATAGTGGCGGGACTGGGTGTAGTCTGCCTCTTGTTGGCGGGACTGAGTATAGTCTGGTTCTTTGCCATAGTGGCGGGACTGGGTGTAGTCTGCCTCTTGTTGGCCTTGGTTGCGGGACTGGGTATAGTCTGCCTCTTGTTTGCGGGACTGAGTATAGTCTGCCTCCTGTTGGCCATGGTGGCGGGACTGGGTATAGTCTGCCTCTTGCTTGCGGGACTGGGTATAGTCTGCCTCTTGCTTGCGGGACTGGGTATAGTCTGCCTCTTGTTGGCCGTGGTGGCGGGACTGAGTGTAGTCTGGTTCCTGTTTGCCATGGAAGCGAGACTGGCTATAGTCTGAAGATTGGCCGTGCTGGCGGGACTTACTGTAGTCTGGCTCTTTGCCATCATTGGAGGAATCCTCACGAGCACTGAGATACTGATCTGGGAAGACCCACCCCCAGTTAGACTCTTCTTCCTCAGGCTCTTCTTCACCAGGCTGTTCCTCTTCCTGATCCTCAACCTCTTTATCATCTTCAAACTTTTCATAATGATTGTCCTGGTTGTAGTTTCTGCCACGTTCAAAGCTGGCGCTGTAGTGAGTGGCAGTTCCCGGGGGATACTGGCCAGACATAAAATTGTAGTCGAAGGGATAAGGCACAAAACGCCGGGGGTAGGAGGGCAAGAAAGGATCTACGATGGGCGACACCCTGGCTG
Organism: Stigmatopora nigra; assembly: GCF_051989575.1. Taxonomy (NCBI): domain Eukaryota; kingdom Metazoa; phylum Chordata; class Actinopteri; order Syngnathiformes; family Syngnathidae; genus Stigmatopora; species Stigmatopora nigra. The sequence continues at coordinate 1,617,138 of NC_135509.1, read as the reverse complement.
GTCTAGAGTCGTAAGGAAGCGGCGCCGGGCGTGGCATCGGCCAGAGACGAGGTTGCTGAGGAGCGCCGTGGGTTTCGTACTCGGACTCGTAGTCGCCATGGTCAAAGATCTTCTCTAATTTGACTAGGTCGCCAGGCTGGAATTGGGGTTCCGGAGCGGGCACATAGGGACTGATTGGTGGGAAATGCTGAGGAGGTGGGGGGAGGATACTAGAAGGACTGGCTGTGTCATCTGCACCATTGACTGGAAACTCTGCATTGTCATTAGAGACCACTGGGTTGGGGACAGTTTCTGCACCGTTTGGGACTGGAGTCACAACTGCTTTCACGGTTTCTGGAGAGAGAATTGAGAATGTTAAAAACATTGGGAAAAGCCACAGTAGATAGCCAAACCCAAGTTAAGCCACAAACCTTTAGCCCATGGTTTAATGAAATCAGATTGCTTCGAGTCGTCCTCTGCGAGCAGAGTCTTTTCTTCAGGAGATTTCTTTGGACTCTCCAAATCTTGCTTTGCAGCTTTGTCCAGTAGAGTACGAGGTCTGAAATGACTGCTGGGGAAAGACCTGGCACCAACACCTGAACAAAAAGACAAATTCATTCAAAATCAAATCTAAACAAGGCTCAACTACCAAAGAATAAAAATCAGAAGCATATTGAACCAATTAGCTTCATCTTCAGTAGGCCTACCCTATCAGAAATTAAGTCATAGATGGCAATTATTAAGGGTTCAACCAACTAGACAAATTTTGGGAAAACTATGAGATGCATTGTTTTGTCTTTCTAAAAATATAATTGCTTAGGAGTTAGGAATTGCACAAAGATTCCATTGTCAGCAGTAGACATTCATCAACAATGGAAATGAATGAATAAAGCCATTTTGTGCAGTCTTGTCATTTGTTCACAATGAGTAGCTTACCTTGCTTATTCATCGGGTGGCAGAGTGAGGCAGCAAACATCAAAACAAGGAGCAAAGTCCTAAAACAAAACACAGGCAAATAGCACATATAAGTAAACATAGAAAGTCAAGTTAGATTTGCAACACAATTTCATACCCAGAAGAGACCCAACCAGCCATGATGACAGCAAAGGAGCAAGTGGTAACTCTGTCATGTTTGGGGATGTACTTTTAAATGATCTAATGTCAAGTTTTGACCAATCGGGAGGAAGCAGCTGACCGGCCACATCTGTGTCTGTTTCGGTCCTAACGATTGTGACCTTTAACCTCTGGCATACAAAGAATTGTGGAGATATAATATTGCAGTTTTGACACTAAGTTAAATATAGTTTTGTATTTAAGAAAAACATCATGTATTGTATTGTTTCATGTATAGAAATTAATTGTTTTCTGTTAAATACTTTTAAAAATAAATTCACAGAAATGTGTTCCAAAAATACTTTATATTTCATGTTTAAACATAAGTCAATATTTAAAAGAATGTACTTTAATTAATGACTATACTTCATTGAGATTTCCAATTCATTTGATTGGTCTGTGAGTATTTATTTTGCACTGCCATTGACAGCACTAGGCGTCCAATCATTTTTGACTATAACATTTTTTGACTCCTAAAACACCAACTTTTACCCACCACAATTGTATATTTTATTGATTTTGGCACCAGTCCTCCTCCACTTCCAACTTGAAGAAATTTTCCTAAAAGAGTCCACTCAATGATCTGAAACAAATGACAATCTTGCACTAATGTTCCTTTTATTTCTTTGTTGTGGCGAATAAAGGCCCGCATTGGCGCTCCTTTAATTGCGCAGGTGTACCTAATGGTCTGTCTTTTGCGTTCCTGATGAAAAGATAAAAGTTGTGGGCTTCCTGTGGAAGTAAAGAAGGGGAACGCCAGGACCCGTCTTGGTCGTCTTCTTCTTCTTGCGGGTAAAAGCGAGCAAAGAGCCATAAAAGACATGCAAATGTGAGCGCGGTGTCGGCGGCACATGCCTTCATTAAGATCTCATTGCTCCCCACGCAGCTTGAGACGTTGCCAAATGTGCCACGGCTCGACATTGTACCAATTTCCGGCACTCCGCGTGTGTATTTCCTGCCTTTCTAATCAGAATTCTATTTTGCGTCTCAAAAGGGGCTCCATTCAGACGCACATTAGCAGCCCTCGTCAGCCCTAATGTGGCTGCTCGGGGCTGCTCGGGGCCACGGGCCGCCAGCTGCATCCACTTGTCACTCTCCTCTGCCGCCGCCTCTGCCGCCGCCATCGCCACACATGCCCTCGCTTACTCCACGCCTGTCTGCGCCGCTCCACCTTACATCTTACATTTGACCCACGTGGATGTGAAGAACTCCAATGTCCGTCTCTGACGATCCAGGCCCTTCTGATTGAGATAATATTACCCACAAGAGTCAAAAAGCAAACCGAAACAAACCGTATTGGAGGGTGTCTTGGTTCTAATTTTTCCAAATGGTGGCGAATGTTACAGTCTGTATTCTTGTTGTTGTTCTTGTAGACTCTTAATTTTCTTGCTCCCAGTCACTGATGGTCTTGAAACTTGCTAGCTAAACACTATTGATCGATCCTCAGGACGTTTTATTCCCAATTTTAATACGACATAACATCCCACCCCGCATACAACACATCCCCGATTACGATAACGACACGTTTCCTCAACGATACGCCAATCGTGTCATGGTACGTCGAGATTAACGATAAAAGCGTATCGGATTTGAGTCCACTTAAGATTTTATTTGTAGGAGTGGGCTGCGAGACGGAGGGGGAGGTTCCAAATTGAAGCGGATCTGGATCCAAATCCGTGGGATTTTCCCGTGCAGTCGGCGGCGCATTCTCCAAACAAATCAAACGCGGAGAGAAGTCAATTATGACGGATCAATAATTCAGCATTCCCAATTATTCTTTAATTGTAAGACGGCGTATCAGCCCATCTGACGGCGCGTTGTTACCCTGCAGAGCTTTTGGCTGATTGTTTGGATGAGATTAGATATGTGTGCCAATGTGTGTGTGTGTGTGTGCGTATCAAGCGAGAGATCAGGCAATGTCACGCAACACACACACACACACACACACGCAGGCACCGGCGCACGGCAACACGGCAGCGCACGCGCGGCGCCTTAATGACACAAACACATCACATAAAGCCAAATGCTGCCACTAAAATTTGCATGGTGCTCAGTAATGCATTAGTGAACATCACTTGGCAATCTGTTCATACGGCCTTAATTGGATTTTAATACTGCCTCTGATCTTGTTTTCTAATTAACGGCGGTGGCTGGCGACCAAGCAGAACCGTGCACCCGGCGACACCTTTGATCCCCGCCATATGGAGCTCCTCCCGCGAGTGGAGGGGGGGGGGGTTGAAGAAAAAAAAAACTCACCTAGACGTGGGCGAACAACACCGACACCCCCCCCCTCTCTTCAAGCTCCCCCCCCCCCAATCAAAATGGATGCACGAAGCAGAGGTGGCAAAGAGCGGCGGCATGTGTCGTCCTGGCGTCCCGCCGGCTTTGTTATTGATTAATTTCTCTTACAATCACTTGTGATCGCCAGATACATAAAACATGAGGGATGGAGGAGGAAATATGGAGGAAGAGGGTAGCGTCTTGTTGATATTTATTTATTTAAATTTTGGATTACCAAGACACTCTGATTTTTTTCTTTTATATTTTGCATTGCTAAGACGCCCTAATTTTTGTACGTAATATTTTGCATGACCAAGAAACCCTATTTTTTACCCTATTTGCTCCCTGGCTGTGCAGAAAAATGTCACTTACTTTGCTAATCTTGTTGATGTTGCAGCTTTGACGTTTTTGACCAAGCAGGGCTGCCAAAAGTGTCTTCTTTCCCATTTTTGGCTGACTTTTTTTCAGAGAGTCCACTTGGCTCCAAAGACTTCGGCCCTATAAGAGACAAGTGCAATTGCGTTGTTAAAAATGTACAAAAAAACAACAACCAAAAATTAGACAGTTATTTGTAGGACAACTAAAATTATTGAAGTTAATATTTTGATCTAAACCTTGTGTTTTGGAATTTAAAGGTGACCACATTTCTGAATTCAAGGATGCCCTTATTTAAGGATAACATATTTATTAAAGTAACCAAAATTATTCTTAAAGAATTGATACTTTAGAATTCAATCAAAACCTGCAAAGAAATACATGCTTAAAACTCCTAGTGTTCACTTAAAAAAATGAATAATAACTTTCCCTAAACTTGCCCAAATTTGGAAGTCAACCAAAAAAGTCTATTGAGTTTTTTAGTTTGTTGTTTTTTTGAAGGAGATCCCGGAACACTTCCAAAAAAAGGTTATTTGGAGTCACTCCTGTTGCCTCTCAAGGTGGCTTTGTTTTTGCGCGTGGCACCTAGCCAACCAACTAGCAGAAGTTCGAGGAGTGGCGGAATGCACCCCTGGCCGTGGAAATTCCTGACCTAGATGCTTTTCGTGGAACGCCGACCAGGTGGATTGGTCTCTGGCTCAGGCCTGAAAAGATAATTAGCAGGCCCTTCTTCTTTTCTTTCATCATTAGTCGATTGAGTAAGAAGACACTTTTCATTGTCAAATGGGAGCTTCCATCTTACACAACGTGACTTTGTTACAAAACAATTCACAACATCAATTGCTTAGGGCAAGAACACTGACCTTATATTTGTAAGACACTCTTTTTAAATATTCTCAAACAAAATAAATATATACGAGTTTGGAAACAGAAGTGAGACACCAGGCCCCTCCCCGGCCGGGCGCTAATCCACCAGCGCCGGACTGCCGAATCCAGGTAAAGCGATCCTAAAGCCCAAGATGGCTTTCCCCTGTTCAGGAAGATCAGACGTAGGGGGAACATCCACTCAAAAGTCTGGACTCGGACCTCCATTTTGACAAGTTAATCTCCTCTTTGACAGCAGGCAGAAAAGGGATTCCGCCTTGACCGCCTTCTCTGGCAAATCCCTTCACGGGCGACCTGCGTCTTTGTCCTGTAACTACACTAAAACTACCACTAAAGACGCTTTTAAATACAAGAACACCCCTATGTACTTGTGTCCTATTACCTGATCGCTACATTGATACATACTAACGGCCCAGTGCGCCTTATATATGAAAATAAACAAGTACAATTGAGTTAGTACTTGATAACTTGGTGCTGTAAAACTCCAATTGTCAAAAAAACTAGTCTTTACTCTAAAAAACAACAGACAATTAATATTTCTCGCGTAATCAACTAACTTTGCCCAAAGGTCTTCATGATTAGGTGCGACTTATATATGAAAATAAACGAGTACAATTGACTTTGTGCCTTATAACTCTGTGCTTTAAGACTCCAATTGTCTAAAAAACAAAAGTATTTACAAACTTTAAAACTCCAATTGTCTTTACACTAAAAAAGTCAAGATCCGTTCTCACATAATCAACAAAGTTTGCACAAAGCGTTCCGGGGTCAACATGAGTTAGAGTTCCAAGCAGCTAAGCCTCGTCAGCCTGGGAGCGACGCTGGTATTCGCGTGATGAGTCGTGACCCGAGGGACGCTTAGCAGCGTGCCAGAATGTCCGATGGCTAAGTACTCTGGGTGTGTACGTCGTTACAACCTGGTTGGACTTGGTGCAGCCGCAAGATTCTATAGGAAGTCTTCATTTTTTTCCCTTCAACTCTTCTACTCACTTACCTTTAACCCTCCTCATTAAAATATGCCTGGCGGGCGCAGAGTCGCATATCTACAGTACTGAGCGCTATAAAGCTAAGACTCTGTAAACTCTGTTTACCTGCTTGGTGTGGGTGTTTTAATCTTTTTTCCTGGATCAATTTATAGGTGGAACTTGTTGGGGGCTCAGTCTGCGTTTTGATGGCACGCTTGTCAAAGCATCGTCTCCGATTACGCCGCATTGGCGGCTGACGGGCCAACGTTTAATCCACTTATTGCAAGGTGACATCTCCTTCCTTCCTTCTGGTGCCCAAAAGCATCACCTACACAGGGAAGAGGAAAGATGAGTATCGTTTATTTTTGGACGGCAACCTTGTAAAAAGTCCACCATGACATTCTACATGTAAAATCTCAAGCAAACAGGCACACAATATTTTAAGTTCTTTGTTATATGGTAACAGTCAGGCCTCGCACGCCATTAACAAACTCGCCGAGCATCTTTTCCGCATCTGGCGACGGAGTGGCAAACTCGGCCGTGTCTCCAATCTGTACAAACACTCGCCAGCGGGAAGAAGAGGGCCTTTTAATTCGGGATTTGGGGCGCAAACAGAACGCGGGATAAATGTCATGTTTTGATGCAATCAAGACAAAATCAGTGGAGCGTCGACCACTTTGAAGCGTGGCGCATTAAAAGACGTTTAAGGGCTCAAGAAACTGATTGAATGCCTAAACAAGTCTAATTATTGATTAGAAAAGATTTTAAGCAGTGCATTGTTGCAGTTTGGGTTTTTTTCTTCTTCCGGGCCTAATGTGGCAGAACCTTAAGAAGTTGTCAAAACTCAACTGGTCGTTATTTAATAGGAGGCAAAGCTATAGGAAATTTTGGTAAATAAATACAAGCTAGGCATAAAACAATAAGAACATTTATTAAGGAAAACAAAGTGGCACAAATGAAGAATAAATGGAAAAATAAAAATGCGTTAAAAGATCTGTAGCTGTTTTGTTAGAAAAAAAACATTACCTGCACTTCAATTTACGTGTTAAAATTCGGATTTAATCTGATTAAGGCAAACAGCAAAAAATATATATTTTTTAGGGGCTAACATTGTAATTTAAGAGTTCAATTCCTAAATGGAAAGCCATAAATTATAAAAATAGAGGTCATAAGTCAATAAAAAAATATAACTCTGAAAGTGAGACTGGCTTATTTAAAGCTGAATTTAATTCTACCAAAAAAACACAACAGTTATTTCCGTACAAGATAGTTTTGCCATCAGTTTTGACCTTTGACCCTGTACTTAACTATAGACTAAAAGGACAAATGTTACTTGAAAACCTGAGTGTCAGTTTGACCCTGCCGACAGCTCATTTGCATGAATTCCATGCAACAGCCAATCCAAAGCTTTCTCCCCTTCATTTGCATTTCTCTGGATAGCCCGACAACATTTGAGCATCTTTAAGGCGGAAGGGCAATTTTGATCACAAAGAAAACAAAAGCAAAGCATTTGCCTATAAAAGCCAATTGCAAGGCCTCCGGGCCATCTTCATTAGAAAGCCCACTTTAGAAACGCCGTTGGCGGAGCGCAATAAGTCCGCAGCCTTTTCACGACATTGTTGGATAATTGCTGCTTGAAGGACAAACACCAACGCGTGCATACGAGGGTGGGGGGAAAAAAAAGGTGTCTTTATCGGAACGCAATCACCGGCTGGGATTTTGAGGCCCGGGCTCTTCTACGCTGCTGCCTTTTGTGTTCCAAGGCCACCTGATGTCGGAGTGCCTCTCGGTGCATTAGAACGTCGAGAGAAACTTGTCTATCCACGGTGAGGTGGCTACGATGGTGTCAATTAGGACGGGGGGGGGGGGGGGGGGGGGGGGGGAGGGCGGTCGGGCGACTTTGGGAAATCTCAGTAGAGTCTTGAATGAGATCTAAACACAAAGTCCTGACTGAGTTTCCTTTCTACGCTAGCAATGTAATAGTCATAAATTTCTGTCTGTGTAAAAAAAGCCTGTGTTCTGGTATTCGTCTGATGGAGGGAGTTTTGAATGGTGTTTTCCTGTTGTAGTCCGAAATGCTTTGTCTATTTATTGATGTGCATCTTCTGAGTTTTGTTTTAATTTTCTTAACTTTGTCCTGGTTTTACTGGGTTATTTTTCTGTTTTCTGCTTCTCGCTCCTGGGTTCAACTTGTCTTCGCAGCCAAAGGCAAATACGTGTCTGCCTTGTTGAAGTTGAAAATGGCAGTTGAAAAAGATTGTCGGTTAGGTTTGAAGTTGCCACTTTAACATCCAGAAGCAGATCCATCAAGATAAGGTCCGTCTAAGCAACATGTAAACAATGTTGACTAAACTAAATCCTTCAAGTTGTCAACGTAAGCCAATCAAGAGTGGGTATCCAGCCAGGTAGGAGATTAAACAAGTTTTCCCTCCTTTGGGAAACTTGGCCCTATTTATTTATTTTTCTTCTTCTAGGGGGGGGTTTGGTGGGCGGTAACAAACTTCCCGCGACATCCAAGAAGTCTGTTCCCGTTGCGATATGACTCTGTGTAAGGTCACTCAGCCGTAAAGGCGCTAGCACAGGTTGTTCTTGGCAGGGGACGAAGAAGAAGAAGAAGAAGAAAAGCCCGGGTCGGTGTAGGCAGCAGCGGCAGCCTCCTTCTACCTGATGACTTCTCCATCCGTTTTAATTGGTAATTATTTTGCGGGGTTTAACGCCTTTATTCCGACTGTCAGTGCGGCGTCGGGAGAGGAGGATTAGGCGCCCCGGGGGGACCAGACACTGGCACGGTCAGGACAGCTCATTTTTACACAGGCAGGGGAGGAGGAGGAGGAGGAGGACAGCTCATCTTTGATCTGGTTGGGGCTTGGCGGGCCAGAGGGGTGACAGCTGCACTTTCTTTAGCCCCGCATTTGAATTTGAATTCTATCTTAGGATGCAGCGGGCGGCGGACTTGGCAGGCCAGTGGGGTAATCTGCTCGGCACAAACGCCCGGGCCTTTTCTTCCTGTGTGCCCTCGCCCAGATTGGAGTAATTAAACTTAAATGGGATGCATTAAAAACTCGCTGGTGCCGAGGAGGAGGAGGCGGTGGAGGTGGTGGAGGAGGTGGTGGCCGTGCCAGCCGCCGATGGGTTGGGGAGGTGAGTGGGGGGCGCTCTATCCTCTCGCTACGCTCTTCTAATCCAGGAGATTTACACCTACCTACGTGGGCTTTGATGCAAGTTATGGCTGACCTTTGACCTCGGATGGTGTCCAGGTGATGGATGTTTCTATCGAGAAGGAGTTCTACATGAGGGAGGCTTAAATTTTTCCCAACTGGAACATTGAGCTAGGAGTCAATCGACTTTTTGAGAGTCGATGCTAACATGATTTTTCAGTTTATCGTCTATTGGAAGTCAAGTCCGATTTTTTTTTATATATCCTAGAGGGGTCTTGTGAAGGGCCTTAACTGTGGGTATTCAGAGGGCATTTGTCCTGATAGTTGGTTAAGTTTATAAATTAAACTTAATGGCATCTTAAGACAAATTTTCAATTCCTAATTGACATCAGTATACTGATACAGGTATTCATAGTATAAGAATAAAAACTTAACAATGCTACTGAAAGTGTTAAATGGGTAATGTGTCTTCTCCAGGTTCATCTGAATATTAATATATAGTAACATTATATACTAATGCAACAGTTTCTAAAAGTATTTGACATAAATGTTAAGAGAATATCAAATACAAAAATGTACTCTTTAGTTCGTTTTGATGCAAGGCTGGATCAGAATAAGTAAATAATCACAAAAGTTAAACTTTTGCAAGGTAGCTAACTGGTCAAATGAAATGTACTTTTTAATTTTTATCTTATTTTAATTTATTTCTTATTATTTTATTATTTCTATTTGACAAACTGGACTCTTGGAAAAGTCACTAGGGTCAATTATGACAAGTCCAAATTGTGATGTCAAAACATGGCAGCACTGAACTAGATAGTACTATACATTTACTGTACTACTCACTTACTATAGGATGCCGACTTTTCCACGTGGGTCCTTTTTGTCATGGCCGCTGGCCCGGTTATACAACGGACTGGTCGGTACAGGAATGGCCACTTTGCCTGCCAAAAAACAAAAACAAAAGGCCACGTCAGACGCTGCTCCCACTTTTGACAGCCAGCCGCCTTCAAGCGGACACGGACTCCCTTTCTGCCAATTAAGAGTCACGTCTCGGGGAAAACCGGACCGTCGGGGTGAATTGCGGCCTGACTTTTTGTGTATCGGGCGCACGCTTAATTGTCGCCTTGCGCCTGCCAGGAATGCAGACGGAGACAAAGGGCGAGAAAATTAAGCCAGGTGTGAGTAACAACACAACACACAAAAAAAAAGGAAGACATTTGGTCGTTGGAGAGCAAGTTGTAATTGAATATTCATTATTTTGCCTTTTGTTTGCTTAAATAATTAAGAATTTGGATTGCTTATAATTATTTCTCAGCACTAAATAATTAGTCAATGAATGTATTTGGTTTATTCTTTATATTCATGTGTATTATTTCATCAAATTATTTTAATTTTTTTAACTAGGTCTACAATGTCTTCTGTGTCTTGCTACTGCAAATAAAAAAAATCCCAAAAATGGGATTAAATAAAGCTTTAATCTAATCTAACTAAAAAAATAGCAATACATTTTTATCCAGTTACACAATAAAATGTAACCTTTCAATACAAAGTGGGCGGGATTTAAGAAAAGGTCCAATCTGTAACTTACAAAATACAACATAACAAACAATAAATCACAAAGTCATGGGCCAAAAAAAGGCAAAACTCAGGCCAGAGGCAGAAAAACAGTCACTGCCCTTTTTTTTCTTCTTCTTCTTTTCAGTTTTTTTTTTTTTTTTTTTACTTACGGTTAGCGCCTACGGCCCCAAGCATGCACAAGTTTGTCCTGATAGCGTTACATGTTGTATCAAATATTCCCCCTTGGGGCCCCGCCAGGCGCCAGGTGTATCAACAAGGTAGCCCAGTGCTAAAAAACTGCCATTTCCTACTGTTAAAATACTTTAAATGGTGTTGACCAAACAATATTCTGTTCTACTACGATATTAGCGCCGGAAAAATAGACCTTGACCCTTCTTGTCTTTTCAGTTTAGAGTAATCGAAGTAAAACGTGGGATGTTGTCGCCAAAATCCTGTTTGTAACCCCCCAAAAAATGGTGAAAGATATTTTTAGCCAAGGATATAATTATATATATCTTAAGAAAGCAGGTAGGTGCATTCTCCTTAAGAAATAATCAAGTTTAATTGACGGGACAACTTGTTATACTTCGCTTAGTGATATAATTCGATGATTTGCTTTTTTGGAGGGTTGGAAAAATGGATTCACTGCCATTACCAGGTTTAAGGTGACTTTGACCTTTTAGGGCACTCTGACATTAGTCAATCAATAAAAAGTCTTATCTGCTTTTTCTACACTGTATGACTGTCTGGGAACATTGCTTGTTGATGTGCTATATTTATACAATGTGAGATAATATTACCTTTTTAATATATGATATGTTCTGCTACCGGTGACCAAGGCGATCCGCATTCAATCTGAAATGGATAAAATGAGATCAGTTTTATTAAAAAGTACTTTAAAAAATTCTTGCAAAATATGCCATACAGCATACACAATTGAAAATGATCAAAAAACGTATAAAATACAGTAAAAAAACCCAAAGTTGACAGGTAAGAATGTCTACTAAATGTCAGTTATGTGAAAAGATAAAAGCCAATTTTGCTTGGTCCAAATCCTGTGTGGTTCTCTTACAGTAGTGCGTTAAACCCTCATTATTTCCAGCAGCAATATGACGATAATTGACGACTTTTGTGTAATTCATCATCTTCAAACGCACGTTGGTTTTACTCGGAATCCGCAGACGCCGCCACGCCAAAAAGTCCCCGGGGCAAAATTCCCCCACAAGATGGGTCGCCATACATATATCCGTCCGTAAAGAGCAGACAAGATGAGCCTTTGCTTGTGTCCCGCCCAATCAGAAGCCTCCTTTTTACGTTTCACCTGCCGGGTCGTAAAATCAAGTGTGTGATTACAATCACTGGGCCATTGTGGCGAACAAAGTTGGCGAGGAGACGGAGCGAGAGTGCTCGTTGAGCTAATGGCGAAAAGGACTCTTTGAATAACCAATTAAAATGGAAAAAATAAAACATCTTGCTTTATGATTCTGTGCATTTGATTAGCCTGATTTGTCTATAGACGTGGCTTGGAGGGGCAGAAAGACGAGTTGCGCTCTCGGATGAGATTTCAGACTTCCTAAGAAGACACAATGACTCAAGTGGACGAGTCTGATTTGGGTGGAAAAGAGGAACAAAAAAATTAACAAGGACAAAATCTGGCTATTAGAGAAAGTCTGCCTAAAGTTCCCCATTCAGCAATAGACACGAAAACCTTTTAAATAGCAAATAAAGTTCATGTTAGTACTTTTCAAATGTATTGTAAAAATGACTTTGGTATACAGTAATCCCTCAAATATTTCCCACTATTAATTATATATATTTTTGGTTCAAAGTTGTAAGCAAGTTGAAGCCATTTTTGCTACTAGGAAAAATAAGTTATAATATGGCTAACCCTACTTTGCAATTTTCACGGACATTTTTGGTCAACATTAACTGTAATATTTGAAGGATTACTGTAAACACACCACTGAAAATTTAACCTCAATAAATTGTATACTTACATTCTATTTGATATTACTTTTGTTCAAGTTTTTGCGCATAAGTATTATAAAGCTATAACTTTAAGACTGTTGAAAAGTTATCATTTTTGCTCCTATTTTATAATCTGTTTTTTTAAAAAAATCTACATTTGTCAAAAGCACAAACATAAACACGCAAAAAACCTACCTGACTTTAACATTTGTACAAAAATAAAGAGTCTAGAAACCCTTTAAAATTAACAGTTGAAAACCACACCCCTTTCTTAACTGTCAATCAACAGGCCGGACAGAATACTGCTTTTATGGACAACTCTATTAATAGCAAAAATGCCAGAAGAATATTCAATATACTGCATAAAATATGGCAGCTAAATGTCTTAACTTTTATCCAATGTCCCAAAATATGAGCGGGCCTCCTAGGTGGAAGAATGCACTTTAATAGATACCTGTCAAGCGTAATTAACAATGTTTTTCCTGGATGGCGCTTTTCCCCTCCGTCCCCCCTCTACCGTCGCCCGCCCGCGGCCACAACCTCTACGAGTGCGTCACCCCAGCGCGCTATGCCACCCAACCATCTTTTAATTAAAAGAGGAGGGTAGAAAAAAAAGGACCAGAAGGTTTCCCCGTAAAAGTCGAAGCGAGCCAATCGTGTCATTACAGGTAATAGGGATTGGCCGCTTGATTGACAGGCGTCACGCAACTATGTACCCAAAGCGGCCGAGCCCGAGATTTCGTGGAAATGGCGAAGGGATGGGAAGATGAAACGAAGATCGGCAGGACGACTTCGAAAAATGTGTTGGCGAGCTAAACGTGGACGAGAAGAAGGACGTTAAAGTTATAATAAAATGTAAATAAATACATCTGAAGTTTTTTTTAGGATCATAGTAGCCCTAAAAAACAACAACATAGAATTAAAAAAATCATACTTGAGCAAAAAAACTATGACAAAAGTGCAACTTATAGTCTAGAAAATACGGTACTTAAATTTAGCATTAAAAAAAAACTTAGTGTTTTCGGGGTTTGACCATTAGATATTTATTTTTTATTTTTCATACATTTATGTTATTTATCATGCCGCAAAGTGGGTCAATCGGCAAGAGTGTCACGCTAATTACGCAACGAGGCATTCATCCATCACCGTCACTTATTCATTGGAAAAAAAATTAGCATACGCATGAAAAGAGCCAAAGGTCAGATGCTGCAAAAAGAAGCCAAACATACAAGGACAACATTTTTTTTAGTGTGCTGACTTTAGTTAAGCCTTCAAGTATCGACAGTGAACTTGACACCAACGACTACGGGAGGTCAAAGGTCATGTCAACGCCAGCCGTGCCCATCCCTCAGGGGACTCCTAAGTCCCGACCTTTGACCTGCCAACGGACGTCTAAACGTTAGCGCGTGTGAGCGGACGGAGATTCTTAAAATACGCAGTTTGCCTTTGAACGAGGTGGCTCGGGAAAAGATGTTCTCTTTTGTTCTCCTTTCTTTTTAAAAATAAAAAATGTCTACCAGCATCTGCATGGCTCTCCCGAGAAATGCCTGCCGCTCCACTCTAGATATGCAAATGCGGCGAGTAACGCGCATCTCGACAAAAAAGAAAAGACGTTTAAGTCGTTGGACGCAGCGTGAGCTAGCTTTCCACACGGCAGCCATGACAACAAAATTTTTGGACCCAACTGAGGCAAACAATGAGTTAATATTTTGCCTATATTCTAACCTTAGCTACTCCGATTTTAGTTTGTTTTCATTCTATTTATTACGTTACTATTTTTTACAGCATACTTTCCCGAATTGTAGCAAAAAGTCGAGCTATGCTAATGACTTTAGCGTTATTTTTTATGACTTTAAATGTGTTTAAACTCCGAAAAAAAGGCAGCCGCCAGACGTTTACCCGCGTTAGCGCCGGTGTTAGCCGCCTGGCTAGCCCGCCTTTCAGCTCCTAATTAACACGGTGTATCTCCGGCGTTTGATGTGCGCCCGCCAAAACGGCGATAACGTAGCGAGGGCTTTATCTTTGGGGTTTCTCCGCCGCTCGCTGAGCACCCCTGAACGCTCCGAAATATTTTTTTTCCACGTTTATTTTTTTTCTTCGCAGCAACGCCACTAAATAGATGAAAGATGTTAATTAGCGAGCGTTGAGAGGGACTGCTGGCTACATTTTTTGTGTGTATTTTTTTGGGAGGGGTAAGCCATTCGCCGCTTTGAGCTAAGCTATGCTAATCAGCGGCAGGCCTGCTGGCTCTGCAATGGATCTTCTTATCTGTCCATTCCATAAAAACACACATTTACCTTTTTCTTGCACACAGACTGCGGAAAAAAAACGGGTTTCATCAAAAAGTGAGGAAAGGACGTAGGAGTTTTTTTGCGTACTGTCAATTGGACTCTTGCAAGATGGACGATAATCAAATGCATATATTCTTTATCCCCCTACAGAAGATATAACAATGCTCAAAACTTTCTATGCCGCTATTATTAGCATAAATCGTTCCTGCAATGCACATTTTGCTGATTAAATACATTAATTGGATAACAAATGTTCCTTTACCAAAATGCCTTAATATGTCCTAAATTGTCTGAATTTATTCTCTATACTTGTGCGCCCACTTTAAAAAAAATATACGACTTGATAGGGATCCAAAAACGAACACTATGACGGGTTGCCAGGTAGGAAACAACGAAGAGACCACCGGGGTAGCGAGTAGGTGGGAAAAAATGGCAAAGCAGACGCAAACGCTGGAGGGCCGGTCTATACCGGTCTGACACGTGTCACTCACACAATGTGTAGCTATGCTATAGACATATGATTTTTGTTGGTAATTGTTTCTGCCTCACAACACCCGACATAGAAAAAAAGTAGAAAGTAAAGTATAACAGCTGTTGTTGATGCAGGTGTAGCGGTGTGGAAATTTGTGCACTTACCCGATGCTTCATTATGTTGACTTGTAGTACTGCAAAGAAGAAAAAAAGAGAATAAATCATGGTTAATTTCATTTTTACAAGAAGACAGGATTTACTGACAATCATATTTTCACAAGCCATTGTTTTCACTGTAGTAAAAAACTTTGCATGATTAAAAATGTATGTGAATAGGTCAAAATGTAGTTTTTGTCTGAACGAAAATGTTTAACTTTTCAAGAATAGCTCAAATTCTTGTGAACATTTTGAACTTTTAGTCGTATTTTAACTTAAAAAAAAATTATTTTCAATATAGTTGTCACTACGAAGGGATTTGTTAAGTGAAATAAACATGGTTAAGGCACATAAACACTGCAAAAATGTTACAACAATTTTAAAACTTTTACTGCTAGTTAATCAATATATCAGTCCTGACAAAAGAGGTAGCTGTCAAAGTCAAATTCAACACTTAATACTTTCTTCACATGCTTAAATAAAAGGTGCTTCCATGGTTGCCTGTCCTCCCACCTTCTTAATAAACGTCTTTATAAATCTACTGCCATTTTGAGGACAGCGTCGCTCTCCATTTAGACCCGCAAAAAGGCCACATAAATCTCGCCAGGGCGCTTTACAGGAGCGCAAAGTGTGTTTTACGCTTTCTTTACGAGGGCGGAAAGGCCAACGACAGCGCCCGAGCCCATTGGCCCATTGGCCGGCCGTTGGGAAGGAGCCAAACAACACACGCCGGCAAAATGCTTTTTACGGCCTCATTTTCTTCAACATATGCTTATTCTCCACGCAGGGGAACACGAGTCGGTTAAGGGGTTGTCCGCCGTCGCCACCGCCGAGTAATTCATTGAGTGGCTGCGCCGCCGCCGCTGATTTATTAGTCAGGTAATGAGTGTCAGGCCAATTGGCTGCTAAAGTGCTGAACTGCGGCCCCAGAGAAGAGCGGACAAATTGATTCTTTTGTCACGCCGCCTCGGAATACCACGCCAGACGGATGCCTTGACTTGCGTCTTAACAAATATAAACAACCCGGGAGGATACATGCGGAGGAAACTAAATGGGGAAGAGGAATAGAAATTTTAAAACAACAGCTCCACACCCACAGGTGGCGGTAGTTGTGTGTAAATGTGTATAAAGGTATAAATTATATTATATGTAATGACAAGAATGGCTAGACTTAGCTTTCGTCTTTATGACCAGATTGTCCTCGTTTGGAATCTTAACGAGAAGTGGAAAGGGTCCTGAAATAAAAAAACAGCCTGGAGGCCTGTGTCCAGGTTGACCTTTGAACCTGAGCACAGTAACTGAGCAACTGTTAGCAGATGCTAATTGAGCGTGGAACGGCGCGTAAAAAAGAGGAACGGCTAATTGAGGTGCACTTAGACGCTTTCTAATTGGAAGTTGCCTGTTCTCCATAATATACGTCGACACGCTTTAAAAGTGGTGACAGGTGCTAAAAAAAGTCAATAGTTTGAAACTTACCTTTGGAGTTATTTATAAATGTATTATCTATCTTTTTGATGCTTCTTCTAATATATATATTTTTAATAATGCAAATAAAACAAACTTCTATTAAGGAATACTGCCCAATTTTTGGATAAATTCTTCTATGCTGTTTTGCTAGACTTTGGTGGGCGTGTCTCCAGATGAAAAGGCGTGGCCATGAAAGCGACTCTGGTGGCGCCGTTTAACAACGTCTCCTCACCTTTTCACACACTCCATCTATAACGGGGTCCGTTTCGTTTTCAACACCACAACCGTTTTGCGGACTGCTCCTTTTTTACGGCTTTATAATTACCGTAACATTACGCCGACGCGTAACTACACGTTGACGACCGTGAAAATAGATCCCCCTTTTTCCCATGTGAGCCAGTCGTATCTAAAAGGGAATCTCAGGTAAAAAAAAAAATGTCACTTTTAGTGGGTCAGGTTTCACTGAGGCAGGGGGGTGCGGGATGGGTATCAGGACATTTTGTTTGTCCTGAAGGGGGCTCAGTCAACACGGTCTCGGCTGGAAGCTAAAGAGGTCAGACGGGTGGCCAGGGCATTGCAAGTTCACCCGTCTTTGACCGCATTGCATTGTGGGGGCTTGAAACTGAACGGTAGTGAAGTGGATACCCGAGCCGCCTCGTGGTCCTTTACTTAAACGTCTCACACTCGTCCTTTTTGGCCATTCCTCGGGTGTCAGACGATCCAAAGTTACACAGTAGCGTCCCCACAGCGAGTAACTCTACCCACAGTCCCGTATGTCCATGCCCGAACCCCCTCGTCTACTCCCCTCTTCCTTTATCTACTAGAGACGAGACACAGTGGCCTTCCCAGCCATCACCGGGCCTCGGGTAGGGACTGGGTCGGCCGGACTTGTGGTCCCGCCTCCCCCAGAGAGAGTAAGACACACCTGCGTGCCGCCAGGTTACAGTACAGGCATTTCTCCAGCCTTTGGCGTGTCGGTACACCTTTGACACGCACGCACATAAAAAGCAGCTTTGTTTGAGACTCTGGAATGAAGCCTGAAAGCAGACTTGTCCCTTTTGTCTGAGAACGGAGGGAGACACGTTACATACACGGACGGATAGACGTAGTGTTTCAACAGGCTGAACTTAACCGGGCAGGCCAGGTCAACCAGGTATACGTATAAATAAACATGGCTACTTTTTACTCTACATTTCTACGAGTGACTAAAGTGTCAAGCCTTCCACTTGGTTTAGCGTTTAGACGGCATCAAGGTTATGGAAAATGAAGGAAATGAAATAAAACTAAACGCAGGAATTTAAAAACAAAAAGCATTTACGGCGACTGCGAATCAAAGTCACGAATTCAAACGGATTTATCTGTTTACAAAACCAATTGAAAAGAAGCGCAACCTTCATTTTCATCCATGGATTCATTTTGGAGCCATGTCAGCCTTTTGTGTGGCTCGAAATCTATTTCTATTGATTTGCCTTGCGTATTCATCTGTCAAGATGCTTTTTTAAAACATTTGGACTGATATTTCAACACTCACTTTTCAAATACGCCACTGCCAGAAGGTCGGAATCCAAACTGTGATCTTCCAACTGTGAGGCGGATGTCCCAACCACTTCACCAGCGTGCAACCTACAACACAAACACATAAATAAAAAGTTATTTGACTTGTTTTTTTAGGTGAATAAGTTCAAATGAGTGAAACTCAGCAATAATTCTCCTTAACTCGACTACGAAAAACGGAGTTTTACTGTACTTCACCTTGAAGGACGTGAATGAGTCCCCCATAAAAGTCAAGCATGTTGCTTTGATGGACAAACAGATGTGTTCAAAGTTAACAAGCTTTAATATTTCCATCCCCCTATGCACCCTCCCCAACCACTTCCCACTTTGATGTCTACACTTGCGCGCTGGATCAGACCAAAACGGCCGTGCCCGGACATGCCGCCACCCACCCCCCTTTTTCCAAATGTCGTTTCATAAGCCCCCCCATTCCCCAAACCCACCCAACCCCCCGCACCGCCTGGAGCCGTCCGGCCCCCCTCCCGCACGCCCGGCCTTACGCGTTTGACTTTGCCGTCCTGTTTACTAGCCGTGTTTGTGCAAAATTGGCGGCGTAATTAAAACATGTTGATCCCTTCAGTCACGGTGGGGGTCGGTGCGGGGTTTTGGGGGGTGCGGGGCGGTTATTAATGGCACTCTGGGGCGGCGAGGAATGCTAATATTGCATGAAATGTTAGGTTAGATTGGCGCGCACCTGCGGGCCCGCAAATGTTACGCGGGAGCCAGCTTTCATGTAAATGAATTTGTCTGTAGAGATGGAATTAATAGCTCGGGGGGGTCACGGGGATAATGATTCCTTTACGGACCTCGTTGGAGTCAAATGGTCCGGGCGTTTCGTTTGCGTTAGCCTTGGTGAACACGCCTATTCAGTTTTTTTTTATTATTATTATTTAACAATGC
Organism: Stigmatopora nigra; assembly: GCF_051989575.1. Lineage (NCBI taxonomy): Eukaryota > Metazoa > Chordata > Actinopteri > Syngnathiformes > Syngnathidae > Stigmatopora > Stigmatopora nigra. The sequence continues at coordinate 1,598,016 of NC_135509.1, read as the reverse complement.
TTCCTTCCTTCCTTCCTTCCTTCTACTGGCAAATGACCCACTTTGTATTCACGTTATGTAAATGTTCCAGCGCGTGGTTAGATCTCCTTGATGGACTGCTGCTCCCGTATGTTCAACATGAAAATGTATCATTTGCTCATTAGATCACAATGTTATTTTATGACATGTGGAGGGGGGTGGGGCTGAGATGGGGATTGGGTGGGCAGAGGTGACTTGTTTCCAATCACATGACTTGATTCAAATTTGCCAGTCTTGACCTTGTTGCAAATTCAGCCAAGTACGAATGGTCTTGTCCAATGGGATCGGAGTCCGTGCTTCTCAAATCTATTAAATGGGGAACCTTGTTTGACGTCAAATATGAATGGCTTGGAATTTTAGTCAATCATATTTTCCATCATTTGTGACGTGGAACTCTGGCGATTAGACTTTTGTTCCAAGGAAATTTCTTCTGACGAGACAACAAGTATCAGGTGAAGACGTTTATGGGGCGGAGAACTTCTAATTGTCTTTCATTTCTTGAGTGACAGGGTGAGAGTGTTAAAAATTCCTTGGAAAATGACTTGCTCCTCCTTCCTTCAACATTGCTTCATGGGATGTAGTCATTCAATCCAATATGGACTCTTGTTGGACTCCAGCCTAAATGGACAGGCCCCCCAAAAATCCACTCATTCTGGTCCTCTCTGCACTCTTGTCCAATTAGACAAACGACATACACGTTATTTTCCTGGCGAATCATCCATCATGTTGATATAGCAGTTCCAAGGAGATGGGAGGTCCTAACCCCTCCTTCCCCACCCCCCCAAAAATCGTGGGATGCGTGGCATCCCGCAGGGCAGCGTCCCTGCTCCTTCTTCTCGCAGAATTTTCCCTGATGAAGACAAGAGGGCTCGCACGGGAGCAAGACAGAACCTGTTATCAAAGCTCGTGGCTCTGGCTAGCCGCCAAAAGAAACGTGCCGGGGCGAAGGCTAATCCACTGGAAGGGCTCAACGTTCAACGCCAAATATTGATATGTAGCGCCCCCCCCCCCCCCCAAACCCGACATGGCCAGGGAGGGAATTAAAGGGCGGGAAGAGGGCCGAGTGTGTGCCAAACGCCCCCCGATTGCTACAAAGGAGATTCCAGATCAAAAGGTGCTAATGCTATGTGATCACATTCACTTTTTTTTTGCAGTATCCACAAATGTGTGTGTGTGCACGTGTAATGCGTGTCAATAAAGCTTCAGCACCCCCCCTAGTGGCTATCCTGTAATCTCCATGTATTTTCTATGGGACTTCTTTATGAATTCATAATGGTGATGGATATGTTTTTATTTTATTTTTAAATCTAGATATAAAATACTACAAGTTAGCTTTAAAATATTTTTCAAGATTTTACCGCAATTTGAAAAATGGAGAAAAAACCCAAAACCATTTCACTGCGAGGCACACCAAACTCCACTACACCACTATACCAGCCCCAAACAAATGTAATTCCGCCTGTCACATGAACGTCCCCTTCTTGTTAATGATCACCAATTATCACAAGGTGTTATTCAATTACATCCAGATGAATCAGCTTTATGACTTTTATTATATCGATATTTTATGGTTTTTATGATTTTATTTACGCCGAGGCGTCCTCCTCTGGCCGGCGCCGCCACGCAATTAGCGGTCGAGGGGAAGATAGCGCAAAGCTAATCATTCAATTAGGAGCGCCGTGTTTTGGGGCTAAGTGAAAGCACATCAATGGCGGCCAGTCATTTCCTGCGGGTAAATCATTTGATAAGACATCAAATCGGGAAATTTCCGATGCCAATTTATCGGACCGAGGAGATTAAACACTTTGCCCGACGTTTGCCAGTGGAAGACGACCAATCCGTGTCAAGTGGGAGGAGCTGGTAGTGATAGTTGGGATCTAATCCCTTTTTCTAATTATATAAAGTGAATACAATGTTAATAAATTTTAATGAAATTAAAATGTCTAAAAACAGAAATACTTACTGATTACAGCTCTACACGGCCAAACATATCCATTAATATTTATGTACCATATTTTCACAACTATAAGGTGCACCCTCAATGAATGACACATTTAAATTTTTTTCCAAAGGCGCCCTGTCAATTTTGTAGAAAATTTAAGACTTTTAAGTGCGCCTAATAGTTGTGAAAATACTGTAATGTTTTTTTCTGGATAAAAAAATGATATGATTCACAAAAAACGCCAATATTTTTCCTTTTAAAAAACATGTTTGAGTGAAAACAAGCATTTTCTACCTCCCACTCCACAACGATTGGACGCCAACCACCGCAACTGTTAGCATACGGAGCGGACCACCATCGAGGCACGGACCACCGCAGAATTCCGAGGCACTTCACGTGTAATACTTTAATTGCTGAGGGACTCTAAAGTCTAATAAGGTTTCTAAATCGAGACGCTTTATTTGTTTTGCCGTGACTGGCGGCAAAAAAAAAAAGGGACAAAATGCTGGCGCTCTAATTGCGTGCGGCGTCATTAAGAGCGCCGATATTAAAAGTTTCTTCCTTCTTTTGTTTTATGATTATTTTCTCCAGAGCGGGATTATTACGCGGGGCCTTTGCATCATCACGTCCACGTTAGCACAGGAAGTCATTTGAGTTTAATGGAGGAAATAAAACAACAAATGTTTGACTTCATGGACTGTTTATGATTTGGTTTTTACTGACTGTTACGCCGCCGGCGTTGGCTGGGCCTTAAATTTCGTCATTTACTTAGCCTTGGGCGGATTTGCTTTTACGCTTTTAAAACCTAGCGAGGAATCAGAGAGAATGAATGGTCGCCATCCGACTGGCTTGACGATTGGGGATGTTAGAAAAGTTTTATTGAGGTAAAAAAGACATTAACTGACATTTAACGTCTTCTAAGAACTTATTGAATTGATTCAACGCTACATTATTGTGAAAGTTTTAAAAAAATCGTATTTTGTAAATAGTAACAAGCCTGATAAAACAATAGCTCCGCCTACTTAGATTTTTACCTAAAAAGACATTTTTAACTGACATTTAACGTCCCCAAAGAACTTTTTGAATCTATTCAAGGTTACATTAATCTGAAATAGCGTTTTTAAAATAATCGCATTTTGTAAATAGTAACAGGTCTGCTAAAACAATGGCTCCGCCCACTGTGATATTTGTCTTGATGTGTTTTCACAAGTCCAACAACAGTTAAAGCTGTCACAGTCACAGTATGGCTTAGATGCTCCAGGCTCGTATTACACCCAATTCTATGGCTTGGCTCGGTGTCTATGTGTGTAAGTCTAATTTGTGTATATATAGAAGAAAGTGTTAATTGAGTTGCGATTGCCATTGTACGTCTCATCAGGGGATACACAAAGACCCTTTCCCGCCTTCCCCGTGTCAAAGTAGAAAAGTCAACCTACCTGTGACACCTTGAGCTGTCAGATCCTTTTGCTCCCCCCATCTCACTGGATAATTACGACGGTAGCAGGAAACCAAGTCAATTAAAAGTAAGACGCTGAAAAGACAAAAGAAAAGATTTGGATTAAAACGCTAAATATTTTGTCACCAAGCTTTGAATGAAGACAGGTGTGGAATTGTAATGACGTACAATGATTGATTCAAAAAATGGGATTCCCACATTGTGGGAGGACAAAAACAGGATTAACAAAAGACAATGCATATTTTTTTGGAGTATTTAACAGCATAGTTTTCTTGTAAAATTCAAAATGGCTATTGATTTCAATGTGTATTTAGTCATCAGTCCCAATAGACTATATGTTGTGGTCTTGACTCCTAAAAGTTTAGAGTTTTAAGTTATTTCTGGTCTCGATCAGGTGGCCATAATAATAAAAGCCCATCTTTCATATGTAAAAGTTAGCCAAGGAATAGCAGAACCTGTTTCCACCTTGTAAAAGGACTCTTATGATTGGGAAGGGCTGCCAAGACATCTGTGTTTTCTGGGATTCTCGGCCTTGTGAAAAACTTCCAGCCGGGGCATTTTGCTCGGGGGGCGGTCCTAATGCCGTCACGTGATCAATTAACCACGGGTACACAAATGTAATCTGGCGGATGATTCCACACTCCTTTTTCATAGTCGGTCGGACAGGCTTTGTTTTATGCTCCGGCTGGTTGGCTTGGAACGGGGGGGGGGGACCAATGGGAACGAGCCATCCGAGATCTAATGGCTTCTCTCTCCATCGCGCACCCACGCCTTCCTATCTTTTCTCTTTTTTAGTGTTTTATCTCTTTTCCCTCTCGCCACCTCTGTCATTCTCTGTCTAAACTTGCATCCCTTGATGAGTCCTAGCAGGGAATCACGGGCTCGGAAGAAAGGCAAGGGGCCTGACAGAGATTGATGTCTGAGCGCTCCCCCTGATTCGCTGATTAAACCCATCAATCAATATGCAGAGGAGGTGTCCAATGCAAATGGATCCAATCAGGCGGAACCCGCCGCTATTGTCTGTCGGGAGGTGGAGGACGACGGGCACCTCTGCCACCGCCGTCCCCTCCGGAGGACAAAACAAAATGGCCACCCCAAAATTCATTTGATGGGGACAAAATGGCCTCGTCAAAGTCTGCCCGCTAATTTGGACCGGTAACCTAGACGTCATTGTTCTCCTTGCGTTGTCCCCCATCAGCTCATTCTTTTTTTTCTACGTCTCCATCTTCATCCAATCTCGCAGTAATGGTACAGCGGGGACCCGAGGATGGATCCCCCCTCTGGGCCCGAGGACGCTCCCTCAGGTACCTGACGTGACTCTCATTTGAATAGGAGTAGCATCCGGGGCCATTATGTCCCGCGTACTTGTCATTGACATTGTGCACGGGAGGCGTGAAAGTGATGGCGCCATTGTGGTGCTGGCGGGGGGTGGAAGGGGGTCACATGATAGGACTTTAATGGACAATGTTTGGGACAGAAGGTTTCAGATTAAGTGGGTAACTAAGAACCAACCCAATCAAATGAAATAACCAACTAACCAAGCCAGTAAGCAACTCAAACTAAGCAACTGTCCAAAGCTAGCCAACATATTCTATTACCCTAACCCATGAGAGTCCAAACTGGTCCAGGTCCAATCAAGGAAGGGGACCCCTTTTCAGCAATCTGATGTTTTAGAAGAAACCTGGTTGGTTAGTCGGAAGAAAAACCCCTGGTCTTCCCCAATCAATTCATTGACATTTATATCAAAAGTCCTTCACATCCAGATCAGCTAGGAAGAAGTAAAAAGACCCAAACCCTAAATCAATTAGCCTAGCAAGCCAAACCAAAGCAACCAATTCCTAAGCCTACGTGACCCCAACAGTTGATTTCCAACAGTGCAGGCAGCTTTTCCTCGGGACCGGCTGATTAGATCTGATTATGGATGATTGTCGGCGGCGCGCCCCCCTCGTGGAGGAAGACGGCCAGCGGTCATTTGTTTCCCTAAATGACACCTGTGTCTCTCCTCTCCATTGGCTATAGACTTCTTCTTCTTCTTCTTTCTAGTCGGGAAAGGGGGAGGGCGTATGCGAGGGAATGATAGCGTGACACTCTCTTCCTTCCCTGGCTTCCGTCAGCGGCACCCCCTACCCATCTCCACCCATCCACCACCCGTCCCCACACCACACCACACCCCCTACCTACCCTAACCTACCCCGGCAAGAAAATGTCTGCCCTGCCGGGTGCCAAGGGGGACCACAGGCTGCTCTCCCATCTCCCGTAATCACCGGGGCGATGCTCGGATGCCTGGCCCATTTGCATAATGCCATCCTGACACTTTCACTTCCGCCATCCATCACCGGCGGCGTGAGTCCCGCGGCCTGCTCCGTCGCTCCGTCTCCCCCTGATTGCGTCCTGTGTTTATCTGCCCAAGCACAAAAGATTGATTCCCCGCTGTCTCTCGGCCTTATGTTCGGCAGATAGGGATTTTCGCCGAATGATGAAGCACCCAGTCAGCTAATGATAAACAGAAAACACATATTCAAAAGGACGGTCTGCCGCCGTCGCCCCCCCTCTTCTCCATCCCCTTACCGCCCCTCGGCCGCCGCCCCCTCCTCCGCCGTTGCCGTGTGCGGGGAAGAGAGGATGTCAGGTTAAGGAAGTGAACACACTCTGCGGGGAGTTCAATTTGAAACGCAATTGTTTTCCTGTCAGTCCTTTTACATTTTTGCCTGTTGATTTGCTCCGGGGGTAACGGGGAAAAAAAGCCGGGAGCGCGAGGGGAAGGGGAGATAGCAATTAAAATAAAACTGTCGTCTTGATGGCTGCTCTTGTTCTGCCGGCCAGGCGTGCCTGACAGCGCCGCGCAATTTTTTTACAAGAGCCGGCAGATAAAAAAAAAGAAGACGGTGCGGCCCGAGGACCCTCACGGGCGACTCCCTACTCGCGTTTGATGGCGCACCGGACGGGAGTCACTGGTAAAACTAGGGAAGCGCAAAATGGGAGGCTTCCATAATCATTTATAACCCATTAGGAGGTCATGTCATGAAAAAAATATAACAGGGACATCTATCAACTAGTTATTCAATAGTTTACAGACATATAAAGTTGTGTACTTGTTACTTTATAATTGGAGTGCGTAAAAAAACACATGTTTAGCATTTTATTTAGTACTTGATTGACTTTGACAGATCGAAATATGTCGTATGACAATTAAAATTGGCTATTAATTCTATGTTAAACTTAGATTTGTGTTGAATTTGTGATGTTACCATTTCTTCTAAAAAGTTTCTAAAGCCCTGCATGGGCTCACCTGAGCAAATTGCACGCGGTGACACGGCGATGGCGCCAAGCGTTTGAGCCCCGGCGCACTAAGTCTGCAAAGTTTCAGTGGCGATAACAAAATACTATTAGCTGCTGTCACGTACAGGAGAAGAGAGATTATTTTATTTATTGAAATGAGATTGAAATGATAAATCTCCCCTCCCCGCCATACAAGGCTGGGACTCATAAAGCCAACGCGGGGGGATAGGGATTAGAAAAAGATGGGAGGCGGCATTCAAGAGAGAGAGAGAGAGAAAGTGAGAGAACGAGAGAGAGAGAGAGGGCGGAGTAAGAGTGCAAGAAATTCATAATGCATAATAAAACAAAAGGTGTCGTGGGAAACATCACTGATATTAAAATCAGAGGCAGACAGATCTATATGAAAAATGCAGATTTGAAAATGTAAATAAGGCCGGCCCTGAGGGGGAGGGGGGGGGCGAGATGTGGGGCGGCGTCGGCGGCGTCTGATTCGCAGATAGCATGACAACATGAAGAGAAAGGCATTTATATGGCGCCTTTGATGTCTGGGCGCATCCAAATTCATGCCGAGCTCAAAAGACGCCACCGAAGGCCGACGCCGGCTCCCCGTTCGTCGTAATGACGTGATTCCCATCGGAGGTGGGGAATGACGGACGGGCGGGGGTCTTGGATTTCCAAGACGGCAACGTGCCAACAAAAAAAAACAACAATAACGTGTCCTGCTCGAGTAACAAAGGCGTTTGTTTGCTTCCTCGGAGGATGACCCTCGTTTCTTTGATCAAAAGCCATGCAGATGTCAAAGGGGGCGGGCGCTATGGGCAGTAGGCGGGGTTTAGCCACCATTGGTTGCCAAATAATTGCAAGGCATAATGAGACAATGGCATTGAGAATGTAAAAAAACAGACTTATTAGTTTCTCCGATGATTCGCTTGATGATATTTGTAGTCCGAATCATTTTTGACACAAAGCCGGATGCCATATTTATCCGCTTTTGCAACAACAATAAACTCCAGCTGACATAAGAGCAATTAGGCGGCTTCTAAATTTAGCTCTCGGACCAGAAGGCTGACGAGGAGGAGAGTGCCAAAACTTCGATTGGTCGAACGGAGCCGGGAAAAAAGCTCGTTTAGCGACTATAAATGCTTGGCTGCCATTAGGGAGCTCCTCAAGAGGCATCATTATTCCCATCAAGTTTTTTTTTGGTATCCCTATTTGCACTGAATAGATAAAAGCTTCACAAGGGGTTACCGAGTCGCAAAAAAAAAAGATTCGATAGCTCTTTGGTCCAATTGCATCCCGTTTCATGAGCCAATAACATTGAAATGTCTACTTGTGCATAGCCGTATGGAGATGTTAAAAATTTGCATGTGTGGCATATACATATGAAGAAGGATCACCTTTTGTTAAAAAGATTCCTATCAGCGGTTACAATTCTGATTGAAAATTTGGAGAACAGAAGTTTGAACAACAACAAAAAAGCTAAAATACAATTACTCCAACAGTCGATACTTCAAATGTACAACAACTAATGTCTACAAAATGTGCACCTTAAAATTCAGTTTGAAACAAAACAAGCAAAAACCAGACATCTAATTTTCAAATAACATCAATTCAAAATCAAGATGGCGCTGCACTGGTTGGAACGAGATAAAAACCATATCTGAGCCGTAAAATTGGCTACATTGATCCAACATTTTCCAAGCGCCCAAATCCATCTTGAACGTAGTATGTCTTTAAAAACGCGCGTCAAAGTACAAACAGGAAGCTCCTAAGTGATTAATAGCGCTATGCTAGCCAAGTCATGGACATCTTAGCACTTCCATGTGCATTTCTGCTGAGGTCAGTGGTCTTGAGCCCTCCAAACCCCCCCCCCCAAACTGAGAGCACGACCCCCCTACCCCGTCACCCTCCCGTCAGCCGCCCCACAGCTGCTTTTAGTCAAGACCCTCCAGCCTCCCATCCCGCCGCTTTCTGTTCTGGTGCCAAGGCTGTAATCAAGCCTTCAGCTTGTGGTCAGAGCCCCCCTCCGTCCCCCCCTCCATCCCTTTCATACCGCAGCCCCCCCAGGCCCGAAAAGCCACCAACAGACTAAACGGTGAGAAGCGAAAAGGGGGCACAAACAGAAGGCAACAAGTCGTGCAAGAGTGACATCATCAAGGTGTTTCGGGGTTTTTTGTTTTTTCTCTCAAAAAGATCCGAAATGTTTTTGGTAAGACGCCAAAGATGGCAGAAAGGGACAAAAGCCCGCTAGAGTACAAACGGCGAGCGCTGATGAAAACCACGTGCATCTGGAATTCCGCACATAGTACGATGCTATTATGGCCTTTGTGATAGAACTAGAACCTCATGGAGAGGTGCCATTAAATTATAGACACACACAGTTTTGGATCTCACTTTTCCCAAGACTTTTTTTCCAGTGAGTTTTTGGGGCTTGAGGACTGCGGTGTCATGTGAGTGTGCATGTGTGTCGAAAAGTAGCAGCGGCAGCAAGTAAATACTTTTACTGGATACGTAATTCACGGTGTCGGCGTTGTAACAGAAGCAGGAAAACAAACAGTAAGACGGAGAAAGACTTGTTTGTTTTAAAAGGAATTCTCACTTAAGCTTAAAATGACTCAGTCTGGAAGTTTCCCAAGTACTGGAAAATACTGATTTGTATTTTGCCGATACAGTTCCATTACAAAATCACAATGAAAAACTATTGTAAGCAGTATTCGGACTATATTTTCCTAAAAAAAAAAAATACACAACATGACCAAATCCAATACTTCTCTGATACCCTGAAATCTAAAAAATAACTATGACAACACCTGGAAAGTAATTGTTACTGTTCTTATTCCGTGGTCACTATTGGGATAAAACTTCACTGTCCTTAAATTACTGGTCAAAAACAAAGTCCAGTATCATCATTTTATGCTATTTTATCCCATCTCCCAACTCCACCTCACCCCCAATTTACCCAGAATCCTTTTCGGCCCATCAACAATGACCAACAAGCCACGGCTAAAAGTTCCACTCCCACTCCATAAGATTAGCAACAAGCAAGTCAACGCCAAATATCTCAACAAAAAAAAAAAAACATCAACCTCAAGTTGGGTCCTCACTTGAGAAGATTTCCAGCGTCTAAATATTTGTTTGGCTTCTCAAAGCGAATTTAAATAAAATAGGTTGACTTTATTTTCTAAAGACATTTGTAAAGGAAAATCCATGGCAGGAAATCCGCCCAAATCCTTGGAAAATCCAATAATATTTGCATAGAGCTTAAAACATGCAAAGTCTCGGCGTATGAATTAAGCCGGCCGGGAAGGAAAAAGCCCTGCTGGTGATGCATTAAAATGGATTGGGAGAGAGAGAGACGACGGATTCTACTGGTACAGGTAAAAGCCCCGCAGAGACAAATCATCCGCCACATACACACCCACACAAAAACGGGGAAAAAAAACCCCAGTCCGTCAATGTCCCTTCAACTTAGTATCACGGATTATCCAATTGGCAACTGGATGACCCATTCGCGTACAATTATTATCATTTTTTTTTCACACACCGAGACGAGCGAAGGTGGACCCCCCTCGCCCGCTTTTTGGTCCGTGCCAAGGCCGCCATCGTCACCGCCAACAACGAAAACGGGAAAAAAACAAACATGGAATTCATAGCACATTAAGAATTCAACAGGCAATCTATTGAAGCAATTAATGGTGTATGAAAATAAGCCAGGAGAATGTAGGCCACTTCTATTGTCTGCTTTTGTTTTGTTTTTGTTTTTTTTCTCCCCGTCTCGCCCTTGAGGATCGCAGTTTGCCGAGCTCGTTGCAAAGCAAAGCTTCTTCTCTGCAACTTTTAGTCATTGTGGCTCCTCCTTCTTTTGTTTTTTTTCCCGTTAGGAACGTTGCTAAAGTTACTTCCAAAACGGAATCCATTAAATATACCCTTCATCAGACAGAACGACTCCTTGTTATTGATACAACCTGTTTTGTATCCTCCAACATTTGAAAAAAGACACAATCTCAACCTCCAAAGCTACAAAATAACTAGGGGCGTGTCCATCAAGTCCCACCATGTCCAATAAGACGACACCAAAGACAAAGGAAGTCAGGAATTTGGCATCTTGGGATCAATTCCTACAAAAGTTCAGCCCTCAAAATCAGTTAGATATGTTCCTAAAAAAACGCCAAAGGTTGTAAATAAGCAAGAAATTCTTCTCTATTTACGCACTCGTAAGAATTTGTGCTAACACGTCGGTACAGTACACAGAAGGCCGAGACTTCCATCTCCGTGTTTGTCTTGCGCTCTTCGGTTGTCACTCAAGAATTGGCATTCCCGACATATTCCCCGGGTCAGACGCGGAACTGAAAGCGTTTCACGGCTTCCCTCCGGCGACTTCCGCTAGGAATTGTGGGAGCCGTTGGGTAAAGAATAAAGTCAAAATACATCATGTGTGTTCTTGCAAACGACAAAGGTCACTTCCTCAGTCATTTGGTGAGGAATGACTTGACAGTAAATCTGCCAGGAACATTGGTAAAAGCCATATCATAAAGCAAAATGTGACCTGACCCGAGTTAGAGGATTAGGAGGACATCTTGACAGCAGACCACTTCCAAAACAAACACTTAGGACGGGAATTGAGCTCAGGCTAGAAGAGGAATTTGGCTATTTTTTTTGGAGCCTCGAGGTGAGACAGTGAAAAGAATACTTTGCCAGAAATTTGACATGGAAAAATACACTTGTATATGATTAGATATCCTATCAAGGAAAACTTCAAATGTTTTGTTTTTTTGTTACACCTGAGCAGTGTTAATGCCCAAGTAATAATAACACTTTGCAAATGAATGCAGGGGTGTCAAACAAACATTGCAGTTGTTGTTTTTTTCCCATTCTGCCAACTAGCACTCCCAAAACAAATCCGCAAATTAACAATTGATTTCCACATTCACATCACACTATTGAGTAAAAGTACAACTATTCTATTTTGCTGAACCTTTACATGTATATATTTTTAAATATTTTCCTGGAACCTCGATTTAACAACGAATACATATTGCATTGACAAGTGCGTAATAGCGAAGCAGTCAAAAACCGAGGAGGCCTGAGGGCGAACAAACAAAAAGTGTTGAAATCAATGTGAATAAAACGGCGTCCATCTGTTTCCCGCGCCTCCTCCGCCGGCATGGACAAGCCGTACGTACGTTCCGGCACTTGATTATCCCCGTGTGTTGAAATGTCGTAAAAAAGCGTCGTTTTTTTGACGCCCGCCTGACACGACGGCCAAATGAATCGGATTTGGATCTCGGCGATCAAAGTGTAATTAATCACGTGGGGAGGCAAATGATGCTTGACGCCGCTCCAGCTGCGAAATGCCTGCATTTGCTCCCGCCGTGGATGGCTTGGATATGCCGGGTGGCTTTTTAGCGGGGAGGGTTGGGGGCTTTTTGGGGGTATGGGGGTCCGCCGGGGCTACATTAAGAGGCTTTGTGCCAATGTCACCTAAATTACAGTCACTTAACACAACAGATGTAGTGAATGTCGCGCTTTATGTCGAGGGGGGGGGGGGGGGTGCGTGCGGTATAATATTCGCATGGCTCGGAATAAATTTCACCCCTGCGGTATCTAACGTGTTTTTCCCCGCATCCTCCAATTTGCATCTTCTCCTTCCGCTAACCCACCGTGTCGTCTCCCGTCTCCAAATAAGTCGCCGCTATTATTCGCCGGCCCTTTTTACGGCCCCCGGTGCGGTTGCTTCCGGAAAAATGAAGAAAAAAACGGGTAAATGAAGCCTATTTATTTGTGGCGCGGCACTTTGAGGAGATTTGCTCCGCTTTAGGGACTCAGCGGTGGTGATACGCCAAGGCTAGCTTAGTTGGGGAGATTATTTTTATTTTTTTGGGAGGGTAGCATTGAAAGAAGGGCTATTGTGAAAGGGAGAATCCCGTTATTTTGCAGGTGTGCGGAGAGAAAATGACATTCATCAAGTTTATCAATAGACAGATTTAATCCAACTAGCTTTCGCCTATCCTACATAAGAGCAAATAAAGTTGTATTATGGACGGTACGGAAAAAGTATTAAAAAGGACATTTCGCAAGGCAAAACAAAGGTTTAAGCGGAAGACAAAAGTTACAAAAACTTAAAACTTCATTATTATTATATGTATATTTTGGACTAGGCAAAATATAGTGTGAATGTAAAATGGCAAGGGAAATTGTTTGGCATAAAAATGATGTGAAAACAAGTAGCAGCAATTTTAACTATGTCATCTGTAATATATTTTGGGAGTTGATATTATGATTTGTCTGTTATTGCTTGAGAAGGTAACCTAATAATTGGTTAAAGCTGAAAAGGGCTTCACGGAGGATTTAAATGAAACATGGTGCTGACGATAAGAGGCGGGGCTAGATACTAAGTTTACTTTTTCCTACACCCTAACACAACTTTGTTTGGATAATTTCGCTTTTAAATCTGACTGCTGTGTATTGCAAAACAGTTGTGTTTGTAAGGCAAAAACAGATAAAAACTATCCCCTATTTCACTTACAATAACAGAATCAATTTGAAAAATGCCCCCTAAAAATGCAACTTCATTCTTTCAGGTTTCTTTCAGCGACTTTTACTCCAGTATATTCCAAAAAAGCTGGCACACAATGTACATTTTCTCCTTAGCACTACAATTTGTTCCTTGATATAAAGTACAACTGCAATACCGACACAATATTACCAAGAAAGTACATAGTTTGAACCCCAACGGGCCCTCACAGGTACGTATCAGCAAAAGTTCAGCAAAAAAATCTCGATTTAAGCCAAGTAGATCTCCCATACGGCATCCCGCCTCCCCCGTAAGTCTTTGAATGGTGGAGTTATTCCCGCATAGGCGCGGCGGAATGCGCTCATTATGCCTCCTTTGCTGAGCATTTTGTTAAACCAACAGCGCTTGTGCCGTCGCTCTGGAAACAATCCCCCAAACATCCAGGAAGGATCTCATCTCCCGTAGTCGTCGTCGACGGCGGCGCCGCCGCCGCCACTGACGCTGCCGCCGCCGCCCTCGCGTAAATACTCAAAGAGATGACACCCTTCAACAGTCTGTAATTGTACTTTACTGGGGAGGAGGAGGAGGAAGAAAGTGCGGGGCCAAATCATAAGCCATTATGCTCCGGGACGGCGTGCCGGGCGGAGCGCCGTTTGCGCATAAAGCACCGGCGACAACCTCCAGCAAATTACCCGGCAGGCCCGCCGTCGATGGCGAGGAGGGAGGGGGGAAAATATGGCTAATTGCCCTCCATTCTGTCAGGTCAATTGACTCTAATTGGAAAAATAATAAAAAAGCAGAGCAAGCCAGGAGCTGCGAGTCAAGCAACCGGCAGGGTACCCCCCCACTTTTTTGGGGGGGAGGTTGTTGAAGGAGGAGCGCTGCGCAAAATTCCTCTCCCTGTTCCCTAACAATTACGGCGGGCTTTTGGCGCTCGGCGTAATTACAGGAAAAGAGGGCACGGGTTACATGGCAGGCGAGGCTAATAAAATGATATGTGATGAGGTATTTACAGGGATAATACGCCACCTCTTCAGAGTCCAATAGGAGGATGGTTTGAGGGTGCTGGGGATGGGACAGCTGGAGACCTGCACACTGGCTTTTATTCGCCTCCAAAGCCAAGTCAATGGTATTCATTTGACTATCAATGCAAAACGCGATTTTCAAGGCTACTTGGGATTGGAGTCTTTCAACTCGCCGCCCATTTATCACAGTCAAGATAAGTTGGTCATTGTAGTCATTTGAGCCTCCTATAAACACAAGTGAAGGTCTCAAAACGGACATTATTTCGCATTTACTGGGATTCCGCACCACTCAATATATTTTATGTACTATGGATTCCGAAAAGTCAGTTTCAGTTCTTCAAAATTCTACAAGAACAAAGACAAAATTCTTTAAAGTGTCATCTGTTGCAATTGATTAATTTGCAACAGGTGGCCTAGCAGTCATCAATGACAATCCAATCAATAACCTTCCATGAAAATAGCAACTACATGAGTGTATTTCCCAACTAAACTTCTTCAAAGATGCACTAGTTCAACATCTGGCCAAAGTTGTGGCCCACTGCTCAAAATGGCCGTCCGCCAAACCGGTTCAATCCCATCAACCAGCAGAAAAATGTGGGCAATGGAGCATCCAAACACAACATCCCCTAACTTCCCCCCGGCTACAGACGGCCAACTGTACTATGGTAGCACCCAGTTTGTGATGTTTACAACTACTTCAGTGACGGATTACAAAGCCCTCAGATTTCACAAATATAACCGTACATCATCCTTGAAAGTGTGGAAAATATTTCCAGTGGTGTTGACCCAAATGATGAGATCACAAATCAGTCCTGACAAGCTAAAATGCCAAAAACTTCGGACAGATTCTACAAATCAAGTGACTGGAAGTGCCCTGCCAAAATATACGATGGGGACAACCTGAATAAAAGGTGTAAAGTCTTCCAGATGACAACCTGCCGACGCACCTTCTCTCTCGCCTACCACCCACCCGCCATCGGCGTCTCCCCCGGAGAGGCAAACTCGGGATTAAACGCAAACGTGGGGCGATATCAAGCGTCTGATGAAAGGCCGCGTCGTTAGTGACCGCCTTTGATGGGTTTTGAAATGGAAATAGCGGAAAGGAAAGGAGCGAAACAAGGAGGAGAGGCGGTGGGGACGATGCCGCCGACGCAGCCTCCCTCCGGGGAGATTAACGCCACGCGAGTCAGGCGTGTCAAGTAGGGGTGCGCTTGGGGGTGGTGGTGGTGGCGATGGTGGTGGATGGTATGGGGGTATGGGGAGGGGGGGACAGGTACGGTAAAAACGAAGCACGGGGAAAAGAAAAAGAAAGGCCTTTCTCCTTCCTCTTTCCTTCACATCCCGATGTCTCAGATCATCATCGCCGCCCTTATTCTGTCAGCCGCCTGCTTGATGCCGGCTGTCAGAGGTGTGCATCTCCTCGCCTTGTTTTCGCGCGCCTTCCTTCCTCTGCATATGCGCAAGTAGGCAAGGCGGCGGCGGCGGCGGCGTTGGGGAACGGGGGGCGGTGGTGGCGGAAGCGGCTGCGGCGCGCCTGGCTGGTGTTGTCGGAGGCGCGCTGATCCTGACACACCTTTTGAGGGGATCAGGAAGCAAAAAGCTGAGCGCAGAGAAGAGCTCTGGGGGGGAAGCCAGCTTCACGTGGGAGACGAGTATGATGGAGGCACTCAGGTGGACATGACACATGCTCGCGATACACACTACGCTTACTTACAACTCAACTAAGACGGCAAATCACAGCGCTGGCCTTGTTCTACCTGACAGTTACTTGTTTGCTACTAACAGATCTCAAGTGGGGTGAATCCATCCGCTCATCCGTCTTCCCCAGCACTCCTGCTCATTAGTTTGGCAGATGAGCAAGAGTTGATCCTGGATGACTTTGGATGAGAGGCAGGGGCACCCTGTGGACTGGTCGCTAGGGTACTACTCGAGTTATTCCTTTTTAAAAATCAGATTCCGGGCCTAAATACATACACAAGAAAAGTCCAAAGGTTCAATGCAAGAGTCCCAGATTGGGCTACAAACCAGTACATATACAAAATATATCAGCATCTAACGGGTCACAATGCAAAGTAAGTTAGTAGCCTGATTGTAACATATTTTGAGCCAACATTCACACTCACAAACAGTCAAGACTTTACTCTTGGGGGTACCTTCCAAGGATGCTTAAAAAGACATGATACAAGAGCAGGACTTGCCATCCACTAGAACTCCCAAAGACCTTTGGTCAAGACAGAACAAAAACCCAAAACCAAATGACCAAACAGTCCTCAACAACAACACTAACATTGTCAAGTAAGATAATGTTATTTTTGGACGTGCTAATTTCTTTTAGAATCAGCATCAAGAGTGAGACAATGGCAGGCCTCCCGCGGTCACGCAGCATGTCACCTTCCCGCTAACGTACCCCCCCCCCCACAACACTCCATGGTATCTCGGGCCGTTGCGTCAGTCGCAGAGGCGATGAAAAAGAATGGCTAAATAACGGCCCAGCAGGCGACCGCTCCAAAGAGATGATACAACCTCGTAACACACAAACTAATGGCCAGCTGGCTTATAATGAGGCCCGCTCGTTATTACACCCCCTCCCTCCCGTACCTAGCCTAGCCTCGGTCCCGTCGCCATCGCGGGACACTGCGAGGGGGGTGGTTCTGGCGTCGGGGATATTTCTCGCCCCCGAACCCTCTCGGTTAACGAAGCGAGCTCCGCCTAATTAGAGCTCAAAAATTCATGAGGGTCCTCATTAATATTGAATATCTGTTGTGGGCCGCAACTTCAAAATAAGCCCTGGCGTACGCGTATAGAAAAAGAAGAAGAAGAGAAAAGGTGCAAGGTGCGCCGAGATAAAGGTGGCGGCAAGGTGGGAGGAAAGGGCGTCGGGGGGAGGGCGGCGGGGGTGGCGCAAAGAAGACGAGGGACGGCGAGGGGCGGCGAGGGGGAGGAGATGAGAGGCAACCAGGGGACCCTAGAGAGCCGTACCTGGAGAAGAGTTGTAATGTTGGAGGACTCTCCGGGGAGAATATGCACGCTCTTTAATGAGGAGGGTGGAGCATGGCGGCGGCGCCGAAACCGGAGAATAACAGCAAAGAAAAGAGAGAAAAAAGGAAAAAACATTGTGCTCTTAATCCCTCGCTGAAGGGGGGAAGAGAGAGAGAGAGAGAGAGGGAGGCTTTCAAGCAGGTACGCCGAGGTATCACTTTTCAAGTCTCCTTCTGCTCCACATAAAAAGATCCACCAACAAGCAGCGTTTGCCTTTGAGATCATTGCGCCTCGGATTTAGCGGCGAGGGGGAGGACGCAAGCAAGCACGCCTGCTCTACATTAACTATACGCGGCAACCCCTCATTTGCCTCGCACTTTTCTTTAAGTCACTTAAGTTTTTCCTTGTTATTCTTTCGGTGAGGGGTGGGGACGGTTCCGAGTCGGGAATCGGGAGGAACTCGGGTTTGGTTACGAGGGACGAAAACTTAGCCTTGCCTATCCGTCTGGTATAAGTGGGTCCAATTTGGAAGCGATTGGACGCAAAGTTGGTCTAAAAAAAAGCCTAAAAGCCCCTTTAAATGTCGAGTCTGTTTTGCAAAGGCCACGTTTTCTAAATTCCATGTTGCCAACTAAAAAAACGGCCGTTCAAAATGGAGACTCCCTGCGTCTTCTTTGTTGAGGCCTTTTCTCTGGATCGACTCCTGATGGACATAATGCAATGTTGCCAAGTTGAAATTGACTTTGGGGGGCAGACCTTTCACTCAAACTCACTTTTGTAGAGATTTTAAAGAGACTGTCAGCTGTGCAGACGACCAAACATGGTGTTTTGTCACTAGGAGACCACCAGGTCATTTGAACTGGCGTCCATTTTACAACCCTGTCCACTCAAGTCTCAATACTTAATTTCCACAAAAGACAACGCTGCCTCTACAGGATATTTTCTCCTTTTGTTTTTTACGACTTCAACATATGGCGCCAAATTATGCCTCGAATGGCAATTGCAAGAATTAGACAATATGTGAGGAAGACACTTCCATCACAAAGACACTCACACACATACACACACATGTGCCGCTACTATATGGGACAATTACTCATGTTAAACACTAGCAGATGCCATCTTGATTAAATTTGACCGCACAAACGAAAATGCATACGAGAAGAAGAAGATGGGAATGAAAAGAGAGTAAAAAAAAATAAGAGGGTGCGTCAAGGGTTCTGGGAAAATGACTGTAATAGCCATCTTCGCCAAAGTGGTGTGAATGGACAAACATTTATCTCATTTGTCTGACGGCACAAACAGATGTTTACCAAGTTAAAAAAAAGGGGAAAAACAATGAAGTCCCATTAGTGTCGGCGACCTGCACTCGGGCCCCTTGTTTGTTTACCGTCCCCCGACACGGGGCCCCGGCGGCGTCTGATGAGGCCCGCCCGGGACCCGTCTAGTGCCCATCTGTTTATTCAGCAGGGGCATGCCCAGGAGGGTCCCCCCAAACAACCGGGCCTCTTTAAGGGACACTCGTTCCAGCCAGGTAAACAGCATACACGTACACTTGGTTCTCGTGGGAATTCAGCAGGTTTTGGAGAAGAACATAGTAAACAAAATGAATCTTAATCGACGTTTCAGTACTTTGACAAACGACTCAAAACAGCAGAAAGATCTTTGCGATAAACTCGAACTATTTCCCTCAGTAGGATTGACTTTGCCATGTCAATTCCGTAGCCACGTCTACACGAAGAAGTTGAAAATGTCCTGTTGTACATCTTTGTGCAATGTGTGAAGACACACACAGTGTCCACACGTGTGAGAGCGTGTGTGGTCAAAATGGCCTTTAACGGCGACGACTTTGTTTTGTGGCTGCGCATGAGGCCATTGTGTACTTGAAAGGGATTCTCGTGAGGCTTTTAATTACGCCACTGCTTAACTTGGCAAGCCCAAGGAAGCCGAGGGGAAAAAAAGACCAACGGCTCATTTGGGCTGAAGCCTCAATAAATCTCCACAG
The DNA here is from genome assembly GCF_051989575.1 of Stigmatopora nigra. Lineage (NCBI taxonomy): Eukaryota > Metazoa > Chordata > Actinopteri > Syngnathiformes > Syngnathidae > Stigmatopora > Stigmatopora nigra. The sequence continues at coordinate 1,578,798 of NC_135509.1, read as the reverse complement.
GGTTGAGCCAAGACACGCCGCGCCGGGCCGACCTCACCAAAGCCCGGCCTGCAGAGGTTGGTGGACCTCCCACGGGAGGAGCCGGCAAAATGGTCACCTGGACCTCCCGGATGAACTTGCGGCTCCCTGGGACTATCAAGACTAGTGCTAGCTGATAGGAGTATCAGGACTATGGTGCTACTAGCGAGAAGTTTATTGATGCATTGTAAAAATGCAAGTGGAGAAAGTTGATGACTCTTGAAGAGATGGTGCGAAACAGCTGTTAAGTATACCAGAACCAGAGGATGAATCATCACGCAACATAAATATCTCCAAAAATGGATGCCGCAAAGATGAACACACAAAGATCTGCGGTGAAATCAACAAGAGATTACCAAGAAGTCTCCTGAAATCAAGAAAATTGAGCCAAGAGCAAATCATTTCCATTCCGGCCTCCGGTTTTCTACCTGACAAGTTTTACTTCATTCATACAGTATATACACAATCACATTTTGCAATTAGTGCCATAAATCTGCAAGTTTTAAGTTTTAGTTGATCTGAAAATGACATAACTGGACCTGATGACCTTTTGCCCTCTCCAAGTCAAAACCACCACGTGACCTCAAACCCTACAAACGCCGTACATCAAAAGTGTCGCTAATACGATCACAGTGGGAGTTCACCGCGCGAGCTAACCGGCTCTTTAGCGGAGCGGGGGCCGGGTCGATCGAGGGGGGGCGGGTTTGGAGTGGGTGGTGTGGGGTGGGGCTTATCCGCCATCGCCTGAAAGCCGTGCGTGGGCTCAGTGGCGGCACGCATCGATAAACTCATAAACAAACGGTAATTACCAAGCCATTAGAGTCACAAGCTCACAAACACGCGGCCTCGTAATCCCGCGCGCTGGAGGGACGGCGGCGGCGGCTCGTCGTTTTCCACGCCAGCCATCGCGTTAAAACACCACAGCCAAGCACTTAATGATTTGTGACTAAGGGTAGCGGCGAGGGGGGGGGGGCGCAAACAAAGCATTTTGTCATAAGGAGCTTACGTCCTCGCAAGAGACGCCAACAAGCGCCCCTTGTTTGAATTTGGTTCATTTACTGGGAGGGGAAGAGGACGGACTGAAATGGGGGGGCGCTAAATTGATGTTTCATTTGAGGTGGATAAACACAACATTCCTCTACTGGGAGTCATCAGCGGCGTAATCGCTTTACGACAAATCACACGCACTAACTTTCAACATTTTACCACTCTTCTTTGTTTTGGTTGTTGGAATCAGAAGTCAACTTTTCGCTTTTAAAAAGACGCCAATGACAAGTTTGGCGGTTTATCTGACGGTGTTGCAGAGAAGGAAAGAAACGGTAAAGGGTGAAAAGCCACGATGGACCAAGATTCGTTACAATTTGAGGGTAGATGTCCCTACAAACAAAGGACAGTAAAAATGCAAGACAAAATGACTGTCATAATTATGGTTAGGTCATAAATAAACCAAGATGAATCCAAATTGAAGTAAATGGGTTAGAAAATGTAGACAAAATAGATATGTATGGGTATTCCAGAAATCCATTTAAAAATCCAGTTGAAAGTTACTGTTCAAGTGACACGGTATACTTTAGATTTCCTCTGTTGATATTACATAGTTTTTCATCATTATTACACGGAAAAAAAGGTTTAATCTAAGGAGCATATTTATGTCCTGTCCTGTCGAACGTGATGAAAAGTTTTGGCGGTCTGAAAAGGTTGCCTGAATCTCATGCATGTTTGTCAATATAATTTGCCGGGCTATTGGACTCAGAGGAGGGCCGGCGGGTCCCTTAAGGTTTGCGCCTCAAATGCCAACATCTGTCTGCCAGCGGCGAGAGAATGAGAGGCGGCGGCGGCGACGACGGCAGCGGCGGCGACACCTTGGCGCCGGCTATTCTCTGCTTGACAGAAGCCACAAGGTGCAACTTTGGAGATGAAAACATGCAAATCCTCCAGAGTGCACCGAGCCCTTTAACATTAATCAGATGAAACTTGTGCCGCTTGAATGCCTGATGTCATCTTCCAGGCATCCATATTGGATGGCGACATTTAAATGAGGGCTAACTTCTACCGAGGATGGTCCGAAAAATGTATAAATAAATACTTAAGTTCTTCTGAATGAGCGCCGATTGCCGAAATGGTGAGTTTCGGTTGTCGACTGTACTGGTCATACAAAAATGGGTATCGAACTCGAGGCCCTGAGGCTAAATCCGACTCTCCACTTGGTAAAAAATGTCCATCAACTTAGCGTCTTAACATTATGTCCACTCTAAGCTATTAATACTGCATTGGGAATGAAAAGACTACAAAAGTTCAAGTAGAATTGATCATAAAATCAATTCATAGCTACATGATACAGCAATTTTTAGCAGGGCTAAAAATGAATGTACTTTCTACTGATTGACTGCCATTGAAAAAGGAAGATTCATTTCAACAGAACTTTGCCTGGGAGGGCTGGCAGTGAATGATCTGACCATCAAGAAAAAATGGATCAGACGTCTAGTCGATCCAAATACGACGCTCCACTTCAAAGAAGTCCTTGCTTGTGAAGTTTATAAATAAATGTTTTCCCAACACCAATGCCGTAATTGTCTGCGAGGTAAAAAATGCAAAATATGATCATAGGAAAGGACACAACAACTTCAACGTAAGATCCACGACAAATATCAAAAGCTGCCTCCAGGACATCGTTAGAAAAGAAAAATGTTCCTCGCCTAAAGTCAACTTGCGCCACGTAAAAATGTAAACAATTGTGACATATTTGTTTGTTCCACCACGACACGCCAAGTATAGATCAAAGGTAGCAGGAGTACTTTTTTATTCCTATTTAAATGAATACATTTAGAAGTTTTTTTTTTAAATATAACAATACATTTTTAATGCACGACACCCTTTGAAGAGCACCAGAATAGAAGCACCAAAGCGCTTCGCCGTCACAAAGTGCACAATCGGCACATTTTGTCAAAACACAGACGTTTATTTGCATTCGGAGCTGATGTTGTTCCAGTCAAATAACATTTTATTACATTTCTGCCTTATTTATGTTTGCGTGCCTGCAGAATCAGCCAATCGGGCATCGGCTTTGAAATGTCACCATGGAGACGGGCTTCAGGCATGAAGGTGAACGATCAACTTCATCGCACATCTATAGACGGACTGGCAAACGGGCCGTAAGTTTGAGACCCTGACCGACGGAATTATGATTCCCTGCTGTATTCATGTCCAAAATGTCAGAGGAAAGCCACTTTCGAAAATGTTACAGAAGGAAAAATTAAGGTGATTGTAGAGCATGAGATATACAATGAAGGAACGGCACTTTGAGAAAGGATTTCTACTAGAAATATAATATTTTTTATCGAAAATATGGTAAAAACAAAGAGAAATATTTCTTGCTTTTAATCACAAACCCTAACCCTGGCTCACAGACCTAAAGTGGGACTTTAGCATCCTGAATTTGCGTTATTAGCAAATCAGATTGAACATTTTTATCTGACCTTTTTCGCAAATGAATTCGCCAGCTCAATTTGTGCCTGGGATAACGGCGGTGTCGCATTTCATTGTCCCAAGCGAGGGTGTTGAGTCTAATCTGTGGATAAGTGTGCTGCTGGTGCGCCTCACCCCCCCCCCCCCCCACCATACCCCAGCCTCCCCCACTGATGCCTCCCCAGGGGATGTCCTGGCTCGGCCGTCAGCTCAGGATTAATTAGAAGGGCTGGTTTTCCCGGCGGACACATTAGAGAGCTCAGTGGCGGTCAAACGGCAGCTGCATTAGCCACGCGGGCTAATACTCTCAACTATCAGCAGGTAGTGTAATTAATAGCCTCCCCGCCACTCTTTACGTAACGTCTCGGAGCGGAGATAGTCACATCCCGCGTGGTCTTTTAGTCCCTCCAAAGAATCTTCCCACGGACAGTTAAATTAATGGCTGGCCTTAGGGGTTGTACCGGTCACAGATTTGGGCACCCGGGTTTCAGTCACACTAGTAACGAATGTTCTCAAATTTAACGAACAAACTGAATCTCTACCCATATCATTTGCAATATGTATCCCACAAAAACCCAAATCTGGAAGAGTTTTTCCTACAACTGGGATTGGCAGAGTGAGCTCCAAGTCAGACAAAGTGGGTGAGACGTAGAGCCCGTCACATCAGAGCCCCACGTAGCGCTGTACACCTCGGCTTTCATCACGCTGTCATTTTGAATTACGGGCGACGGCGGACTGGCAGGGATGAGCGACGCCGCGTTTGCAGCCATTCGTTGGCTCTATCCCACGTGTCCTGGCAAGCCGGGCTTGGCCGGGGGGCTTGCCAGAGTGTCTGGCCAAAGGGGGCCGTGCAAACACTCAATAAAAGAGCTTGGGGGATCCCCACGTCAGCCCTCTGCTGACGGGGAAAACGAGGGGCTTCGTGTATGGGCTCCAACTCTGGGCATGTGGGCTGGATCTGGCCAATAATTGGTCCAGAAGTGAAAGCTTTTTCTTGTCTATACTAGGAATAAATATGCACTTGAGTCTAGTGATGACTGGTGAGACGCCCAATCTATTGAAGTCAATGACAACCAATAATATTATAATAAAAACAAAGTATATGTATAAAGACTATCAATTTTTGCAGCAAAGATCTAGGCATATGATCTAGCAACAACAAAAAATATGTAGTGATTCAGATTTGTCTCCCAGGCCTTCATTTTGACATCAGTACCTTGGCCAGACATTAAATTGCCACAAAAGACAACAATGGAATGGACAACATGGGAGTTTTTTTGTGGGAATCCAAATCATTTGAATTTCTGCACGCGAGCAAGAGTGTTTGAGCCAAGAGTAGCTTGGCTCAAAAAAACAGGCTGGCCGGGCAAAGGCCTCGGAGGGTTTGCCCACAGCCGGGGGAAAAAACAACAATGTGAGAGGAGGGAAATAAGAGAAAAGCTTGTTTGGAAACAAGACGGAAAGGGGAGGCGGCGGCGGCGGTACAGTCGGCGGGCTGTTAGCCCGCCGGGACCCGACTCTGGGGCGCACTTCAAGCAGCCGGCGTGGATCACAGCCACGGCCGACTTTGTAGCCGGCCATGTCAATGACTCATTTATGCGCTGGCATGGAAGCTGACACACTGGTGGATTTGACTCAATTTGTCCGATAAAGAGGACCGGGAAGACGTCGCAAAATGCAACGGAAGCCACACACTGCCAAAGAGTTGGAGGAAAAACTATTAAACTTCATATTACCTTGATAAAATATACACAAAAACAATGACTGGGAGGTTAGCCAGTGATCACTGTCAATTAGTTGCAAGATAAACTTCATCAGATTAGATGAGATTTGTGTCTTTTATCAGGCTGAGGACGAACCCCAAATAAGGAAAGTTGGCGTGCTGCTATCTGGAGGCTAATTGGCTAATTGGCAAACAGAACTAAACGAATAAAAGGGCAGGCTGGGTGAACGCCATCCAGCGGAAAATAATTATCTCGGCGTGTACCTTTGATATTTCTTGACAGCCTCAAGCTGGTCACCTAAAAACAAATTAGCCACAAAAGCCGGGGTTGTAAATATTGGCGGCCATTTGCCTTCGCCATTGGCGCGAGAAGGATTTTGACGCCGTGGCGAAACAATCAGAGGGGGATTCTTACAGAAAACGTGCCATGTCGAGGGGTGAAAGGATGGTGGAAACGGGAGGGAGGCAAAGCAAGGGGGCGTATGGCAGCCATTATCTTGTTTATTAAAAGCAAGTTTCCCTCTCTTCTGGCTACCTCCTCCTCCTTCTTCTTCTCATCCTCGCCATGCAGCCAACCACACATATTTCCCAAGTCCAGGCACATGTGTTGTTGCTGCTGCTGCCGTTGGAGGGGTCACCCAAGTTGAAGGCAGGGGGTGCCGTGTTAGGGCTTCCAAAAGGCCACTCAAACACAATGGAGAATTTGCATGGGGACTGATGATGTTTTTGGTTAATTTTGGTCAACGGTTTAGGTTGAGCAAAAATATTTGGGATGGAAAAAGTCAAGAGATGGGTTTGCCAATTATTTATACATAGTTGAATGTCATTGGATGGTCGAAATAGTGATTTTGGGGGGGTGTTAATCAATGGCTATGGAAAATTAATAAGCTGAATGTGTCATTGGAAATGAATGGCTATTGCAGAAAATGAAAATAAATGTTCGTTGTTGGCTAAGACACGAATTGGAGAGCCAATAAAAATAGATCTTGCACTTTGTGGGATTTTTTTGGGAGGTGAAATCTGCATGGATTGGAAAACAAGTACTAACATACTCTTGGAGCTCTCAAAAAAATCAACTCATGACTCGAATTTAAGGGGCATTGCTAGAAAATTCTACTGTTTTTCATATTTCTGTCAAGTGGAACCTGCTCGGAAGACGCTTCACATCCGCTGTTAGCGCTTGAGACACACATGGACGCATAAATAAAAGCGCAACAGGTTGAAATCTATTTGAACTGGAGGTCAAACCCAACGGGACAATTACATTGGAGTGTCTTGGCTTTCTTGTGTGGTGCAGATTTGTAGGAAGAAGCTCCCCGTGACTGATTTATCTAAGAGGTGAATCCATGTGTTAGCCAAATGTGGAGCCGCGTAATGACTAGCACCCCTCGCGCCGGCTGTGGTCTGGGTTTTATCTGCTCGACAGAGATAGTACGGCTTGCCCATGTGCGACCCGGACGCTACTGGGTGACGTTGGCGCCGGTTCAAGCCGTGTAAAAGGCTCCTTATTTCTTTACATCTCTTTGCTAGAAAGACGATTGATTTGGATACGACGTGTTGGCCTTTGAATCCAGCCTTCAAGGGAACGCATGTGTCTTGGTGTCTTTGATGTTTTTGAGAAAATAAATCAAACTGTTGTTTTTCTACGAAAAAACAGCTCCATCTAATGGTTGGGTAAGTTACTTCCATACGCTAATTTGCTAGCCATGAGTAAGAGACCACTACAGGAACATCAAATTATGAAGAGAATTATAGAAGTTGAGTAGAAAATGAAGTAATGAATCACTAACTAAAAATGACACAAGTTGAATTTGTACTATGTACAATGTACAGAGCAAATAAAATCGCTGCATTTTATTTTGAATAGAAACAATGTCCTACTTATATCCTCCCAAGTTTCAACCAAATACATTTCAACAACTATTTACCAAACCAATTTTAACCGTCAAAAACTGCAGTCAGTTCCAATCTGATTTCCACCATCACATTCACAAACATTAAACCGCAATTTTCTGTCCCTACAAAAAAATCCCATAAAAAAGCACAACATCTTATAGACAAACTCCGATCCGACACATTAACGCCACTAATCCCCCCCCCCCTAAAATCCAACGCACGTGTCTTTGTCTCCTTAGTGTATTGACTAAAACAAATTGCGCATATGAATGAGTGAACCCTGTCACTACAAATAAGTGGTAAGGGGCAATTAGGCGACCTCTCGTATATTCCAAGCCGATGATGATGTGTCTACGGCGCAGACGCTTCATCCCGTCTTTCTAAACACTTTGCAGACTTATTTCTAATGTGGTCGCCAAGCGGGAGGAAAAAATCCAGAGGGAAAAAGTGCCAATCACTTATTGAGAGCAGCGATGGCGGCGGCGGCAGTGGCGGCGCCTTCAAACCATATGTCACCGAGGCTCATAAACATCCCAAATTAACATCCTGGTATGTGCGTGCGGTGGAGGCTTTTTCACGGGAGACTCGCTGGTGTTTGCGTAAGTACGACACTCTGCTTCAGACGTGGTTTCACCCGTGACCCACATGCACCCTTTGGGGTCCCGCGTACATTCAAAATGTTTTATAAAAATGAAATATAGACCTCGTAAAAGGGAGCGTTTACTATAATGCGGGCAAGCCGGTTTTCAATCTATAGGATGTAGTAGAAGTTTGCTTGAAAGCTGCTGAGTCTTTTTCTTAGTTTGACATAAAAGCGAGATACTATTTTTGCGCAAAACATGACGGAATGTACTATATGCAAACAAACTATAAGTAGCATTGCTAGATCGGATCTACCCACACCAAAGGGGGACACCATGTGGTGAGGGAGAAACGTAGTAAGCAATGGCTTAGAAAGAATGAAGATCAGACAGAGGTCAGATGGAGCATTTTTAGGGTCCACACAAAACAAAGAAATGTGCTAGTTATGCTTATTGGAATACAATTCTGCTGACAATGTCATAAAATATCCTGTCAAGGCTAAACGTTGAACTTCTATGGATACACATTAAAGAAGCAAAAATGTATTGGATGACTGAATGATAGAAACAGAAGAGTTAAACTGAAGCACATGACTCAAGGCCTGACACGCAGTTCCAACTATTTTGACCTAGAAAGGTTAATATTCCAAGTTCAGCCCCACTAGCACAACCCTGATCCCTAAATCAATATAATTAGCGCTGGCCAACGAACAAACGTGTCACGGCGGTGACATTACGACAGTTGACAGGAGACAAACAAAACAACAAAAAGGGGCTAAGCGCTCGGGGGAGAACGTTCCATTCTTCTGTGGTCCAAACCGGACAAGCTCGTCCGGAGGAGAAAAAGGGCCAATGGAGCCGCAGTGATGTCATTCTTTCATGTCAGCAAAGCTCACCACCGCAAATGGAAAACCGAGAGATTTGGGCTCATCTGGGGAAATGACAGCTTGTGCTCATCTCAAGGCCGTGATTTGCCCTCCACACAAGAGAGGGTCACATATGGTATGCTATGCTAATCACAATGGCATGCTAGCCAGTGTCCAAACATATTTCTCAGTGGGCTGCATTCCAAAGAAGAAAAATCAATTAGCATTGTTAGCCTTGGCAGAGAGTTTCTTTCAATAGAGCGGCGCGCTACTCACTTTTAGACTGTTTACTTCTTCTGGAGCGTCGTTATTAACGTGATCGGAGGCTCCCAACGAGCGAAAACAAACAATTAAAGTCATGAGTCACCGCCGAGCGAGTATGGAAGCAATCTCAGGCGCTTCACGCGTGCAAACGTGGCCGTTTGTTTGCTTGTTTGGAGCCCAGTGCAAAAATTACCCCGGTGTAGAAGGTGCTCCATTACCAGCCTCGGAGCTGACCGCATAAAACACACACTCCACAACGCTAACAAACAATTAAGAGAAGCCATTGTATAAGCCAATCAAAGGGGGAATGACAGCCATTGCGGCGACCGGTCCGAGGCAGCCTTGCGAGAAGGTGAAGCGGACCATATTTGCGGCCGTTTTGCTAGCGGCATCTGTTCCGTGGCTTACATTAGCAGTTACGCGCCGCGCCGATATTAGTCACGGACCTCGGAGTTGTGTAATTCAGATTTAGCAAAGCGTGCCATCCAGCGGCGCGGCTCCGGCCCTCCGGCCGAGCGCCCCTGGGCTGATGCGGGCTATAATGACGGCCAATTAGAAGGGATCATTGAGTGGTACGTGCAAAAACACTGTGGACCAACCGGGTGGTGGGTTAGTTGGGGGGGAAATGTAGACTGAATTAAGAGCGATCCCTGCTTCTGGCCAGTTTTATGCTTCATTGTGAAGATAAACTGATTTGAAGCGGCATTGCCTAGTATTGGGGGTGAGGGGGGTCCAGTCCGGGATGGTGTAGGACCACCCACTACGGGGGTTTGCATTGTGCGTTCATCAACCTTTGCCAAGAACTCATTGGCTGAAGCCAAGTTTCTGGAAATATGAACAGTTTCAGCACGCAGTAAATGTGACATTTTATAGCATTGCCGGAGGAAAATTCCTGACCTGGCAGCGCCCACTTTTTGGGCCTGGTCTCTCTCCTAGCGCTGGAAAAGATGGCCTTCTTGGATCCATTGAAATAATAAGCTGACCCCAAGAGCTGCTCGCCTTTGAGCCCCAGCCAAGCCATCTGAATCCACTCTGCCCTTCAAACCAGGACTTGTTTTTCAAAGGAGCTCTCGTGTGTGTGTGTGGGGGGCGGGCGACCATGCCGGGGCTTCCCAACAGGCCAAAAGAGGCGGCGTTGGCGTAAGTCGCTTGAGAAAAACGGCGCGTCGACATGCCCAAGAACTTTTTTGGCCCGAACTTGAAGCTTGTCGTGAGTAATCGGCTCTAATCGGCTGCACGTTGCTATCTTTTCAAGACTGCCCGGCGACTGGAAAGAACAGGCCAGAGCTGACTAACGAAGATCAGAAGTACACTGACAATCGCTACCCTATTTCGCTAGTCGCTAGCTGACCTTTGTCTTTGCCCTCTCTCCCTGTCGACTTTGTAGGATGACCTGATCCGGTCAGTAACTCCAAGAAGACGATTATCGGGAACCGTGGCATGACGGTGAAGCACACAAAGCTTTGCGATGCAAGACCTGCCGAGAATGTTCAACTCGTATATCATGAAGAGGGCAGGCCTCAAGGTCAGGGCGCAGGATATGAGTCTATGGAAGGTAGATGGAGTTACTTTGACATAACTTCAAAACTAAGGAAACTTAGGCAGAGTAGCGGTAATAGAAAGTTTGAGTCGAAATGGCGTATATGGTAAAAAAAGATGGGAGTATTTGAACTATTTCTACAACAATACTGGCCTTCCCAGTGTTAATGGAAAGTCTACAATGAGCAATATAATCCTGAAGTTAAACAATATTGTATTTATATTTATCCTTATAAAAGATGTGGAACCAAGACAGCAATAAAGTAATTAATATATGTACTACATATCACAATCTAATAGCTCAAAAGATCATCATGTCAGGTTTTGAGCCCTGAACTAATAGAGTGGTACACCACTGTTAAGTAACTAGCTACAGCATAGGCTGTACTCCAGCTTCTTGTTTAGGCCAACGATTCTTTTTTTTACTATTTTCGGTGGGCCAATAAAAAGCAGCAGTTGGCCAAGGGCCCACATTTTCGGGTATTCCGCCAGTGTGAACGCTGGCTATAGCGTTTTGAGAGGCTTAACGAACATCTGACATTGGTTTGACTCCCAATCGTGTCGTTTGTCCCCGCCCCGTTTTTTTTCAGCAACCCGCCATCACTTTGCCGCTAATGCGCCGAACTGCTGACACACAGTAGCTCCGTCGGCGACAAAAAGCAGCGCGAAACCAGGACATGTGTCGGCCGGTGGTCACCTCGTGCCACGGGGGACGCCAAGAAGACGAAGGAGAACATGAAGAAGAAGAGGAGGAGTAACAGGAGGAGAAAGGGGAAAGACGTCAGTTGGCAATGTGCTCCCTCAGCACACTTTGGCTTCAGATGTGGTCTGGCTGCCAGTTCACAAAAGACGCACCATTTGGACACACACACACACACACACACACACTTGCACTTCTGCCGTACGAGTGTGTGCGTACAAGATGAACTCGAGTAAACTGATCTGACACAAGAGAGGGATAGCGAGGGGTAGCGAGGGGAGGGACGTCTACTCTGAGTGGAACCAGGCCGGCTTCACCCGGACAGACCCCATCTTCTACACCGCAAACAACTTAACACACACACACAAGAGTTGAGTCTGTCTGTATATATCGGCAGAAGCTTGCTGCCCTCTTTTGTCAATTTTACGTCTGCACTCAACATCATCCGGAACAGCCAATCGCATCTCTTGCTCAACGTCGGTTATAGGATTGGATCCCCATTCGGACCAAACAAAGACACACTAGACGGTTTGCCATTTTGCTGGTATGAGACTTAACATACAGTTTGACATGGGTGCCTACAACCTGTTACCCAAAATCTACAAGATGTGACCCAGAATGGCCCTAAAATCACAAGAAAAGTAACAAAAATGGACAGGAATTAAACTAAAGTATCCTTTGAATGGTGGACAATGTACTCAAACTACAAAGGCGGACTGTGATTACTCATCTTGTCAAAATTACACAATAACAAAAACTATTACTATGACTGAAACCAAAGTAATGAAGTCAAAGTATTTGTGGCTGTTCATAAAAAGAATACTGAATATATTGCATTGAAAGAACTACACAAGAAATAATCAGGACTATATTTTTCATATGAATAATTTCTATCTATATTACAGAGCATTTACTACCAACTTATGTCAACATCCTACAAATGAGGGTTTATTCGGCCTCACGCAAATTAGCAACAGAGGGAAACTTATAAAGTGAGCTGAGGAAATATTAATTTAAGTCCAATTAAATGAGATACTTTGATGTTTTAATGGCTTCTCGCTTTTTTGTAATCCTCCAGCTAATGTCCTTTTTACAACATTCATCAAAAGCCAGCATTTAAACAATCCTCCTCAACACTTGAGCCAAATAAGGCGCATGGTGAAATATTCAATATATTTGTCTCACTCAGGTTTGCATTAATGCTGGTATTCTACATCTAAAAAAAACTGAATATGCTTAAAACGGCGAGCTGCTTTTATTCCTATTTTTTTTCTTTTTTTACGAGCCGGCAAAAGGAAATAAAAAGCGATATTAATACGACATCTTGTTTTAACGAGAGAGCAAATGGGGTAGTCGGGGTAATTGCTAAGTGCCCCCATCATTAAGGCCTTAATGCGAGGCCACTTCCTACGGAGGCGGCGCCGCTTTAAGAGACGAGTCGTCTAATTGGCGAGTCGTTGAGAAGCATGGGCGCCTCCCGAGAGATCGTTTCTCAAATCATATAGAGCATAATTCCCTTTCAATTAAAAGCTACACTATTCCAGGTTTCATTTAATTGAGTGCGCTTATTCAAATGGAAAAGGAAGTGAAGAAGAAGAGGAAAAAAATGAGAAGAAGAGATGGGAGGGAAGGAGGAGCTTCCCATTAAGGAAGGCCGGCCCGGCGTAATATTACAAGGCCGCCGGTGTCTGTCTCGGGTAAAAAGGGAGCAATATCAGGAATAGATTGCTTGAAAAACACAACACTCCAAATGGCAGACTACGGGATTGAATACGCATAATTCCGAATCAGGAAGAAGCCGGCGACACGCTAGCGTCGCCGCCGCCACCGCATTTGAATATTATTGGAATTAATTTGTCGGCTGATGCTCAACATTGACTCCTGAGACGGAACGCTCTTCGGAGCCAGGCAAGGGGGCGGCGGAATAAAGCAAACGTCTTGGAGTGCGGATGGATGCGTGCCGGAGGCCCGGGTCCCGGCGGAACCGGGGGGTCGGTCACGTGACGACCGATCCGCCCCCGCTCGCCCCCGGGCGCTCCCGAAGACTAGCGATGCCCCACTTAAGTACGGGGAAGTGACTATTTATGCCTTGACGTTAGGTATGCGTTTTGCTATGGAAATGTACCAGAAGAGACTGATAGTCCAAAATACTTCTTCTGTACAAAGTTGCATGTAAAAGACACTGAAGAAAGAATTGGCCAAAGTCAAAGACAGATGTAGAAAGGGTCGAAGTAAAGTATCAAATGGCATATCAGTATTAACATTTGAACAAGTTCAAATCGTTAGCGACATGGAACCGAACTACTGGCAGTGGAGTAGAGACTGTTTAAAAATCTGCGCATCTATTTTGGTACGTGTATCCAAGCTTATCTGGGCGTCTTCATCCGTCATTGTCACGGCAACACCCGGCGCGCTCCCTTCCCCGGCAGGTGTCACAGCCCCACTTCGGCCTCTAGCTACGAGATAAGCGCACTTCCTGCATGAGGTTACGGCCTCCGCCGTTTGCGTCCGTACGACCACAGCCAAACGTCTCAACGGCGAGGAGGACGCAGGTTGCGGTCGCCAGGTGCAGACCTGAGAAACTCTGCCGGTGGTGGCTCTCACTGCGGCTAACAATTGGGGTCAGGGGTGGGCGGGGCTTGAGCTTGGCGGTCTGCAGTCGTTGCAACGGCTGCAGAGGTGGCAAGTACTTTCTTCCAGTACTAGGAGATTTTTCAGGTAGATTAGTACTCATGTCTCCTTAATTTTTGAATCTGTACTGTACTGTTTGTGGTTTAACGTACAGAGTTGAATCTATACTTGTATTCAGGTGCAGAGTCGGTGTACTTTAACCAGTCCTGCTTGTTTGCGGTTGCGAGACGCTCAGGAACTAAAAGGTTCCATTGTCTTTGTCATAGTCACATCCTGGCTAGGCTCCTCTGTACTGATTGGTGCGTATATAAGGGGGTGGGCTAGGGAGGTATCCGGCGTCAGGGGTGGTCTGTGAAACTTGTTGGTGGGCCTTGGACTGAAATAAATTTGTAGCAGAGTTTCAATCTATACACTTTGAGGGTTGGTGAACTCTGGTTCTCCAAAACTGCATCCGAGTCCAGCCAAGAATTAGGATCTTTGGTCCAAATCCAACACCATTGGGCATGGAGACCTTCTTGTTGGGGATCATATCAACATTTGTCTTGACATGATGTAAAAAGCAAGCGTGTCAATTTATACATTTATGTATGTGCACGTGTGTGATAGTCACACTTATTCTGGGGAAGAAGAAGAAGAAAATCTTGCTTGTCAGGATTATGCATGCTTTGCCCATGCATATTTGTTTCCAGACACACGGGATATCACTAGCAGACCATCTCACAGGCCGTCCCATCAAAAAAGAGCAACTATTCGTCCAAGCCTGTTCCCCCCCCCCCCCCTCCCTCTAAATCTGACACGCTCTCATAATAAGCAGCCTTGCATATCAGCTCCTTGGAAAGAGATGCAACTGCTCAACTGGAGGGTGGGGATGGGGGTGCCGGTGCAAGAAAGGGTGGCTGTCGAGGGTGGTGCTGCTGCTGGTGCTGGTGGTGGTAAGTGGGGGGGGGGCAAGTATAAGGATAGAAAACGGCGTTGACTTCTGTCACTTCATGAAAAATAGCTGCTTCCCCCTTTGGACGGAACTTCACAGGCCACAATCAAGCGGTGGCAAGGCGGCGCAATCGCGGCAAATCAAGTCGGCATCTATTAATAATATTTCTGGGGCTGTGGCGCTGAGTGCCGCGTGCCGTGTCCTCCCGCTGTCACAGCCCCCGTGATGGAGCGCTGCCTTTATCTTGGGCCTGGCACGCTTCTGTCACCGTGATAAACAATTCACACACAAATATGAAGAAGGATCCTCCCAGTAGGCCCCTCTGCGCACCTCCAAACTCCCCCCTCATTTCCTTGATGGAGGGAATCTAATCTTCCGGCTTGGTCTTCTCTTTTTTTTTTTTTGCTCTTTTTTTCCCTCCCTTTCTCCTGTCAACCGGCACCCGACCCCTCGTACCCAACTCCGGCAAGCTCCCCATACCCCGCCCCCGTCACCCTCGCCGCCACCGCCCTCGCCGCTCCGGTCCCTTCTTTCTCCTTCTTTTCAATCTGTCTTTCAAAGATATGCAAATGACCCGAGATGGGACCCCGACGCGTAGGTGGTGTAGCGTGAATGTCAAAGCCCGGGCCTGTGAACCCGATACACACAAGAGCACGTACGTCGTACATGTACACACACCTATGCTGTCGAGATGTCTGCATGCTAATTCGCTATATGTGCACTCGCTTAGACGCGTTTGTACGTTAAGGCGGGTTGGCCCGCGGTGGAATTTCTTGGAAGTTTGACTTCGCTTACCTAGCTTGAAGTTACAGTTGAAGCTCCTAACTTATTATTGAAGCATATGACATATGTCTCTCTGCTAGAAATGAAATCGAATCGCATTGTTAATCAATTTGCGAGCCTTGGGGAACTTTGATGACCGTTTACCGAGCCGTTTTTCTCCCGACTCTTGGCTAGAGACTTTGCTTACCGACACAAAGCGAAAAGCTCACACTGAAGCGCACTGGTCTTTGACACATACTTGGCGTCTCCGCCTAAGAATCTGCATGCTAATTTGCCCAACGTGTTCACTGGGAGACATGTTTGTACGTAAAAGACGCTGGGGGGAGAGAAAGAAGAAAAAAGCTGCTGAAGGAACTCTTCTCTGAAGTGATCACAAGTCGATGAGTAATAGTTGTGATAATATTTCAGACTCAAGTGTATGATTGCTCTTGCTAACAACCGCATCAATTATGCCCGCTTCATGTGAGGAAGGTTTATCCAGGGGGTTACAAACACACGGCCGACCGGGAGATTAAAATCACATCAATGGTATTTGCAGTATTGCATAGCGGGTTCAGTTAAAAAATACACAAGTCTGAGGTCAGTTCAATACAGAGTCGGTCTTAACAGTCTTGTCTCAAGAGTCAAGTCTTAGAGCAAAGTTAGTCCATAGACAGTTCTTCTCAAAATCTTCAAACGAGTCATAAAATCATCTAGAAGTAAAGATTCCAGTCCAGAATAAAAAAAACATTCATCTCAGGTCCAAAGTCTGGGTCAAAAACTTTTGTTCAGGTACATAAAATATCTGTGTAAACTGCAAGACTTTAAACTTTTGACTTAGTCCACGAGTACTAGAAATGTTGAGTTTAAGACCCTATAAAAACTCTTACTACAAACTGAAGTCAAATATTACGGCCTTGATCTCAACAAATGCCACACAATGTCGAGAGGGACAAGTTGTTGAAGACTACGCAAAGGCTGATTAAGAAACGCGCTCTTCTTCTTCTCATTACGCCGATTATTATTCTGCGGCGTTCGCACCTGTCCGAGTGTAATTGTCGGCGCCGAGTCCCCGCCGAGGTGCCGCCCCCCGCGTTGCCTGTGAGGTAATTGCGTCTCACCGCCTTGAAACATGCAAAGAGGTCCAAATGAGATGTCACTCAGCGGGGACGGCGACCGCCGAGCTCACGACGAATGTTTGCGGAGATTGATTAGCACCCAGACAAGTGTGGCGGATGTGGCTTGGCGTGAGAGCGTATAGTGTAGTGCGAAACAAAGAAGGCTGAAACTAAATTGTTCGTTTTTTTTGGTTCCTTGTTAAAACAGGCATGTTTTGTTTCCTCTCACCAAAAACTTAATTTGAGTTATTGTTATCATTAGCATCACTTTTTGTTGTCATAGAGGCATTGAGGTAAATTTACTTTGATGTATATGTCGCTTGGTAAACAAAGGAGAGCGGGAAAAAAACGTAAATAGAAGACACGGAGCTAACAAGTTTGTGTATTATTTTGTTTTTAAAGCGCCAGATCTGCCGCCGGCTTTCAATAATTGGGTAGCAAGTGTCATGTTCCATGTGACTCTGCCGTGATCTTCCCGCACTCCTTCCTGATTTTGGAAACAAATCTTACTCGGCGGTGAGAAACAGACTGTCAGCATCCTTCAAAAGAAAAACCGGTGGAATCTGTAAGACGAGATTTGTAAGTTTTGTTCACAGCGGTGGTGACTTTCTATCGCCGAGTTAGCGCACTTAAGAATGGTGACGGCGTATACAGTTTAACATTAAAAGTTTAACGTTAAAACGCAGCATTAGCGGCCAGGCGAGCGAGTGTCACTTATAGCCAAGCGGGCTTACATTTTCATGCTTTCATGCACAGCGTGCGGTCGGTGTAAAAATGCCAGCGTTTTATCGCAAAAGCTGATAAACAAAGAGGGCAAATTGTCCGACGGGCAATTAACCGACTGCAAGAATCGCAAAACTGGATGGCAAAGTGTTGTTTTCAACAAATGCGCCGAGCGAGATTCACCGGTAAGTGCATTTTTGTTCGCCGTGGTTTCACCTCGTCCGTCTGCCAAGTGCTTGGAAGGCGTCTCCCAATGTCCAAGCTGCGCGATTGCTAACGCTCGGAAAGGGCAATCGGCGGAAATGAGTGACTCGTCTCCAAAAAAATATAAAAAACAAAGCTTCATGAGGACTGTGGTTACACTTTGTGCTTTCCTCGCATTCAAATAAGACGGAAATTGGAGTGTTCTTATTTTTTTGTCCAGGACAAATGGCTTTAAATGTCCTGGGGAAAAAAAACTTAAGATGTAGTTGACAATTTCTTCCTCGTTTGTGGGTATAATTCTTTCGATTTTAAGGCTGGCTTTGAGTGAGACCCTGGAGGACCGCTTGGGGTCCAGGTTTTCGTTCCAACTAATCCAAGATTGGCGAAAAGGTGTCTTTTTGGCGAGTGGGAACGAAAACCTGTACCAGCCGCGGGCCTTTTGTGGAAGAGTTTTGCTTTACGGCCCGGTTACGGTGACGTCCGGACCCCAAAAAAAGCAACGATTCTACTCGCCGTTCTACCCTGTATGTACGTGTGCGTTTTAATGGCGGTACACAGCGGCAATAATCATAAAAGGCCGGGGTCTCCTCTGGAACGGCAAGTGACATCCGTCTGGGAAAGTAACTGCAGCCCAACGCCGGGCAATTTCCTTGCGACGTGCCAAACGGCGGGGACGAAATGTGGGAGCTGCCATTCTCCATGCATATTAAAGACACTTGTCATCAAGACGTCACCCAGGAGCTATGAGAACAAGAGGCGCAGTTCCTCCCGAGACGCACTCGCTCGCCATCAAAACCATGAAATTAGAGCCCAGAAAATATCCTTGTGATGGGAAAAATGCTACACTTTAGTGCATTTAGCATATAAAAAAGAAGAGAGGGAGAAAGGGAAGGCTGGAAAGAAAAAAAGAGGAATGCATGTAAATTGCCTGTGCCACAAAGACAAATTGGTAATTCAGGATTGGAATGAAAATGACTCTAAAGTGCAAAAAAAAAGAGAGGGGGAAATAATGGTGCGGTGTGAAAGGAATAAGGGTTGTTAAAATGTCACATTTGAGATTCCGTGCCTTTAGGAATCGAGATGTATTGTCGGAAGGAAATGCGATAATGTACAAGCGGCAAATAAGAGCGTTGTCTTAGACGACGCCGCGCTGCCAGCGACGCCCACCAGCCCCTTCGGCGCGGCCACTTCCACACACAAAAAAAACAGCAAGCCTCAAAATCCGAGGCGCACAATGACACTCAAAAGCCCAGATTCCCTGTGAATGCGGACTCTTTGATATCAAAATGGCGCCGGCGCCTTCCTCAAATGACCGAAATCCAGCGGCAAATATGTTAATTCCGCATTGAACACGGCAACCCAACGGCAGCCTTTCAGACGACGCCGGCGCCCACTTTTTTTTCTCTCCCAGAGCTTGTTTGCGGATATTTGCATATATACTGTGGCAAACAACTTTTATTTTTATTTTTTCTCCTCCCCTCCGATCCGTGCCGGCGGACAAGCCCCATTTGGTTTGCGGGCGGGCTAGTGGGACTCCTCTAGGGCCCCGGGACCGAGCGCTGCCCCCCCGACCATGACAAATGGCCTTAATGAAATTGGACAAGTCAGCATACATGCATAAAAGGCTGTTTAATATTGATAGCGGAGATCAACGTCGCGGCGCATATTCCGCTCTTTAATATTTTAAGTGTCAGACGGGCCTATTGTCTATTGTCTATCTATCAGAGGCTTCGGATAAGATGGTCGTCTGCCGCCATGGCAGACAGCGTTACGATGCGGCGACACCTCGGAGCGCTCTATTCTGTTGGAGAGGCTTTTAAAGAGTGGCCGCCATACGTTTGCAATTGAACTGGAAATGTCAATCAAAATGGGGATGTCAGGGTTTTCGTTGTTTTTGGTGCAACTTTAAGCGTTGAGTCTTTTAGGTCATGAGCTAATGGAAGTCATATACAAAGTCAAACGACAATGACAATCAGAACAACATTGACGGCAACATATATCGGAAGCATCTAGACTGAGAGCGCGAGTAGGAATAAGTAAGAAGAAGAATTGAAAAATATGGAAGCGAGCTCATATATTTTGCTACTTTCCAGCCCACCTAGGGGGCACGTGGCCATGCTGAGAAAAGATCAGAGAAATAAGCATTATTCAAATGAAGACGGAAAAGGGGGAGAGGTAGTCGGACTAATCGGCTAATATCCTAAAAAGAAAATCAATTCCACTCTCATTTCAACACAATTGAATGAGTCTAAAGAGGGCAATTATTAAACACACAGATCAGATCCATAATTGGAGCCATTTGAGGCGGGGCGGGGCGTGCAATGTGCATATGAGGCTAATGGACTCAGCGCTACCAGCTAGGGAAAGTGGGGGTAAAGTGCCCTTTTTTTTAATCCGGACCAACCACTATATACTTTACAACGAAAAGTACAGCAATGTATTTTAAACATAATTTCTCGTTACATTTAGTGGAGTAAATACTCATTTCAGTCTTATTTTGATAATATTAAAAGTATGTTGTATTGGATTACTTATGCATCAGACACTGTAGAGTGTAGACTATATATATATTCCAAAAACTAAACAACACCCTTAGATGGCCCTTGAACCCAACCTTACGGCCCCGACCTTGGAAGTACAACCAGAAACCAAGCGTCCATTTGCAGATTTTGGGGTCCTGGTCCCTGACACGCCGCTCGGATGACCCTGGGAATATCATTATGCATTCAGGCAAAGCGCCCCCCGCCCCCTCCCTCAGTCAACCCCAACCGGCAAAGCCCAATTGGACATTCCCCCCTTTTTTTCCCACCCCGGCGCTTGTGCATTTGCATAGAGAAGACAGAGCGAATAAGGCAATAAATCAGCAGCCTATATTCAAATGCTTTGCAGGGAGATTGAAACCCCGCCGAGCGCACCCCCCCACAAGCCCCCGCCTCTCCCTTCGGCAACCCTTATCCGCCACCTCCGCCCCGAGTGAATACCCACTCCCTTTCTCATCAGCGGACACGGACGGCGCCGGCCGGCCGGACATGGCCATATATTTATAAATATAAATATATATATGTATCTCGGCTGACTGCATAGCCCAGGGACGCACGCACGCCCGCACCTCAATATATCAATATACATATGCTTATTTCGCACACGCCCGAGGCAAACTAACTGCCTGGGTTATGGGGGTGCCGGCGTCCACGCGCCCCTCCGAAGGTCACAGCTCATTCGGAAAAGGGGGCGAGGGAGGGGAGCGCCATTTGAATATTGCACTTAACGGAAGGATTTGGACCACAAGGCGCCGTCAATAATGAAATGGTGGCCCACGTTGGAATTAAAGTGACTTGGCGGGTACGCCGGTCGGTCTACGTCTTCCACGTGGCGGGCGAGGCTGGACGATTAAAGCGTTTAATAGGGGAGAGTGAACCCCACTTTATGAGGGAGGATATGTTCCAGATCTTCCAATGATAGATGAAAATCCACCAAAAGGAAAGGCTGTATAGTATAGATTGCAATATATTTTATATACACTGTACCTAGAATGATTTGACTTTACACTTACATTTTTAGGTCTACAATATATAGAATACTGGAAGAGATACACACCAAAAAAAGGGAAAAATATGTTAGAGACGACATGTTTGGCCAAGAAAAGAGAGCTTAACGCTAACAAGTAATGTAGAATACAATAGATGAGCTAACGGGAATAAGCATGGATGGTTGAGTGATTAAAAGCACTTCAACGCAACTACAATCGAGAGCTTTAATTTTAAGGCCTAAACCCAGCCCAATCCATTTGTCTGTTTTGTTTTTAATGAAGTTTCCAACTTTCTGTTCCTTTACTTTTCAAATTATGGACAATGACCTTAAACAAGTTACGATTGTTTCATTATCTTTTGCGCGCCGTGTATTTTTTCCGTGGAAAACTGTCGACTTTTATTAGAAAAGGATTTGAATATTCAGATCAACGCCCGACTGATCTTTTGTTTAAGCTTCTCGGTTATTAGCTGGCGAGGGCTGAAACGTGTTGTCTTCCCCCTCCCTTATTTTTGGACAAATTTCACGTCTGATTTCCGCCGGCAAACGAATGACGGCGCTTATTAAAGCGTTATTTACCTTGACTCATCCACCCAAAGTTCCGGCTTGACATTTTCAGCGACTAACTTGACTGTGTATTTTCTCTCTCTCTCTCTCTCGCTCTCTTTCTTCCGCTATTGACTTTTATTATAGATCGTCGTCGACGCTCGGCGCAAAACGAGGCTCGCCGCTCGCTGTTTACCGAGATGTAATTGGCTATCTCGGCGCGGCGAGGTGTTCTTTTTCGCGCAGCGGTGTAGGTAGCACTTCCTCTCCAAATAGAAGTCGGCGCCTGGCAATAATTATCCGAGCGATGTGCAGCGCCGCCATTGTTACGCCGGATCAAAATGTGACAATGACATGTGGAGACACGAGAGGGAAGGATTAAAGCCCAGATGGATTGTTTTGGAGGCATTTTTTTTTTTTTTGCATGAGCAATGTTGAACAATTTGGATCGGTGATCCCGCCCCCCACCCCACCCAAAAAAGGACAAGTTGCCCTCTATGTGAGGCGCGTTAAACAAACCAAGTAATAGTGGCAGACTCCCTATTAATTAAGCTTGAAGGATTCCCTTCTATGCTAGGTTTTGTTGATGGGATTGCATACTTCACAGCCTCTGCCCCTTCCGTGGCACTTTTGGGAGCCACAAATTGATTGATGGATCGCCATTTGCATTTTCTTAAATGCAACCCCCCCTTCCCTCGTTTTTATTGCATATAATAGGATGGAAGTTGCGGGCCGATCATGGCCGATCGGCCTTTATTGTTGCCCAAATGCGGGTGCGTTTAAAGATTCCTGATGTTATTATTCCGTCTGGCTGTGTCCTATTCGAGCGTGTACACGAGCCAGACTATTTATTTCTTTATTTATTTACTCTCACGCAGTTTGAAGCCCACCGAGCGTGTGACGTTTAGTACTCGTCCACCCTAATGAAGGGAGTCGGAAGACGGGGTGCCCGTCTGGTTTTGACTCTTTGGGTGTGGTCACGTGGCGTGATGAATGAGTTTATCGCTTGGAAACAGAAATTCAGCACGGACAAGTGGCGTATTTTTGCGCATATTAGCCGCTTTCGAGTAGAAGCAAGAAAATACAGTAAGTGCCTATCGAGTATGACTAAAAGCCGAATACACCCAAGCCAGTGGTCTCAGACCGGTTCCACATAGGGCCGCAGTGGGTCCTGGTTTTTGTTCCAACCGATCCAGTGCCGGCATTTTAACCAATCAGGTGTCTTTAAAATAAGTAGCACCTGGCTCTAACTAACTGATTGCACTTGCAAAAGGTATCCTTGTTGAGTTGGAATGAAAACCTGCACCCACTGCGGCCCTTTGAGGACCGGTTTGAGACCACTGACCTAAGCTAACAAGTCGTGTTGCAACAACCGATGTCAATACCATATTTTCTGAAGAAAAATACCATTTCCATTCATTCATTTTCCGTACTATGGATCCTTACAAGGGGGATAATAGAGCCTATCCAAGCCAACAATGGACAACAAGTATGGGACACCCTTGAACTGGTGGCCAGCCCATTTCGTACTACAATTCCAGTTGTAAAATGCATTCTTGTTCAAACGTTACTGCTGATTTCCCAAGAAAATGTGAGTTTTCGTAGAACCCGTTTGTGTAAGAAAGAAAGTGAACATGAAGTTGTCGCAAAATAAAACGCATTCGTCACCAGGACGGAAGTGATGTTGACGAAACTAACGAGAAAGACGAAAAAAGGAAAAGATTCCACGGCGACAGTGAGACGAGAAAGCAAGCGAGGAAACGCGAGATGACTAATTAGCAAACAAGACACAGGTGAGAGAACACAGTGGGCGGTGGACTGAAAAAAAAAGAGAGGCGGGGGCTTAAAGGAAACGGGGGTCTTCACCACGACTGATGGCACACAGGTGACGCTAACAATCAGACAAGGAAGAATACAATCAAATCACCAGGGAATTCTTGGTGAGTCCAAATTTAAGCAGCAAAGCTCAGTGGAACGTCTGGAAAAGTGTTTTTTTCCACCACAGCACCATCTGCTGGATGGGGTAGGCCATTGTCCCCCACTTGGCTTCAAATGGGGGTAGTCCCATCATGACCAAAAGTAGAAAGAAGAATGTACTATCAAATGGAGTACTACACGAACTAATTTGAACATAAAGTCAAAGTTGTTTTTAATATTTGGCAATTTTAACATGAAATTCAAACCAACTACAAGTTGAAGGGAAGAAATACAACAACCTATTCGGGATATGTGCATACATATTACTAAGATACATGGACTGAGTACATATTGTATGTAATCACATCATTCTGGGAGTAACGCACTATTGTTTTCTATTTGAATCAAGGCAAAACAGTTGTGTGGTTACATATTCTATGACGAGTATAAGTAGGGAAGTTGTAGAAGTATAGAAAAGTATCAGAGTATGGATACAAGATTCCAAGAGAGTTGTTGACAATTTGGAGCCACACGACAGAACGTCTATCATCGTCCACTGCAAGAAAACCCTCGCTAAAACAAAAGCGCGCCTGCTGACTTCCTGTCAAACATTTGGAGTACGTTGACCTCCCAAAAACCAAAGCTTTGATCATCCTCTTCCTGGCGTCGCGACACTTGCGTTGTTGTGATAAGGTCTCATTGTTACCACATGTCGTATACGCTGCGCTCGCCCACGCTGGTTAAATTAAACCTCTAAAAAAATGTTTGAGGATAATCAAAAGTCACCCGTGACGAGAAAAAAAGCAAATGTGTGGTCTCTGGACTGGGGGGCTCGGCTCGTCTCGGGCTCTCGTCTCCGGGCCTCTTCCGTCATAAACAAAGTGATTTATTTCAACTTTTTTTTTCCATATCACAATTCTGCTATCTAATTACTTCAGAGGTGTGGGGGAGGAGGGGGTTGGAAACATCATATCGGGCCTGCCCGTGAGTTATGGAAAATCTTCTTTATGAGTGAAGTTGATGGAGGATGTGGTGAGGAGCTGCTCATAAATCCTCAATAATGCAAACGTTTGAGGAATATCTCCAAAATAAAAATGCAAATGTGATTAAGGATGCGTTAGGGCCGTGCTGATACGGCACCTCCGAGGCGGCGTTCCCCCGCTCGCCGCCCGCTCGTTAAGGCGCATATGTCCCACACGTGCGGGTGGCTTTGGGGGGGGGTGCCGTGGAGGTGGCGGTGGGGCGACACCGGCCCGACGTTTTAATCCGCCGGGCCTAACGAGGGGGCATAAAGTTTTAGGAGGTGGGCTGGAGTGGCGTCTCGTGGATGCAAATGGGCGGCGGGCGGCACAATGCGAGAGCTTGTTAGCGCGCCAGAGGACGCCGGCGACACCTCGTCACTTGCCTTTTATCTCTCGTCACTCGCACATAAAAAAATGGCCGCCGATCTGCCACATCCGTCCAGATTAGCATAACAAAGGCGGGAGGGAGAGAGTGGAGGGAAGGAAGACGAGAGATTGACTGACTGAGGGGGGCGAAGGCGGTGGGATTGACCGTCCTTCTTGACAAATTCTACCATTATTATCTTTTTGGGGCTTTCATGAAAAAAGGTAAGAGTAGGTGAAGCAAAACCATCAACGTGGTTTCATGTCTACAGAAGAAAAGTTTTAAGTATGATTTGCTTTGACCCATTTTTATGGCAATGGAAAGTCAAAGTGCAAATTCTGTAGCATTTTTTGTTTCAGATAGATGTCCAAATTCAATTGAATTGGAATATCTGAATGGTTATCTTTCAATCGACAGGAGTAGAGATGTACAATCCATTGCGATTGATAGTGGTGGGAGGACAAATGATGTCACCCAAAGAGTTAAATGAGGGTACAATCCAAAAAATAACTTTCAACTATTCCCAGTGTTCCTTAAGAGAACTTCCTTGTGGTTACCACCTGCAGGAGTGGAGTAAAATGCGTTTGTCGCAATTTCTCCTCCAGATTTCAGACTGGGATGTTTGCGGCCAGCGATCTAAACGCCACATCCGTCTGCTGTACGTATTAGCATAACAAAGGAAGAAGAATCAGGGGGAGGGAAGCCATATTGACTGTCCTTTTTGACAAATTCTCCCCCGATTACTATCTATTTTTGTCTTCTCTCTTCTCTGCTTTCATCGCAGGGTGAGAACAGGTGTTGGGGGCCACCTTGAGAATATCCTCCAACATCATCTCCTCCCGTCTTGTCGGAATTTTTCCCTTTGAATAAAAAAAACGCTAAGAAAAAAAGAAGGAACTCATTGCTTTTCTGTTTCTATCTCTATAACCCCCCACCATAGAAAGCTCATTGGGTGGAAAGAGAAGGAAATGGGAAGGCTGTAAGAGGAGGCTGGTGGAGGTGGTGGTAGTGGTGGTGGTGGGGGGGGGGGGGGGGAGCTTGGAGGACATTATGCATATGAAAATGTCCTGAAAGAGGGTTGTGATTTATGTATGCATTAGATGCAGATTCCATTACGGGCCAGTGGCTCAAGTGAGATCTTCCCGGGAACGCCGAGGCCGACCTGATCAAACTCCGCCTTCATTACTGGCCATACGAGGGGCTGGCAGAAGAGGGGGCTGAAATAAAACGAATGAGGTGAGGGAGGGGGTGTTGTATTTACAACCAACACACACACACGCATATATACGTACACTGCTCACTCACCCATGGGGGCTGGCGAGGTAAATTGCAATCTGCCCTCCAAGCGTTTACTTGAGGGGTAAAAGAAGGGGGAAAAATATGTCCGAACCGTTGGGGATTCTGATGGTCAACATTTAGTTATTTCACTGCATGTCAATGACCTCTATGGAAAACAGTCGGAATATTTAGCGAGAAAAGTTAAGTAACTATGATCCTGTCAGTGGCAGTAATGTCCACAAGAGAAAGTAGAAGGATTACTTTGTAAGAATCAAAGTGTGGTATCTACACAAGTACTGCATAAAAAATCTGCCATTAGTGAGTTCTAAAAAACTAAAATAACGCACCATTGCAATATGTATGCTTTGAGTTTCCAACTACCAAGAAAAACTTGAAATACAATACTTGAAAACAAGTAAAAGGGGTACAAGAAGAAAGAAGACCCCTCAAATGCTTGGTATCAATACAGCTTCTAAACACAGTCCAAGATGTGAACATGTTGAAAAGTACACAGGTACAGACATATTGAAACTCTTGACACTAAAAATATAATTGGTCAGATTGCGTCTAACGTCCACAAAAAGTATTTTTCACTTCACAAACCCCCCCAATAGATGATGTAGTTTTCTGATGAAAACAGATACATAGCTTTACAAACATAGTCATTAAGGTAGTTAATGTCAATCCACTTAAGTCCAAATGGTAAAAGTCTTGAGGGAAAAGCGCAAATTCGCTGGCCAATACATGCGAGCGCAGAAAGAGCCGGCCAAACTGGATTCCGTCAGGATTGTTTGACTTGATAATCACGTGGCGGCCGGCGATAAGGAAAAAGTGTTTTGCGCAAAGAAAACACAGGCAGCAGGCAGGCAAGACGGCACCTTGGCGTGCGACCCCGCCGCCGCGGCCCCCCGTGATTGGGGTCAGCCGGGAGATTCCTCTCTGGCCAGCTAATGTGATTGCATCGCGGCAATCCCCCTAAACGCCATCACGTCTGATCTGCATAGTAATTGGCTGCGCTCTCCTTGGATGTGACCTTGGGGAGGGAGTGCTGTCACTCCTGCTGCTCCCTTGCCTGTAACACCAATCGCACATATACCTATATATACATCTACATATACAGGCATATATCTACATATGGAGAGTGTCCTCTGAAGGCTGGTTCGGACCTACAAGGTGAGGCGCCCTTGTCTTACATGGATGGTTGGGTTCTGAGTGGATGTGAGGAGATGGTAAGAAATGTAGCCAGGTATCTGGAAAAATGTGGGAAACATTTTGAAAGTGTGTAGCGTCCTAAGAGTACTTTTTCGGGTCAGAGACCAGGAGAGAAAAAGATAATCGGGGTTGGGATTTCTGTGTTAGCCATACTTATGTTGTGGGTGTCAAAGTCAAGCTCCTAGTTCAATTTACTACAAATGGTATTCTAATTACAACGAAAACAAACTTTTCTATGAGTGAAATCATCCTAACCCCCTATACACACCATCGCCAGTTTTAACGACATGTTTATTTTTTGCCAACAGATGTATAGTTGCCATGGTGACTGACGTCTATCAGTCATTTCTCTCCCGAAACAAAAGCAGCGAGGCGCAGAGGCGCCATCCCAAAGCCAAAGAAGGGGAACGGCGTGTTAAAATAAGGTTTGCATCTGTCTCATCACGACCCTTCCGCCGCCTGGGCAGCCGAGTCTGACGCGGCAGATGCTCGCTGACGTTAGAAGAAGAAACTAAAAGATGAATATGAATGTGAATTAGTAATTAATGCACAAAAAGGTATGGTCTATCCGGGCTATTTCCGAGGGACATGGTCTACGAATCCTTTACAATTTATAAATGATTACAATGAAAATACAAATACCTGAATGGGTAATTTATGAAAAAAGATAAAAAATATTTGCTCCTATATTCAGTTGAAGAAACAGGCTATAGAAAAATACGATATTTTTGGGGGATTTTGGATCACTGAGAAACTTCCAGGCCGATATTTTTTACAGCCTGCTAATTCAAATGAATACAGTTACTATTCTCCTTTCAAAACCATTCATTCATCCACACAAACAAAATCAATCAATACTACGATTCAAAATACAACATACGAGTCTCCCCGGCCAACTGTTAAGATGGCGCCGCAATTAACGCTGCCGTAAAAGGCGGAAAAGTACAGTTAAGTTTGAGGTTAAGTCCTTGTTCAAACACGCCCGTCGGCGCCATTCTTTTTCTCCTCTCTTTTCTTCTTCTGGGTTTTTTTTTCTGGCATCAGCGCTATTTGCGGAAGATCTTAACGAAAGACAAAGAAGCCAATGTATATTTTATGAACGTGCGCCGCTGGTTTATCTGGATTTCTTCTTTTTTTTCTTCTTCTTCATATATATATATATATTTATTATTATTTGGCGCATACGCCTTGTGTACACACAGAGCGGCGGGGCGGCCCTCAAAGAGCACGTCGCCTTTCTTCTCCCCCTCGTAAGCCCACCCCCCTATATTCGCTGCTCCCCCCCCCCGAACCCGATGTCAGCGACAAGGTAAGTTGTGGCGTTTTCATATGCATTTCAAACAGGCCCAACTTCACAAGCACGCCAACGACGGCTAATTTGCAATGGAGATTTCTTCTCCTTCCTCTTCATCTTTATTATTATTTTTATGATCACCAAGGTGGTGCAAAAGTGTCAAGCGAGTGACGAGTTTGTTTTGCTGTAATGATTTGCGCAAACTTGAGGTCTGTTGTGTTTTGTTCCTGAGACAGTTTGACCTAGTTGGAGTACGCAAGCGTCCCCTCTCGCGATGCCGCGCTCATGCATTGTTAAAGAGGCGGGACCACCCGGCGCACGCCGACAAGCGACAGAAAGGGGGAATCGGGCGGGCGGGCGGAGAGATAATGGGCGACAGCACGCCGGAACCGTCCAGGTCCGACGTGGCCGTCTCCCGGAACTGCCATTTGTTAACAACTTTTCCCCATCGCTAGCACGTCTGTGGACAAACTTAGCTTCTTAACTCTGTCTGTCAAAAAGTTGAATCGCAGTTAAGTTAATGGCTGCCATTCAGTTTTGCTGCGAGGAGTTAGTTGTTAAAAGACTGAAAATATGTTTGACTTTGGTAATCCAAAATACATTTCTACAAATAAACAATTTGTCACATTCATCCATCCATCCACCAATATTTTTTCATGATTAATTTATGAACTCCATGAGTCATTCAAAATGAAATTGTTTTCATTTAAATGAACAAACAAATTAAATCTGACGGCATTAATATTATTTTTTAATTGCATTCAATGTTATTAGGACGGAATAACAATTAAAAAAAATTAACTGCAATTAATAAGAAGAGATTAAAGCCATTGATAGTATTGTTACATAAAGTAATACTATTCCAAAGCAAAATAGAACTGTAGTATTGAAACTTTACTCGATAGTTGAATGAGAAAAAGTCTTGAATCTTTTGACCAAGTATGTTAATAGAAATGATGGACTTATGTTCTTTAAGTAATGAATGTCTCTTTGATAAATAAAGTCAAACTGAGCTTGTAAAACTACTCAAAGCTAGTAAGCATTACAGTAAAAGTATAGAAGTATATGGTACATCAAATCCCCCTCCCCACCCCGTTCAAGCGGTTTGACACGCGTCTCTAAGGACCAATTGAAGTCCTCAACAAGCCTATCCCGATTACTTTTCGAACGTGGGAGGAACCCCGAGTACCCAGAGAAAACCCACGCAGGCACAGAAACTCCACGGAAAAGACAACCGGGACCTTAAAAATTGTGGGGCGAATTACTGCGAATTACTAAGTGAAATTCCTCTAAAATATGCCAAAAAAACTCTCAAAATTCTCCTTTCAATACAGCTGAAACCAAAAAAGTCAACGGCACAAAAAATTCTCAGCGGCCTTCAGCAACTTTTCCAGGTTAACCCTATTTCCCATTGGCGTGGGAGAAGGTGGGGGCTGCATAAAGTTGTACAAAGCACCGATACGGTGACAAAAGTCAACAAACGAGCATAAGCCTCCACCGCCCTACCCCTCTTTCGCCCCTTCTAACCAACCACGCCACCACCCACCCCTTCCTCCTCTCCCGGCTTGCCTCTCACCATGACACCCAACGGGAAGACGAGGCACCTCCAGAGAGCGCGGTGCGCCTGGTTGTCTCCAGGTGACAGATATGTCACCGCAGCTAAAACCCTGTGGCACAATTATACTTCTGTCGGTCTGAGGGGAGAAGGAGGGTGGGCGCAGAGGGGGGATAGGGCGGCTTTTCGGGCTGCTGGGTAGTTTGGGAACACAGTGAGTGAGAAGTGTGTGTATATATGTGTATATGTGTGTGTGTGTGTGTGTGAGACGCTTTACTCGCGGCTTATTCAAAGAGACAGCCCAAGGGATGCCTCTCGCTCTTCTAACAAAGCACTTTTTTTTCTATTTTTTTTTCTTGAGTATCGCTGGGTGCGCTCCAGTCAAATCCTCGGGGTCTCAGTCAGTCACCACGCCCGCCCAATCATCATCGCCGTCAACCTTCTCTCCACCTCAGCCATTTGAGAAACTTTTTTCAAATGAATAATCCAGAAGCGCCGCTAAAAAGGTCCAGGGTTTTAACGTCAAACGGGGCGGTGGCTCGTTTAGATATTTGATTTATCGGTGATTTATTTTTTATCCTCGGAACGTAATGAATAAGATGGACGTCGCGAGGTCGGCATGCCTTGTTCAGGTGCGTCCCGGTCAATTGATTATTTCGATGGGTCACGGTTTGCCATTTGTTGATTGTTATTGACAACGAAAGATGTCCGCAATTAGTTAGCTAAGTGATAAGAAAATGATTTGACAACGGGTGACTTGTATTACTGTCCAAACACACAGTATGATCCTAACTCACAGTCATACATCACATGTCAATTTCTAATTGTAGTCCGGTATTTTCAGCTATTTTTGCTTCAATTTCCAAGATTTTTTGCTGCTTTACAAATTTTCTGAAGGAATTTCTTCACTTTCAAAATCAGGCAATTGTGTTTCCTAATATTAGAAATATTTTAAAGATGACTTTAGTGGTACTGCCGCTTTTTAAAGTTGAAGAGGGAAAAAAGTTTGTATTGGGGCAATGAGAGGACGGAGAGAAGTATTTTTCCCGTTTTATTTTTCGTCATTAAACAGGTACGGCGACGGCGCGTACATCCAAGACAATATGTCTGCCTTCTGTCCTTCCCTGAGAGGCTCGCCTGACTTCAATTTAAAAAGGAAAGTGTCATTTTTCCATAAATGATGAGACGCGTCCGTCGTCGTCGTCCCTCCTTTTTGGCTCGTCCTCGTACTTCACAGCCAAATCAACGATTCCTTTGGCAGTGAAGTCGAGTGAATTTGACAAATCCGAGAAAGACTTTCTGGAGGAGAGTTTTTTCGCATTTTTTTCTTTGACTATTTGATTTTATTTATTTTTTATATATTTTGGGGTGACCTAATTGTACGCTCCCCATGGCTGCTCCTTGTGCGGTCTCTCTCTCTCCTTCTCTCTCCTTTTTTTTTTTCCAAACGGCTTCATTTCCACATTCAAATTATTCATCATCGCCCGGATTTATTCCTTCCTTTCTTCACTTTTCGTACCTTTGGTGTTCTCTGCGGGGATTTGAGAAGTGGAAGAAGGAGGGAGGAGGAGGAGGGTGATGCATCAAAAAAAATGCTCCTTTGTTTTTTCATTTTTTTGCCTGTTTTTTTTTTCATTCTTCTTCTTCACGCGCTATTGTTGAAACACCTTAAGTCTCTGGTGTGTGGCAGGAAGCCAAGTGATAGACAGGGCTGCCCTATTTACAGCCAGATTAAAAGGAATCCGACAGCAAGACGCGGCTAAATGATGATTGTCTATGACATTTAACAATTGATTAAAGAAAGATAAGTTTTAATAGGTGCTGAGGAGCTGGCGGCGTGGGCGGTGGCTCTGGCTTTTTAGGCGAACCGAGGGAAAAAAAAGGGAGGGTAGGAAAGGAAAAGAGGGGACTCTTCTCGTCGTATCAAACGTGGCACGGCCGCAACGTCGAGAAAGAAAGTCGTTTAGCGCCCCCCCGGAAAACTTTGCATCAAAATAGGGACTTTTTTTCTAGATATTTCCAATTAGTTGGGAGAAAAGTGAGACATGAAAAGTTTCATTTTGACTGCGTTGAAGGCGTTTCCAAAAAGTAGGTATTATAATTAGGACATTTTAGATTGAGCGGGTTACGGCGGTCAATTGCGTTTTCCACGTGCGAATTGAACGCTGGCAACCGAGGCGAAGACGAGATGACAACAAAGACGGAAAAAGTGTTGATGCTAATTCAAATAAATCGGACTGCTGAAGGTAAACTTTAAAAGGAATCCAAGATTTGAGGTATCAGAACGTTTTTTACTATGGATAAAATACAAAATGTTTTCAAAGTATTTTCAAAAAGTACATTCAAGACTATTCCATGAACCTTGCACTCTGGTCAACGAAATGTTTTTTAGCAAATGTTACAAATACGGTACAGACTCTAAATAATACATATTTGGGCGTATCCCATATTGGTGGCATACATTATGTGAGGCAGAAGAGATGGAAGGAAATGAAAAGAGACTGGAAGGAAGAAGACTTGGCTTTGATGGCTGATTTGATAAATATTCACTATACACCACATTACGTATCATTTGGAAGTCGCTTGTCAAAAATGTCAATGAAATGTCATCTGGATTCAAATTTGTAAAATACTGAGAAGGAATTTTTTGCAAGGTAAATTAAAAAAAATGGCACAGAATTTGCTGTTCAATGAATACCTTTTTTTAAGTCAATGAAGTGATGGAATGTGCTAAAGTTTAACCAAAAACTTGCTTAATGAAGAAGACAAATCCTGTTGTCCAATATTTTAAGGTTTGTTTTTAATTGGCATAACTTGCTGACCCTAAAGTAGTAAATTTACTTTTTAAAAACAGTTATACATTTAAAAGATCTAGTTAAATTTGCACTTCTCAAGGATCCAAGCCACCCATCTAAATATAAACCTAAAAAAACAACAGCCAATAAACTCATTTTTGTCACGTTTTGGTCACCGAATTAGCCTCGCAATTCACAATACACGCCGAGGTTGTTTCCGAATCCCCCGTTCCCCCAAACTTGCCCACTTCTCCGAAAAAAAAAAAACTCAAAAGAAAAGTGCGTCTAAATGCGTCGGAAACAAACAAAAGTTTTCAGGGGGTGCGAAGAGTTTAATGAGTTGCGTCGTATTGTGCCGTAAATAGTTCCTCTCGCCGGGGCTGCGCGTTGGCCTGCGGACGCTCGCTGGCGCGTCTGTGAAGTGTGGCGGTGCCCTGTGGGGACGTGCGTACACGCCGCGCACACACACAAAAGTGCGCACCAACGCGCACAGCCGTACGCACGCACGTACGCACGCCATCCCCGCTAGCATCCCCCTCACAACAGCTGCCATGCTGCGGGAGGCAGGCGCACCCCTCGCTGATCAAATCTTGTCCGTCACATTTCCCCTAATTAACGGGCATCTGCTTCCCCCGCGTTCCCAACACGACGGTGACGCGCTCTGCCCGTGTAGTCGCAATCATCCGACTGGCGCGACCTTTCACCCCTGCGCGCAGGCACCTGCGCCGGAAGCAGCTGCCAACAGACGACGTTGTTTTCTTTGGCTAACGTGTGCTGGAATGTTAGCGAGTTGTTATTTCTGTGTGTTCTTTTTTAAATAACAAAAAATTATATTTTTATTTTCAACTGACAATAAACGCCAGCTATTTTTGGAGAGTTTGAAAATATCTGGCAGTCTAAGGCCGTGCTGGTAAAAATATGACGCAATGAAAGATTTTTATGGCTGTTTTTTTGCTCGTACGCTATGTTTGATGTGGAAAAAGTCCAACTGGTATTTTCTATAGGTGGGCCTAGGAGGAAACACGACACTATAAAAGACCGATTTATAG
Source organism: Stigmatopora nigra (assembly GCF_051989575.1). Lineage (NCBI taxonomy): Eukaryota > Metazoa > Chordata > Actinopteri > Syngnathiformes > Syngnathidae > Stigmatopora > Stigmatopora nigra. Next base: position 1,544,817 of record NC_135509.1, on the reverse strand, counting down.
AAGTGGCAAAGAGTGCGGTCATTAAAAGTGTTTTATCCACTCAAACGCGGCGGGCTGTTAGCGTTTTAAAATGTTATCGGTCCCTAAAGGAGAAAGAAGCCTCAATACTTGGATTTACTGCATTATCAATCCTGAAAGAATTCTTAAAGTGGACTTGCGAGCTTTCATGACATGTTAAAAATAATTAAAGATTTGCATATGGTGGACGGTACAGTCATTTAGTTTGTAACGATAAATATACATTTTTAAAAATGTGGGTTAAATCTAAAGATACATTGGAACATTAGCATTTTGATACCTAAAAATCCACAAGTTAACTATAGCATGAATTTAAACAACAAGCTAGGACCCTGAAAAGTGCAAATCTTTACCTTTTTTGAAACAGAATAAGTAAGATGTAAAATAACCTAAAGTCAAATGGGAAAAACCGCAAACTTAATGAAATATTCTGGAAACATTTTAGTTACATTTCTCATGGTTCAATTTATTTCTGCATGACATATGTTGTCAAATCTAAACTGGCAGGAAAAAAACCCCATAAGTCCAGTTTAAATTCCCCCCTAAAATAGAGAATACTAATAATAATTGAGTGCCTTGACATAATGAAAGTGCGCTAAAAGCCGGGATTAACACCAGTCACTCTCTTTGTTGAGTGAGGGTGCTAAGGATTGAGGATACGAGTGTGTGTAAGTGTAAGTGTGTGTGTATAAGTGTGTGTGTGTGCATGCATTCCGTCATTCACAACACAGACGCACCTGAACAGGCACCAGCTGGCGACGTGGAGAGGTGCGCTCTAATTTAAAATGCATCTCATTAAAAGAAAGCCTCTGCCTGTCACATAGCAAGGCGACGAACGACCACGCGGGCTGGAATTAATGAAGATTCTCTCAAGGAAAGAAAAACTAAAAAGGATGGGTACAATACAATGAGACATTTTCTCCCTCTTATTTAAAATGGATATTTCCGCCCGGTGGTTTTGTTGTGGTTGGACCTTGGGCAGGCAGGTGTCACGGCCGCTTTCTGACGGAAACGTCATTGAAAAAGCTTTTGTTTGTTTGTGTCCATTGTTTTTAAAAAAGAGGGAGAAAAAAGCCATTTCCCATTTGTGGGCAGAAAAGGCAAGAGAAATATACTTAAGAGAAAAGAAGTGTTTATTCATTTGTGGCGATGGCACTGCGCCGCTCGCTGCCAAGGAGAGGGGACGTGATGGAAGCTCAGATTCATTAAAACTTAATTAATATGCATCATTATGTAAATGAGGGTGCAGTTAATGAGTTTTTAAAAGAAGCATTCCTTAATTAGTTCACTTTTAATGGCATCATCATTTATCTTTTTCTTCTTTGAAGCAGAATGATGCACGGGACGCGGGCACTTTCTAAAATGCTAATCTACGTTTTATCATCTTGTTTTTGCGTCCCCCCCAACCCCCCCACGACGCCTCACGTGACGCCTCAAATCTTGTCACTAATGAGCGACGTTTACGCGTTTTAATGTTGCTTTTTTTTGCAGAGAATTTTTTTTTTTACCCCCGTTTTGTTTAACCCCCTTTTTTTTCGAACGGGAAAGATTACAAACGACACGGACCGCTTATCCCGCCCGGCACCTCGGGAAAGGATAATTAAAAATGTATTGGTCCAAGTTAAATCCCAACCCTTAGGCAATACAAGTGTGTATATTTTTTTCCCTTTTTTTTCGTATCGTATCCTGTTTGGAGTTGGTACAAAAAAATCAAGTGACGAGGTGTCAAGGCACCTGACGGATACTTCTGATGGCGCCACACTTTGGGGGATAATTGGTAGTTTCGCATAAGAAAAAGAAGGGAAAAAAAGTCGGGAAAGTTCCTCGTTTAGCCGGCAAGTGTTGATAAAAGTTTGGTGGCTTTCGAAGTCGACGGGGATTCATTTCGCTCGACTGTCAGCTGTCGGTTGCCAAAACAACGCATTGAAGGTTATAAATATAACAACTTTAAATGAAGAGTAAGATTACTTTGTGGACATTGGCATTTAAGTTGATTTCTTATATCGGAATTATGGAGATCAGTAACAAATGGAGATTGAAAATATAACGAAATTGACGAAAATATTATTTTCTATGAGGAAAAAAAATAATATTGTTGATTTTTAGGGTCAAAATAGATTGGGTGTCTATTTTAATCTCTAAAAAATTTTCCTTGAGAAGTGCAAATTTAACTAGATCTTTCAAATGTATAACTGTTTTTAAAAAGTAAATTTACTACTTTAGGGTCAGCAAGTTATGCCAATTAAAATTTAACTTTAAAATATTGGACAACAGGATTGGTTTTCTTCATTAAGCAAGTTTTGGGTTAAACTTTAGCACATTCCATTACTTCATTGACTAGTTTTTTTTTAATTTAATTTAATATTTTTAAAATATTTTAGATATTAAGGACTGATTCAAAATGATAATTTAATAGAACTTGCACTACAATGATTTAAAAAAACCTATTTTGGGAGAGGAGTTTGACTTGGACAGTGGATTTGATGCTCAAGTTATGTTAAAAAGTCAAAGTATTGTGTTTAAAATGGTCTTACATGCTTTTCATGGGCTTGCGACAATCCGCGCTGATAAAAAATTCTGAGGTTTCAGCTTTTCTACACACACACCCATACGCACACACTGATGAACATCCGGATTGTTCCGCCTCAGAAGGAATCAGTTGCATCATTCCTCCCAGGGCATTAGCACTGGGCGCTACAAGCCTTTTGCATTAACAATAAATTCATCATGCATGAGGATGGATGGTATGATCAAAAGCGACCCTAAAGTAGCTAAAAGAGATGGAACCGACCGCCAGGTCAACACTACACTAAGAAAGTTCACGTGGGTTGTCGCCAAGATGGAAAAGGGAAAAACAGGCCATAATTGGACACAATTTCTTTCTGCCTTGTTGACCTTAGAACAAAGAATTAATTGCAAAAGACAACATGCTCTACATCCACTCTTAGGAGAATCAGTATGGTGGTAAATCGCAATATTTGTATGACCCTAGAAAATTGATATGACCCTAGAAAATGGATATGACCCTAGATAATATATATGACCTTAGATAATAAATATGACCCTAGATAATATATATGACCCCCACCAAGTAAGCAATAATTACTTACAGAAATGATGCAACGGAATATTCTTTGTATCTATAAATATTGTACACATAAATATCACTAATAGTCACAGAATCAAAAGGTCCAACTAAATACTCAACCATTTTTACAACACAATTAACTTTGCTTGACTTTGTCTATTTAGAAAATGCAAATATTTTGCCTTATGATAGATATTTCAACTCTATTGGCATCAATGGGAGCGTAAAAAATTACCAAAACGATGGGACGTCTAATCGAGGGCGACTCACTCCACTAAATATCAAAAATAACAAACTTGCCTCAACTCATTTAAATAGTAGCCTCCGTAAATATCACTTTTTATTTTTACTATCACGCCGATTATTACGGGCACGCCGTTGTTGTTGTTGTTGTTGTTGTTGGGGGGAGAGAGAAAAAGCCGCCTTTGTTTAGCTATTATTATCCCCAGCGCTGCGGCTCCTTATAGATGAAATGCAGCAGATTCTCTCATTATTTAGATGTGCATTCCTGTGGAATCAATTCTCATAGACACATATAAATTATTGTTTAACGAGAAGCTGTATCCCATAAATTATTCAAAGCACCTGGGATTACAATATGAGATCAAATGATAGGAAAGAAAGAGCACTCTGCTGGAGGCGGCCCGCACACCAGTCAGCCCCGTCGCTGGTTTGATGTTGCACACAATCTGCTTATGCGGGAATAATTGAGGGATGGGGACAAGGATGGGGGGGTTAACGTGCACCATGTGTTATGGCGAAAGAGGGCGCCAGGTAATTGGGACGCCGGACACGGTCCAAAATATCTGACTTCTACCACAGAAATAATAATCATGGCCTTATTTATCCCAAATCCGACATGGGGAGGCGTTTACAACTGTCTAACGTGTGTGTGGCAAAAAAACACTCGTAATTTTTTTTTTCTTCTTCCAACGGCACTCTCCAAGTCTGGGCCAATCCGAAAAGACTCTGGAATACGCAAGCAGCAAGTGAGAAAAAAGAGAAGAAGAAAAAAAAAGGGAAGGAATTTACGGCGCGTTACGGCGCCCTGAAGTGCCGTAAAAAAAGGGGACACTCGTGCAGATAAGCAGGAAGCCATTGTGTGGCGTGTGACTGATGGAGGGTGGTGAGGGTGCCGAGGCGGGGGCTTCGATGGAGTCCTCGGCCATAAAGTAAATAATGTGCGTGTCAGCCGAGCGCCAAGCAGATAGGAGGAGAAAAGATGACAATGATCTGCTCTCACGGCACACCCGGCCGGCCTGGGAGGACGAGGAGGGAGGGGCGGGAAGGAGGCGGAATAGAGGGCTGGGCTGTAATGAAGGCCCCAAGATGGAGGGCATTGTAGGACAAGGGAGGTGCATGTCCACCGGGCCATTCCGGCACCGCTTTGCTTCCAGGTCGCTTGATTTATAGACGCCGAGTTTTTCAACAGGTAGGAAAATGTGGCCGAGTCGAAAATGATCGGCAAGATATCCAGGCTAGGCACTGAATAAGAATTTTAAGGGAGAGAAAGGCTAACATGAAGGTTTATGTAAGAGGATATAGACATTGGATTTTGAGGAGTTTCTAGGCAAAGTACACCCTGACCTCTACCACACAACCGCTGACAGATTTCCATCACTACGGGGAAAAACATTCATCCATGTATACATAGATCCTACATATTGCAATAACTGATTTGAAGAACTTTTTAAGACCACACTCTATGGAAATCAATTCCTGTTACAGACCAAAATTCATGACAAGTTTCATGCATGCCAACCAATAAAGTTATTTCCAATCATTCTTCCTCGGTACAAGATGTCAAATTGTAACAAAATATGCAAATAGTTTGCATGTCTATTGTTGTCCAAGGATTTAAATATTAGTTCTTCGTTATCAGTGGGCATACTTGAAATTGCAACTTCGGCCTTTCTCTGCCACAATTGTTTTACATTGCTGTGAAAATTTCTAGAAAATCCCAGCAAAATATTACAAGCTACATAGAGATAGGTAGAAGTGTCCACAAAAAAGTTCTGTTGTAAATTATTCTGCTTTATAAAGCGCAAGGTTCCCGGGTACCCACAACAGGACGGCTGCATACTTTTATTTTTTGTGTCATATGGAACACAAACACATACAAAGAGTCAAAAACAAGTCAGTTAAATATTCATTCCTTTAAAAAATGTTCTGGCTTACAAAAACAAAATAAAGTTTTCAGAACCTTTGGAGGTGTGTCTACAAAAACTATTGGCTAAACCTACTTTCAGAGTAAAAATGTGGAGTCATTCCAGAATAAGAGAACATTTTACATCCCACCACTAAAACGCTTAAGGGTCAAAGTCGTATAAAACTGTCCATAACACAAACTTATTTCACTTTTTGGGTAAAACTTCTGGGAATGAAAAGTATTGCAAGAGAGGACGAGACGTGTCCGCCGCCCAAAAAGTTAAAAAAGATGTAAATGACTCTGCCTTACAAAGCGCAAGTGCTACGACACCCTCAACAGGGCCATTTCCTCTTCTTCAACTCAAGCTCTTTCACTCACACATACACAGTCAAAAAAAAAGAAAGTTTTTTTTAAAATATAGCGGCGGCGGCAGCAACGCCGAGCGAACACACGGAGGAAGATGAAGCGAGGACGGGCCATGGGGAGAGAGACAAACCGACACAAAGATAGAGAGGAGGAAGCGGGCGAGTGGGAGGGAAACAGGAAGCGGCAGATCACAGCCACGGAGAAGAAGAGGAGCCAAAGATCACAAGAAGAAGGAGAGCGATGCGCCATTTGCACACGAGAGGGAAAAGAGCGCCAAAAAGGAAGAGGCGGGAGGGATTGAGGGAGGTAGGCCCGGGACCGTTGGGGACTGTCCCCATTCCGGCACCCCACGCTGAGGCTGACGCTCGGCCGTGGCCCCCGTGACGAGTGGCGGCGCCATCTAAAGGCTGGATCCCTTTGGAATAGACCCACACCAGAAGCTGTTTTTTTTTTTTCAATTACAAGAGGGGGACGCTTGTACCCAACCCCCGCCCACGACTCCCCGGCCGCCGTCCCCTCGTCGTGTGATCCGGTGTAACTCGGTGGGGCCGACACGGTGGAGATACGGCGTCGAGACATTATCTGCATATTATATGCGGATGCTTACATTAGTGGAGGAGGAGGAGGTTTGCACAGGCTGGAGAAGTAGCACACACACACACACACACACATTTTGCGCAAAACAAATTTATGAGGGCAAACATGTTGTGAAAAAATAAAAAAAATGCCACGCCGTGTTGTGAATACAAGCGGGACTGCTTGAGCACATGTGTCAATGTCACGCACTGACCGACTTTATTGCAATCTAATCAGATCGGCTACAAATTAAAGAGCCTTCCTAATGATTTGACTTATCTCCTTCTGACTACAAGGTACACTTGTACTATCTATACACACGCAAATGGAAAAATAATACACTGGATGGACACTGAATGAGAGCCCCTAAAGTAGACATTAAAAAATATCATTCTGCAATTCGCAACTACCCAAAAGAACCTGATAAAGTCTTCACATATGTAGCTATACTTGCAAAATACACAATCTTAAAAGAATACCTTAAAGAAAAGAGTATTATCATCTCTGTAAATGCAACATTTTCCCATTTAGTGCAGGTGTACTTTAAATTTATGTCCGGTGCGCCACGGTTAATCCGCTTTCTGCTCCATGGATTAGCCGCAAAATGTGGATTCATTCGTTTCTACCTGAAGTCTTTAACTTCCCATAATCTTGACTTCCATTCTGAATGCTTTTTGGGGTGTCTCCACTTCCTTGGGAAGAAGCGCCGCTCGTCTTTGTGCCTTTTATTTGTGTTTATGCATATGAATAGCATACGCTGAATGCCAATGATTAGATGGCTTAAGTTCCCCTTCAGAGTTCATATCCCCCATAAAACTGTCCAATTACGCCTTGGCGAGGCTGTGCCTCCAAAGCACACACAACAGCGCCCCCTAGCACCCGATCCACACCACTCTGTCGTCTCGATTTTTAGGGGGGCGAGGTGGCGTGGGGGTCGTCTCAAAATGCCGAATGATACGTCACACAAAAGGAGGGAATTGTCACTTTTCTGTGACAATTCCTTGTTTCCTAATCACTCTTCACACACACACACGGGTAAAAATTTCCAGCCGAGCACATAATATGCATACCTTGTCGGCGGCGCGGCACAATACCTCACCGGGAGCCGGTGAGTAATTTTTCGCTGTGTGAGTTCGCCAACGGAGCAGGGGGAGTTATTCGCCGGGCTGATAAGTGCCAAAATAACAGCAGATAATTAGGCCCTTTAGAGCGCGGGGGTGTCTCTTAACAAAGGCACCTGCGCACCCCCGCGCCTCCCGCACCCCATCGAGGCGTCGTGGTTCAACCCACCCCCCCAACCGACTGATTGTCATTTTTAATCTGCCGCTACCGCTGAGGCTTTGTTGGTGGCGGCCTTGTTTGGAAGACGGCGAGGATACCTGGCATCAAGACAGGGGGGACAGTTTTACGTGCAGAGGTATGCGGCTATCCAAAACGGGGTGAAGAAGTACATGAAAGTCTACATCTAATGATACTACTGATTCCCAACACAAAGTAAAGTCAACCCAACACAAGCACCTGAACTGGAACAATACTGTTAAATATAGAGATGGCAAATTACTTGCAAGACACATCAACAAGAGCTGGCTCTAGAGGTGACTGTGTAGATATTGCTGAAATAATAAGACCGTTGAAATTTTATGAGAAGAAAAGTCTAAGGTCACTGCAATGTTTCAGCCAAAAGTAGTTATCTTATTGTATTTCCAGGTTACGTTATTGGTCCCAGAAGAAGAGTCTGCTAAGGGTTCGCATTTTTCAGAGAGCCATAAGCCTTAGGGCAGGATTTGGATTGCTTGGGGTTGTACTGTAAAAAAACGATAAAGGACTGGTAGGAAAAAAATAACGGGAAAACTGTAAAACACTCGTTGACAAATTAACAAGCAACAGTAAAAAGGATGATGTTTTATATAGTGTTTAACTCTAGTTGTATGCCAAACTTTTCTTGTCAATCACACAACTCTACAACGGGAAAAAGAACAATCCTCCACATGACACTACTATTTTGTTATCATTTTTCAAGTCAAGAAAGTGAGAACTCAATGAGTTTAGATACATGTCTGGATACTTTTGGATCACATAAGTGTGCACCCACCGCTGTGTGTGCAAATAACGATCCTTATTTTTTTTCTGTCTTGGCTCTCCTCAAGTAATTTCTTCTGAGCATCTTCGCTCATCCGACAACAAGCTTGCCTTCCTCCTCTTGGCCGAGGCGCCCCTCTTTTGTCTCCCCCACCACCACCATCTTTCTCTCACACTCCAATAAAGAAACAAGCGGCGTGCCAAATAAACGCAATTCCTCTCCAGTGCAGCCATCCACATCCTGGACTGTGCCAGAGCTGGGAAATCATTGGGATTGTTTACCCCCTTTCGTACCCACCGCCGCCTTCTCCCACGACGACACCCCCCCCCAAACCCAAAATGAGAGGCGCCTCCCCGCCTCCTTCTGCACACGCGCTCAAACACATAAAGAAAAGAAGATGCTCGCTGGGTGATTGTCGGAGCCAATTTGCGAGGCCCGCGTGGCACCCTTCCCTTCAGACGCGGGCATTGTGCCTAGCGCTCGCTTGGCAAAGAGGCGAGGAATTATTTTTATCCCCCAAACACGCGGGGCTACGCGCTGATGATTTCCAAAAGGCTCGGCCCTATTGTGCGGACCGTTCGGGCCAGGTGCCAAAGCTATTATATTGATCTCTCTTTTCTCTGGCATTTCAATGCAGATTTAGCGCACCGAGCATATTAGGGGAATACAATCAAGACGGGGCGGCGCGGTGGACCTGCGGTTAGCACATCTGCCTTCGCTTCTTGAGTTCGGGGTGTTAAATCTCTGATCCGACCTTCAACACATTGGTTGACGGTGCAGGGTGTCCTATCTGTTTTCGAATGGGAGGAAGAAAATAGCCAGTCTTCCTAGAAAAGGGCTGACTGTCATGTCTGAAAAAGACATGAAAATCCTCATCACTGTATTCACAACTGATCACAAGGTAAAAAGCAACTTTCTCTTCTTCTGGCATGAACCAGCAGGTCTCCACATGTTGGACAGACTATCAGACACGTTTGTGATTTCCGGGAAACGCCAGCCAAACAGCACGCCGTTAAGTATCGCCGCATTCCAGCTATTATTTTTCCCTTTCTTCTTCTGGCATTATTGCCTTGGCATGGCGCCGCTCTCCTCGGAGGGCGTCGCTGGCACGGGCGGCGGCGACTTTGGTTGGAAAACGACGAGACCTCCGATGTTTGCCGAGGAGCGCGGGGGAATATTCCAATGTTGAAACTGGCAGTGTAAAAGGAGGAAGGAGGGCGGGCGGGCGAGAGAGGGTGGCTAATGAGCGTGTCTATGAGAAAATGATTTGCTTGTTTCCTGAGAGGGGAATCACAGAGAATGGCTAAATGGGAGCTCTCCGAAGACACGGCGGCAGGCCTTCGTGTTGGGAGGCCGTCGACTCTGCGCGCCAATGTCATTAACGTCGGGAAGCCAACGCTGACGCCGGTCGCCGACTTCCGTCTGCTCTCCGTCGGAGGAACGCCGAGGGACGGCCATTCCGCCGAACGCTTTTGCGTATAAAAGATTTCATTTGTTACTGGGGCTGTGCGGAGAGACTAGCCTTGGCGCTGACGCTGAAGTCGAGGATTCGTTGTCAGACAACCTACTCCTATATCACAAACATTCGTCATGTTAACCCCAAAAGACAACCGTTTATACTCCTACGGACCCATGACAGAGAAGTAATCGAACTGATGCCAGCGGGCGCCATCCTCAGTGTTTGGGAGGCCCGTCTGACTGGATGTGCCAATGTCATTATTGGTGAGAAGCGACCATCTGAGAAGCAGAGCCAAACAGACGAGCCGCCAAAAACAAGAGGGTCCCCGAATCAGACGACAAGCTGAGGTTACGCCAGGCTTTTGGCGTCCTTACGGGCCGCAGCCTGTTTGGCAGGAGGCGGGCAACGTGCGGAAAAGCCAAAACATAGTGTGCTGGTATCAATGCATTGATCACACTTGTCAGGGATTGAAATAAAAACGACTGGCGGGACATGAAATGCTAACGAGGGTTCAACAAGCTCATTTGTGATTGCCTGTGTTTGCTATTAGCCTTCACCTTGGAGCTCAGTCATAGTCATAGTCCCACTGGGTGACTGTGTTCGCATCACAGGCTTGAAGAGCCGCTAAAATGGCGCTAATAAAGATTTAAACGGGCCAAACATCCAATCCATTTTGACTAGGGGAACTGATACTGATCATTCTCTGCCACTTTTAAGCCAGGCTTCCACCAAATCTTCTTTCTATGCTAATTTCCGATGACTGATTCCCAGCCTTGCATTGGTTCTAATTGGGTTAGAGTCCAAGAGGTGATGTCAGGATCTTCTGGCCTCCGGTGAGCATTCAGCACCGTCAGAATAAAGATTGATGACACGGAGATTAGAAGGGTCGTCGTGGCAGCGCAGTATTTTTGCAAATGGAATAAAAAAAACATGTGGAGAAGCAATTAGTGAGCTCTCGGCACCCTTGACGAGAGACAAACGCTTCTTGTTTGGCCTTCAGTGTATGCTGCTCCATTTTCATCCATTTTCATGCAGTCGTCCCACGTTAATTGAGGTCAAACCGTTGGTATGAAGCTACACTTGATTCTTGCGATGATACCCCTCATGAAAGCAAGCGTATGACCAAGAAAACAATGCTGTCTGTTGAGTGGTCAAAGATTGGTCACTTAAATCCCACATTGTTAATCCAAAGCATGAAGCAGTGAATTGTAAAGACTTTTTCCACCAAATCAAATGGATAAATATTCTTTAGCCATCTCATCTTGAAGTATATTTTTGTAGTAGACTGGAGAATCCTCCTCGGAATGCTTTCATGCTCGTCTGAGGCTCTTCCTGTTGATTTTGGGGCATTCACGGATGACTCGCCATTTCTTTTGAGCTATTTCCAGGTCACTAACTTCTGGTGACTAAGTTTTGATTTGGGGCACTCCAGAGTCTCCTCCTGCTGATCTCAGGCCAATCTCTGCTGAAATATTTCCTGTTGAAATATGCTGTGTTCATTCTGTGGCACCATATGTAACTGTATCGTTAAGGTTTGATTTCCAACAGTGAGAAGTAAAAGGCGAGCCAGCTGGCTGTAGCTAGAATCCAACAAAAGCCAGTCTTCTCGTTTCTTTGCGATCCCACAAGGCTCCTTCCTCCGGCTGGCGGCCCGTCAGAATCCTACTCTCTCTCATCGTTGCAGAGACGGCGGGATGTTGCTCAGATGGCACGGGTAGTATTGTCGGAGGGGCGACATGTGACTAATCAGGAGTGGGCCTGCCTCGCCGTATAGCGCCGATTCAAAAGGCCACTGAGACTCGGCGGTAATGGAAAAGCATGATGGGGGCCATCAGAGGGAGTCAACAAGTATTGCACTCACTATTGCTTTGCTTTGCATCCAATAGCGAGCGGGGTAATATATCAGCGGTGTCACTGAAAGCCATCGTGGGATTCATTACATAATGTAAACAAATGATTGATCCCCCTCTGCTGTCAATAATCTGCTTTACAAGTCAAGTGTGGATCTGGGGGGGACGCGGGAACGTTGGGGGGGGGGGAGAAACGGCACGTGTCACTCGTCTCCCGCCTCCATCTTTCTCTGGCTCCCTTGTTATCTCTTATTTCTCTCCGCGGTCATTCGGCACCTCCGCACGCGAGCATAAAATGGAGGGCGGCCAGGTTCCAATTCAGATCTCATTTGCGGCGCCGCCGGCCCCCTGCCCGCGTCGCAGTCAGCGAGGGGACCCGGGGGAGCCCTATCGCGGCTCTATATGCAAATGCGCCTGCACCTGGGCAACGGCGTGGGCATGCTGTGACGCCGAGCTTATTTATGCAAATCTGGCACGGCGCCGTACGCAGCCCAGCCCGCGGATGGCGACCCAACTCTGTGTCGGGTGGGAAACGTGCAGAACATGAAAGATGTCCACTGAGGTGGGCGAGACGGGGATATAAACACAGGGGAAACGGGGGACGTTAGCCAGACGTGATGCTAGTTCCACCATAACTTCACAATTTTCTAATGTTTCACATATAAAGGACGGAAAACCATGGCAACTGCAAAACAAATGCGTCATCGACAACAAAGCTGACTATGTCAAAAAGGGCAAAAGCATGGAGCTATTCGGGCGCCCCGCCTGGACAATCACATGGGAGGACATTCCCTTGGCAAGTAAAGAATCACATTTGTGTGCAAATGTATGCAAGAAATGTCAAAACGACTACTGAGCCAAAAATACCGACACAAATCGTTGGTATTATGAATAACTATGGTAGGTGCTTTTGTTCTTACTTATTTACTCTCACTTCATTCACACTTAATTCAAAATAAAACAGAACAATGGATTTGTGATTTACTCAAGACTAATATAAGTATGGTGAGGATGAGGGGAAATAGACACGGGATACTATATTTCTATAGTCTGCCCTAAGGGCAGTTTGCTATGCAGTTTTATCAACCCACGTTGTATTCTGAAAGTAACAACCGCTGAAGAATTAGAGCCATATAATACTGAAAATGATTAAGCTATGTCAAAAGCCTCCCTTTCAAGGAGGTACTAGAGTACTTCTCCTGGGACAAACGGTGCCAAAGCCCAAGAATTCCCTTGACTGTTCATTTGTACTTGGTTGCTGGCCTGTCATTTAAATCTGTCACATGACTTCAGCATCTCATTGAGTACTTGTACAATCGCGCATACTTTTCAGAATTTCATCAACGCCTGACTCTGATCCACCATCAGTACTGATTGATGAATGCAATAGTCTGATTAGAACCTCCAGAGGAGGATCATATGTCTCAAATACAGCCATCCATGTATTGAAATCTAAAAGGGTTAGGAAGAAAAAATTCCTAAATGATCGAGGACCATCCACTCATACTTGTTCCATGTAAAGAACAGAACTTTACATTTGGAAGAGGCCTGATCGTAAATTTAAGATATCAACGGTATATGTTAACAAGGTAATGTATAGATAAACACCCAACATATCAGAATCTTGACACTTGGATATTGTCATTTAAACCTGTCAATCAATAGACTGAAAGTACGGTACATTTAGGCAGATATAAAACCAACGATAAGGAAAACTATACCCTTTAAAGAAGCCACACAGGTTTTTACTACCTAAAGAGAAGCAACACCACACTGGAAAACTACAACTGAGATTTAAAACACTGCTCCTATTTTGAACCATGGAGACAAAATCCAAACTACTCAGAGTTTCCAACTTAAAACAATAGGAGGTATCATTGACTACATTGTATTTTTACTTCAATCTGGGAATTGCCTTAACTACACTTTCCCGATCATACTTGCGCTCATTTCCGTAAGCGAACTAGTCAATAGGAGGCAGCTCCGCCCGGAGGCTGACTGGCAGCTTTGATGCTGTGATCATCAGGTTCCTGCCTCGCACCTTCTGGTTCAAAACCCTAGTCGACAAAAGGACTCTAGCCGTCTCCGCGGGGAGTGATTGACTGCGGCAACACGCCGTGACGTGGCGTGCAGGTAAGTTGCCTTTAAAGAATGCATATGAGTCCACCGTGAAAGGCACATGAAAGCAGCCTTTGGAGATGAGGCCCAAGAAAGGGAAATGTCAGGGAAAGTATTAAAGAAAGTAAGGGGGGGGAAGAACGAGGGGGAGGAGGCAGCTTGCCGCTGTTGTTATTGTGTTTGATGTAGCGCTTGACAAGGCAGAGAGTTTAGACATCCTCGTGTCATACAATATGCACGCCAGGAGAGGTTTCATTTAAATGCGCGCTCACTCGGCGTATGCGGCGGAGTGCCGGTCTGCTGGGGATTCATCACGGCCTCGCCGATAAAGACTCTCAGCAGACACCGATCGCTCGCTCGAGGTGAGATTGCCTTCCGAATGGACACTTGTTAAGTCGGAACACGCGACCCCGGCTGGTATTATCAGCGCACTTGTGGACGAGCCCGTACGCCTGTCCGAGGATTGGAGTCGCTACTTTTGCTACAAAGCGTTCAAGTGGCCAATTTGGCACATCGCTGAGTGTCGGCTTAAACGGGGAAAAAACAGGCACAACTATGACTGAGTAGAAATAAAATGTTGGCGCTCGCCGAGGTCTGATTGGAGTTACAACGGGAGATAAAACTGCAATATTGAAACGGGAGAACTGTGTGACTGTAAACTACATCTACAACTACAACTAGTTACAAGACTTACCTGCGCAAAATATCTATAGGTTCGAGTGAGTTGACGTTAGAATGGGAGTCCCTTACGAGTAGTACAAGGCACTTGCTTACATTGAAAATGAACTTACCGTGAGTACAATGTACTTATTTACCTAGAAGATGAACTTACCTTGATCTTTACAAACAATTTTCATACAGATATAACAACAAACTTACCTTGTTGAGAATGAAACAAACAAATAGCAGACAACAATCTCAAATGGTTGAAATTGTCAACCTCATAAAATTATGTGCCTCAGTGAGTGTTGTTTGTGTTGCAGGTGCAGACTACTTTCAGCATTTCTTCAATTTAGCGTCTTCTTGTTAAAAGCCACAGAATCAATCTGTAGCCTTTACACATTTTGTGCATCTGTAGTATGTATATGTTCCTCACTAACATTTTTCATCCAAACATGTAACAACACTTACCTTACCTAACTAACAGACTAACTTTCAGCATTTCTTCAATTTAGCGTCTTCGGATAAGGCCACAAACGGTAGCCTTTCCACATTTGTACATTTTAGCTGAAATTTGCAGGAAAAATTGCCAAAATAATGTGCCCCAGTGAGTGTTGTTTGTGTTGCAGGTGCAGACTACTTTCAGCATTTCTTCAATTTAGCGTCTTCTTGTTAAAAGCCACAGAATCAATCTGTAGCCTTTACACATTCTGTGCATCTGTAGTATGTATATGTTCCTCACTAACATTTTTCATCCAAACATGTAACAACACTTACCTTACCTAACAGACTAACTTTCAGCATTTCTTCAATTTAGCGTCTTCGGATAAGGCCACAAACGGTAGCCTTTCCACATTTGTACATTTTAGCTGAAATTTGCAGGAAAAATTGCTAAGCTGAAGTGTTCACTAAAATGTCTGAATTAGCAGATCTTGTACAATGTTGGAAATCTAATGTGTTATAGTAAGTAAATATTTGGTCCTACTGGTATCGAAGGCGTCTACATCTGATGGGATGTTTTTCCATGATGGAGGTTTTTGATGCTTTTTCAGCATAACCTCATTATTGACACTCATTGTCATGTTGAGTATTGACAATCCTTGTCATGTTGAGTAGATGAGGACAGACTTGTCATTATTAATGTCAAGTGCTTCTCCTGAAAAAATGGGGGAAAAAATATTTGAAAATTGTCAAGTATAAACCTAACCCCAAGAACTTTCTTGAGGTCAAGAATTTCCAAAATGCATTACAAGTTATCTCTACACTTAGCAGTTCAAGCATACTATAATATCACTCAAATCCTTATGTTTAGCTGAAATATTATTTAGTTAAAAGCACAAAAATACATTTTCTTTGTTAACCCAAGTTTTTAAAAAACATCTAGTCGATGGCGGCCACTAAATGGGAGTCCCTTGCGAGTAGTACAAGGTACTACTTCTTTACATTGAAGATGAACTTACCGTGCGTGAGTACAAGGTACTCGTTTACGTTGAAGATGAACTTACCGTGAGTACAATGTACTTGTTTACTTAGATGAACTTACCTTGATCTTTACAAACAATTTTCATACAGATATAACAACAAACTTACCTTGTTGAGAATGAAACAAACAAATAGCAGACAACAATCTCAAATGGTTGAAATTGTCAACCTCATAAAATTATGTGCCTCAGTGAGTGTTGTTTGTGTTGCAGGTGCAGACTACTTTCAGCATTTCTTCAATTTAGCGTCTTCTTGTTAAAAGCCACAGAATCAATCTGTAGCCTTTACACATTTTGTGCATCTGTAGTATGTATATGTTCCTCACTAACATTTTTCATCCAAACATGTAACAACACTTACCTTACCTAACTAACAGACTAACTTTCAGCATTTCTTCAATTTAGCGTCTTCGGATAAGGCCACAAACGGTAGCCTTTCCACATTTGTACATTTTAGCTGAAATTTGCAGGAAAAATTGCCAAAATAATGTGCCCCAGTGAGTGTTGTTTGTGTTGCAGGTGCAGACTACTTTCAGCATTTCTTCAATTTAGCGTCTTCTTGTTAAAAGCCACAGAATCAATCTGTAGCCTTTACACATTCTGTGCATCTGTAGTATGTATATGTTCCTCACTAACATTTTTCATCCAAACATGTAACAACACTTACCTTACCTAACAGACTAACTTTCAGCATTTCTTCAATTTAGCGTCTTCGGATAAGGCCACAAACGGTAGCCTTTCCACATTTGTACATTTTAGCTGAAATTTGCAGGAAAAATTGCTAAGCTGAAGTGTTCACTAAAATGTCTGAATTAGCAGATCTTGTACAATGTTGGAAATCTAATGTGTTATAGTAAGTAAATATTTGGTCCTACTGGTATCGAAGGCGTCTACATCTGATGGGATGTTTTTCCATGATGGAGGTTTTTGATGCTTTTTCAGCATAACCTCATTATTGACACTCATTGTCATGTTGAGTATTGACAATCCTTGTCATGTTGAGTAGATGAGGACAGACTTGTCATTATTAATGTCAAGTGCTTCTCCTGAAAAAATGGGGGAAAAAATATTTGAAAATTGTCAAGTATAAACCTAACCCCAAGAACTTTCTTGAGGTCAAGAATTTCCAAAATGCATTACAAGTTATCTCTACACTTAGCAGTTCAAGCATACTATAATATCACTCAAATCCTTATGTTTAGCTGAAATATTATTTAGTTAAAAGCACAAAAATACATTTTCTTTGTTAACCCAAGTTTTTAAAAAACATCTAGTCGATGGCGGCCACTAAATGGGAGTCCCTTGCGAGTAGTACAAGGTACTACTTCTTTACATTGAAGATGAACTTACCGTGCGTGAGTACAAGGTACTCGTTTACGTTGAAGATGAACTTACCGTGAGTACAATGTACTTGTTTACTTAGATGAACTTACCTTGATCTTTACAAACAATTTTCATACAGATATAACAACAAACTTACCTTGTTGAGAATGAAACAAACAAATAGCAGACAACAATCTCAAATGGTTGAAATTGTCAACCTCATAAAATTATGTGCCTCAGTGAGTGTTGTTTGTGTTGCAGGTGCAGACTACTTTCAGCATTTCTTCAATTTAGCGTCTTCTTGTTAAAAGCCACAGAATCAATCTGTAGCCTTTACACATTTTGTGCATCTGTAGTATGTATATGTTCCTCACTAACATTTTTCATCCAAACATGTAACAACACTTACCTTACCTAACTAACAGACTAACTTTCAGCATTTCTTCAATTTAGCGTCTTCGGATAAGGCCACAAACGGTAGCCTTTCCACATTTGTACATTTTAGCTGAAATTTGCAGGAAAAATTGCCAAAATAATGTGCCCCAGTGAGTGTTGTTTGTGTTGCAGGTGCAGACTACTTTCAGCATTTCTTCAATTTAGCGTCTTCTTGTTAAAAGCCACAGAATCAATCTGTAGCCTTTACACATTCTGTGCATCTGTAGTATGTATATGTTCCTCACTAACATTTTTCATCCAAACATGTAACAACACTTACCTTACCTAACAGACTAACTTTCAGCATTTCTTCAATTTAGCGTCTTCGGATAAGGCCACAAACGGTAGCCTTTCCACATTTGTACATTTTAGCTGAAATTTGCAGGAAAAATTGCTAAGCTGAAGTGTTCACTAAAATGTCTGAATTAGCAGATCTTGTACAATGTTGGAAATCTAATGTGTTATAGTAAGTAAATATTTGGTCCTACTGGTATCGAAGGCGTCTACATCTGATGGGATGTTTTTCCATGATGGAGGTTTTTGATGCTTTTTCAGCATAACCTCATTATTGACACTCATTGTCATGTTGAGTATTGACAATCCTTGTCATGTTGAGTAGATGAGGACAGACTTGTCATTATTAATGTCAAGTGCTTCTCCTGAAAAAATGGGGGAAAAAATATTTGAAAATTGTCAAGTATAAACCTAACCCCAAGAACTTTCTTGAGGTCAAGAATTTCCAAAATGCATTACAAGTTATCTCTACACTTAGCAGTTCAAGCATACTATAATATCACTCAAATCCTTATGTTTAGCTGAAATATTATTTAGTTAAAAGCACAAAAATACATTTTCTTTGTTAACCCAAGTTTTTAAAAAACATCTAGTCGATGGCGGCCACTAAATGGGAGTCCCTTGCGAGTAGTACAAGGTACTACTTCTTTACATTGAAGATGAACTTACCGTGCGTGAGTACAAGGTACTCGTTTACGTTGAAGATGAACTTACCGTGAGTACAATGTACTTGTTTACTTAGATGAACTTACCTTGATCTTTACAAACAATTTTCATACAGATATAACAACAAACTTACCTTGTTGAGAATGAAACAAACAAATAGCAGACAACAATCTCAAATGGTTGAAATTGTCAACCTCATAAAATTATGTGCCTCAGTGAGTGTTGTTTGTGTTGCAGGTGCAGACTACTTTCAGCATTTCTTCAATTTAGCGTCTTCTTGTTAAAAGCCACAGAATCAATCTGTAGCCTTTACACATTTTGTGCATCTGTAGTATGTATATGTTCCTCACTAACATTTTTCATCCAAACATGTAACAACACTTACCTTACCTAACTAACAGACTAACTTTCAGCATTTCTTCAATTTAGCGTCTTCGGATAAGGCCACAAACGGTAGCCTTTCCACATTTGTACATTTTAGCTGAAATTTGCAGGAAAAATTGCCAAAATAATGTGCCCCAGTGAGTGTTGTTTGTGTTGCAGGTGCAGACTACTTTCAGCATTTCTTCAATTTAGCGTCTTCTTGTTAAAAGCCACAGAATCAATCTGTAGCCTTTACACATTCTGTGCATCTGTAGTATGTATATGTTCCTCACTAACATTTTTCATCCAAACATGTAACAACACTTACCTTACCTAACAGACTAACTTTCAGCATTTCTTCAATTTAGCGTCTTCGGATAAGGCCACAAACGGTAGCCTTTCCACATTTGTACATTTTAGCTGAAATTTGCAGGAAAAATTGCTAAGCTGAAGTGTTCACTAAAATGTCTGAATTAGCAGATCTTGTACAATGTTGGAAATCTAATGTGTTATAGTAAGTAAATATTTGGTCCTACTGGTATCGAAGGCGTCTACATCTGATGGGATGTTTTTCCATGATGGAGGTTTTTGATGCTTTTTCAGCATAACCTCATTATTGACACTCATTGTCATGTTGAGTATTGACAATCCTTGTCATGTTGAGTAGATGAGGACAGACTTGTCATTATTAATGTCAAGTGCTTCTCCTGAAAAAATGGGGGAAAAAATATTTGAAAATTGTCAAGTATAAACCTAACCCCAAGAACTTTCTTGAGGTCAAGAATTTCCAAAATGCATTACAAGTTATCTCTACACTTAGCAGTTCAAGCATACTATAATATCACTCAAATCCTTATGTTTAGCTGAAATATTATTTAGTTAAAAGCACAAAAATACATTTTCTTTGTTAACCCAAGTTTTTAAAAAACATCTAGTCGATGGCGGCCACTAAATGGGAGTCCCTTGCGAGTAGTACAAGGTACTACTTCTTTACATTGAAGATGAACTTACCGTGCGTGAGTACAAGGTACTCGTTTACGTTGAAGATGAACTTACCGTGAGTACAATGTACTTGTTTACTTAGATGAACTTACCTTGATCTTTACAAACAATTTTCATACAGATATAACAACAAACTTACCTTGTTGAGAATGAAACAAACAAATAGCAGACAACAATCTCAAATGGTTGAAATTGTCAACCTCATAAAATTATGTGCCTCAGTGAGTGTTGTTTGTGTTGCAGGTGCAGACTACTTTCAGCATTTCTTCAATTTAGCGTCTTCTTGTTAAAAGCCACAGAATCAATCTGTAGCCTTTACACATTTTGTGCATCTGTAGTATGTATATGTTCCTCACTAACATTTTTCATCCAAACATGTAACAACACTTACCTTACCTAACTAACAGACTAACTTTCAGCATTTCTTCAATTTAGCGTCTTCGGATAAGGCCACAAACGGTAGCCTTTCCACATTTGTACATTTTAGCTGAAATTTGCAGGAAAAATTGCCAAAATAATGTGCCCCAGTGAGTGTTGTTTGTGTTGCAGGTGCAGACTACTTTCAGCATTTCTTCAATTTAGCGTCTTCTTGTTAAAAGCCACAGAATCAATCTGTAGCCTTTACACATTCTGTGCATCTGTAGTATGTATATGTTCCTCACTAACATTTTTCATCCAAACATGTAACAACACTTACCTTACCTAACAGACAAACTTTCAGCATTTCTTCAATTTAGCGTCTTCGGATAAGGCCACAAACGGTAGCCTTTCCACATTTGTACATTTTAGCTGAAATTTGCAGGAAAAATTGCTAAGCTGAAGTGTTCACTAAAATGTCTGAATTAGCAGATCTTGTACAATGTTGGAAATCTAATGTGTTATAGTAAGTAAATATTTGGTCCTACTGGTATCGAAGGCGTCTACATCTGATGGGATGTTTTTCCATGATGGAGGTTTTTGATGCTTTTTCAGCATAACCTCATCATTGACACTCATTGTCATGTTGAGTATTGACAATCATTGTCATGTTGAGTAGATGAAGACAGACTGGTGTCATTATTATTGTCAAGTGCATCTCCTGAAAAAAATGGGAAAAAAAACAACATTTGAACATTGTCAAAGTATAAACCTGACCCCAAGAATTTCCTTGGGATCAATTGTAGGAGTACATCTAGAATTCCCAAAATATGTTATAAGTTATCTCTACACTTAGCAGGTCAAGCATACTATAATATCACTCAAATCATTAACTTTAGCTGAACTGTTCATTAGTTAAAACACAAAAATGGTTCAAATAATATGCAGAAATAGTTTAGTTTAAAATTCTATTACACATTACATTTTCTTTGTTAACCCAAGTTTAAAAAAAACATCTAGTCGATGGCGGCCACTAAATTTACGTTGAACAGGTGTATCTAACAAAGTGGTGCACAGTGCCATTAACAGCATAAATGAACAACAACAATTAGCTTTTGATGAGTAATTAGCGCAGATGTGCAGACAAAAATAAGCGAGAAATAACGGCCTTAGGTGGTGGGGTCCTTCTTGTCTGTTCAAGATATTTCAATGTTTGCATTAAATTCATTTTTGTGAAATAACAACACCAATGTCTTAGAAAACTACCCAATTAAGAAATGTGAAGAACATCATATTTGATTTGTGGTTTTATTGAATTTCAACTTGCACACAAAAAAGGCTATTACATTTCAGGTACATTTTAGTTTTAGCTTGAATATTCCAGTCGTAACAACGGAGTATGTTGCAGGTGGGGTTGAGTCCAAGCTGAATCAGCAATTAGTAGCGAGCAATTAGTGTACTCATTCTCTTCGTTGTGTTCTCGGACACAAGTGAATCCAATCAGCGAAAAAGATTCTCGGCGTCGACACGGTAAGAAGAAGCGACCTGGGTATATAAAGTAGCCCCCCTCTTCCAACCCCCTGCGTTTCCTCCCATAACTTAAGCAGAGATCAGTGGCTAACACTCTTAATCCCAAGGGGGTGCTTTCTGAGCTGTAATTTAAAAATAGCGTTTTAATAACACACCACTGCTACAGTACATTAATCTCGGAATTAATTATCTAGCCCACCCTCAGCCTATTTGCTTGAAAGAGACTCTTTGCTCGCGTTTCTTGTGTTTTAGCTCTATTTATTCCACGAGTGAGCGGATAAAGAGATGCTCGCCGAGCCTCTGCCGTGCACCGCGCTAATTATGCCGCTGTACATTAGCGTGCCAGCGTATTAAAAATTTAAACCGGACGAGGAAGCGGGGCGCGGGCGGGCGAGGTGTGAATTTCTTAAACGCCGCCCAATCTAGTGCTGGGCGTGCAACGTAAACAAGAATCAATTCAATTAAATGGGGGTAAATGCGAGCATAATCCAAAGATATTGTCGCAAACGGCTTCGTTTACATTTTCGTGCCGAGACACTATTTTTTTTTTAATCAAACGTCACTGGCAGCCATAGGAAATCAATTCCGGGGAGAAATTAAAGAGGGCGACGTGACGGCGCGAGAGGCCTAAAGGCAGCGCAAATATTCAAAAACAATATTAAAGTGCAATAAATAAAATATGAAGCTTCTTTGGCAATATAACACCGGGGGCGTCGGGGGAAGTGGGCACTAAATGCGACTTAATGAAAGACGCTAGCGTTTAAAGGCGCAGTAATCACCGTGCCAAAGGTGGCGCCGCTCAGCCCTCCGGCGCGAGCTGCTGCCTGACGAGTACCAGTGAGTATTAAGGCCACACACTAAAGAAAAACCATGGCAAGAAAAAACTCTTGGAGGAAAGAAAGAAAAGACACTTTTTCATAAAAGCAGATTATGACCTACCTTTCCTCAAATGAATGGAAATGCTACAATACTAACAATGTTTATGACAATTAAAAATTTTAGTTTCAGACCATAACCATGACTATTGTTGTACACGCCGGACTTCTAATAGTAGAATGCTTTCCCCCATTAAGTCTCCAACGCTCTTTGTAGACTAGAGATCAAGTCTAACGCTGACATTTATGATTTGTATATGAGGAGCCATGTTAATAAAAAAAGAACATCATCCTTGTCCCCTTCTGTCTCCCCCTGATGATTGACTGACTGACTGACCTCTATTGTCACGCCGACACCGATCTCCCCGTACACGCATCACTTTGTACGTCCTCGGCTGAATGGCGTCGGGGTGCGTGAGGCGGGTGCCCCCGGGTCTGTGTATAGCAGATAACCTTTAAGGAGGTGCGGTTCATGCCTCCTGGCCCCCGGCACCTCGCCCGCTATCGCGCAACGGCATCGGGGGCGCTAAAATGCGGAGAGTGGAGGCTCGCCGCGCATGATTGATGTCGACTATGGCGCGGCCGCTATCGTGAGGTGTAATGCGGAAGATACCGTGGAGTGTAAGATTGCTTTGGATGGGGGGCGAGGGGTGGTTAGGAAAAGTATGTGGCGATAGCGTCCTGTTTCTTTTACGTGAAATCAAAGTCTATGTGCGTGTTTTAGGCAGAATAGTCTTAAACTTCTGTCCAGGGGCGTTATGGATGTGCATGGTTATGTCTAGAAAATGTGGTTCTTGCAATTGAAATTATTTTTTAGCAGTTGTATGACGCGCATGAACAAGAGAAGGTAGTCTTTGATTTAACATGATAATGGTGACGCAAAGCAAAATACAGACAGTTGCGTGATGCTAGCATGTCAAAGCTACAAATAGTTTTGAACATTCAATTAGGCTTGATGGAGTAATGAAAGGCAACATGCAAGCAAGACCAAAAATATTTGATTGAAAAAAAGATGACATCTCTGCTGGGTTTTTTTGGGGGGTGACACGGCGCCTGATTTTTTTCGCACCTATTCGTTTTGTTTACGGCGAGGCAGGTGGTCTTCTCGTCAATCATCTCGTTTTGTGCCCTTGTACGGGACTGACTATATTTTTTCAAACGGGAAAAAAAGAAGTTGCTAATTTTGCCAGTGCTCTTTCTAGACACTGCAGGTTTAATTGCTAATTGTTAACTGGGAATGAATGCATTTGCATATTAATTAGTTAGCCCATTTGCATTTTTAATTTGCCGCCTTCAAAGGGGGTGAGATAAAAGGTCGCACAATTCTGAATAATTTAAATAATTTATGCTCCATTGGTGAAAAGAAGGCGAACAGAGAAGTGTTCCGCGGATATTAACCCCTGAGAGCTTTTACCGAATAAAGCACTCCAAAAATTGTTTTAACAAATCTAATTAAACGGAAAAGGGTCTGAACACACAACCACCCGGAGCACCAGCAGCTCGAGTGTGTCCCCGGGACCAAAACAACGCCGGGGAGCTGAGCTATGGCGGTGGTGGTGGCGGCGGCGAGGACGACACTTCCTGTCCTCCGTGCGGATATAAAGGCCCGGGCGAGTCCTTTCATCAGTCAGATTGATCAAATATCCCTACAGGAATGCTGATGGAGTCGCCGCTTGCTAATAGGAATTCTCTCTGAAGTGAAGCTACTCTCCGCTGAGCGTCACCCTCCATGAGCAATCAAAGAGAGGCGTGCATCCTGGAAAGTTAACCGGGACAACTTTGGGCGACGAGGGGGCCTAACGAATCGCAGACCGCCACAGACACTGTCCGCCTGCCAGGGTGCGTTGAAATAAGGCCAAGCTTTTTTTGCAGATCTGGGCCCAAGGAAGAAACCCAGTAAGACGAGCGTGATTGGATTGATCTCCATGTCGAAAACAGCCGCTTCCTCGCAGTCAATGCCTCACCAAAGTTTATTGAAAAAAGGCCAACGTTTACACTTCTCTGCCTGCCAGTTGTCAATATTTTCTTCTCTGCCAGTGGTGATTAGAAATATGGGCTCAGGGAAAAAGACCATCCCGATTCAAACTAGCTTCTGTAAAATGACAGATCTCATCATTGCAAACAGTCCACGTTGATCTGAATTAAAGGTTACGTTGCGGCAGAAGGTGAGCTTGCAGAAGCAAATTGGAAACTACTGCCATGAAGAAAACCAAATGTAGAGTTGGTTTTAATTTGGGCAATTTCTGGCTGCCACCACCCATGGCCAAAAAATGATGATTTTTGCCACGCATTCTTCACTCCTATTTGCTTGTTGTGCCATCTTCGTCAATCTCTCCAAGGCTTTGTACGTCTGACTCTAATCCGGTCTCCTGGATGATCTTCCAAACAAAGCAGATGCAGATATCCTCCATTGGAAAAAGTCCAACTTCAACACTTTTCCTCGTGCCAGTCGTTAAATTTCTCCCCCCTCTCTCTATTTTTGATCCGGGTCTCGGGGCGCTTTGTGTGTCTGTCTCCTCTCCGGTGTCCTAGTGATCTTAATTACAGGCCCTTGGCTTGCAGCTGAGAGAGCCATTAGAATCAGAAGACATCCAGCTTCCATTATGGGCTTGGCATTTGGTCTTTGTGCCCGTGCTCTTAAATTACACGTTGCCAATCGCAGTAGGCACGGGCAGGACGGGGATGGCTAAGGGATAAGTTGAAGGAGGAGTGGGCGGCGATGGAGGCGAGCGACGTGGGGTTCTGGGGCTTGCCAACTGTACCCCCCCTTTTGGTGGGCGCCCCCTCCCGTGGCTCCTCTTTATCGCCAGATAACTTATGCAAAATGGCAAATGAAACCCATTCCCATTCACGTCGCGCTGATTGTCAGAGTACGCTCGCATTCCTTTGAGAGCGTGATTGACCGGCTGAAAGGCGACAAATTAGGGGGCCTGCGCCGTCTTTTCTTCGCGCCGGTCGCCGGGTTTATTTGCGGCAGATTCACCCGGGCCCAAAATGAAGTGAACTCAGGCAGCGCTGAATGGGAGAGCTCTGATTGAATAATTGATTTCCTTTGTGTGGCCTGTGTTTAAGAGGGATAACTCGACATCCTTTGGAGTGTAATGATTGTAATTACCGCCGTGACTGGTCATGTCAAATATGACACAAGAAAGGACTGTTATTAACCTTTATTCTCCACCAGACGACAAAAAAAAGATGTCCTCGTCTCTTAGCTTTTGCTTCGGGTTTCTTCCAGGCAGGCGTGGGTTGGAACGCTTGGACGAGCTTCTGGTGCCAGCCTGCCAAAGGTTGACGCCTAATTGAGTGTGCAGTCGGGAGTCGGCAGAGTGTCAGAGACTCGTTTTCGGGATGAAAGAGTAACTACGACGCATTCAGGTGGATACTGAGAGAAAACGCATCCCTTACCTGTTGTCTTTGGGTTATAAGCTTGGTGCGAAACGAAGTCCACGGATCGGGAAAAAATATTCCGGTGAAGTAACGTAACCGATCTTGTTCTGCGTAACTACCTTTACCTAACAGCAATTTACTCGAAAAGATTTCAAATGACCCTGGGGTGGCAAATGATGGAGGATAATAACTACTTTTATCTGAATGACGCTCTTCAAATACTTTACCATTAGGTCACACATTATAAAGCATATACAGAGTATTCACTTACCTGTAGTTATACACTTTGTATTACATTAGGAACTAATCTATAAGATATTTTTTACAACTATGGCTCCTGGCCCTTTGTATGGTTAAGTATCTATACTTTAACTAGCTAAATTCTCCCCAAAAAAGATTTTCAACAAATAACAAAGGGTAGATTACAAAATATAAGAGTATGTACTTACCCAAAGTTTCTCCTTTTGTCTTCTTTTGTATTTTTATTGTAGCATTGCATTAGTTGTACTTGCAATAAAGCTTGAGAATATTTTGTTTTCTTGGCCTGAAAGATAAACAAAAAATAGTTTAATTTTTTTTTATTTCAAAATGCAGATTTGCTTTATGTACTGTAAAGTTTGCTACCATCACTAGATTGTTTAATAATGAGTTCAAAAGTGAATGGGAGTGGTAAAACAATTTTAAAAATGTATCTTCATAGATTATTGTCCTTTTTGTGTCTCACTGTTGATTTAGGTAACAGCATTGAGGTTAACGGAGACATATTTGGTCATATTATCAGTGACGAGCACACGCTGTGGTCATGTGTCAGACGCCCAGCAGGATGCGTGGCTTCTTTTAGGTTGTAAACAAGATGGCCGATTAGCCTTGTCGTGCACTCGGCCGCGTGGAAGTGAAGTCGCGCATCGTCTGGAGTTCCCTAATGACTTCCTAATTCCTCATCAAGAGATGAATGTCCTCCACAGCAGGCGGACTGGCGCGGTGGCAGGGTGCCATCCGGGAGCAGGTGCCGCACACCCGCCGTCCGTAGGCCTCAATTACCTCCTTCCGGCGAGAAGCCCGCTCACCTAGTCGCCCCTAACGCTAATCATGCTCATTTTGACATCTGGCAGCAAAGTTATTGCAAGAGCCGCCTTTCGGGGGGCATTTTGGGGCTTTTTTAGCTTGGTAAATGAACACATTCAATAATTACATGTAACAACAAAATGGCTGAATTCAAATATTATATTATGTTTTTGTGATTTACTCAATCATACAAGTTGTGTGAATTTAAATTGTAACAAAAGATGCTAAACTTGCTTGAGTATTCATGTGACATAAGGCAAAAAGTGACATTTGCTCATTTTTATACTCTAACATATTCATTACTGTTGTAAAAAGTACTGCCTGATAACAACATGGTCATATCATAAACATCCATAACAGAGAAAAGTAGTTTTTTATTTACACATGAAACACAATGACTCATGAACAAAAATAACTGCGTCACATTGACCACCCAATAACGTCACGAAATGTGTACAACGTCTAGCAAAACTTCCAACATGTGTCCTATTAAATATTAATGTAATGTACATTACACATACTCTTGTTAACTCAACAATATTCCATTAGTGTAATAAGGGTGAATACGCGATGTAAATGGTAATTACTAGCTTTAAGAAGCCTAAATGCTAATAACCACACACCGGTGCTGTACTGTACTGATTACAATAAAAAAAAACTTCTAAAACGCTAATTTAGCACAAGACTTCGCGTTTATACTCGTTTCTGAAACGTTCTCAAAAGAAACACATAGTAGGGTTTCAACATGAAAATGTAAACGACGACGCAACGAGTAATAATACATTTATAAGTGACGTTATGCGTCTTTTTCGCCATTTTAGGACGTCTCTTTCGCCATTTTAGGACGAACGGAGTGTACTTGAATTTGAACATACATTGAAGCGCGCCCATTCTGGAAACAAACATTTTATTGAGTCATAAAACATATTCGGTTAACTTCATTAAGCGTCACTTCTCTAAGAAGGCGAAACGCATTTTTTCCACATACTACTGTTTTCTAAAGTTTAGCAATGTAAAAGTAACTGCGTCATGCTATCTTAGCACAGTAGCCTATTAATATGTACTTACCACGTCATGTTCGTTTCAAAAACGTCCACTTTGAGCACACAGTCGACGTTCAAAGGCGGGAATGTCCTAAAAACACATTTAAAAGTGCGTATGAGGCGAGGTGGACGTTTTAACGTGACTTTTAACCATACATTTTGTTTAATTTAATTATCCGGACTTCGGAAACATATTACCTTAGCGCCATTTCGTCCTCTTTGTTTGATCAATTGCAAGTATGTATTGATTAGGGTGAATGCCCACAAGCGCCCCCTAACGGAAAACAACGTAATTATTTAGCTATCAAGAACTTGTATTTAACGTTCTTTTAAAGTCACATATTATAAAAATGAGGACAAATTTTAGAGCACAGTGACGTTTTGAATATATTTATAATATTTCTAAACATTATATGTTACTTATTGCATCTATTTCAATCACCAAATTCAGCTTTTACATTTCATTACTATTTTCATCTCATGTTTTTAGTACTTTAACTCTTAAAAGCTCAAACCACTAAATAATTGACAGCATATTAAAATTATTTAAACTCTGAGCCTTTAATACTCCCCGGGGAAAAGTCTAAAACATTTCAAACATAATTTTTCAAGACTTGGTATCATATATATGTATATATGATACATCAGTTTCATCAACTGGGAAAAAGTATATTTCTCAAAACTCATGTATCAAATAATATATTCCTATATCAATTCCTTTTATGTACTGCTCATCCTCACATCGTGGGGGGTGCTGGAGCATATCCCAACCAACTATGTGCCCTAAATACTATGTTAACCTATTGTTTATAAATAACATATACATAACATTACCTTTTTTTGTAGTTTAGTTTTTGTCATATGCGACATTGTCTACTTTTTAAAAGCATGTTATTTTTTAATGTAAAAAAAATACAAATGCAATTACATTGTATTTATAAGGAGTGTTTACATGCTATATGCTGCTTTATTTTATGTTTATAGCAAATTATGCATATATTTTTCTTACATATTTACCTTTGATAAGTCAGTATTATTAATATTTTTGTTTTGGTTTGTTTTTTCTAGCATACTGCATGAACCCACTTGGTCGTGTGTCTGCAGCATCCACCATCCGTCATCCCATTAGCCTCATTGGCACAGTGCCGGCCGGTTATCGGGGGTTGGTGCTCGGGGTACCCGAGGGGGGTCCGAATCGCTCTGTCACTCAAGTCCCAGAGTCATCAATCGCGGCGTGTAAGCGTCCTGCCAACAGATGGAGGCCCGATAGGGAGGGAACCCAGGGTGGCGCCCTCCTCCCCTGACCTCACACAGAGTACAGCAAAGAGGGCCACTGGGAGTCACCTTTGCCTGTAGTAAAATCTGATTAAGAGACCCTAAATGGACAAGAACAAGCAAGAAAACATGCAGTCGGGTCATTATTTTCCACCAATAGCAATAGTACTGTTTAATATCTAAGTACTGTTTAATATCTAAGTACTGTTTAATATCTAAGTACTGTTTGATATCTAAGTACTGTTTAATATCTGAGTACTGTTTGATATCTAAGTACTGTTTACTATCTAAGTACTGTTTAATATATAAGTACTGTTTAATATCTAAGTACTGTTTAATATCTAAGTACTGTTTGATATCTAAGTACTGTTTACTATCTAAGTACTGTTTAATATCTGAGTACTGTTTGATATCTAAGTACTGTTTAATATCTAATTACCCGAATACGGGATGAATAAAGTTATCCAATCCAATAAGTACTGTATAATATCTAAGTACTGTTTATTATCTAAGTACTGTTTGATATCTAAGTAGTGTTTAATATCTAAGTAGCGCTTTATATCTAAGTACTGTTTACTATCTAAGTACTGTTTAATATCTGAGTACTGTTTGATATCTAAGTACTGTATAATATCTAAGTATTGTTTGATATCTAAGTACTGTTTACTATCTAAGTACTGTTTAATATATAAGTACTGTTTGATATCTAAGTAGTGTTTAATATCTAAGTAGCGCTTTATATCTAAGTACTGTTTACTATCTAAGTACTGTTTAATATCTGAGTACTGTTTGATATCTAAGTACTGTATAATATCTAAGTATTGTTTGATATCTAAGTACTGTTTACTATCTAAGTACTGTTTAATATATAAGTACTGTTTAATATCTAAGTACTGTTTAATATCTAAGTACTGTTTGATATCTAAGTACTGTTTACTATCTAAGTACTGTTTAATATATGAGTACTGTTTGATATCTAAGTACTGTTTAATATCTAAGTACTGTTTGATATCTAAGTACTGTTTACTATCTAAGTACTGTTTAATATCTGAGTAGTGTTTGATATCTAAGTACTGTTTAATATCTAATTACCCGAATGCGGGATGAATAAAGTTATTCAATCCAATAAGTACTGTATAATATCTAAGTACTGTTTAATATCTAAGTACTGTTTGATATCTAAGTACTGTTTACTATCTAAGTACTGTTTAATATCTGAGTACTGTTTGATATCTAAGTACTGTTTAATATCTAATTACCCGAATACGGGATGAATAAAGTTATCCAATCCAATAAGTACTGTATAATATCTAAGTACTGTTTAATATCTAAGTACATTCGCCGGCGACCAAAAGACCGGTGACACAGCTATCTGAAAATAGAACTTAAAACAACACTCGAAAAAAAATCTCTCCCAACTTTTCCTACTATGTCTTTCATGTATTTAATTGTATTATACGACTTTGCAAAGCACTGACATAAGAAAAAATAATTCCCCTTGTGCCGGCTGGAGAGCAAAAAATAGCGATTAAGACGGATAAAGATGTCTCGCTGTGTCGACGGAGATATGTAATGATATTCATAAAAGAGACCAGCGACTGGGGGGGTCTTCAAAAAAGAGAAAGGGGGAAAAAATGTTCCTAAGCAACAACAAGCGCACAACAAGCTGCGACTTGGGAAATTTTGACCGGATTGGGACGAGGCAAACGGGAAAAGCTTTTTCAAAGTAGGCCATGATGTGTGTGTGCATGTGTGTGTGTGTGTGTGTGTCGTCTCTGCGGGCTGCAAACACCAGCCAACTGCCATTGATCAATTAAACATGAAAGTCTTAACACACTGGCTACCATTGACGGTGATGGACGTTGAAGTTGGAGGGCCTGAGAGTGTCCTTCATGTCCAAATGGCTCGGACGTCCATCATCGTCAATGGCAGCCAATGTAGACCAGCAGTTTGGATTAACAGTATGGTTGTGAAGTTACATAGTTTTAGGATGGACTGTGCTCAAAAGGAGAGGTAATAGAAGGGTCTTTCTGCCCTCCTGTGGCTGCAGGTGATATTACAAGAAAGTACTCCTATAAGGGCCAGAAATGTTACTATATAATAAAGGAAATCAACTATAACTATTTAAATATGCATACATAGTACAATTTTGATACAAACATTTATAAATAATAAATATTTGAGTAAGTTAGGCTTACCTTAAAGTCGTTACGAAGCCACCCTGGGATGGGAAAAAAAGAACTTTAAAAATGAGTATTAAAATACAATCATGAAATTGTGACTACTTAGAAATACTTATCCTCTCATCTAGTCAAAACACACCAATAAACATCAAGTCAACCGACGTCTGCATTTTAAATGGTGCTTTTATTGCAATGTGTTGCATTCCCACATTCATATTCAGATGTTATAGATTTGTTAGTCAAAAAAAATAATAATAAAAAGATAATGTATCATGTTCTCCAAAGAGGAGCAAATAAAATAAAGACAACGCAACTAAAACATTCAAAAGGAGCTTCTTTTAAAAAGAGCGAGGGATCCAAAATGATGCACGAGGT
The DNA here is from genome assembly GCF_051989575.1 of Stigmatopora nigra. Classification (NCBI taxonomy): domain Eukaryota; kingdom Metazoa; phylum Chordata; class Actinopteri; order Syngnathiformes; family Syngnathidae; genus Stigmatopora; species Stigmatopora nigra. The sequence goes on along the minus strand of NC_135509.1, from coordinate 1,512,799 downwards.
TTTTTGTTTACTCGAAAAGTGTGTTACATTAGTGTGTGTGTGTGTGTGTGTATCTGTGTGTATTTGTGTGTATGTGTGTGTGTGTGTAAACTTGAGCAGCCACAGACAGAAAAAAAAGTTCCAGTAGAGGTTTTTTTGCTTATTTTTTCTTTTCTTTTCCTTTTTTTTTATATATAAATGAGTCCAACGAGGAACGGGGCACTGAGAAGGCCCACACTGATTGTCTTGTACACCCCCCAAAATAAAATCATTTTCAATTTACACCTGAACAGATTGGTGGGAGGTGCTAAGCGGACGGGGATTTTCAAACAAAAACAAACAAAAATAGACTGGGAAAAACTCCCAACATGCATAAAATAAAATGAAAATTAAAAAAAATGAAACAAAAAGTTATCCCACATGAACACTGTCACTCGTCATATTGTAGCTGCTCCCGTGCCACTTCAAAACCAAACGAGGGGGGTCATATACAGAGGGGGCAAAAAAAATGCATATTTATATCTCTATATATTTATTTATATTAATTTGTACAAGGGGAGAAAGTGGAGCATAAGCGCTTGAAAGCGGAGGAAAAAAAGGCAGACTTGGCCAGGGGTCTTTAAAAATAATAATAAAAATAATAAAGTATTTTGCATGCAAAACGTACATTGGGAAGTGCTTTTTCAAAATAAAAGTGCGTGAGAAAGCTGGGATTTGTGTTTTTTAAAGAACCTGCTGTTGTGATCCGGAATGTTCTGAGAGCTTGAGGTCTGAGTTGTGGATAAAAAATAAAACTATTTTGTGAAATGTTAGCCATTTTTTTCTATAACAAAACCGTTTCTGGTTGAATTCAATGACGGTTGTATTTTTAAGTGCTTTTAATTCATTTTATGATATGTAAACCAGTTTTAAACTGTGTTTAAAAATTAAAGTACTGATGGAAATGTCCAAATTTACAAGTGGAATGAAAATATATTTTGTCAAAAGATTGGCTACCGTTTTTCTTAAAGGAGCATATTTAATAAAGGATCATTGCTAAACTATTTGCTTCAAAATTTTCTAAATGCTTTTAAGTTAGCAGCAGTAATGGTCATTTTTTCTAGCACTGTCAAATTAGCTTGAGAGCTGGATTATAATAAAGTACAATTGTTATAAAGTAGTGCACTGTGGTTTTGTTTTGCTTTTATCGGGATGCATTTGCCAAGAATCTGACCCTGCAAAAAAACAAGAAAAACATTAGCTTAGTTCAAATACAAGACAATATTAGCCATCCAATAAGTGGCCTGCTTCCACTTTCAGTTAAATTTAACATTACTATTCTGGAACTGCTACTGCCGCACGGGTTTTAGTCTAACAACAATAACTGATGACTCATTCCAGTATTTTAGTTTCTAACAACAAAGTTTGCATTATTTTTTTCAGGCTTTGGTCATTTCTACAAATTAAAAAGGGCCCAAAAAATCTAATCGAATCAAACTATATAGTCTGTCAATTTTTTCTCCGCTAAGCAAAAAGCTCCACTTTCTCACGTCGACTATGACAACAAGAGAGAAAAAATATACAATATGGCCTTTTCTTCTCTTAAATTAACCCGTACGACGACAAATAATAATTAAAAAAAAAGCCAGTCCAAACTGCTCGTCGCTCAGTAAAAATCACATTCAGCAGTCGCTATAGAAACCATTCTCTGGCGTGGGGGGGACACGTGGAGCAGGAAAAAAATTATTCAGAACAATATACAGTATTCATCACACGCACTGATAGTCATATACATACGCGTCATCATCCTCATCCAAAGAATTAGAAAACAAAATCTTTTAAAAAAAATGGCGGAGGCGAGTCGTTATTTACCACAAACTTGTCTTGATGATGATGATGATGTTGATGATGATTCTCCTATTATTATTCACATTTCTTTGTTATTTACATTATGTTAACAAAAGAGCCTGTACCTGCCGACTAGGAGGAGGAGGAGGAAGAGGAAGAAAAGGGAGACCTTTCCGTGGAGCAGCTGTTGCATAACATCTGGAATTTTCAACGTGCATCGTTTGGGTTGTCATTTTTTTGCTGTTTTTTTTTTTTTTTTGGCTTTTGGTTGTAGTGTGGAGTGATGAGAGGAAAAGAATTCCTCGTCCCTGCAGAAAAAACATTGCCAGATGGGACTAGGAGACATTACAAATCATAAAATGAAACATTCTCCCACTTTGCCAGAAATTGACAAAAAAAACATAGGGAATAATTCGGAGCGTTTTGTTTAAAACGACGAGGACGTAACCAAAAACATGATGCAAAGTGAAGTCATGCTATAATTTAAGAAAACTTAACAGTGCATCCATTTTTTTTTTTTACATACTATGTTCCAATTTGTAACAAAATTCTATGTACTCGTGTTCTAATATTATTATTTTTTGATAGTCTAGCAATTATGTAGTTTACTGTTTTATCCACAAAAGTTGTGCCATATTATCTAACATTATTATAACATATAATTATAAAGTTACTCTTGGGATAATTTAACTTGCAAAAAAGGTAGTAAGAAAAACAAAAAGTGATTCAATTATGGATACATTTGTCATTAAAAAACATTTTGGAGTATGAGGGTTCAAAGGCCAAAGGTCACAAAGGTCATATTGACCTGAAATGCTTTAAATTTCCCTAAAAGTATATTAGAATGAGTTAACTGCATTTGCATTGAAAAATCTGTAAATATGGGCCATTAAAAAAATGTAAATAATCTCAAGGCACCATTTTAAGAACACATTCTGATCTATTTTTTAAAGCTATAAGCAGTGGGGGTGCCCCAATTTTTTTTAACAAAGTTATGATAGTCCTGGATGCACTGTGTCTATATATAATAACATCATCTTTTAAATTCTATTAGTATTTACAACCAAAATCATGTGACAAAAATTCCTTCCTGAATTTTGACCTGGCCCAAAACTTTCCCCATCCGCCTTGGCTCCGATAGAAAAGTACAGTAAAATCTAAAAAACAAAAAAATGGCCATCACTAGAAAGCAAAAATAGTGAATAAAGTTTACAAAGTGTGGAAAAAAAAGAGCACATTGCGGTTCTCCTTGATCGATACTGCGTCACTCACCACCGTCATGGTAATAATACACAAAATATAAAAAAAATAACCAAAGAAGAGCGGCGAGCTGAGATCACAGTGTGAAAACGAGGTCCGAAAACCAGACCGGGTCTGGTATAGAGAAGTGGATGAGGTATTTGGAAGAAAATCTAAAGAAAAGTGCTCTGAGGTAGTGCGTGGAATGACAGAGCATCTCCTGTCCGTTTTGAGGGAGTCTTAAGTGCAGGATGCCAACATACCATAAACGCGGCGCTTTGGCGGGCGAGCGAGCGGGCGAGTGAGAGAATGTTTGCCACCCAACGTGACCCAAGTGCTTCTCCTAGGGCGACGAAAAGCGGCGCTAAACGTGAGAATGCAACGTTTTCATGAATTTCTTCACATTTTAGAGAAAGGGTTAGGGGGCCACTACTTCCTCCTCCGCTGCAATTTTTCTCAGTACAGATTGAAAAATCGGCTATGATAACAATAACTCCCTTTTGTGCCAAGATCGGTTGTTGGGGAAAATGGGGCGGTAATGTGGTGGAAAAACTAATGCTGGGCGTAGATTTCTTTACCACAAAAAGCCGATAAAGGTTTTTTTTCTTTACACTGAAATAAATAAATCAAAGTTGTGACTAATACTATCGCATTATGAAAGGCCCAAATCATAAAAATATGTTTTTTTTTCTGTATCGCCCATCAGTAGTGAGACCACTGAGAAAATAGTGTTCATTTGACACAGCTATTTTTGGGGGTATTTTTTTACCTTAAAAATTGTGACAGAAATCCCGAAAATACATATTTTTTGCCCAGAATTAGCTAGACCCGTGGGCCAATAGCATTAATTTGAAACGGTTGAAAATGTTCCCCCTCCCACAAAGAGGTACCTTTGGTAAACAGAGTTTGTCAATTAACCATCACTCCATTTTTCCCAAGCGGCACAGCACAAAAGGGGTATTTTTTTTTTTTTTTTGCCGTTACTGTCCTTCTGTACTGTACAACACTACACACGCCCGCATGGCAAACAACACTGATAGGCCGAGTTAGCGCCGGATAGAAAAAATAAAAAGAAGATGAAAGATGGAGGCCGAGCTGGCCTCATATTCACAGCTGCTGAGGTGAGGGCTAATAAACTGGCGACTGTTAAATAATCCCAACAGTCTCCCACATTGTTGTTGTTTTTTTTTTTTGTCTGGTACTTATTAATAATACAAAAGTAAAAGAGTTCCCATTAAAACGAAAAAAAAAAAAGTGAGCAGCATCCCGTCCGTCTCCCGTCCGTACATCACCGTTTGTCAAAAAGTTGATGGAGATGACGATGACGAGCACGAAGAGAGCGGAACAGAAAAAAAATAAAAGATCGGATTAAATCGTGTGTGGAAGAAGGAAAAGAAAAGATGAAGCTCAAACTTCCACCAGGCACCGTGAGGCTGACGGAGAGAGAGCGCATCGCAGAACCAGCTGGTACCGACCCAGCTTCCGTCGTCACATTCCCGGAAAAAAAGAAGCCCAAAAATACAAAATAAAAAAGCCAAGGCGGGGGCTGCCGCCCCTCCGAGGTATTCCCGGGTCCCGATTGGACAGCGGGTGGGTGATGGTTGGTGTTGGGCGAAAGGTGGGGGATGAGCAGCAAAAGACAACACTGCCTTCAATGAATTGGCTGAGGCAGACAGACAGGTTGTCAGACAGGCAGCTTGCCGGTGCCCTCTGCGGCACGGGAAGTGCTAAAACACCCCCAAGGTGTACGAGTAAAAAGAAAAATGGAGGAGTAGTGGGGTGGGAGGTCCACGCTTTGACCTCACTCGGTGAGCAGCTGCTGGAGGAGACTCTTCTGTTGGGCCTGGCTGGTCTGGGAGGCCGGTGGTGGGGCACCGGGACTCTTTTGGGCGCCGCTACTGCCGGACATGGAGCCCTGATTCAGGTAGGAGTCGCTGCCCACCAAGTTGACGGTGCACTGGACGTCGGCGTAAACCTGAACCTGTTCCACCTGTGAGGAAATGTAAACACAGGTTAACAAACTAGGCTTTATTCTATAACACAGGTATCACTACATCACTATTTATTCCCAGGTACATATCTACAGAAACAGGTACAGGCACACATGTACAGACACACATGTACAGAGACAGGTACAGACACACATGTACAGAGACAGGTACAGACACACATGTACAGAAACAGGTACAGACACACATGTACAGAAACAGGTACAGACACACATGTACAGGTACAGGCACACATATACAGACACATGTACAGACACATGTACAGAGACAGGTACAGACACACATGTACAGAGACAGGTACATACACACATGTACAGAAACAGGTACAGGCACACATATACAGACACACATGTACAGAAACAGGTACAGACACATATGTACAGGTACAGACACATATGTACAGGTACAGGCACACAAGTAGACACATGTACAGAGACAGGTACAGACACACATGTACAGACACACATGTACAGAGACAGGTACATACACACATGTACAGAAACAGGTACAGACACAGATGTACAGAAACAGGCACACATGTACAGAAACAGGTACAGACACACATGTACAGAAACAGGCACACATGTACAGACACATGTACAAAGACAGGTACAGACACACATGTACAGACACACATGTACAGAGACAGGTACATACACACATGTACAGAAACAGGTACAGACACACATGTACAGAAACAGGCACACATGTACAGACACATGTACAAAGACAGGTACAGACACACATGTACAGACACACATGTACAGAGACAGGTACAGGCACACATGTACAGACACACATGTACAGAGACAGGTACAGACACACATGTACAGAAACAGGTACAGACACACATGTACAGAGACAGTTACATACACACATGTACAGAAACAGGTACAGGCACACATGTACAGACACACATGTACAGACACACATGTACAGAAACAGGCACATATGTACATATGTACATGTACATATGTACATGTACATATGTACATGTACATATGTACATGTACATATGTACATGTACATATGTACATGTACATATGTACATGTACATATGTACATGTACATATGTACATGTACATATTGACATTTGAATACGTACATGTACATATGTACATGTACATATGTACATGTACATATGTACATGTACATATGTACATGTACATATGTACATGTACATATGTACATGTACATATGTACATGTACATATGTACATGTACATATGTACATGTACATATGTACATGCACATGTACATGCGCATGCAAGGCAGAAATGAATTGGACATCTAATTGGACTCATATTTTGAACACACTAAAGTTTGTTCTGACCTGCTGGTCGTCACACAGCGAGCCGCCACCGCTGCTGTTCAGGCCGGCGCCCGGCTGCCCCAGGGACGCCGGCAAGGACCCAGCGCCGCCAGAGCCCCCCGCCATGGACACGGTGACGCTCATGTTGTTGTACATTCCCTGCTGGCTAAAGGTCGGACCCCCGCCATGCTGCGGCGATGGACTGAAAAGGCTGTGGGGGGCACACGGAAGAAATGCTAGACCCTTGTATGATAAAATAATTCCATTTTATAACGGACCTGTTGCTGGTCTGCTGCCAGTTCTTGATGTCCGGGGACTGGTAGCCAGAAGGCGGGGCTTGCTGCATCAGAGGACTCTGGCAAGGGGGGTTCTGGGGGGACAACAGTGGACTGGAAGGGCTCATCTCGGGGGGGAAAGGCGGGTCCGGCTGCACCATGGCTGTGAGGAAATAGAAATATTTTTTAAAAGGGGAGCACAATTCGCTTCATTTTTTTCTGTCAGCCATTAGCCGCATCTGGACTTACCGGCTCCCCCAAATTGCTGCATCAACGAGGACCCCCCGCCAAAAGGCAGGGCCTGCACGGCGCCCAGAACGGGTGAGGTAGGAGGGTTCCCCGAAACCAGGCCGTAACCGGTGGGGAAATTGAACTGCGTTTGCTGAGGCGCACCACTGCTGTTGTTGTTGGCCATTTTGGGGACCCTGGCGGCACCGGCGGCGACGGGTGCGGCAGTGGCGCCGCCGGCCATGTTCTGTCTCATCAGCATGACCTGCTGGAAAAGCTGGCGCTGGCGGTGCTGGATGCTGTAGAGTTCTCGCTGTCGCTGAGCTAGCATTTGAGCATTTAGTGGAGGCTGCGGACAACAAATATTGACGTTTGAAATCAAAGATTCACTATAGTGGTATAAAATAGAGTAAGTTTTCACCTGCGAGGGAATTTGAGGTTGCGGCGCTCCCAGGCGAACAGCCATGTGTGGGGGTCCGCCACCCGCGGGGAACGTATTCATCGCCAGTCGGTTCTGGAGCTGAGGACAGACGGGAAATGTGTGGGTGAGATGTCAGGCAAAGAAAGAGCATTGGATAAGATGACCAGAGAAAAATGAAATGGAGCAAGGAGATAGCATAAACCATTATTTATTCATGTGGCTTCGGCCTTCGTTTCTTTAAATAGCCAAAGGGGCTCGTGGCAAATTCTATGCTCAGATGAAGAGGAGTTGTCGATCAAAGACATTTACTTTTCCCTTCACTACTTCGTTAAAGAGCGAAATTTAAAGAAAGTAGTTGTTTTCTTCTCACCTGCTGAGGACCTTGAAGTCTTTGCTGTAGTTGGAGCCGCAGCTGGTTGGGCGGCAGCCTGAGCTGAGGGCCCATACCCTGCACCGCCGGCCGGACCATCCCGGGTCGGAGTCCCACTGCCGGGGCGGTGGAGGCGGCGCCGAGCAAAGCCCCCCGGGCGGGGGCGAAGGCCAACGCCTGCTGCCCCGCGGCAGCCAACTCCGGGGAAAACGGAATGGGTGGCGTGAACTGAGAAGGGTACGAAGGTGGTTTGGACTCCAAGGCCAGTGGAGGGGCGCTCACTTGCTGAAGTGCAAAGTTTTGTCCCAATGGGTCGAAACAGCCGCCCTTGGGGAGAAACAAATTAAAAAATTGTCAGGAATACAGTGAGTGGATTTCAAGCAAAAGTGGAATTATGCTCACCTGCACTAGTTTATCGATACCGAGCGCTTTGTCAAGCTCGGCCAGTTCGCTTTCGTCCGTGCCGCTGAGGAAGGAGACCAGCTGTTCCAGCAGGGCTTTCTCGTCATTCCGGGCCTCGGGGGTGTTGGGTGCTGCCAGGACTTCATCCAGCGTACAGGGCACGCATTGCCTGATCAAAAAAACATTTTCATCGTGTTTGTAAATGACAAGAATGAATTTCGTTATGGCTTTGTTAAGGGCGAAGACGTGAATCAGTACTCACTCTTGGGGTGAAGTCAGAGGAGTTTGCAACGGCGTTCCGAGTGTATCGAAGGACAGCGAGTCAGGCAGAGTCAGAGGCTGGAACTGGGAGTCTGCTAAATCCAACTTGGTCTGGCCTGCATGGATTGAGCAACATGAACATTTAAGGAAAAGGACATAGAAGGCTTTCGCCAGGAGGTGGCAGCCCGGAACAACTCCGTGTCGGGTGGGTGACTATTGCATATTTTCTAACGTCATGTGATTCATTTCTGAAACATTGTATTTCAGAAAGTATCGACTTCTGTTTGGCCTTTGGTGACCTCAATGTTTGAAATTATCGGTGCTGCATTTAGCGCCAAGGTGCAAATGAGCGCCAGGGTTATTGTTATCTTACAACATGGACATGACAGAATATACATCTGCCTTGTAGCAATGTGTGGTCAAAAGTACAGGTCTTGTTTTGGTATGTGCAACCATGTCTGAAACTATCACAAGCAGGAGACTATTTTTTACAAAGCTGTTTGCCCAAAATGTCAATGCCTGCGAATTCCCCTAGCTTACCAGTAGTCGAACTGAACAGGTTGACGATTTCTGCCTCGGGGAAGGGACTACTGCTATTTTGGGGGGCCTGGAAGGGGTCTCCCAGTCCCTTTCCTTGGGTCTGGCTTGGTGTCGGAGGACTGCAGAAATCGAACGTCGATTGACTTTGGAGACCGCCATCATTGTTGCCTTAGAAAACAAACATTGGTAATGGGTCGACTCGTATGGATATTTATTGATGTAACCCCCTTCCTTATCGGTCGGGGGAGGTGGGAGCTCACCTCTATTGGGAGTACCGGGCGGTTCCCTCTTCACGCTGATGCCACCTGGCTGTGGTTGGGTGGGCGACTGGAGTTTGAGCTGAGGAGAAGGCGATTGGAGTTGTGGGGACGGGGACTGCAAGGAGGACTGGGAGAGTGGAGACTGCATTGGAGGTCCCGGTGACTGGAGTTGTGTGGGGGCCTGGGAGGCCGGAGAGGGGAGTTGGTGGATCCCGGGGTCGTCGGTGACCTGCTTGAGGGCGTTGGGGCCCCTGAGGGCGGCTGGTAGCTGGCTTGGGGTCTCCGTGTCAGTCCCGCCGCTTGACATCTGGATGGTGGATTTTAACAAAACAAAAGGAGGACCAAAAAATGAGAGAGCAGTGTAATTTTGATAAATGTTGTCAAATCAATGCTATCGTTACCGTGGAGTCACGGCTATCCCGCCGGCTGTCTCGCCGCCTCTCCCCCAAGGGGCTGGATTTAGGGCTGACGCAAGCCGGGGCACTGCAGGTTTTGGCGACGGGGCTGCCGCCCAGAGTCGCCGCCGTGCACACCTCCCCGGTGTTTCGCTTCTCCACCTTGACCCGAACTGTCTGCAGGCTGAGCGCCGAGGGAGGGGGAAGGTCTCCCAAGTCCTGCCAAGGAAAATCCGTAAGTGTTATTATTGCTCGCTGATTAATGTTTAACTGGAGATAGTAGCTGGTGCCTTCTAAAGTCTCAGCAATAAAAGGATTGTTTACTCAAGTTTCAAAATTAAATTGTTAATAGTCACTTTTTCCTAGTGTTACAAATAATATGAGAAAGGAGATTTTATGAGGTCTAGGTTTTCAGAAATAAATTCACAAGACCTTTTCTGACCCTGTACACAGTTAGGATGAAGCAACCAGACTGCAGTGAAACTCACCTTCTCGTCCGTGTCAAGCAAAAAGCGAAGGAGCTGGTGGTCCTGGGGTTCTCTGGACGTGGAGCGCTGCAGGGTGGACGGCGGTTCTTTCTTTATCTCCATCTCTCTCTTGTCCACGCCGTCCTCGGGGGCGGTCGAGGTGGAGCAGGTACTGGAATCGTTGCTGTCCTGGAGCAGTTTGTGTAAGATCTTATGCCGTTCCGTCAGCGTGCTGTGGGAGGCGGGGCACTGGGGCGCCGGAGAGGGTTTGGGGTGAGGTGATGGGGTGCGCTGGAGGAGGTGGAGGTCGCCGCCGCTGTCGCTTCCCTTCCCATTGCTGTCCAGCGGCTGATTGGGTCTGAGATGAGCGGGCGGCGTGACGGGGGTCGTTGGGGCTCTGACCGGGTCCTCTAGCCCTCCCTCCACTCCGGGCCGGTTAGAGGAGAAGCCGCCCTGTCTGGAGAAGCATCCCTTCGGCTGAGCGCCGTTACTGGCGTCGCCGCCGCTGACTTGTCTGTTCAGAGGCGAGTGGAGGCCCGGCACCCGCGGGCCCCCCGTCGAGGGGGCCCGTGACGCGGTAGGCGACATGAACGAGGTAGGGGTGGCTGTGGTGGTGGTGGTGGGGCTGCCCAGAGGGGACGGGCTGTCTCCCCGCTGGGGTCGAGTCCGGCTGGGGGGCGGCGGGTAGCCGGGATTCAGTCGTTGGGGGGAGACGTTGCTGCTGCTGCTGCCGGGGCGGAGCCCCGTTGAGGCGGAGGCGCTGGCGGCGGGGCCTGAGGTTTGTTTAGAGTTGCTGCCGGTGGCGAGGGCCGGCGAGCGTGAGGACGTCTGGGCCGGGTTGCCCAGGGTTGGCTGAAGGCTGGGGTTAGTGTTTTCCTGAGAGCTACCAGTGTTGTGTTCCCTGGGAAGAAAAACAAAAAATCCAAGAAAGTTAGTATGGAACTGTTTTCAAAATTGGAATTGAAATGAGCACCTGTTTATAGTGTGGATGCCCATGATGAAGGGCTGAACGTCTGGGTTGGGGGGGCAGCAGAACTTGCAGCGGGTCTGAGCGCTGAGCGGCGTGCCGTCACTCAGGGCGAAGCCATACAACGGGCTGATGGCAGTGCCGTGGGTCATCACTGGATGTGAAGAAAATATTGAAGGGTTCTCAAGTTAAAACAACATTTGTATACTTATATACTACCAGAAAACTTAGAAAGTGGTAGCTTTGTGCTACCTTAAACACTGTCAGTAGAATATGTTATGCACACTCGTTTGACTCACCGTCATGGAGCAGCTTTTTGGCATGGGAGGGTTCTTTGCCCTGCGGCTGGAAGAAGGCGTAAATGCACTTCCTGACCAGGTCTTCCCAGCCAGGCCGCCCCGTCGCCCGCAACGCGCTGGTCTCGATGGAGACGATCTTCCCTGAGTGGAACAATGGGCAAACCAAACATTGTAACGGCGCCAAGGGCAATCTGGACCCGCCCCCAAAATCACCTGTAGGGTCTTGCTTGGTGATAAAAGACTCGTTGGTGACGGGCGGAGGACGAGGCATCCGGCAGGCGATGCAAATCAGGCAGCTCTGCAGCTCTAAAAACAAAATATTGGTGGATGAGATGTTTTGGCTGATGATAGAGCGGAGCCAAAAAGCATGGTGGTCTTACCATCTCCCTCCTCCTGCACAGGGGCCCGGGGCTGCGTCACGCTAAAGCACTGCATGATCTCGTACTGCTGGCGGGCCTCCTGGTTCTCCGAGTCCATCTCGTCGGGGGGTCTCTTCAGCATGCGGCAGTTGAAGGCGTGGCCGCTCCCGCGTCCTGACTCCTGAGGCCACGGCACGCCGTTCACTAGGCGCACGGAAACCAACAGTTCATCATTTGAACCACAATTTGCCCATTGGCAGACACTACAGGTCTCACAAAGGCAGTTTCTGGGTATGAAGACAATTAGGCTTTTGTTGTTGATGATGACAACAAAGTCTACGTCCCATTATTATTATTATTATTATGGTAAATAAAAATTAAAGTAGATCAAGATGCGACCCTACTTTGCCATTTTTCTGGTGTACATGACTCACCCTGACTTTTGGGCAGCAGTTTGCGGACAAACTCGTTGTGGTCTCCCACGTGGAGGATGCTGTAGACGCTGGACGTCATCAGCTCCTCCGGAGGGTAGCCCAGGTAGCTCACCACGTTCTCCGAGACAAAGACGATGCGTCCTTCGCGGTTCACCACGAAGAAAAAGCCATCCAAAGCCTGCCAACAACAACAACAATGCCATTCTTTTAAAAAACTGTGTCTTGTTAATGGAGAGTGGGGAATGTTTTTTTACCTCGAGCAGGATGGGTCCCAGGGCTTCCTTCTCCAGGAGTCCTTGGCTACTGGAGGAGATGTCACTCTTTTGCACCGCGTCATCTGGAGAACGAAGAGCTGCTTTTTCTTTGGAAGGGAAAATGAAGCAGTCAGTTGGTGGATATTTGGAAAAATAGAAAAAGTTTGTCACCTTGCTCACGTCGCTTCATCTGCTGGATTTGGTCCACGGTGCTCTTGAGGATGTGGCACTTATCGGGCTTGGCGCTGAGACTGGCGATGTCGCCCATGTTGGAGGAGGAGAGCAGATCCGCCAACTCGCCGATGTAACGGCTCTCCAGCTCGCGCCGCCGCTTCTCCAGGCTGTTGGAAAAAATATATATATAAATACATGTGATTAAAATTTGGGAGTCATTTGAATGGATCCCTCAATTAGCACAACAGGTTTTTTAAGTGAACTACACAGTCACCTCTAGAGCCGGCTCTTGTTATTGTGTTGGGATTTTTTGGGACAAAATCTTACAGGGTTGCTGAAGTTTTTTTTGAAAATCTGTTGTTTATTTTTCTAATGCAAGGTTGTCATGTTCAAAAAACAAAACAAAGTGTTTTCCATGAATGAAGGAAAAACTCTAAATATACATAAGTGTGGTCGTGGCTGTGTTGAGAACCAACCAATCACTTTCAACTCATGTTAAATGGCAAATCAGTGCGCCTGCACCATCATTCAAAGCACCGCTGGTTAACTCCAATTTAATTCCCGCCGTCCTCACAGGCTTTTCCTCTTACATTTTTATCAACGGCACGGTTAGCGCTAACGCAAAGCGTGACGGAAACACGTAAAGAGATTTGTCATAGACGTCACTCCGTCTAATAAAGTGCTAATGAAGTCCTTTAAAGCTCGATTTGAAAATACTGCGTTAACAGGCGGCTACTTTACGTAGTAAAAGCGGAAAATGAAAACGTTTGTGTGTCTATGAAGACAACAACGGAAAAGTAGGTCAGCGCTTGGACCGGCCAAAACACACAGGCATGGTGGCCCAGAGAGAGGGAGGGAGGTAGGGAGGGCGGAAGGGGGTGTGTTATGGAGGGAGTCGGAAAAGGGTGAGGAGGAGGAGGAAGAGGAGGAGGAGGACGCTGTGTGAACACCAAGGCGAAGCGCAGGTCGCTCACTGGTGGCTTTTGGAAATACGAGCCGGGATGTTACATCAGCTTACATCAGCTATTGGGCCTTAAAAGGCTCACAAGAGTGGCCAAGCTTTTACTCTGGGATCTGGAAATGTGTGTGTGGGTGTGTGTGTGTGTGTGTTTGGAAGTGCGTGCGTGCCAGGGTCCACGCTCGACTCTTCGGCTAAACTTCAGCTAACCCGTGATCTGATGATCCGTCTGCATGAGAAGTAGACTCAAAGGCGGTACTATGATAGAGTAGCAATTTGTTTTTTTAGAGGGGAAATGACTTTGGTGTCATCGTAGAACTAAAATATATATACGTATTTTGGACATCTAGGGCCCCATAAGTAATTTCTACATGTCCCGGATTTTTGCCATTGCAATCAATTATATTGTGTTTTTGCTTGATTGCTAAAAATGGCACTCAAGATTGCCTTTTTGGTGATAAATCATTTAAATATTGAAAATGTAGTATACGGTAAAAAAAAGTTCAACTTTCAAAATTCCTCGTGTTTTTGTATATTGCCAGACATTGCATTTGCTACATTTTAAGCAGAGGCCTTAAAAAGTCAATATTTTGCATGTACATAGCACAAGAGGATTTTTTTTTGGTGTGTGTGGTTACCTTTGCGCTGACGTGTCGCATGGCGAGCCCTTCCTCTTGCGCGACTCGGCCGGGTCAGGGTCCAAGGGACTTTCCCCGACGGCGCTCATCTTCAGCTTTGACTGACCTACAAGTCACAACATAAAAACAATTATTAGCAGAGCTTCACAATTACTTTGTTATTTTTCATAATGAGCATAAAACTTGTTGCCATTCCTGGCAGGAATAGTAAGTAATCACATTAGTAAAATGGGTGTGCAAACTTTTCTAATTTCTAAATCTAATTATAAGCCTATACATCTTATCGCGTTTGATCTAGAGTGGGCCGAACACCGGGGGGGTGTTCTTTGCATGCACAGTGTTAATGCACAGCGGGCCTATCTTTTTTTAGGCCCTGTGTGTTAGTAGCGTGTCGGAGGGGTGATCTCAGGTCAAATGCAAACAAGGCTAGTCAAGAGGGATTAGCGTCGTGCGCCAGTGCCACAATGGCCGCCGACCCCTCCCGCACCCTTTTTTTGCCAGTGGATTTCCAAACCATTTTCCGGGCGTATACGTACACCACGAAAATTATTGTATTGGAATATCATGTTGGTTTTGCTGTGTGCAAACACAAAAGGTCGGGTTTAACAAGTTGTCCTAAATAACCGTGAAATGGACACTTCCCGTCACTTTCCGGCGCCACTGGTGGTATGCGTGCGTGTATGTACACTATGTACTTTACGGGCTGGTCGCATGATGACACGCTTGGGTCGTGTAAGATGATCGAGCAGTTGGCGCTTAAGCCCAAAGCTTTCAAGTGTTGATAATGGCGCCGTAAACGTTGGCCTAAAATGACATGGAGGGAAAAAATAATCACCTTTAGGGTGGCGTGTTACGCATTTGACAATCTCGCGCATAATGCGGCGTGGGGAGGAAGGAAGGATGCTTAAATACTTGGACATTGTCCTTCTTAATCTTTGAAATGTACATTCAAAGTTTCAGAAGGTTCCACTTCATTATTTAAGCTTCTTTGGGGCCCCATTGGGAGTCGGCCTGGGAATGCCAGGCGGCAGAGGGAGGCTTATTTACCAAGTTAAACAGTCAAATGCAACTCAAAAGTTGCTTCAAATGCAAGAAATATTTACAAAAAAGACTGCCAATGTGCGCTCATACTATTCTTTAAATTTCCATTATAGAAACAAAGCAAAACATGATATGTAAACGAAAAAGTATTCCATTATTGTATACAAATAATTACAAAAATGACTGCCAATGTGCTCTTGTACTATTCTTTAAATTTTCATTCGCAAAACATGACATATAAAAAGTATATATATTCCATTATTGTGTACAATTACCATCAGCATCCTCATTTTACTGACTTTTGTTTCCATATTCTTAAATGTTTTGCTACTACATGAAATAAATTGCCTTGACAATAAAACCCAAGTCACTTCATCCTCTTAGTATTAATGATTATAATTAAAATACTACACAGATATACTCACCCAGATATGCAGTTCAAATACTTAATGATCACATATATTCCAGTTTGCTAAACAGGTTATTCCACATGGAACCACCACTGCACACTAACCAAAAAATTTAGAATCCCACATATATTTGCCAAGCCCTTCCAGACGTCGAAATGATGTTGCAAAGCTTTGTTTACAATGACACGCCACCAAAGTAAAGCATAAAAGGGCAAATTATATTTTGGGGTTTGAATCTTAAATGGCTCTATACCTTTGATTCACAGTGCTTTTATCATTTAAAAGCTTTATCATAGAAATCTTTGATTTGTTTTTTCAGTTGTTTCAACCAATTTGAGTTGTTTTTGGTTAAACCGATGATCGCCTGCAAATGTTAAGCGCTACTTTTTCTAGAACGCGACCCCCCGTTGGGACCGGGTCCCTGTGGCCAAGGCCCCCCTGCCGTGGGTATAGGACATATGGAAGGGACGTATACACGGATGGACGCGGCGTCACCCGCTGAATCCCCGCTCGCACGACCGGTCCACTCACATGAATAGTTGCGATTAGCGAGCGCGTCGTGCGTGAGGATGCGTTGCTGGGTCACTGCGTTCGTGGTTTAATCAATGGGGGAAACGATTTGGCCGTTAGTGTGCTGCGATTGATAAAGCGAGAGGACCCGTCGCGGCGACAAATTTGCCCACTTCATTATGTTATCTTTGAATGCATCGTTTATGCATTTTAAATGGTTGGCGTGCGGGTTTCCCTTTTGTATTGTTTTAAAATGGCGGTCAAGAATTGATATATTAGACGGCTATCTTTGTCTATGGTGAGAAATTAGTGGGAAAGAATGTATTGGAATAAATGAAGGATATGTTAAATCAGATGGAATTATTGTTTTAATCCAAATTTCAGCCATTTTTTTTTTGTTGGAAAATATTTCTTTTCTGAGAGAGGATAAAGAATATAGTACAATACAGTAAATATTGCTGGATTATTTTCATTCCTTCATTAAAGTATTTTTTTCTGAATTCTGAATACGAGGTATTTTGGATACTACACATTTTAATTTATTTTGAATGGGGGTAAAGATGATGGCAATTTTTCAGATATTATGGTTTATAATTTAATCAATTTAAAGATGACTTTTATCTCCATAAACCTAGAATATTTTATAGTGGAAAATATTGTCAAAAACTATTTAAAGTCTTGAAGGGGAAAAAAACATAGATTTTAAAGCTTGGAAGTTATTTTGGCCTCCTTCTATGCAACTAAAGACTTAAAAAAATTATATATATATCTTTATCTTTTGTCCCAAGCAACAAAGAGACTATATGAGGAGTATTACATCATGCATTGAAGCCATCTAAAGACTCCCAGCTCCCTTGTTAAGACCGACTTTGCCTCCCAGACCAATAATTCCACATGAATATGGGAGACTATTATGGATACGTATTTGTCGCTGTGATTGGATGTCAGTGTGCAATACAACCTGTGTGGTCTAGGTCTCCAGGGGTTGAGTCATGTGGCGGCCGGCCGTGTCCGAGGCAAGAAGGCGGCGGCGGCGACCGGTCGGCGGCGTGGCTTGGAGCAAACCAGAAGGTTACGGCTGCGTTAGGCCGCCTCCGTCACGTGGCATGGTCGCTCGCGGGTGCGCCGTCCGCCAAGTACTGCACCTGGAAATGATGCAAAAATAGGAAGATTTGTTTCATCACAATAACATGACATCAACACTATTTTTAAATCCTGTTGACATTTTTTATAGTAAATGCCATATAAACATGCATATATATAATGTAGTATGTGTATATATAGGTAATATGTGTATATATATTGTTGTATGTGCATATATATATGTAGTATGTGTATATATATGTAGTATGTGTATAAATATGTAGTATGTGTATATATATATGTAGTATGTAGTATGTATATATATGTAGTATGTAGTATGTGTATATATATGTAGTATGTGTATATAAATGTAGTATGTAGTATGTGTATATATATGTAGTATGTGTATATGTGTATATAAATGTAGTATGTAGTATGTGTATATGTGTATATATATGTAGTATGTATATATGTGTATATATATGTAGTATGTGTATATATATGTAGTATGTAGTATGTGTATATATATGTAGTATGTAGTGTGTATATATATGTAGTATGTAGTATGTGTATATATATGTAGTATGTAGTGTGTATATATATGTAGTATGTAGTGTGTATATATATGTAGTATGTAGTGTGTATATATATGTAGTATGTAGTATGTGTATATATATGTAGTATGTAGTTTGTGTATATGTGTATATATATGTAGTATGTAGTGTGTATATATATGTAGTATGTAGTTTGTGTATATGTGTATATATATGTAGTATGTAGTGTGTATATATATGTAGTATGTAGTTTGTGTATATGTGTATATATATGTAGTATGTAGTATGTGTATATGTGTACATATATGTAGTATGTGTATATATATGTAGTATGTAGTATGTGTATATATATGTAGTATGTGTATATATATGTAGTATGTGTATATATATATGTAGTATGTGTATATATATGTAGTATGTGTATATGTGTATATATATGTAGTATGTAGTATGTGTATATGTGTATATATATGTAGTATGTGTATATATATATATGTAGTATATAGTATGTGTATATATATGTAGTATATAGTATGTGTATATATATATGTAGTATATAGTATGTGTATATATATGTAGTATGTGTATATATATGTAGTATGTAGTATGTGTATATATACATATATGTAGTATGTGTATATATGTAGTATGTAGTATGTGTATATATATGTAGTAAGTAGTGTGTATATATATGTAGTATGTAGTATGTGTATATGTAGTAAGTAGTGTGTATATATATGTAGTATGTAGTATGTGTATATATGTAGTATGTGTATATATATGTAGTATGTGTATGTATATGTAGTATGTAGTATGACTTACTATTAAGTACCTATTTGTGTATAATGCCTTTCCTATTCCTGCATCCTCACCCTCTTCCTACTGCAACAAAGAAATTTCCTGATTACGGGATGAATAAAGTTATCCAATCCAATCCAATATATATGTAGTATGTAGTATGTGTATATATATGTAATATGTAGTATGTGTATATATTTGTAGTATGTAGTATGTGTATATATATGTAGTATGTGTATATATATGTAGTATGTAGTATGTGTGTATATAAATGTAGTATGTAGTATGTGTATATATAAATGTAGTATGTAGTATGTGTATGTATATATATGTAGTATGTATGTATATATATGTAGTATGTATGTATATATATGTAGTATGTATGTATATATATGTAGTATGTATGTATATATATGTAGTATGTATGTATATATATGTAGTATGTATGTATATATATGTAGTATGTATGTATATATATGTAGTATGTATGTATATATATGTAGTATGTATGTATATATATGTAGTATGTATGTATATATATGTAGTATGTAGTATGTGTATATATATATGTAGTATGTAGTATGTGTATATATATGTAGTATGTAGTATGTGTATATATATATGTAGTATGTAGTATGTGTATATATATGTAGTATGTGTATATATATATGTAGTATGTAGTATGTGTATATATATGTAGTATGTGTATATTTAAATGTAGTATGTAGTGTGTATATATGTAGTATGTATATATATATATATATATATATATATATATATATATATATATATATATATATATATATATATATATATATATATATATATATATATATATATATATATATATATATATATATATGTAGTATGTGTATATATATATGTAGTATGTAGTATGTGTATATTTAAATGTAGTATGTAGTGTGTATATATGTAGTATGTATATATATATATATATATATATATATATATATATATATATATATATATATATATATATATATATATATATATATATATATATATATATATATATATATATATATATATATATATATATATATATATATATATATATGTATATGTAAATATATATGTAGTATGTATGTATATATATGTAGTATGTATGTATATATATGTAGTATGTATGTATATATATGTAGTATGTATGTATATATATGTAGTATGTATGTATATATATGTAGTATGTAGTATGTGTATATATATATGTAGTATGTAGTATGTGTATATATATGTAGTATGTAGTATGTGTATATATATATGTAGTATGTAGTATGTGTATATATATGTAGTATGTGTATATATATATGTAGTATGTAGTATGTGTATATATATGTAGTATGTGTATATTTAAATGTAGTATGTAGTGTGTATATATGTAGTATGTATATATATATATATATATATATATATATATATATATATATATATATATATATATATATATATATATATATATATATATATATATATATATATATATATATATATATATATATATATATATATATATATATATATATATATATATATATATATATATATATATATATATATATATATATATATATATATATATATATATATATATATATATATATATATATATATATATATATATATATATATATATATATATATATATATATATATATATATATATATATATATGTAGTATGTGTATATATATATGTAGTATGTAGTATGTGTATATTTAAATGTAGTATGTAGTGTGTATATATGTAGTATGTATATATATATATATATATATATATATATATATATATATATATATATATATATATATATATATATATATATATATATATATATATATATATATATATATATATATATATATATATATATATATATATATATATATATATATATATATATATATATATATATATATATATATATATATATATATATATACACACATAGAGAGAGAGAGAGAGAGAGAGAGAGAGAGAGAGAGAGAGAGAGAGAGAGAGAGAGAAGGAAGGGATTGTGTAAGACAGGATCTATATTCTGTGGCATGCTTAGTACTGCATTCCAAGCGTTGAAGCAAACACTTCTGGTCCCGTCATCTGCGCCCTACGCGGAGGCCTCGCAGCCCGCCATGGTCGTCTGGCTCGCCCTATGGATAGATCGATCTCCCCCTCGCTCGCTCGGCCTTCCCTATTCTCTTTTCCCTCCTCCTTCCTTGGCGCCCCCGGACTGTCAATAACCGCCACGAGCCAGAAAATAAATCTCCCGAGCCTCGGCACGCCATTCTTCTTCTTCTTTGCGGCTTTGTGCTATGGCGTGAGCTAAAGTGGAGGGGGATTCTAACGTCAAAAGACGGAGGGTCGACTGCCACAATCAAAACAACAACAGCATTCAGACTTCAAGAGATGAAGGACTGTAAAGTCTTCTTCTGGGGGTCGGCTGGGGGGGCAAAGAAGTGCCATTTGTACGTCAAAATGACCTTTGGGGCTGCTCTGCAAAACAAACACATGCAAAGGTTTGACGCGCTAGCGGAATCTGCCACGGAAGGAGCGCATGTTTCTGCAGTGTATAAATAATGCAGAGGGAATCTATAGCTAGTTCTGCCAAGGACGACGACGTGGTTGGCAAATGCAATGTAATCATTACAAGGCTAATAATGCGTGGAACATTGAAATGATAGATTTGGGGCAATATGTAGACTTTTTTTGTCTTGCTGAGATCACCCTTTTTTAAAAATGTTACCATTATTTACCATCTACTTATTCATGTGACAGTATACTACTACATTTGTATTTTGTTTGGTTAAATGACTTGAGCATTGTGCTAGATTTAGGAATGAAAACTCTTCTGAGGCCAAATCCAAGAGATGACACCACCACGGACTAAAAACATGACACGCCGCCACCGCCTTCCGCCGCTCTCCGGGCCGAAAGCCACCGACCGGGGCGATTAAAGCCGGCGATTCAAGTGCGGCCAAGTTCTGGCGGCAAGTCACAACTGCCGACGGAGCGCGTTGATAAATATCGCAGCCACCCCGAAGGACAGCTGGCCGCCTGACGACATCCGGGTCGGGATACTTCCTGGAGTCAAGTGACAGTGTGTTAATAAGAATCCGGTGTTGTCGCCTAACCAGGTTGGATCCCCATTGGATGGGAAATCTGACCTGATCGTGTCCAAAAAAATCTATTATTATTTTGAAAGTATTAACTCATCAAAAAATCCAAATAACCAAAATAATAAGGCTACAAAAATTAAATATATATATATATATATATATATATATATATATATATATATATATATATATATATATATATATATATATATATATATATATATATATATATATATATATATATATATATATATATATATATATATATATATATATATATATATATATATATATATATATATATATATATATATATATATATATATATATATATATATATATATATATATATATATACATGTGAAAAATATATATACAAAAAAACGTTTTATTTCTTTTTAAAGTATGAACTCATTTACTGCTAGCAAAAATCCAAATACTTAAAGCGCAAGACAACAAAAATTAAAATATATATATATAAATGGTACCTTTTATCCTATTTAAGGTCAACAAACAACAAAATAATATAGCAAAAACCACTCAAAATCTCCTGATTGACTCTTGTATCTTAAAAAATCCTGGAGTTTGACATCCCTAGACTTGAACAAGAATGACCGCCGTATGTTTGCTTTTAAAATGGACGTTCTCAGTAAGCCGCCATGACATTGAGCCAACAAAGACATCCACAACAACGGCAGAAAAAAAAAACACCAGCCGCCCGCCCGTCCGCCACCAGCTCCGTCCCGTGACACGGCAGTAAATCTCCCAAGGATCCAAACAACAAATGGACCCTGCGGAGGGATCCACTTTACAAAAACCTCACACGCCCCCCCTTTCTGTTTGGAGAGATTAGTGTGGAGGAATTCCACAGCAGATATCGCTTACCCACTCAACTTTGCTCGCCGCCGCCACAATTTTTACTTTGAGCCGCGAGCAAAAAAACAACCCAAAAAAAAAAAAAAAACAGTCCGGGTGTCTGCCGTTTTTTGCCCGTGGAGTTAAATTGGCTTATCTGACGACATATTAACCTCTAGAGGCCCCCGCTAGAATGCTTCCACATACAAAAAAAATAAAAATCGATCAACTAGGAAACTTGACAAAAACAAAGCGACCGCAAAATGAAAAAATATTTGTTATTGGAATTGCTGGGTTTTGGTAGAGTCAAAATAATCTGAAAAAAATGGGTGGAATCTTATAAAAAATCTGGTTGTTGATTGGACGATGGATTTCTCGTTATGCTGGTAAAAATATTTTTATCCTGTCAAAATAGCTTTACCGTCAGAAAAAAATGACAAAAAACATTTTTTGTTCTGCATTGTACACCTAGTTTTTTGTTCACTTCTGCTGACCCCGCCTCTTTCCCCTGATTGGCTTGCCCTGAGAAGGCACCCAATAACACCATGCAAAAACACACAAAACCATTTTTACTGTCAAAACTCAAAACCCGTTCTTTTCTTCCTCCAATCAAGGAAACAAATTAAATTTCCAGGAATACTTTAACTAAATACTTCCTGTTCTGCCCCAGCCTTCAAATCTCAAACCACAACAAAAACTAAGTCAATAACATTTGGATGAGCAATTACAATAAAATCAATCAATCAATTAATTTGAAGAAGAAAAAAAACAACACATTCTGGTGACAGCGACGCCTTGTGGCCACTCTGGCAATCTTACGCAAGACTTGATTAATTTACAGGTGCGCAGCTATAAAAGAATGGATGGGTAAACGTGCAAAGCGCATGTTGGTGGGTGTGCACGGCCCACGTGCACGCGCGTGCGGCGTCCAGGCAAGGCATCGGTGGGAGGCCGCAGCCGTAGCCGCAGTGGCCGTGTGTGTCCCATTGTGGCTGTCAACAGCCGAGATCCAACCTCCCCCCTCCCCGCACGATGGGCTTACCTTATCCCCGCATAAGCAGGCGTCGTCCTCCGGTGTGCTCTCAACCCCGATCTTCTCTTCCCTTGATTTGTTTGTTTGTTTTCTTTACATCCCACGAGAAGTCACCGCGCCCCCCTCTGCGAAGGGGCGTCCAACAAAAGCCAGTTAGCTCAGATCAGCTAACATAACTTACGTGTGACGATCGCGTTGATCGGGGTATTTTTTTTGGCGTGTTTACTAGATGTCTGCCACTAACTTTACGGGGGTAACTTTACACTCGATCCGATCAGGCTGACACGTAACATCCCCCTTTTATGAAGATCCAAGCTTTAAGTTGGATCTTTTCTTCACGTAGGCTGGCTAACAAGTCATCGGCGTCTGTTGACAAACAAGCCTGCGTGGAGGGAAGGGGGAGAGAAAAAAATCGCACACACGCCTCGAAGCCAGCGAGCCTGAACGTCAGTTAGCTTAGCCGCAGCTAGCACGCCTGGCTACAGCAGCAGCACCGCGAGGGAGATCCGCAAAACAAATCCTCCGATCCGAGTCCTTCCTGCGCGGCGGTGGCGTGGATCTTCCTGGCCGGCGTGTCAGTCCCGTGCGCGGCCAAAAATGCTCGGATCGAGCGATGGCCCAGTTTGCGAAGTCAAGTTGTCAGTACGATCGGCGTCCTCCGCCATTTCCAAGCTCTCTCGCTCTCTCTCTCCAACACAAACAAACAGGGTAGCGAGGACGCGCGCGCCCGTGCGTGCGTACTGGAGTGCGTGCGCGTTCGCGAGAAGAGGCATGCGAAAACATTACCTGGCTAATGGAATATACTGCACATTTAAAGGGCTGATGCTTTTTCTTTCACTGTAATTGCTTTACATTTGCATGTGACATTTAAGGCATGGTAATGCATTGCATTAAAATATATATTTATTAAACCTGGAGTATTTTTTTTTAAAGACAGGCACTTTGGAGCCTTAAGTAGTCTTCAAAAATGGACCCGTTTTTGTAGTCTGATCCAGCTAATTGTAAAATAATAACTAAGCATCAATAGTTGAATGAACAATTGTTACCAAAATACAACAGAAAATGCATTATGTCATTTCTGTGTAATTAGAAGTATATTGCTATATCTAAAACATGTTATTATATTGTGCAGTTCTTTGGAAGCAGAAGCAGTCAAAGGGAGCCAATAAATGTCATTTTAAGTTTTGGTGTTTATTTACTTAAAGTGGAAAGCAGTGATAATGACAATGACAACATTTTTTTTTAAACTACTATGACTTAATGAGTCCAGCTTATCATTGTTTACGTTACCAGTTCAGTTTATACAAGAAAACTTGTATATGCAAAGTCTTTTCCGTCAGGGCAGTGAGTCCAGTTCATTTAAAGAGCTTGAATTTGCGCATATGCGCTTGCACAGTTTCTTTGGGGTATGGTTTAAGGGCCAGGCAGGTGGGGATGTTCTCAGGCTGCTCCATCCATAACTTGTGGGCCACGCCGGCTTGGGTCAGACTCGCAGATAGACCCGTGAGGGCGACCTCATCCGGAGCCTGGAAAATACAAAGTCACGGTGACTTAGTTTTAATACCTAATCTGATGTGGGGAATGTGTTTAGACTTTTGACTTGCAGCCAACACTCAATAGAATACAGTCAGTTCATGAATAATATGACTTTTCCTGTTGCAAAATGTTCAGCTGTTAAAGTAGTTTCTATGTGAAATAGAGTAAATTGTGCAAAATTGACTCAGTTGCATGCCAAAATTCTATTTAGTACTACATTGCTTTGAGTATTTAAACACAATTCTGTATTGAACCTGAGTGACAAAAATATGGCTTTACTTGCATTACGCACTGCAAAATCTACACAAGTAGAAAAAATAGGCTATTTTTAATATACCAAGTTTTAAAAAAAGCGAATTTAAATCCACTATTAATTATAAAAATAACATCAAATAAATAACAGTTATGTATTATTATGATGATTATTTGAATGGAGTTTGGTACATACCCCGAGCACCACTTTGTGCATGGAATCGAGCTCGGCCAAGTAGTGCTGTGTGTCCCCATCGGCGTAGTGGAGGTGGATGGCGGCTGTAGCGGCGTGGCAGGCTTGCGTTATGACGGCTCCGAGCGGCCAAGACAGCTTGTGGACCAGGTCCGAGCGGACCACGATGTACTGGACCAGGCGGCCAGGAGTACCGGCTGCTCCCGAGGCTGCCATTTCTTCTGTAGGAGTGTTTATTTTCCGGGTCAAAAAAAAAAAAGAGACTGGGTGGTTAATAACACAACATCACTGCCGTCTTGCGGTATCAAAGTGGAATTACAAGTCCAAGCAGGTCAAGTGAGCTGAACAATAGACTAAAATTGTTTTACTACAAACTATTTAAATAAATAAAAACATTTAGTGCACACAAAAATTAAGTATTAAGCATTGATTTGAAATTAGTTTTAAAAATAATATTTTAAATGTTATACATGTAATAAATAATATTTAAAAATATTAAAAACTTACCAAATAAGAGGCTGGAAACACCTGAAGTAAATGTCACAATAATCATTTATTAAGCATACACATTATAATATAAATATAAAATGCTATTTTTGCTCTTAAAATCGGTGAGACATCATTGTATCTGTGTAGAGACAGACAAGCATACAAACAAGAGTTTTGTAGTCTACCCAAAAAGATCACCATCATCATCATCTATCATGAGGATGGTGCCCCCCCCTCTAAAACGGACTGAATGATCTAACAGAAAAGCGGCTTTTTCATTTCATTTTTTTTTAAATTACTTCTATTATATTTGGTAATTACTTTTTTTTTCGGAACGCACAGAGAAGAGCAACAAGGACCTCTAAACCAGGCACCGCCACGCACGTCTACTTCTCACTTGGAGTCCAAAAAATAATGCTGCCAATGATGAGAATGACAAAACAAACTAAAACATCCAACCTAGAAGATGACAAATCAGAATGGTGAGCATTTAGTCCACGATTTCCCCGAACCAAAGCCTATTGAGCATTTTTATTTTCAAATTTCCTTGATAGTCACTGACAATCTTTTCAAGATGCCATAAACTGAACCAAGCCTTTTTTTTCTTAAACAATACAGAAAACAAATATTTTCTCTCTATATTTTTTAGTTTAAATCCAGACATTTTTTTTTCAAACGTTTGGCTGACATGCTGCTGAATCCTGGTGTTTTTGCGGGTGTGTGCGTGCATGTAAGTGTGTTGTCAATCAAAAGGAAAAGTATTGAGCGAACCACTCTTGCCGCTGAGCATCCGGGAAGTCGATGGCGGTGTCTTTTGTCTCAGGAGGGCTGTGGGACACACACAAAAAGACCACAAAAATCAATATCTTACAACTATATGGATATTAATAAATATGCATTTGCAATATGTAGAGATTAAGCCTCAAAACAGTGAGAAAAAATATATATATTTATACTGCAAGGACATTAAATATTTTAAAAGTATTTGATTTTCATATGGGCATTTACATTACATTTTAGTTTTAAATGTATTTGTACAATATTAATATTAATACATATTCTACATGATTTATATACCCTGTCTAATCATACTTGAACTGATAACAAACCTTTTCTATGAAGCTTTCAATCAAAATGAACGGACTAGTTTGCCGATTTTTCACGTTTTTGTAATGCACTAAGTGTCCACGGGTAGGCGACAAAGGCAACATGATCGCAATACACTGCATTACTCTGCTGTCCTGATTTCTTAACGATTCTACTCATCATTTTTGCATGTTTGACACTTTTCCGAGGGTTCAAAACATTCCATGGCGTGCTGCCAAGTCCTAATTTAAGATGAAAGTGCATATTTGAGAGCTTTATTAAAATTAACGACGTGATTGAATGATTCAGAAAAGGGGAAAGCGAAAGGGTCTAATCTCTTAATACAGAGTGGATGGATTCTACTATATGTGACCTCATACTGTCACTTTAAGTGTGTGTGTGTGTATGTTGATTTAATTTATCCTACCTTCCATAGATAGTTCCTTTCTTTTCTCTTTTTTTGATAATATATGTCATCTTTTTTAAGATCAACTGCACTATGCAATACATAAACGGATCACATGACTCTGCCCACAGCAGCATCACATGCAGTAGTAAAAACATGCACATACATCTTTACTTCATGTGCATGCGTGTGGTCCACTGTTTGCCTATACTTGACCTTAACAAGCAGAAAACTCATAAAATGTCAATAATTATGAAAACATTTAATGGATGAAGATGAGATGGGACAAAAGAAGGCAAATACAGACACAAACATGCTAATTTTTTGCATCCCAAAGCCATTCTTCGATGCCTCAAATAGGAAACCCCGCCCATTGGATGATTTTCAATTGGCCGCCGCCCACCTGAGACATTCACTCTCTTTGGCTCACCTCGTGAATTTCTTAGGTTCGGTGGGTGGGGTCGGCGGCAGGGGAAGAGCTTTGTTGGCGTTGAGCTCGAGGTGGCGGAACAGGAGGGGGGAGTGGGGGAGGGGGTGGAGGCGGCCGGCCTGGGACGGGCCCGAGACCGGGACCGGGGGCGGCGGCGGAGGGGGCGGTGGCGGCGGCATTGGCCCCGAGCCGGCCGCCTCCGGACCCCGGGGGCCGGCGGAGCTGCCGAATCTACTCGCCGCCGCTTTCTCATTCTTTCGCTTTTGCTACACAGAGAGAAAGGAAGGGACATGGGGGGGGGAGGACACACAAAGGGGATTCAAAGCAAAAAATAATAATCAGGCTGAAAAAAAAAATGAAAATAACAAGGTAGGTCAAGAAAAAGGGAAAATGGGCTCAAGTGGTGGGGTCCTGCCGTTGGACTCAGTCCCGACATCCAAATGGCTTGGAAAGCAAAGCGAGAAGACAATCGGGAAGGACGTACGGGACGCAAAGAAAAGACAAAAGCCACAGATATACACATTCATGGTGAGCATGCCACGGGTGGGAGAGGGAGAATGAGGTGACCTCTCACCTTGATGAGCGGGTTGATGACGCCGACGTTGGGGCTGGCGTTGAACACTTTGTTGAAGTTGCTCTCCCGGTTGACCAGCTCCAGCTGGTAGAATTTCTTGTCGTCCTGGATTGGTGAGAAGGAAACAGATTAGTTTTTAGAAGGGTACTCATGTCTATTTTGGCTGGGCAACAGCGCCACCTGAGGGAAGCTATTAAAATATATATTTTTTTGGATGGGGGAGACTCACCACCAGTTTTTTGACCAAAGACTCCCGCTCGGACACCATGTCTTTAAGCTCGGCGATCATCTGTAGATCTTCAGGTCGGCTTTCTCTGTTTTTGAACTTTTCCTCGGTCCCTTCAAGCCTAATAATAAATAAAAATAAATACAATTAGAGCAGCTTATCTGTGAATTTGTTATTTTTAACTGCTGTTTAGATGACTTGATTAACCTCTAAAACTTGGGCTCATTTTGTCCTAATTGTTGCTGTTGATGACACTTAAATGTCAAAGATGGACTACTTAGAAGCCAAATATGGATTTTAGGGAGTGAAGAGGACACTTACAGAATTTGCAAAGCTGAAATCTTATCCTTGAGGACCTCCTGCGCTTTGTTGAAGTCGGCTAACATGTTATGCGTCTCCCTGTTGTGGATGACGTGCAACTCCGATACGTCACGTTCGTGACGTTTTTGCAGCTCTTGTTCGTGAGTCCTGCACACAAATCCATCCATTTTTAAAAATGTGTCCCATTTGAGAAGCTTTTGCCATTATTAAAACCATTACCTGATCTGCTGGTTGGCCTCACTACGAATCTTAAGCACCTCTTTGCCTTTGAGTTCCAGTTCCTTGGTCAGACTGCTGATGTTCTCGTTCAATGTATGGATTTGGTGGTCCAACTGGGCGATGTGCTTCTTTCTGCGGGTCACCTCCTCCTGGAGTTCTGAGTTGTGGCCCACCAACTCGCGTTCCTGACAAACAGAAAGTTAGATTAAATGGAATTTTTGGCAATCCATACAAAAACTGGCCCCCCATATGTGAAGTTTCAATTTGATTTTCCGTTTGGTGCCACCATTTCCGATGCAATCAAAGTTGCTAATTAGAATTTCCCTTTGCCGCATCTCATGGCTCTCACGAAGGCACTTTGGTTTTTTTCTTCTCTTTCCGAGCCACAAAACGATAATGAGCTCATTTCCTCTACCGTTAACACACGTCTCCGTCACCCCGACTATTTCCAAGCCCGTTTTTTTTTTAACCTATTTAAAAATAAGAAAAAGGCTTCCATTATTAATCCAATGAGGACATTAGCCAAGTGAAAGGGAGTAGCTTGTCTCACTGGGCTGAAAATAGAACTCAGAAAATGTTCAATTCATTCGGGGACCTCATTTTGTTGCCTGACTTTATATTCGACAAATATATTTAAAATATATTGGGTTGAAAACAATTGTAATGACAATAAAAATATAGACTTTTTCATAGGAAAGTTGAATATGAAATTGAATGCAAATGAAAAAAACTAACAAAGAGTGAATAGAAAATAGTGAGAAGTAGAAATTTAAAAAATATTTTTGGGGACCAAAAAAATAAATGGAAAGACTATTAATCTTAAAAAAATACAAAAAAAATTTGATTTAAGTAAAAATGCCATTATCTTTTCACTATTTTTTTTAATCATATGTATATTCAATTATGAATCCAATGAGGACATTAGCTAGATTATTTGAAGGTCTGGCATCTTCAATGCCACTAAAAGACAGCATTGATTAAAAGCAAATTTAAATAGCAAAGAACTCCCTCTACGAATTCCCCTTCCAACAAAAAATGACGTCTGTTATTTGCTCATTAAAATGAAGCAAAGCCTTCTTTACCCAGAGGCCATTTTAACCCATTTATGCAAACAGCGTTTGTCCAATTAGCAGCGGCAAAACAAACACACACACCTCACCAATATAGCAACTTTCAAGATGGCGTTTGGAAGCGGGATGGGCGATGGTGTGTACCTGCAGGCGAGTTTTCTCCACCGTTTTTTCCAGTTCTTTCTTGGCGGCCGTCACTTCTTGTTGGTGGTTTTGTCGCAGGTGCTCGATGGCCGACGCGTGGATGTGATTGAGCTCCGAGCGTAAAGATGCTGAAAAAAATGATTGAAATATTTGGTTAATTTAATGCCATTAAGGGATGGAAATAAGCCATTTCAGCTTAAACTAAAATAAAAGTCATTCAAGCAAGAAAACAATGTTGGTCTAATTTTTGTTTTTTGGAAAATTAATTGACTGAAAATAAATATTTATTTGGAGAAAAACTGCCTATTCAAAAGATCCCAATTAAAAAGTATAACTATAATAATGGAGTATCTTTTTAAATCTGTTAGACATGAAAAAGTTCAAATTTGTTATCACTGTGTAACGTTGTCCTTGGAAATATTGACCCACTACTTGCTTTACACTAGAATTTATGATGATACCAAAAAAACACACATACTGCAAAAAGAAAGCAGAGTACGAGATAATAAAGGAATATGTTGGGTGAGACGGATGGTGTCGTTGTTCTGGTGTCAGGAGCGCCAAGGTTAATGGTGGAACATCCATCAATGGCTGTCAGCACCTACTTGGCAATCTGGAATGTTCCATTTGGGTGGCCCGACTTTCAGATTGATTGAATATTTTGGGAATGAAGTTTTGGCAGCGATAGAAAAGAAACGCGGCGTTACCCAGCATGGCTTTTCCCTCGTCTTCCAACTCGAAGCGCAGTGTCTGCAATTCCTGCTCCGACTGCTGTTTGAGGGTTTCCACGCTGTGCCGGTGGGCTTCACGTAGCGACTGTAGCTCGGCGTGGTGGTGCAGGCGAAGTCGCTCTTCCAGTTCCTGCAACAGCAAAATTGAAGTGTCATTGCTCAAATTTTCCATTACATTTATTCACATGTCAATTCTGTACAAATAAATATACATTTGCAAACTATTTTCATGACAGAAAATGTTAAAAGTAAGCAAATTAGCGCAATTAGCTTTCCATTGTACATACAGTAACTAGCACATGACTCATATGTGTTAGCATAGCATTTACCATTGCTAATTAGCAAAATATTCACATAAGAATGAGTGTATAACCTATAGAACAATATTAAAAACTTGTAAAAATAATTGTTTTCATTGAAAATTGGCTTTTTGAATCAGATTTTATTATTTCAGGCGACATTATAGAGATATCAAAGCATTTAGCAGGCACGCAAAGCTAATGGTGTTAGCGTCAGGATGATGGAGAACAACCCTGTGGCAAACATTCTCCACCCGGGCGCTAGGTCATAAAGGAGAAGTGATTTAAAGAGCGCCGGAAGATTCTTAGTCAGCACTCTGCGGTATAATGATCAGCTCCACTGCCTTCTATTCACTCGGAAATGATGGCTGCGCTGTTTTCTTTTTTTAATATACAGTAAACGCCAAGACCAAACGATCCCCGTCTGAAATGAGTGAGATGCGAGATAATAATAATAACAACGGGATGGAGTTGGAACGGGTAGGACTCAAGTGCTAATCAGTAGCAATTTGGAAGTCCGGGCTTCATTTCTTGCCCGGCAACACCCGCGTTTTCCTCCACGCAATCTTTGCAATGCAATTCCACTTTAAGACGATGAACCGAGCCGAGCAATTTTCCGTTTGTGTTTGTGCAAATGAGAACCAGCTCGTGGGAGGAAAGAAGAATGACATTTCTATTTTTTTAGCCCGCTATGACGTTAGCGCCCATGACTCACGGCGTATTTTTACTCCGCGAGACGATGGATAAAAGAACGGAAGCTGTTAAACGTCGTGACGCCTGTTGACGCAAAAGGGGTTGCTTTGGATTTGCGTGGCGTACCTTGATGTCACGTTGGCGCGCGTGCTCAATGTCCTGCAGGGCGCAGCACTGAGCCTCGTGCAGTCGTTGATGTCGGCGTTGGTGTTCCGTCTGTAGCTCGTCCAATTGCGTGCGCAGGTGCTCACGTTCCTGGCTGAACTGTTGCTGGAGTTGTTGCAGAGACGACTGTGACTGCGACAGCTGCATTTCCAGACTTTGTTTCAGCAATGATATCTGCCCAAAAAAAAACACAAATTTGCTTGAAAAATGAAAATTTTTGGATGAAAATCCAGAAAAGCTAACATTAGCTAGCTTAATGATCCATTTGTATGAATTTCACAGTCTTGGGCAAAACATTTTCAATGATGATTGGTTCATTTTCTCAACTGTTTAACCTCACAAAATAAATAAATAAAGTGCCTTTTACTAGGGAGCGCTGGCCAAATTTCAAAATGTCCTGTCATTAAAAAAAATAGAGAAGAGCGAGCCAATTTCACGCTCCGTCACGCCATCTGCGACGAGCCACTGACTCTCTTGAGTGTAGAACCCGAAAAGAGCCCGAGGCGTACCTGTTCCAGCAGGTCGTCCACTTTCCTCTGCCAGCTGTCCCGGGCGTTGACCATCTCCTGTTCTTTGCTTTGGGCCAATTGGCCAAGCGCTGCCGCCTTGTCCGCCTCGTGATCTTCCCGCAGTTCTTCCCGCAACTTCTTGCATTCCTGCCTGCACCAAGAGAGAATTATCCGTGTTAAAAACTCAACCAACCTACATATTTGACTCATTTAAAAATTGTGGATTTGATGTTGTCCATCTATCTAGATGCCACATTGTAGGATAAGCTGACAAAGTCGCTTTGCAATTGCTTGTTCGTATTGAATGAGTTTGTGTGAGTTATAAAAATATTTTTGTCATACAAACTTTACCCTGCAGATGTCTAAATGTATCAGTCCAAAGTCCTGCCAACAACTGCCTGTTTTTCACATATTTAATCTCATTTGTCTTCATTTTTCAGCGTGCCCATTGTCTCAATGTGTCTGCAAATAATGGCAAAGTGCGAAGTGAGTGTGTAGTATTGGCGTACACTCAAAACAGTGTGTGTATTTGTGTGTGTGTTCGCTTCACTCTGACATTTACCACCTCTCAAAATGACAAACTAAAGTGCTTTGGGTTTTTTTTGTGCCCTGGAAAAGCCATTTACCAGCTGCTGTTTTTTTTACACGGCCGAATAAACACAGCGCAGTTGAAGTATTAACTCGAATCTGAACATCAAACCACCCACTTGTATACTAGTGTCTTACCGGAGGGTCTCGGTCCACTTGAGTTCCAACTCCAAGGCCATCTTATCCATCTTATGCTTTTCTTCTTCTTTGGTGATGATGATTTTGGCTTCGTGCTGACGTGTCTGGACCTCCAGCTCGCCCTGAAGCGCCCCAAAAAAAACCGAGTCAAGCCGATGCCGTTACACCGAGGGGGTGTCTAAGCCAGACAGTGACTCACCTGCAGGGCACTCAGCAGGTTGCTAGTCTCCCTCAGTCGCCCTCTGGTGACGTCAAGCTCCTCCAGAAGTTTGTCTTGCGCTTCCTTCATGGTGGCCATCTGAGTCTCGGCCACGCCCATGTCCTTCTCGCCCTGCTGCACTTGCTCCTGTAGACGGCAGACCTGAAACAAGCAAAGAAAATTTGTTACGATTTCTGTTGTTGTTGTCCAAAACAATATTATTAATACCCAAATTCCTAATCTGAATACATAAGATCTGTCTGCAGTCTTTGTGGACTTTCTGTGTGGGGCTCCAGTTTTTTTAACTAGGTCTACAATGTCTTCTGTGTCTGTCTTGCTACTGCAATCAAGGAAATTTCCTCACCTCTTGGTCGGCGGCCGCTAGTTTGGAGCTCATTTGGTCCCTCAGGTGATGAAGCTGCTGCAGCAAGGCAGTCCTCTCCTCTTCCAATGTGAGGCGCTCTCTTTCAAACTGCTGCTCCAGCTCCTGTGCGCACAAAAACAACAACAACAACAAACACCAGAAATTCAGGTTGAGTTCTAATTTTACACTTGTCTTTAAATACATTTGTGTCGAATTTTAAATGAATTTGAGAAGTAAAAATATGAAACAAGCTGACTAGTTTGCTGACTACTTTCTGAATACTATGACTGTTTTTGCGATAAGATTTTTTGCTCCCTTAATTTTGCGTGACTTGAGCTTAAAATGTAAATAACGTAACAAGAGCATAAAGCGGCTATACTGTACATACGCCGCCGCCGATGATGGCGTTATGTGGGCCACGAGCAGCTTAAAAGCAGATGCATAAATAAGTCACTTTAATGCATGTTAGCTACACGCTCAAGTAACTTCAAATATTCATTCTCTAACTACACATACGCACTTTAGTACTTTACCAGGTAGCTACTAATTTTGTAATATGAAATAAAAAAAAAAAAAATGATACAATTTGAAAAAATCAATTTTGTGATAACTTGACAATGAGTTAGCTTAACATAGATGTGCTGGCTAAGTGAAGGAGTTAAAGGTCACAAATATTGGGGATGTTTTGAATTTGTTGGTGTTTAGGGAAGAGTTACTGACTTACGGCTAACATTCTATTTTTGTCTTTTTCCGCCCCGCTAAGCGCGTTGTCCAGGGCCACCCGGTGCTTCTTGGCTACGTCGTCCAGCGCCCTGGCTTGGTTCTCCTTGCTTTGGCTGCTCTCTTCCTCGTAGCGAGCGTGCAGGCCGCTCATGTCCATTTCGTGCGACGCCTTCTCCTCGCGTAGCGTCTGCCAAAAACACACACAAATGCCAGTTGGGCCATATGCTGCGTCACTCTGCCATATTGATGGCGATTACTAATGAGCCGACTGGGATTCGGATGGCGTTTTGTTTTTGTCCGTTTGGTCCTTCTCCACAACTTTTTGGCTTTGGCTTGCAGTTGGTGCGGCTTTAAAGACATGTTGAGAAATTCAAATGACTATACCAATCCTATTTTACAATTTAAAAAATGGCAGTTTAAACGATTTCATAGCTAGCCCACCTAAAACAATGCATCACTTGTTTTTTCGGAATTCTGGTTGTGACATCACAACCAGAATTGATGATTATTTTTACCTTTTAATTTCACACAAGCTAGCTCGCACATTGAAAGAAGAGAATAGCATGCTAGCAGACACCTTCAGAAAGACTTTTGGGAGAGTTGATTATCGAGCACTTGTTTTATTTTGTTGTCCAATCCAAAATAATTTTCCTCCTAAAACAGATCTGGAAATATCTGGAATCTACCCCCGTGTGCGTACGCTTCCAGCAATGGAACCCTCTCGGAGGACACGGCAAATGTCAGCACCAAAGAGACAACGAAGCCGCCACCGTGCTTGACATTTAGCACCGTGGGACGCGCCGAGGGCCCTCGTGGCGACCTTTCCCGAAAAAAAAACAAGCTATTTTTCCTCCAGACTAGCCAATATTGACACGCATTTGCCTTCAACTTCGTAGTTTTGGGCCCAGCGGCTTGGAGCTAACCTTTTGTAGAGACATCAGCTGCTGCTTGTGCCGGTCTTCTAGCGCTCGAGTCTGGCCGTGGAGCGCCTCCCGTTCCTCCTCCAGTCGCATGACCTTGTCCTTCAGACGACTCCGCTCGTTGTCCAAGTCACGGACCGCCGCCTCTTGAGTCATCTGAGTGGCCTGCAGGCTGCTGATCTGACCTGAGAGCAGTCGACGAAGGGTCACTTTGGTCTTACTGGCAAAGTATCGGAGTCTGGTCTTACTGGCTTTGAGGAGGATCTCAGTGGCTTGTTGCTGGACACGATCCCGGGACGCCTCCAGTTCGCACTCGGCCTCCTTTTGACGGATCTCCACAATCTCGGAATTCTGCGTCACCTCGTCCAACTGCTTGCTCAGTTCCTGAGGAAGCCACCAATTGTAAAACCGCTGAATCTAATGTTTCTAATATAATATACTGTGCTTTTCTATTTAAAACTGTCAGTTTCCACTGTGAGGATTAAGTTGAATGTTTGGGTTTGACTGCACAGATTACATAGCATTAGTATTAGTATGATAAATTATTGTGTGTATAATATTTTCCCTACTGCTGAGTACTACAACTATAAATAATTCTGTATTTGCTGGTAATATATTTAATCTAGCTGTACATATTGTAGTTAAAGCCCTAACTCTGGAGATCAAGTGAAAGCTTTTACTTTGGCTATTTGAGTTAATGACTTAAAATTAATGTTTATTTTTTCAGAGATGGAATATTGGTCAAATTGGATTGGACGTCCATCTAATTTTTTCCCCTCACCTTGACGGCGTTTTCCGAGGCAGCCAGCGAGGCCTGCAGCTTGTGCGAGCGATCACGATGTTCTCGGGCCTCCTCGCTGACCCTGGCCAACTCGATCCGGAGTTTTCCCAACGTCTTCTGGAGCGCCGCCTCCTGGGTTTGAAACTCTCGGCGCAACTCGGCCTCGGTTCGCTTCCACGCCAGGAGGTTGTCGGCCGTCAGCTGCTGCGTTCGCTTCATGGCCTCCAGCTCGCGTTCGTAGAAGGCCTGAGACTAAAAACGATTGGACGCCGTCATTACCATAGCCCAGCGGACACCTTAACCCAAGCCATACCTTGCTGAGTTTGGCCTCATACTCATCCACCAGTCTTTTCTTGTCCTGCTTGAGTTCTTCCACTCGCTCTGCTAGCGAGTCCACCTTCAAAAAAAATAAAATAAACATTATATTTCAAGTTCTTTTGAAAAGTTTTGTCGTCTCGATGTCACCTCGGCTTTGTGTAGCTGTCCAAGCTTCTCCTGGTCTTTGCTATAGTTGGCGTTGTGACTCTGGTGGCTTCGTAAGAGCTCCTGAACCTCTTGACGGTGTTGGCCCTTCAGCTCTTCTAGCACCCCCTTCTTCTCCTGCTCAAACTGCGTCTGCGCTTGGCTGAAGGTTCGCAGTTTCTCCTCGAAGGAGCGCCGCATCTCCTCCACCTCACGCGACATGGACACCACCCGTTGGGTGTGCTGAGCTTCCGTGCACAACTGAAGGTCTTCCACTCTCTGCCGGTAGTTGTCAAACTCAGCCAAGGCTTGCCTCTTCATCCTCTCGTGAAGGTCCATGGACTCCTCCAAGGACTGGATACGTCTCTTCAGGTCCAGCTCATCACTGATTTTGCTCTTGTACTGGACCAGAAGGAGTAAAAAAAAAAACTAAGATAAAAAAACGTGAAGTGTAGGGGTCAAGAAGGGGAAGGGGGAGTAAAAGTTACTTGTAAAATCTTCTCCCGGGTCTCGGAGAGGATCTGTTGGACCTCTTCCTCGTGAGCCTCCTTCAGGGTGGCGATGGCCGCTTCGTGTTCGTCGTTCTTGGTGTTCAATGCGTAGATCACCTGAAGGACATTTGAAAAAGTTTCATTAAATATGAGGAGAAAAATATTCATTGCTTTTAAAATAAAATACAAATACAAGAAGAAATTTTGGGGGTATATATTTATTTTTCCTGGCGCTGTAAAGATGAGATTGACTATGAAATACTTCAAGAGTTTTTTTTTGGTCATTTGAATATTTGAAGCGACGTCCGCTCTGGAATATTTTTAGAGCCGAGTGGGAAGATGATAATTACCTGCGGCACGGGCAGGTAAGGCGGGGCTCCATACTTTCCTTGTCGCGCGCCAGGTTTCCTTGGCAACTGCATACAGTCGCCTACGTGAGGAGGCCTTTTTAACTCGTTGACTGTCATAGACGTTTCATCCAAACAAGGAAAAATGGATGGGACGTCTATTACATTTTTCCTCATTGGGTAATTCTACTACTACTATTACTATACCAACAACAACAACAACAACAACAATTACTACTACTGCTACTATTCCTAGTACTACTATTCCTACTACCGCTACTACTACTATTCCTACTACCACTACTACTATTAGTACTACCACTACTACTATTAGTACTACCACTACTACTACTATTCCTACTACCACTACTACTATTCCTACTACCACTACTACTATTCCGACTATACCACCAACAACAACCACTAGTACTATTACTTCTATTGCTACTACTACAACTACTACTACACCACCAACAACAACTACTACTACTACTACCACTACCACTACCACTACCACTACTACTACATCCAATGGGCTTGGACGTCTATCCTCGCTAATGCCAGCCAATGAGTTACTACTTCAAAAAATATATACATTCGTCTAAGACTCTAAAAGCGGGCCCAATTTTACACAGGGACATCCCCTGTACTCTTTCTGCTCACAGCACGGAGCATATGGCGACGTGCACGATGGATGTGTGTTTCAAGGCCTTTTTTTTTCTATTTTCCTTTTTCCGCCCGAACGGCCCATTCCGCCCGCCGCTGCGGCTCGCTATGCAAAATCAGGTCAGATGAGTCACCAGCAGCGTGCCGCTCAAAGCTACAAGTCTCTAATCCACCATCGGCCTGATGTCACCGCCTTCCTCTTATGCACGTAGTAGTATTGTCAATTTTTATCAGTACACCTGTCAAGACACAAATTCAAAGTTGGATATGGAAAGACATTTTTTTTCTAGAGTAAATGTACGTTTTTACTCAGAAGACCGCCATCAAAAGACAGACAGTCGATAAATTGTTGATTTTGCAGATTGTGGATGTCATTTTTTGGGGGTGAGATCACAGATTGCTTGAAAACAGCCTGCTAACAGACTGTCAGAACACAAAAGCGCCTTCCATTAGCGCTGCCATCCGTTGGAATTGGCACGCCGTCGCCTGCAGACTCGCCGTTTTGTGGGTCATCATATGCTACATACTATCAGACGCTGAAATATCTGAATAGTGTTAGTTCGCAGTACGTTATTTTTTGAACCTACGGGTGTCCAATCCGTTTACACTGGGAGGGTTGGCGAGGATCTTTTGACGATGGCTGTCAGGAGTTATTTTACTGCAGCGCTTTTATTCTAGTCTTTTGAGAGCGTCTGTCTCGCGGCGAGCGGAACGTTTCTTTCTTTTTTTTTCTCCGGTGGGATAGTTGCCATGGAAACTGCCGCGCTTTTGTTGTCGCACGGTCTACTTTAACGAACTCGCAACATTAAGAAAACGCAACATGCAAGTAGAAATAGTCGAAATTCAGGATGATTAAGACAAGTCATTTATCAATGTTAATTTTTGTTTATTTTAGGACAAAAAAATGTCATTTTAAACATGCATATATTCTTTATCCTCTGCAAAAATTGCACTTGCATTGTTCAGAGTGGCCTCGTTTGACAAGTTCCGCCTGACTTGTGCGAGCACGCCGTGGCTGATGAGCGACTGATGTGATTAATGTGGTGGCTAACGACCCCGCGCCAGGCTCCCAGACGGACGCAGCCTCCCGACAAAACGTTTTCACCTCCAGGCAGCTGTCAACTCTTTCTCTGAATCGACGGTATGCAAGCACTCAACTTCCATTTTGAATGACTCGAAACTAGGGGTGTCAATATTGGGTTGGCGGGCCACATTGTTGCTAACAAGATCTCATGTGGGTTTATTTTTTGGCCTAAAAAGTTAGCTTGATGGCACTAAAAAAATCATTTAGGGTACTTTGCATCACTAACTATTGATTTTTTGAAGGCCGGATTGGAGACCCCTAAAGGGCCATTCCCGGCCCCCCGTCAGCAGGTTGGACACCACCGCTAAATGCACATTTGTCGTACTCTTAAATACATATCCAGTGCACTATAGTGATAAATCTTAGTCATGGTGAGTTCAAATGCAATTTTTTTTCTGGTTCACAACAGAGTGGAATGGAGAGATGACCAATTAAACGAGAGGAATGGTCGCGGAAAATGGGAATTTTTATGGGAACTGTCACAACTATGCAGCGGTGAGGTCAAATATGCGCATTCCTGGGCAGTGGGGGGAAAAAAGGCCTGGAAATATTTGGCTGCGTCTTACCTTGGTCAGCTGGGCGATCTTCTTGCTCATCTTCAGGTGAAGGTCTTGCGTATATTCCATGGTCAGGCCAGACTGGAAGGAGGACGTGGTGGACGTGGACGCCGTGGACGACGTTGAAGAGGAGGATGGAGGATATTTCCCCTGACCGGCGGGGCAGTAATACTGCTGCCAAGCCGACCCGGTCGCCATCTTCACGAGGATGCTGGATGGAGGGAGCTTCAATGATTCAAAAGGAACATTTGACAAATGACATCGATCGATGCAAATCCACGACGCGGTAAGCTGTTTAAAATGTGTCCCATTTTGGCTTCAAGTGACGCGTGCAACATTTTTTTTCTTCAATTTTTTTTTAAGCTCCGGAGATGTTAGCGGTTCGCATCGGGAATGAGGCCGCGCTAGGCGCTCCGTCGAGCGGCTACGGCCGGCTTCACCTGCCGCCGACTTGCCGCGGAAGTCGGGCTGCAAGTCTGGCTACTCCTGGCTGCTCCCCCCGCCCCGGTCGGTCACCTTGGAGCCCAAATGAGGAGCCGTCGCGCCGGATTGGTCCTCTCCTCCGAGCTCTGCCACTACATGGAGGTGCGCTGTCGTGCGCGTGCGCGAGACGGGAGGCGAGCGTGGCGATGGACGAATGGATAGATGGATGGATGGATGGACCGAAGGATGGATGGATGGACGGAATGAGGGACACGAAGCCCCCCCAGCTAGCCTCAGCTCAGCCAGCGCTCGGCTGCTGCTTTTCTGTTGCCATGGATCACCTCAACAGTCCACGTGGCCTTCACGGACACTGCGAAAAGTAGAGATGCGTTCACAGACACACAAAACAGCCACGTACACGAAAGCAACAAATATGAAGGATGCTTTTTTGACAACATGAAAGAACTTTAAGATGAAAAAAAGTCACACAAAAAAACTAAAATTGCCATCTGCTATGTCATTTTGATGCCAACATGGAGACCAAATGCAGTAAAGATAGCAAGTAAACTAGCACAAATGCTTTAAACTTTAAACTTAAGATCCATGTAAAAGTCAAATGTACTATAATAGTCCATGTTTAACGCATCAAGTCAAAATTTTAATCTAAAATAATCCATCATTTAATACTTTAAAAGCGTTTAAAAAAAACAATGCACCTTAAGGAACAATACATTTTCCGTATGAAGTCCTTTGGTTCCCTCCGGTGGAGATAAGACGCCATTACACAATATGAAGACCTAGAACCTGTAAACCACAAAATCTGTAAAAGGGAACAAATAATCCACAAGTAGCCCCTAATAAAATCTTTTTTATTTATCTTTTTTTAACTTGTTGACTATAGAAGTGTAACAAATATAATTTCTTAAAAAGTATGCAGATCAATAATCTCTTTTGGAATCCACAAATAATCTTGATAGAAATGTCCAGCAGATTCTCGCCGCTATTTGATATTTACAAAGACCAGAGTCATCAAAATAATACCCCCCAAAAATCTGAAAACATTTGTCCACAAATGAAAACATTGCATAACCACTAAAAAGGAATGATTTCCAAATATTAATGATGAGAAAAGTGGTTCATCTAGAATTTTACCCCTAAAAAAATGTCATATGCACATATTCTTCCTCAAAAAATTTAAATACATCAATAATTTTCATTCTCATGAGTGATTGTCATTTAACTATTACATATGAATCAAAATATAATTAAACATACATCCAAGTTTTCACAATTAGAATCCTAAAACTCTTAATATGATGAATTATTTCAGGTTTTTTTTTGTTAAAGCGGCCTGACATTTTATTCCTATCAATAAATTTTCAGAAAATGCAACGATTTTAACTTACTTTTGGCTTAAAATCTGTATTTAAAAAAAAAGCTTCAGTGGTTAAATATCTTTTTTTCCACCCTGCCTTTTGCAATATCATTCACATTAATCATTTATATCCCCAATTTTGCCAGAAGCTATTTTTAGCAGGTTATATAAACTTGGCAAGAAAAAAAAATAGTTCACAATTAAACAAAAAAAGGAGCGAAAGAGAGAAAAGTTGAAAATAAAATAAAATAAAGAGGTGGAAAAAACAAATAGTATCACAAGACATTTTTAGGACAATAATTAAAACAAAAAGACCCAATTAAAGTAATTGAATTTTACCGTCCCCAAAAAAAACTGTCAAAATAACCCAAAAAATCACTTAAAACATAAACAACAAAAATACTGTAATTTAAAATGAAGGCAAAACCTACTAAATCAACAAAATTGACAAAAAACAAACAAATTCTTTACAAAAAATGACAACAGACAAACAAAAAAATACAATAAAACAAAACCATAATGACAAAATTACCCCCTCAAAAAATGATAAAAGATAAGAGTGAAAGTTGAGGCATGAAACTGAATTCACTTCACATTTGAAGGTTCTATTCCCACTCTCATTTGACTCCTCATTATTATATCCTTTGAATAATTGCTTCATCTAATCCTCCTTGTTCGCAATATACAATAATAAATTAACACAATCTAATAAAGACAATCACAAACATAAATTAAACATCCTCCTCCATGACAATATCACCAGTACTCACTTGTCATTTTTTGGCGTTGTCATCAATGTTCACATTTCTTTAAATTAATGAATCCAGATGCTGAAATGTGAATCAAATATGTTTCAAGTTGATTAAACAAAATCCACAATCACATTTTCAGGGTTTAAAAGAAACAAAGCAAAGTGGAATTCAATGCAATTGAGCTCTGTGTCCAATAGGCGTCAGTGTTGTACAAACTAAATATTCCTTGTTTTTTTTTTTTTTTTAAACTGGAACACATTCTGAGGGACGATGACTTGCTAAAAAATGGGTTAATTGGATTAAAAATAAAGGAAAAAGTGCTTTTTTATGTCGAGTGAGTCATTTCATTGGCAAATTATTTGATTAATATATTTTTTGTATGAACCCTTTAACCAATGAGTGTATACAAAAAGTACATGTAAATAGAAATGAGTCTTCAAATGGCATTGTTTTGAATCTGGCAAGTTCTTAAAGCTACAGCGCTTGTATTTTGTTGTGGCCTTAAAGCAAAGGCACGAGATAAAAAATTGTCTTTTTAGATTACGATGAATAAACGTGAAGAAAAAACAATGAAAACAAACGACAAAGTGGATTGATGACTAAAAAAAGGAAGTTAACGGACAAAAAAATCTGAAAAGCAACATTTTGGATGAAAAGAGCGTGTTTGGAGGACTAGTTTTACGTTTGATATGAGTTCCGAGTATAAAATAGTTGTCTTTACAAGAGGTAGAAGCTCAAATTAAGGCCTCTCCTTCATTAAATCTGGGTTTTACTAACCTTTTCCATCCCAGAAAATGTGTCAAAATGAAACAAGTGCTAGCTTGATGATGCTACATTGTTGCCAAGTCATACCTAAAATTAAAGATCGGAATCAGGGACAGTCTGGATATGTCATACTTTGATAAATATGCACTTATAATCAGATTTCCAAAGCTCCGCCTCCTCCTGGTTCAAAGCAGACAAAATAAACGATTAAAAAAAGAAGCTAAAAACCAGATGACAACGTCTTTTGTAAACACGATGACGGGAAGTGACGTCACCTGACGGATTTTTTTCCGACGTGGTCCATGTCACCGTCTTCTCCCCAAGATTTTTCCACGCTCAGTGAAAAAAAAGTCCAGAAAAAAATAGAGAGAAGACGTCTTAAAGGTAGTTCCTACTCCACCTCGTTGGTTTGTTCTGGTGGTTCCTTTCTGATGATGGGTAGAGGATGGGCCTCCGTGTTGAAAACCCAATGTTCCAACGAGACGTGATCGTCGTCCGAGAACAGCAAGTACAAATATCTGCCAAGAAAAAATGGAAAATATGGATTTTTACATTGTTTTTTAACTTAGCGGGTTAGCTAACTAATATCATACTTTGTCTGTTTAAAAAAAGAAAACAACAAATTGCCAGCAACATTTTCCGCTTAAATGCTAACTCACTAATCTCAAATGGAGCTAGATGACCATTTTTTTATGACTAGGAGGGCCGAATGAACAATTTTTTTGTAAACAATCTCCTCATTCATTTGTTGAAAGCCACACCGGAAAAAAAGGCTCCCTGGATTTTGTGGG
Source organism: Stigmatopora nigra (assembly GCF_051989575.1). Lineage (NCBI taxonomy): Eukaryota > Metazoa > Chordata > Actinopteri > Syngnathiformes > Syngnathidae > Stigmatopora > Stigmatopora nigra. Next base: position 1,468,549 of record NC_135509.1, on the reverse strand, counting down.
TTTTCACCAAGTCCTCCGGTTTGCTCAAAAGCTCCCAAAAACATGTATGCTAAGCTAGCTGCTTAAACACTCTAAATTGCACTTAGCTATGAATATGATTAATTGTTAATCTTACTTGAGCGTCTCAGCCAGGAAGAAGCTCTGCTGCACATTGTCGTGATTGGGCGAGGCCGCGTAAACGTCCCGGACGCCGCTGTACCCCCCTTCCACCTTACAGTGGCGCTCCAAGGCCTGCAAGAAGGCGGTTCAAAGGTCAAGCCTCGACCTTTGATGACCGGTGGGTAAGAAAAAGTTACCTCCACGGCTTCCCAACCCCACTCCCTGTATTTAGGGTCGTGGGTGAACCTCCACATGTACATGTACGTTTCGATGACTTCGGGCCGCAGGATGAAGTACTTTTCGTTCTGCCGGGTGGCGATGGCCTCCACACCGCCGTCAAAACGGAACGCTTCGGGTCCAAGTTTTAGCGCTGGGTGGGAAAATGCGGGAGAACGTTAGAGGGTGGAAGGAAGGAGTGTTAGGGGATGGAAAATGGGGAGGTACCGGTTCTGGTGTAGGACTCGTGGCAGGTCCTGGCGATCTCGGCCGCTTGCTCCATCTGGTGGCCGGTCTTGTCATCGGGCGCCCCGTCGGCCCCCAGCGCCACCATGCCGCCGGCAAAGCAGGTCAGGTGACCCATTTTGTGTTCCAGAAGGCCTCCCTTCCACTCTGCGATGTATGTTAAGCCGCCACTGGACTTTCTTATTAGGTTGCTTTCGATGGCCTGCAAAATAGGAGGACAAAAATATTCATGTCAAAAATTTGCTTACATTTTATTGCATGAAATTTGTCAAAAAGTCTTGCTATGACATAAACAAAGTCTGCCATTTTGGTTTAAAGTTTTGTACTCCAAATTTAACACAAAAAAATCAGCCACAAAAAAAGACTCTTAAAAATCCACAAAAAAAAGCCATCCATTTTGACATGTAGAAAGGTGACATCCTACCTGATGCCATTAGCACCGCCCCCCTGAAAACAAGACCGCCAAGCAAGACGCTCATCCACTTTTCCCCATCTCCCTCTCGATAAATAAATCACTTTTAATCCGGTAGATCAAGAGGGATTACGGGTAAAGTATCTCCTCAAGATTAATGTTGCGTTCAAGATGCTACGTTGACATCGCACTCTCATTCATTCGTGTGTATTTGCGTGTGTGTGTGATCCTCCGTCAGATTAATCCGATTGTTGTTGTCGTGCAAAAGTGTGTGTTTGGTATTCATCGGCGCTACGCTACGCGAGCACGCCGCCATCTGCTCCGACTCTAATAACACGTCAGCGCGGCGACCGAGACGACACCGCCTTCGCACCTCTCCAATAAAAATAACTGACAATTACCCAGAGCCAAACAAAGACGTGCGAAACGAGACACAAAAATTGGTTGGCGGCCTTCCAGGACCTCCAAAAAAGTCGGAAAATACACTCCTGAAAATGACAAATGCTCAACCGGGTGCGTGGTTTACCTGTAGTGCGTCGTAATACATCTTCTTGGCCTCTTCGTCCGTCTTGTCGGACATGAGCCAAGCTTTTAGCAGGTACTCGTAAAAGCTGTCGCCCAGGCCGCCCACAGACACGTGATCTGGAAGAGCAAGACGAGGATTAACTTTCGCCGTCTTTCTTAGACGCCAAGGCGGTTCGCGGTATGTCAAAACGTCAACGCGGGTGTGCGTTTCGAGTGACGACAGGTGACATGTTGATAATGAAGATGAGTCAATAAGGAGAATTTATTAAAGGTCAATACTGGATGTATGTCTATGTTATTTTTGCTATCTAGCCAAAAAGCCTTTTTTTTGTGATTTAAAATGAAAAATCTAATTTTGTAAAAACTACATATCACAAAAAAAGAATATTAAACTATTTTACACGCATAAATGTAATGAAAAACTTCCTGCGATGTACATGTTAGTCAGTAGATGGCCCTAATTGGCCTGCAAATTGTATTCCATATATTACAATTGGAAATAGCAACACCTTATCGTCAAAGGACAGACGACACGATTGGTTCTAATTACAATTTGAAGTATTAATGTTATGGCGTGGATATCACGTACGTATTTTACATATAGATTATATCCACGACTTGATTTTTCTTTTTCTCTACTTCATAGTTAATCTTATTATCATGGTTAGCTCTTCTCCGGTATAGAAGCCATTTTGAAAGAGGATGTTTTGGATGCTAATGGAGTGACATATGCTGTAAATAGAGCATGATGGGAAGTCATTTGATAAACTAAAGATGGAAAACATTTTCTTAAAGACAGCTGCTCCTCAGCAGATGATAAAGATCCAGTGGTGGCTTTTTGGAAATTAATTTTTGGTCCAGACACCCTGAGGTCATAAATGATGCAGGCCGTGCGTTTTCATGGTAATTACATTATGAATTTTTGAGAGCCAAATAAGCATTTAAATAAAGTTTCTGTTTAGTTGTGGATGATAGTTAAAGTTGGCATTTGAAGGTGGGATTAAAAAAATATAACAACACTTACGTTGACCCCATTGGCCGCTGTTTGGGTTCAAGTAGTTGGGGTACAGTCCTTGAGGTTTATCCAAGCGGTTTAGGACTTTACGGATGTTCATCACCTAAAAACAACGAAAAAAATAGCAATGAGAAATTATGACATGGTATTTTTTAATAGATAGATGAAATAAAAACAATGGAGGACGGTTGAAGGGTTTTTTAAACAGAGCCCTTTTGTTTATTGGTCTGGAATTTTAATAGATATTTCGTCTTAACAAATTTTAGTAGGTGATTTAATGTGATTTTTAAAGTTTGTTGCATCTGTGTTTTGTACTGGTTAATTGGAGTTCGTGTTGTGGAAATTACCGTATTTTTACGACTATAAGGCACATTTAAAAGTCTTAAATTTAGACAGGGCGCCTTATAATCCAGTGCGCCTTGTATATGGAAAACATGAAAATGTTTCATTCATTGAGAGTGAGTCTTATAATCCAGTGCGCCTTATAGTCGTGAAAATAGGAGCTTTGTCTAATGTCCATTTGTGCTTTATTTTATATATATTTTTAAGGCATTCATTCAGATGATCGTACTTGGCCTGACACTTTTTGACAACCGTGAAAATGAGCGATTAACCCTACCGTGAATCGACATTACATTTTGAAACGTATTTAGCCGTCGGCGTTGGTACCTTTTGAGCAAATTCCGGGTTTCCCGACAGCTTGCTGAGGTGCATAAACTCCAAATGCAGCGTTCCGTACTCGGCCAAAATGCTGCTGCCTCCCGACGCCCACGGCCAGTTGCGACCAATCCCGCTGCGCAAATCAAAGACACACAAAAAAAGAAAAGAACAATGCGAGAGGCGTTTAAGAGGAAGCTAATTAAGAAGCAACTGTCAAAACATTTGAAGTGTGTCAAAGTGCTTAAGGAAATACTTTTCTTTTTTACAAAGAGCAGATAAAATATATTTCCACCTCTACCGGAGCAAAGTTAGGCGACTAAACCAGCTTGTTATCTCCCTGTTGCAGTTAGCCGGTTTTCCTTTGACGTTTTCTTTGGGGCTTTTTCCTTTCTTTCCACACGGAGTGACACCTAAAGGTCGTTTCGCCGTAACGTTTGGAGACGGTAAAGAGTCAAAAACTCTCAGTCGGAAAGTCACGCTGGCTTTAAAAAAGGCTTTAAAATGTTAACTTTTGGGATTAAAAGTTCAATGGCCGAGTTAGCTTCACGTTAGTCAGCATGTGTCGGCTTTTGGGCAAGGATGCTAACCACTTAGCTGCGAGATAGTGAAGAAAATATTGCATTCTGTAGATAAATACTTCAAAATAAGGGCTGTTTTTTGCACCAAGAATGAATTTGAGCTGACGCTTAAAAATTATAATAATAATACACAACGAAGAGGAAAATAAATGGATTTTTAATCGCATTTTTAGTGCTAATAGTAATGTAGAGTGAATTGGACCACCTTGATGTAAACAGAACTCTATTTGTAACGGCACATTTATTCCCATGACGACTGCGATTTTAATTAGCGCCTGACAAACCGCCGAGTGTCGCCGTGTACTCGTTGTGGGCCCGTGGGTATTGGTTAAAAAAAAAACGGGAACAGAAAGGAGGATGATTGTTCTTTTAGCGATTTATTGTTCACAGAAGTGAAGCAAAATGAATGGAGGCCACTGAAGGGATAAAATTGGCAAGCTAACATCTGTGGGTTTGGCGTTTTTTTCGTTAGATTGAGACGTTCGTACATTGCAATTAATCGGCTGTTAGCTTGGTGTAGTTAGCTTGCTATGGAAAGTGTTTTTAGCATGGTGGTCTTACCTTTTGAGGTTGAGTAGAGCCCACGGGATTCCGGTGGGGGTTTTAAATGCAGGCAGCAGTTTTTCACCCAGTTCCACTGCTTTTCTGCGGTAAACCTGCCAACCAGAGAAACACAAGAGTCATTATTTGCAGTAAACTAACAATAAACTTGTACTTTTTCGTTGTAAAAAAAACAACCAGTGAGCCTTACCAGAGTGATTCCATCAATTTATTTTCTTATTCTAAACACATTTCACACTGTTAAGTTCAAAGTAATAAGAAATACAAATTAGTTTTGCAGTGTTTATGACTATTTTGTTGATGAATACTTATTTTAGAGTTATAAATTGGCATTTTGATGGACTCAATTGTGCTGGGAAAATTATAATATTAATCCATGCAGGTTTGCATTGAAGATTGAGTTGTTGTTTTTTTAAATTGGTGCTGATTTTACTTAAAAAGACAAAAATAACTACAGATATTATTTCCATACTTAACATAAGGGTATCCTGGTTCGAATCCTAAATTCCCTGAAAACATAAAATATTAAAAACAAACTTTTCCTCATGCAAGACCACTCATTTGAAGACTTGTTTTTCAGAGAACACAATACTGCGTTCTGACCAAGTTTGAGTCCAAGTCAAAACCCGTCTTTTTACGATGCCTCCCTGACATCAACTTGTTCAAGCTTCTTGGCTACTCGGTGGCACGGCGGATGCCAAATTACCCCTCAGCAAGTGTGCGAGTGCGTAACGAGGTGTCAGAGCCCGCTGATTAATGCCTTTAATAACGCGGCGAGCACACGGCGGGGTGGAATAAAAACACTCGCCGGGACTGACGGGAGAAACATTCCAACGCCCCGCGTCCGACCGAGGCGGCCTTCACGCCGCCGCGTGCCAAAGCCGCTTTAATAAGCAAATGAATTATTCAGCATGGCGAGATTGTGAGCCGTATTATACGCACCTAAAAAGAAAATTAAGAACATGGTGAGACGTTTAGACAAACATGTAAAAGAATTTGTTCAGATTTCAAAACCTGCAAAAATCGGTATCAAATTTTCAACCTAAAAATGATTCAAAAAAATATTAGTGCATATTAAAAACCTAAAAGACTTGAATTTTTTCAATGGCTCAAAGTGTAACAAGTTGAAGATACATTTTTAAATGGGTTTGAATGGTTAAAACTGTGTTGAATTGTAAGATGGTAGTACAAATATGTATTTGTTAAGAATTGAAAAGATGCAAATTCACGACTCGCCGACCTTCAAAGAGCGTCCTCCAAAGACACGCCGGAGGGCAAAACTTTGCTCGCCGCCTCCGACCGACTTCCAGAGGAATGAAAAAGTAGGACGCCCCTTTTTTCTCTTTTTCCCAGTCCACATTTATTATCCGTCAGGCTTTGAAAACGTCGGTCGGTCGGTCGCTCTATCGTTCCACATTTGCTGAGCTGAAACACAAGCGTGGCTTTAACTTTCCCTTTTATTGTTTGGATGCACTTCCAGATGACCTTCTAATCAGAAGGGATGGAAAATGGAAGGTCGTAAAGAAGCTTCCGTCCCGTTTACGACCGCCTCCTCTTCTTTCAAACCCGTCTACGTAGATCAGCGTTTCCCAACTACTGTGCCGCAATCCAATTTCAGCCAAAAAATATGACGCTATTAACGACAAATAATGAAGTTTGCCCGGGGTAGATGCCGAGCGTACAACTGTGTATTAATAATTCCAAACGGACCACAGGAGTAAAGTGGAATGGGTTTTTTCCCTTTTCCATCCATTTGTTTCACTTCAGGAATTGGGGATATTTTGCTATTTCTTCTGTTATCCACAGCCTTGAGTCTTGCTGATTATTTACCATTTTTCCACCTTAGTATAGTTGGGAATCGCATTTTTTTCCCTTTTCCATCCATTTGTTTAGCGCTTTTTCCATCTCAAAAAGGGGGTCTCTTGGTGGTTCCTTCAGTTTTCCAGTTTGTTGCTGATTCATGACCATTTTGTTCACCTGACAGAGTATAGTTGGGAATAGAATTTTTTCCCTTTTCCATCCATTTGTTCAGTCTCTTTTCAACTGAGAAATTTGGTGATCCTTCAGTTTTCCACAACCTGGTGCTACTTTGTTACAATTTTTCTACACATGACAGGGTCACATTTTTTCCCTTTTCCATCCATTGGTTTCACGTCAGGAATTGGTTGTCTTTTGCCGATACTTCAGTTTTCCACTATTTCTTGCTGATTCCTGAAGACTTTTCCACCTGGCAGAGTAAAGTTTGAAATTGCATTTTTTTTCCCATTTCCATCCATTTGTTTAGCCTTTCTTCAACACAGAAATTTTGGTGATCCTTCAGTTTTCCACGGCCTGTTGCTACTTGGTTACCATTCTTCTCCACCCGACTGAGTATAGTTGTGAGTTGCATTTTTTCCCTTTTCCATCCATTTGTTTCACATCAGGAATCATCAGGTCTTTTGCCTATACTTCAGTTTTCCACTGCCTGTTGCTGATTCCTTCCCATTTTGTTTTCCTCCACCTGAGTGTAGTTAGGAATCGCATTTTTTCCCTTTTCCGACAATTTGTTTCCATTTTCCTTCATTTTACTTTCAACGTCTCCTGCAGGCAGCATCAATTGTAACTTTTGGTGGACGCAGAAAGCGCTCGGGTGCAAGACAGCAAGACAGCTTTGCACCCAGGAGAAGCCTGCTGTTGGTTTGTACGCCGCGCCAGTTCTTTTCCTCTCTCTCGGCGGCTTTATTAGCTTCCTTCAAGGCGGCGAGAACAAGTCAAGCTCAAAGAGCGTCGGAATTAAAAGCTACGGTGGTGGAAGTACGCCCAGTTAGCCAAGCGGAACCCTACTTGTCTTCGGAAACATTTGTATTCTCAAATGATTCGGTCATCCTGGTCCTCACGAGGTTGCCGAAGGTGATTTTTGGAAATCTCTCCATTCCTGCAAAAATGCCATATTTTTTGCTTGTGTGTCATAAATGATTCATAGCCAAAATAGCTTTCTGGGATGCCGCTTTGACTTTTGCAACTATATCGTATTTTGCCAGAAGTGACGTCAAACATTGGAGGGCGCCAAGAGTGGTCATTTGGCTCCAAGATGATCAGGTTGTGAATTTTTTATCTCTACTTTTATGAAAGGAAAAATGGTCAAATGTAACTTGAAACATTGCCTTCGGGCCATAAATGCCATCAATTGATTCCATTTTGCGCCATAAGAAATGTTGTAAAATACTTTTGACTTTGAGTAGACCTTCTCCGTCCACCAAGACCAAACAAGACAAATTTGCATGGTCTTCAATCTGCATGGATCAAATAAAATACAGTATTGTAGATGTTAAAGTCTTTTTTTCCTGAATTGTTCACAGTTCCAGTGAATATAGTTTTGGCTAACTCCCACAAGCTAGCAAACAAATGAGCAAAAATGAGAAATGCAGTTGGTGCGGGTTATAAAATTGAGCCATAAAATGATGAAAATTCACAAGCTGCCTGTAAAAATGCAAATAATTTGGTATTACCGCAGAAAGTCCGATCTTGCAAGAGCCAAACATCGATTGTGAAGGCAGTCCAAAGTCAACCGTGGCGTTTTTCGCCAAAGTCGAGCAGAGGAAAGTTCCGTAATGGCCTGATGGCGAAAGCTTGCAGCCCCCGGGCCAGGCCGCGGGAGAGCGCCGCCCTTTTAAAAGGCAAGCGTCCCGGCTTAAAAGCCAGTGGACGACGCACGCGCGCTTGACATTTCAAGTGGCGGACGCCAAAAGAAAGTGTTTTGGGGCGCAGCGTTTAGCCGAACAGCTCGGAAATGAGCGCAAAAAAGCCTCCGGGCAGTCCCACGCCAAGGGACCTAAAACGGGTTGCTGATGCATTTCTTTAAAAGTTGGAAAAATGTTTGGGACTTGCCTGAAATTAGTTTAAGGACAAATTGTCTTTAAAAATGTGTCCTGCCAGTTTTCCAGTACAAATGTGCACTTCACTATTTATCTATGTTGTCGACTACTTATTATGTATTGATATTTTTATTGTAATGATATATATATATTGCTTTTTATCTGTTAATTTAGTTTGTTGTTATTTGAGCACTTACCTACTTATTTATATTGTTGACTAATTATGTATTGATGGATTAATATATATTTGTCTCTGTTTATTGTTGTTGTTATTTGTATTTATGTTGTTGACTAATGCTGGATTATGTTGACTACTTATAGTTATTATTTTTAAGATTATTTATATGTCTATTTGTTATTTGTGCACTTGGTGAAGTTTAAAATCTCATTCTACTTGTAATGTAATGACAATAAAAGCATCTCATTGAAAAGAGGAGGCGGAAAAACAGTAAATTTCGACGCAAGATGAAATCAAAGCCTCTCCGCAATGACACGATTCGCCGTTTTGCTCAGCGCGCCGGAAGACAAGCCGCCAAAATACATCAAGGAAAGAAAGACGAGTCCCGTAGTGCGCCGAGACCGACGGCGGCAACGTACGGAAAGCACAAATAAGAAGCAATCGCCTAAAACCTTGACGATAGGCCGAGAGTCGGATGATGGAAAGCCAGGCGGCGCCGACGTCCTGATGGCGCCGGTGATAAAGCGACTTTACGGGCGGAAGAAGAAGAAATCAGCAAAGGAGGAGCTTTGACGGGCCGGAAAAACAACAACAACAAACTCATAAAATGGGAGTTTATGTCCCAGAAGACTGCTATGCTTTTTACAATACTTTTGGGAAAGTAGACAAAAGGACAGAAGGAGGTCACAGATTTTGGAAAATTGGGATTTTGGTGTTCCTAAAAAATGTCTAAAAATATTAGAGCAACTGAAAGCCTTGAAATGAATAAAAATGATTTTAAAAAATCAAAATAAACAGCCCAAAATCGAGATTAAGTTACCTCAAGTCTACGAAAATTGAGCCAAAATGGCCTCTCACAATCCCCACTCCAAATCCATCGTCTCAATTCCAAGTACGACAATGACCTTCCCGACATTTCCAATCTTTTCCGCCAATTTTTTTCCTCCTCCCTCCCGCGAATATGTCAGAGTCGTTAGCCAGGCGCTAACCGCCATTCTGAACCACTCCGCCGAGTGACCTTCATCGGCGGAGAAGGCCACCAATCAGCCGCCTTCGCCGGACGAGCGAGGGGCGGCGTGCGATGACTTTTGAGTGCTGCGTATTGATTGGCTCATTAAAAAAAAAAGTACTGAGGAGGGATAACGAGTGTCACAGTTTGCTCTGGCGACGGGCGCCATCCTTTCGCTACTACCTGCGCCCATTCCCGTCAAGAGTTTTCCGTCCCGGTTTCTAAACGCCAATCAAAGCTTTTTAATCCTTCAAAATGATTATTAACATTATTCATAGCTCACGTGCTGTTATTCCAAGTCGAAATTTACATTTTTTTCCCTCACCTCGACACTTTTAAGTATCTTTTTTCGGAGAGCAGCCTGATTTTTACGTCGTGGGTGCGCCTATTAAATTCGTAGCAAACAATACGATTTATTTTCACGAGCATCCTCAAAGAGTTTTTACGAGCGGCAGCGGTAACAAGAAAAAAAACAAAAAAGACGTCTGGCGTGGTCTTTTTGTTCATCTTTGGGCTCGCGAGCGAACAAACGGGGGGGTGAAGGAGACGCGAGCAAACACGCTCGTTGACTTGTGATTTGTTCGTATGGGCGGCGCCAGCCAATGTTTCCCTACAGGAAGGCAATGAAATTGGATGTAATGAGTTGAGGGGGTTTCCGACGTTTATGAGCTGTACAAAGTGAGAGATATTAACAACGGGTAATGGAAAATCTCTTTTATCTGTTATTTCCCTGCTCCAAATTTGCCATTGGTCTCATAAGACTTGGCTTAATTAGATGACATGACAGGAATTTACACAATTACAAGCTATGGAAAGCAACATACATTTCTAATTAGCCCAAAATAATTTTACCAGTGATGCTAAGCGTCCACAAAACACACTAAAAATGGTAAGACATTTTTTGTAATAATTTTGTATGACAGAATGCTTTAAAATCTTCAAGTCTAAAGTCGAAAAGACGCCAAGAGAGGAAAGCAAAGATGTAGCAAGGCCTCACAGACACGAAATGAAGCTAAAAGGCAGAACAACATGGCCAATCAAGGCTGCAGTCAAATCTCTGGTGATTCAGCCTATTTTTTTTTTTAGATCAGCGCGCACCGTAGCCCGAGGTTTTCAAAAGCTCTTCGGCAGTCGGGATTGGCGGGCAGCAGAGCTATTGATTTTTTTGCGCAAAGTTTTAATTAATTAGGAAAAAGAAGCATATCATTAAAAGGAAAAAAAGCAAAAACCTTGCAGATGCCGTTTTTAGCCTTAGAAAAATGGATTCTACACTTTTAAAGGCTTTTATCATGATAAAATTATATATTTTCTGATATGTCATCGTAGGCCTGCAGTGATAAAATCGATTTAAAGTCATTGGAAACACAACAAAGTGCATTTAAGGAGCATGAAGCATTTTGTAGGACTTTCTTATTGTATTATCTGTGACTTTAAAGGGCGGGGTCTATCAGTGAAAGGGGTGGGGCTGTTGGTTAAGAGGCGGGCCTGTCTATGAAAGGGGCGGGGAATAAATTGGAGACTCTATTTTGGGGGAAAATAATCAATGATGCAAATAACTAATAGTAAGTAAGTGAGTACATCCATACATAAAAATAATGTAAAAAGGCATGTGCAATTAAAAATATTTTAATCTTAATTTCCCTCTCTTGCTAGCTAGCACAACAAATAATCTTACCTCTTTCCCGGACAAGTAGTAGGCCGACAAAAGTCCTCCCACAAAGCGGATGTTGACCTCAAAAACGGATACTTCGGCATTCTGTGGCAAGAAAGCAAATAGAATTCAAGTCAAAATGGCAACTCAATCCCACATATTTCAAAATGCAGCCCTACTGTATTCATTTTTATTTTTTTAACTGACAGTTGAGCGCTTTAATTGCTGTCTCCTACAGATTAGACAATATTTCCCGACCGGCGCCAACAACAATTTCAATGTTTTCTTCCCGAGTTGCTGATTGCAAATTTGGATTGTGCCGTTAATTAATCCCTGGCCAAACAAAACAAAAGCACGCAATGCAATTTTCTCCATCGAGGCTAAGCCAAAAAGTACAGAACTTTTTTGAAACAAATAGTACATTTGTCAGGTTTTAGCACTCGGAGACAAAGAAGTTATTTTATTGATTAGTGTTGAATTAAATTGACTGAATAGCAAACTGAGAACTGTAACAGGAATTATGCAGGATTATTATTATCAAGACCTAGATATCAAGATTTAATTTTTTACTTATAAAATCACTTATTTTGGGGTATTAAAAATGTACTTTATTTTTTAAATGGGGAAAACAGTAAGTATTATCAGGAGGTATTTGAACAATATGCAAAAATGCTCCCTTATTGTTACATTTTGAGGATTCTTCAATAATGTATTGCCCTCTGAAAGCCAATTGTCATTTGTCTGCGGAATAATAAGGGATTCCGTGCTTGTTGCCAAGCTTCTAATTAATAAACATGAATCCAAAAGCCATTATAATCCAACAGTCATAATTACAAAACGTTATTATCTGTACCGTGAAATGTCATTGACATTCTCTTCCCATTTGTCTGCGTTAAACGTGGCCCGGTGGCGACTAATAAAGCGTTTCGGCTTCGGCGGCTCACCACGTTGAAGTCCAAGTTCTTCTCCACCCACTCGGTGGCGGCGTCAAATTCCTCAAACATCTCCATGATGTGAAGCGTGTCCAGAGCGTCTACGATGGTGGCGCCTTTGATGCTTCCTGAAGCGCAAAATCAAATCAAATGACACACTTAGTTCATAATGGAACAGAAATAGGAATACTTAGTCGTCAATGGCAAAAAAAGTACATCGTTTGCTTTATTTTGGTCAAAATCTGAAATTTTTTATAGCGTGCAAAAATTCATGGCAAGAAAGTACATTGTTTACTTTTTTGGGTGACATTTTTTATAGCGCATTTATTCAAGAGAAACCAATATTTCAAGCTAGCGCTAAATGTAAACATTAGCTTAAACATATCGGAATTTGATGTATTGACTCTGACATTAATAAATCCATTTAACGGACAAATAAAGATGAGAACGTTTATTCAAGTGTCTTTTTTGTAACGTGATTATCCCATCGACGTCTTCCGTCCCGAAAAGGGCGCCGGAGCCTCGTCCTTCTTTGTCAAAGTCTCTGGAGGTGAAGTGTCTTTCTTCTTTTTTCTTTTTTTGCTCGAGTCTATTGTCTGGTCACGGCGCTTCCTTCCCCCTCGATGCTTCTCCCGTTCGGCAGCGAGTGTCCACCAGAGTGATACAGATGGCTCAGACAGTGACCTGAATACTAATATCATCCTTTCGGCTTTGATTTTTTTTCTTCTTAGCGGTTTGCTCCCTGAACCGAGGTTTGGATGAGACGGGCCAAACACGGCGGGAACCCGGTTTGATTTTTGAAGGTCAACGCTAGCCTGCTTTCTTCTGCTTCCGATTTATGCCGTGTTTATTTTGGAATAGAGCGGCGGCGGCGGCGGCACTCCAATTCCCCACCTTGCCGCCTTTGTATTCTGTTTGTTTGTCAATGCGCCACCAAATGATGCACTTTTGTAGTGTGTGTGTAAAACACAAACGTAGCTACAAAAGCATGCTTCCATTGCTTTTTTGTATTGAAGGGGAAAGAATAATTTGAGATGACCCAAAATATAAGACAACCCTGAATATAAGACGACCCCAAGTATAAGATGACCTCCTCTTTTACAAGACTCACGTTTTTTAGTACCAAATTCACTTTTAATGACAGTCTGTAATACAATTATAACAATATATTGGGGAGAAAAAGCATGTTAATGTGGACAGGTCAATTAATATTTTAGCTAAACCAGCGAATTGGTTAACCCGGAGTTCCGCAAACTAGCACATTTCTTCGCCGAAGCAAACCCGGACGCAGCAGGTTGCGTATTTTTCATGACAAACAATTAGCCGGCGCGTCCCGTAGTCGCCCGACCTCATTTGCTTGTTGATTAATTAGGCTAATGCGGGCGCACAATCGAGGCGCGCCATGACATAAGTGTCGTGAAGCGAGCGCGGGGTTGTCGGAGGCTCCGCCTTGCCAACCTCGGGGAGCGCCGTGGTGGAATTACGCCATCCATCTCAATTACTCACACTGAATACGGGATCCGCGTGGCCGAGTCCAGCGCCAACCCGAGACTCAATGTCAAATAATATAAACCTGTAAATGACTTGTTTGTTTAAAGACGAGCAAAAACATGTCGCTGTGTTTGTGGATTTTACAGTGGAGTGACCGATTTCCCATATTTTTAGATACTACTACTGAAACGGATGTACTTTTTGGGAAGTTTAGTACCTTATTTTACCTCTACATGGCGACCCCGGCAACTGTAAAGCATCTACGTTGACAATAATCCATAACGTGGCGTCCCCGGAGACAGTTGTGTTTCATTTGTGGCGTGTGGAGTGTGTTCCGAGTATTTATAGAAGCTTGCTGACAAGCCACAAAATGCCGCACGCAGACGTTAAGAGGAGTTTAAACGCGGGATGAAAAAAGCAATCAGACCTCCGACGACGAGGAGGAGGAGGAGGACGCCCGCATTAAGCGCTTCAAACGAACCCCACGTCGGCTATTAATACGGTTCTTTTAAAAAGTCAAACAGGATTTAGGGAAGGAGAAGACAACTTGGTGTCCAAAAATGATCATCAAGTTCACCAGAATTGAGAATCATTTTTAAGTCGAATTAAAAAAAAAAACATTTTTTCATTTTGAGAGCTCTATGCGGAATCGAACCTTGGTCTTAGAACGTCGAGCCACAAGTGGTAACCACTTACCCACCGAATTCAAAATTGACAGATTACTGAGAGACAGATGTTGGTTATTTTATGACATTTTTGGACCTCCCAAACAGTCTACCACAAAAAAGCGCAATACTGTGTCTGATTAATTTGAGTTTACGCATCAGGTGTTAATCTAAAGGCCAAGGCTAAATCCAATCTGACGACGTGGACACTCACCAAACAGATTGCTGGAATGGCCTTGCTTGGAGACAGGTCGCAGCTCATTGGAACCCCAGGCGTAGCGTCGGTAGCTGTCCCACGCGTGTTTCATCATCTGTCAGGGAAAATAAGACAGACGACCAGATGTGAGTTCATGCTATGGGGGAGAAATGCTTACATGCATGCTAATAGTGGCTATGTCAAGATGTGGATGGAGGGAGCGGGTATGTTAGCATCGGAGTTATGAACGGAATTTGTTAAAAGGGAAATGTGTCGGTATATTGCTGCGGTTTTTGGAATAAAATAGGATTGTTTGTCATTGTTGGGTATAAGATGTTAATATGTATGGAGTCATTTACACTGCCAACTAGTGGCCTGGCATGCACACTACGGCTTGGTCATAAATACAGAAATGTTGAAAAATATCTTTTTGTTTTTATGATTCCGTTTTCAACTTTTGTAGAGTAAAATTTGTCTTTGTCTACACAAAAAATACTTTAAAGTCAGTATAGTTAATATAGAAACATAAACAATGTTCCATTTCACCCAAACTAAGGTCACATGACAACATTTTCCCATTGAAATAACAAACGCATACCCTACAGAAACCATGTCTTCCCATAATTCCCAGCTAAAATCCATTGAGTTGAACGATTCTTGCTAGCAAATGCCGTGTCCTCCCGAGATTCTCACTCTAGTCGCAGACACCCTGTTACAGTAGCTATTCATTAACCGGCCAGAGCTAGACACCGGTCAGATTGGCGGACAGACACCTGCTCAGTCAGTGGATCGGTCGCCGGATGAGTGAGCCGGGCAGTCAGTCAGGCGACCAAGCAGCTTAGAAAATCTCATTTTCAGCTCGGCTAGCTCTTCACCTGTCAAACGCCGGCTGCGCAAGCAGAGATAAGAGGGCGCTCGGGAGAGTTTGGGCGACAATAATATCGGCCGGTGACACGCCGGCGATCCGCGCGTTTGATTTCGCGAAGCTACAAAATGACCACTGGAAAATCAGCGCTTTTGAAACGGTGGAAGTCAAACGCTGGGAATGTCATTTCAAGCTAAATTAGGCATTCAAACGCTAGCTCGCGCTAACGTCGGCGATGGCACGATTAGCATCGATGACGCTAGACGTCCGGAAGGTGAAATTAGTTTCACGCTAACACCGCTAACGTCCCAACGAAAGTGAATTGAAGCTTGATTACGATTTGAAATACATTAAAAGATAGAAAATGGCTCATTTGAAGTACAAAAAAAAATGCGATTCTGGGGCATTTGTGCTCATTATCTGTGCACTTTACCTTGACGGGCTCATTAGTTGAACTGGCATCAATTTCAATGACAGAGTGGGGTTGGAGGAGGGCTTATGTTGAAATGCACCAAGAAGAAGAAGAAGAAGAGATTTTCACATGAATGCAAATATCTTGCGTCACGGCGGATGAATGAGCTCTGATTTCACGCGTTGGCGTGCTAGATGCGGCGCTGATGTTAAATCAATGGAGGCAAATGACTTGGATTATTACTTATTTATTTTTAAAGCGCATCTTCAGCGGCAGGGTTGTCAAAGTCATCTTTAGTGCAACTTATTCCTTCCTTGAGTGGATTGTAACATGAATTAAATTAATAAATCAATAAAATTGGCATGTATTTCTAATGGATAGACATATTTGAGTATGATATTTTTTGCGATTGGACGCCGGTCACGGAAAGAATGAAGAGAAGTGACGACACCCTGCCCTGGCCGGCACGCGGCAAAGCATGTAACGTAGCGACGGCATCCTCAGTCCCATCTTAAAGCCGCTAATTAAAGCTAGCCAAGCCGCTAATTACAGCTCCTCGAGTGGAGAAGAGGCTCGCTCCCCCGGGACGGCTTCCATCTTTTCGGGGGCTTCCAAGCCACCACCGACGGAGCCCGTTGACAAATTGGCTTTGGGTAGCTCAAGTGTGACAGCAAGATCCCAAATAAAGCCGCCAGAAACCCGATTATGGGGCCGTAAAAAGAAGAAGTGACTAGAAAGTGCTACCACAATTTATATGGCTAACGCACCACCCTAAAACCACACACAGTAAACCACATACATTTTCTCAAAAGTCAGCTTTTAAATTATTTCATATGTTTTATATTAATTTAGGTACCAAGTTGAAGTGCTAAAATACAAATTTGTCATGGTTAAATTGATTCAGGGTATTTTAAAAATTGGATTTAAAACAGTACAGTAGTTGAGACAATTGAAAAAACGCAAAGTACAATTATTACGACAATGTATTATTATTTCTGAAAGCAAAAGACCAAGTTTTGACTTGAAATGGGCCCCAAAATGAAATTTAGACACCAAAGTCACCGTGTCGGAAAACCCATTGTCGGAATAAAATCGCGAATCCAATGTCGAACACAACGAGCCGTATTCGAAAAGCAAAAGACGAGCACGGCTAAACATTCCTGGCCGTTATCGGCGTCCCGACATGCCGGCGCTAATTGGATTAACGGCTCAGGATTTTTTCAGGTTGGTCGCGGCTATTAGGACCGGCTGCTATTTCGGGAGAGGTAATTGGCTCGGTGCTGAAAGGTGGCGGAGTTCCGAGGGACAAACGCCGCCGACTTAAATACGATCAAAAGGCCTCTCGGCCTATCGATCGCTATCGGTGTGGGTTGTCATCGTTGTTGATTCCGCTACTTTTCTACGTATTGTACTTATCGCGACTGTTAGCAGTGATGCTAACGTTGGTCTTGATAAGACATCAATATCAGGGAGTGCTAAAATATATATGCTCTTTTCGAGATATTGTTTACGACCAAAAATGGCCGCCAGGAAAAAAGGAGCCCTACTATAGCAAACCACTAAGTAAATAGCAAATGTTTTGTCAAAAATAAAATAATCGGTAAGCTAGTTCGGACTTCATTTTAAACGTCACTGCATTGACTTGATGGAAACTTTGCCTGTCCCAACATGGCTGCTCTGAGGGGCAATGAATGGAAAAATGGAAATCAGATAATCAGCTGAAGACATCCAATGAGCATATCAATGAGTTGCCTTGTCTAATGGATTGGACATTTAGGAACATTAATACAAATAGAAATTATTTTACAGTCAAGTGAGTGGGCTGAAATGTATGATTAAAAGAAAGTTAAACTAGCAAAAACAGCAGTGTTGGTACAGGTACGGATACAACACTAATTAGGATATCTGGTTTAAAAAATAGAAAACCCCTTTTCAGTTTTACGAACACTTTCACTTACACGAAAAAGCGTGACAAATCGTCCCACTTCCACTTTTTGAGGGGCAAGAAAAGAGAAGTGGGAGTTGTATGCTCAGCGCAAACAAACGCAGTACACGGCAGCACATCATTAATGTAGTGTGCAAAGGGCGAAGGGCTATTGACCTTGTTTAGCAGAGCTCATTTCAACAATCGCTACTCTGGCGGGCCAATCCTCCGGGGAGAACATTGGCGACTAACAATGATCAATTCTACTTCGCTCAGGACGCCGGGTGATCTAACGGCGTCTTTTCCAACCTGCCAAAACATGGCTAACGTGGGTATAATGGGCGTGGCTAGCCCTCAACAAACCCAAAAATAGCAAGACATAATCCACATAAAACCAATATTAGCTACTTATTAAAAGTCAAAACCAGTAGTTACTGCTTGAGTTTACACTGGATCGTTTTAGGTGGCGGCACTACTTTGTAGATTTAAGCGTCTGTTTGAATTTTGTAGATTTTTTTGCAAATATTTAAAAATGGATTAAATAGACACATTTTATGATGTTTAATGGGCTATATCGTTTGATTGGAGCGCTTTTAAAAGTGATTTTTTCTTGGAATCTCACGTCAACGGATCGTCAAAGTTGGCAAGGCGTTGGCGAAGCAAACAAAACGTCTTGATGTGGATCCAGGCCCCTCACGCTGCGAATTTGGGCGGCGCCGTCAAAAATTCCTTTTGATCAAGTTAGTTAAAAGAAAAATAATTTCAAAATCTTCCCCTTACATCATCAAAGTACACAAGGCGCAATGCACTGCGGCTAAAAAATAAAAAATAGAAACACAGAAAACGAAAACCAAAAAGAAGAAACAAGCATTTGGACAGTAAAATGTTATTTTTATTTAATTTTTTAAATTGTCCCTCATAACTAGATGTATCATGTTTTTTAATAAATAAAAAAGGCTCATAAAAATTACAATTTTAATCTCAATTACCAATCAATTTACGGACAAACGACTCAGAATATTTGGAATATTTTTTCAAGATAATTTTATTCACTTGTTAAAATATTCAAAATTTAGAAACATTTCCAGTATTATGACTTCCATGTACTTCTACATTCCCCAATGTTTTTTTTTAAAAAAGGAATATTTGTTCAATTCAGCATGGAGGAGTTAAAGCAGCTAGCATGAATGGTCGCTAATTAGCCGGAAAACACACCATTCTTTTTTTAATTTCAATTATTCCGAGCAATTGCGTTCCAAGCGTGGCGCGCACCTGAACGCATTAGCCCGAGCGCTCGCCGTATGCAAATCCGAGCCTCCCCCGACTCGGCTCTCTTCCGTATCATCAGACCGACAAATACGAGGGCCGACCGGTCGCCCAGGTGGTAGCGCGCGCTAGCGCTAATGGCGGCAAAATGAATACTTGCCCGAACGCAATTTGCCCGAGTGACAAGTGCACTCGAACATGACGCCGAGTGACGCTCGGAGAAAAAAAAAAAAAAAGAAAAGCTCCATTAGCATTAGCGTGGCGGCCGTTACGAAAAAAGCTTCAGAGTACTTCAAAAGTAGAGAGATTGATTTCGCCTGCCTGGGTTAAATCGAGCAATGGACGGGTTTGTTTAGCGTCATCAAAGGCAGACACGGTCGCTAACTCGCTAACTGCTATTGACAGATTTTAAAAATGTGGTTATTATTAATATATTACTTTGCAAAATCCGTCCGAATTGATCTCTACAAGTGTTTTTGATGGAAATAAACAAGTGGCTACACTTCCACTTATGACCACTAGTTAGCAGGCATGCCATTACATGCAGTAGTCATACTTGGCCACAGGAGGGCGTAGTTTTCCCGATCAATTTTATTTAAAGTGCTATACATCCTTTCAAAGGTTTTTATTTTCATATTTACAATCAATACAGTATGTAAGCAGGTTTAAAATTTGCTGAAATGATACAATGAAGTACATATGTATACTTTACGTTATAGTTGCACTTTTGACATGCAAAATTAAACAGAAAACTCATCCAAAAATCGCAATGATGGCCTAAAGGCGCCGTGTCGGGATTAATCGGGACTCTGCGATGAACTCGTTAGCTAGCGCTGTCCTACTTCATTAAAAAACAGGCAAAATGGCCGCCGGAGCTCCTCTCCTGGACGGCGCCCAGACATCTGTGTAGAGCTTTTATCGTGACATCTTTGCAGGCAATCACGGCACCCCCGCGGGAGTTTGCTTCAAGCGCCACAAGCCGTTTTGGTCCTGGACTATAGATTTCTTTCCTTCTTTTCGCGTTGATTTCATCCTCCTCCTCCCCCGTTCTCCCCCCCAGACAGCTATCAGCTTGTATCGATCAGCGTGTAAACGCGGCGTCTACGCCGTTATCGGGGTCGTTGAACTGCAATCAGACGCTGGGGATTCGGGTGGCGTGGCCGTCGCCGCGGGATTGGCTGGCTGGCTTTCTTCGCAAACTCTGACTCGGGCCATTTCCAACAGATCGTTGGGGTTGCCAGATAAAGTTCATGTCGATACTGGGGCGTGATGTTTTTTCGCTGCCGTACTAAAAACGCAGTATAAAAGTCGGAATAAAAAAATGGCTTGGGAATGGTTTCATGTTGGACGGAAAAATGCACATATTCATCACTTCTTGTTTCGGGGCATTTCCTGGTCACTTTATGCTGATTTTTTGGTCACTTGCTTATGATTTGGCATGGTTTCTGGGTCATTTTCTGACTTTTCCAGGTTGAAATGGGTACTTTTTCGCTCCAATTTGATTGGAGTCACTTCCTGAGGCATTTCTGGGTCACTTGCTGTTGACTTTGTGGCATTTCTTCTGAAAAAAAATCCCTGGATTCAGGGTCACTCCAAATTGATGTTTCCAGGCTACTTCACATTCATATTAGGTAAATTCTGCAGTGTTTACGGGTTTCTTCCTGTTCCTTCTTGGAATTTACGGCTGACTTCATGATTCCATCTCACTTCCTTTTGATATTTGGTGATTTACTTGTAAAGGAAGATATATTCTTGCTTTGCTTCTTGTTGCTTTTAATTCAACAATCCTTGAGTAGGTTTTCAGTGTATTCACACCACTAATAAAAATACAATATATTTTGGTACGTCGGAATATTCAAATTACTTACAAACTATATATTTGAGTACATGTACGCCACTGCATTCACAATGGCGGTTTGCTGGTGTTATTAAAAGTAGTACAACAATTGCTAGGCTATATACAGTCATACCTTGATTATCACAAATTCACAACTTGATTTTTTTTGCTATTAATTATTTTTTAAATTTATTTCTATTAAGTTAAAAAAAATATGAATATCCACGCTGAACCAATAAAAACTGAAGAATTTTTGTATTTTTCTTAAAGTTTATAAAAATGTAAATATCCATGCTGAAAGTCATAAAAACTGAATTATTTTTTTTAAGTTCATGCTTGACTTGTCCTTAACTCCACAAGACGAATCCACTCTCACAACTGGCCAATCAGGTCGATCCACTTTTTCCAAAGTATCTTCCGCCACAAAAGAAATTCATTTTAAATTTCCAAACCCGTAATTTGACGCACCTCCGCCCGGCATTATTCAACGCGGACGCTTTTATGGGGTCTGACAGTTAAAAGCGCAATAATACGTTGATTATCCCGCGCCTCCCGGTGGACGGAATTAAGACTCGCCTCGCTCCGGACTAATTAAGCGGTGTATTGAATAAGTCATATTTTATCAACTGGAACGTATTAGCCTCAAAATACGACTTGTCCGTTTTCATTGCTATCATTTTTACTTCACATTACAGTGAAAGTTGAAACGCCTGATTGTATTTTTACCTGTTTTTCAAGCCTGTTCTGCCACACCAAACTAAATAAATAAATACCATATAGCAACAGCTAACAAAATTGTCATTGAGGGACTTCCCCAAGTGCTTTTCACATTCTTATCTGATCTGATTTGATCTAATCTCGATTGCTTCATTTTCTTGGCCGCATGCTGGATTTTTTTTTTGCTGCAAAAAAAATCAAAACAAGACGAAGAAAAATGATTTAAATGCTGTCATTCCTGTATTTTCAAGTCTTTTTTTTGTACCAAAACTGATCTCAAAAGTGAACATTTCCAATATTTAAAGTCAAATGATCCTCTTTTTTAAAGAAATATGGCCACCCAAAGAAATAAACTACTTGATTATATTAATTCATACAATTTTAACTTTAAATAAATTGTGTAATAGCTTTTCCCAAGCAACTCTCTCTTAGTTTTCCACATTAAAAAGTTTCCTTTTCCACCACGAAAGCATTTTCCAACTTGCTGATCTCAACCGCAACTTTCCAAGACTCTCCATCACGCCACGCTAAGGCTACGCTAACGCCCAGCGGCGAAATCCTGCAGTTTGCTGATTGCGCAATGACCTCGAACCCTAATAAATCACATGGCTAATTACTATAAAACAACAAAGCGCTGTGCTTTGGTGACTCAGCCCGCCCTCTTTGACACCTCATTCTTTAGCTAATAAAATATGCAAGTTTGCCTGGCAACCCTGGAAGCAAAAAAAAAAAAAAAACAGATCTCACAAATGCACGGACAGATTGAAAAATAAATTGCCTAGATGATTGACAGCCGCTGACTCTGGCTAATAGACCCAATTGGATTTGGAGAAAGAAAATCAGCCGGCTGTGACCCCCCCGATGTGCTCAGGACAAGAGGGATATTCAATATCCCGGAGCATTCGTTTCTGAAACATGAGCGGTCGTCGTAATGACAAACAGTGGCAAAAAACTGGAGTTGTCCAAAAGTTGGTTGTGCTAAAAATGCAAAAAAATGGCCAGATTGTTGCCTTTCTGCAAGAAAAAAATGTTCCTGATATGGAAATCACCAGAGTTAGCATCTTAGCAAAGCTTGCTAATTTCCCCTTTGTTATAAAAAAAATATATAATACAAAAGTAGTTTCCTAAATAAGCTACACATTTCACTTAGCTAAAGCCAGACCATAAACGTGTCAAATGGAACCATTTTAAAACATTTATCCAGTAACGCTGTTAAATTTTCAATCAAAAAATGTCTGCTTTCAGCGTCAAACGTTTTTAAAAAAAACTCCAATCTGCCTAAAAGCCTTTTTGTAGTCTTTTGTTCCTTTTAAGCACAAGGCATTTTTTAAAGAGCCGTCCGAATAAAGTTGAGTTACTTCTCTTAGCCACAGCGGGGATTTCAAACCAAGCCACCGAATTCGGAAAATGCGGCTCTCGAAGTGTATCGGTGTCTCGTTATTGACGTAGCAATTAGCATGTATTTGACGGCGTATAAGTCTTATCAGTTTAAAGTCGTGGCAATACACGAACGTCTCCGAATCGGACAATAAATCCGACCGGCGCATTTCAAATCGGCGCCGTGGCGGGAAGACACGTTGACACGGCGCCCTAATGTGCCATTTATATTTAATGGGACGCTTTGAGCACTTAAAACGTTCAATCTTCAACGTTCGTGGCTAAATCACCTGACATCCAGACGCCGCTAATTGAGCTTGAGCTGGAAAATAGCAGGTTAAGTTGAGTTTTTGGGGATGGCGCACATTTTTGGGGTTAAAGATATTTAAAAATAACATTAAGGGTTGATCAAATTCCCCAGAGTATGATTTTTATTATGAAAGGCAATGAAAAGACAATGAGTTGAAAAGTCAAGATGAAAATATGCCATCATTTTTCCGTCTGTCAGCTGACTGGACCGACTTGTTTTTGCCATTGGCACTGAAAACCTCACACTCGTTCTGACGTATACAACAAATAACAAAGACATTTATCTTTTCCAAATGTTATGTTCCACGACCAAGACAAGCAGAAACATGGCAAACGGCATGGCAAGGCCGAGAAATGGCTTTGGGCGACAAGCTGGCCTGGTCAAAAGAATGAGAATCCAAGGAAACGCCATTCTATTTTGTCTCCGTGGGGTGCCCTTACGGCTCCGGGGCAGTTTTTGAAATATCCGCTGTGGGAACGATTCCCACAGCGAGACCTACTTAGACCACCCACCCAAATGTAAACAACCACTGGGCCTTTCATGACCCACACTGACTGCTGTACCACTCTACAGTGATGTGACTGGATTTGACATGTCTTGCAGGCTAGCCATATGTTCCATTTTTTTTTTAGAAAACATCAGAGAATATTGAAAAAAATGTAAAAATACATACACTGCAGCTCAACCTTAACTAATCCTTAGATGTATGAGTAACTGGAATGCAAAACTATGATTATATAATTAAAAGTACATGTAACGGATCTAACCTTTTGCCATAAGTGGACCCAAAATGACCATTTTGCATTTTTTGGAATAAAATCCAATAAAAAAACGATACTTTTTGTGTAAGTCTTGATCAGTAAGGTCAGGCATGTCAAAAATTCTTTTAAAACAAAAATAAATGCAAAAAAACAAGCAAACCTAACAAAAAATACAAAAAACATAAGCAAAATACACACAAAAAACTATTAAAATTTAGCATTAACATAAAAAAAACGAAAACATTTGGGGCTGTCATACAAAAATGCCAATTTCTTCAAATTAAAAACATAACAAAATATTTGAAGAAATAAAATGTTTTAAATTATTATTTTGGGGTCATTGTGATACCACTTATGCATAAGAGGTTTAAAATAATGCACTTATCAATGTAGCCATTTCCCTCCCCACAATCCAAGGGTTCTTTTATCAGCAAAAAGGCAGCCATCGACCAGAAGAAAGGATAATCTAGCAACGCCGCGAAGACCCCGTTTGTTTGTAACAATTTGTAGCGGCGCAATACAAGTCGATGCTTCTCGGGTGTTTTGAAAAGCACTCAAGCCGGCCGGCCGGCCGGGCAGGCCGCAAGTCGGGGCTATTATATCCATTAGACGATTAAACCCAGTCTTTTCGGAGCTCGGCGGTAACTCTAGCTGACACAAACACACACACACTCACTGGCACACTTGTGGAGAAACGCAGGTCCGCCAGCCAGAGGTAATTAGTTCAATGGTCGATACAGAAATTGCACTTGGGTTAGGCTGATAAAGAAATTTCATTTCAGCCTGGACAAGGTTAGCAAAGCGCTAAACGCCTCCTACTCTGTGGAGAAAAGGGCCAGACACGATTTATTAGCCAAGTCGAACTTTACATTAAAGACAAAACAAATGTTATGATAAACCTCCATCTAAATATGAAAATAAAATGCTCCCTTAATTCCATACCAAGTGCTAATCAAAGTCTTTTTGGGGCTAAAAACAAAGATAAAGATAAAAAATCCCAACTGATACTACCTAAATTGAATTAATTAAAAATCCTACAGTCTAGCTATTAAATATATTTTTTCTTAATTGAACTCTTGACATTTCCATGACCTCCCGATCCTAAATTCCATCTCCTTGACCCTAAACAATCCCTAATCGCAAAGATTCCCAACAAAATACCCTCACCTGTAATCCCACTGTAATCCCAGTCAACCTAAACCTCAAAACTCCATTCTACCCCATAAAAAATAGCTATTATCTCCCCAAATCTTCCATCAGTTCCAACTGACCAGCCTTAAAACCCAACTAGCGAGTATATCTCTATTTCCCTTTCTGTCCGAGCCCGAAACCTAATCTACTCTGAGCAGTTACCACCAGATAAAAAGCTTCGTTTAAGGGTGTCAAATAACAACATCTCTCCAGCCAGGTCCGCCTTCATCCCCCCCTATTTATCAGCTGGCGTTTTCTGGGCCAGCCCCCCCGTTGTCTCCGCCTCCCGAGCTTTTCCTACAGAGACCTCGCCAGCCGCCGGCCTGCCGCTTTCTCTTTGATTCGGACCCGACAAACAGATTTGGCTGATTGCAGGACCGAGGCGTTCGCTCACAAACAAGATGTTTATCCTTCTCTGGGAGGTCAACAGTCGTGGCACCCCCGACGGGGAAGAGAAAGTCTCTTAACCGGCTGGCTCCGGATAGCGGGCATTTAATCTGGAGACGGATCCAAAACCCCGTGGATATATACTCGTCTTGTTTCGGAGATGCCGGCTAGGCCTCCGCGGGGAAGGGTTCTAGCAACCGGTGTTTGTTGGCAAACACAATCAAGACGCTGAGGTTTGACCCCCGTGAACCATTTGGCCTTTGGTCTTGTTTAGCGACACAACACGTTAGCCCAATCAAAGGAGGGACTGACCTTGAATTGCCAAGTGGAATTACCCAATCTGGCAATGCGATATCTTCAAAACAAGAACAAGAAATACACAGAAACGTCATATGGTGACACTATCTAGCCAACAATAAACCAAATATCAGATTTCACAATCAACAATGGGACACGGTGCAACAACATTGCTATAGAAACTTCTGGAAACATGAACTCTAGCACTAATGCTAACCGACTACATATTCCAAAAAGAAACAGTTAAAAAAATAAGGGTTGCTAAACCTTAACTTTTCCCAAAGCCTTCATTAAAAATGACCCATCGCAACATAGTAGCATCTTAAAGGACCCTATGTCTCGTCAAAGGTATGATAACGCTACACTATCCAACCATAGTAGCCGTTATGTCATTAGATGCACGTTAGCCAGCTGCCATTTTGCTCCAGTAGGAGCCATAGAATGTCAATAAAAAATATCTGCTAGCAAGATCAGCATGTTCACATACAGTTGGTACTCCTTATGAATCGGGTTTATGGCACTTATTTTTGTCCTCAACGTGTTTTTCATGTTGCTGAACTACAGGTTTCTCACTGTTTTGTAAAGGAATAAGAAAAAAATAAATACATCAACGGAGCTGACCTGAGCTTTAACCCCAATTCATGTGATGCGGCGGGCGCTAAGAACGCTAAATCCCGACCGGTCAGAACAACAACACGACCTTTTGCTTGTTATTTATTCTAACAGTAGGTGGGCACAACCAGAAAATCAAGAGTAATATCAATACTCAATCAGTTATGATGTGTTTCTCTAGAAAATACTTCAACTCAGACACAAATGGAATTTCCTGCAATTGTTAACATGTTTTTAACATTTTTTTGCCAAAATTACCTTTTTACTACTCAAAAAACTTTCTGCCATACTCCCATATTACTACTACGAATACAATATGCACTAAACAGAGTACAATATATGTCAGTGAGTGAAAAACGGACTACTATACCCAAAGCTATGTTGTTGTTGTTGTTGTTACTCCATTAATATTTGATCAGTATAAAAAATATCCCTCAAGCCAGACCATTTGCGCTACTCTTTACAAGCACAGTAGCGGCTGCTGTTGCCTTAAAAGTCAGGCCGTCGCCAGATGGATGACTGTGATACAACACAGATGTAACAGACCAAAAAAACAATGGAACCGAACGATGTGTTTGCCAATCAAAAGGTTCCTAAGAAGTACCTTGGCGGAACTTCAAGATTAAATTCCAAAAAAATGAGATGCGGTGGCGATTAGACCACAAGATGTCAACAAGAACCAGACAATATGGGCGATTGGCGTATTACAAAAAGCACTCGCATCGTTAAAGATCTGACGAAAGCAAATGACTAATTTGGTAGAAAATGTTCCGAGTCGACAAGGACTCAAAAGAAGAACAGAAAGTACTACTCGCAAAGAAATAAGTTGAAGATGTACTTTAATATTTTTATGTCAATAGTGTGAACTTTTACGACTATTAATAACCCAAAGAAATTGTTACAGGGAAACCTTCACTAAAGAAACATACCCAATGTATTTACTCATAACAAAGTATGTCTGGATTGTCTAAAAACTGTCAAATTATGAACTCATTGGCAACCATTGATGGCATGAGATTTTGTCAAATGGGATCAGACGTCTAGTAGTGATGTCACCATACGATAAAGCTTATTACTTAGTACTAGATATGGTCAGAAAATGAGATCCTATCCAGTAAAAGTCCAAAAATCGGAAGAAGCACCTGACTGCATTCCACTGCCGATTGGTGGAAAGGGTTGGAACGAAAACCCGCACTTTGTGGAATAGTTTGGAGACCACTGCCTTTAAACAGGGAAAAAAACAGACATTACACCAGACAGTTGTCAATCATTAACGCTGGTTTTAAGAGAACAAGAAGAACGTGAAACCCGACACGCAGGTAGATAAATGTCGGCCAGGCGTGCAAACGGCGATTGCGAAAGAGCCTGGATTTGACAACCCGTGCCACACGGCCTAATTCCAATACAACAATCGCAAGATTGCCACTCTGGCCACGCTTGAGCTGGAGAACGTTTCAGCGGCGAGTGTAGCGCCGCACGACGGGCGCTCGGTCAATAAGAGAGCTAATTCGGTTGGGAAATGATTCGTGGCGGTCTGATTTCGTCCGTTTGGGTTTTGCCAGGAATGGCCATGAATGGAGATCACTTGTTATTGTTGCTATTTCTGCATGGAATTCCACTAAAGAAGCATACCTCTTTGATTTTGGCTCTCCGCTCCCTAGTGGTGGGGTCCGCCGGTTCGTGGCCCGTGGCCCCTGGGGGTCTCTGGTACCTGACGTCAGGTAAATCATTGGCCAGCTTCCCACCTTGAAGC
Source organism: Stigmatopora nigra (assembly GCF_051989575.1). Lineage (NCBI taxonomy): Eukaryota > Metazoa > Chordata > Actinopteri > Syngnathiformes > Syngnathidae > Stigmatopora > Stigmatopora nigra. Next base: position 1,440,552 of record NC_135509.1, on the reverse strand, counting down.
AAACTCTCCTGGGCAACTTTCTCCTTGTCGCTTAAAATGTCCTGCTTGATCTCATCGGGGCGTTTCTGCAGAGTATCCTTGGCCTCCAGCAGGGCTTTTTCATGGTCCTTTTTTATTTTGATCAAGACCTTCTCGTCTTCGGACTCTACGCCGCCGCCGCCTCCTGCGCCGCCTCCTAACGCGCCTCCTCCCGCAACGGCGTCCGGACCGGTTCGGGTGTTGGTCTCCACGGCGGAAGAATGGAAGAAAACTCCGCTGAGCAGCTTAGATGAGTCGGGCAAAAAGAAGATCGCCCCGAAACACAGCGTAATGAAGGCGCTGAAGACCAAAAGCAGGATGAATTTCTCCGTCAACCTGAAGGAGGTCGGGTTGGCGGACTTCCGACTCGGGGTAGCCGTGAAAGGCAAAAGAGTTGAAACGGGCATGTTGCTTCCTTTTTCCCCTCCTTCCTTTTTTCCTTTTTCTTCTGTCAGATGACGCGAAATGCGCCCGTCGAATCGGCTTTATAATCCGCTCAGATGTCCACCGTCGGAGCGAAAAGAGCGAGACGACGCTGGAGAAAGCGCCGACCTAAAGTTGTCCATAGCTGGGGAGCGAGTAAGCGACAGCAGCCAACTCTCGGAGAGCCCAGAGCGAAGCGGCTCGGGGAGCGGAAAGGGCGTAGCCAGGCGTCAGCTGACACCAGATCACGGCCAATCGGCTTGGATGGACGATGAGGGGGGCGGGGCAACTTGAAATACACACTGTGAGAAAATATTCTCACTGTGGGGAGTTTTGCCTGGTCTTGCCAGGCTTGTGTGGGTTTTCTCCAAGTGCTTTGGTTTCCTCCCACATCCTAAAAACATTCTTGTTAGGCTGGTTCAACACTCTAAATTGTCCCTAAATGGGGTTGAAGGTTCGATCCGGGTCTGCATGGGCATTAGATGTTATTCCTGGGCTTGTGTGGGTTTTCTACGGGTGCTCTGGTTTTCTTCCACATCCTAAAAACATTCTTGTTAGGCTGGTTGAATAGTCTCTAAACTGTCCAAAAATGTGGTTGAAGGTTCGATCCGGGACTGCATGGGCATTAGATGTTATTCCTGGGCTTGTGTGGGTTTTCTACGGGTGCTCTGGTTTTCTTCCACATCCTAAAAACATTCTTGGTAGGGTGGTTGAATAGTCTAAACTGTCCAATATTGGGTTGAGGGTTGAATCCGGATCCGTCCTGACTGTGTGGACTTTGCATATTATTCCTGGGCTTGTTTGGGTTTTCTATGGGTGCTCTGGTTTTCTTCCACATCCTAAAAACACTCTTGGTAGAGTGGTTGAATACTCTAAACTGTCCAAAATTGGGTTGAGGGTTGAATCCGGATCCGTCCTGACTGTGTGGACTTTGCATGTTATTTCTGGGTTTGTGTGGGTTTTCTCTGGGTGCTCTGGTTTTCTTTCACATCATAAAAACATTCTTGGTAGGGTGGTTGAATAGTCTAAACTGTCCAAAATTGGGTTGAGGGTTCAATCCGGGTCCGTCCTGACTTTGTGGAGTTTGCATCTTCTTCCCATGATTGTGTGGACTTTCTCTGGGTGCTCCGGTTTCCTCTCACATCCTAAACTCAGCCTTGGCATCCTCGGGTAACTGGCGGCGGCCTTCTGCCAAACGTTGAAAAGGTATAATTCGACAAGCTTGTGTTTTCTATCCGAGCTGCTCTGCTCTTGACTTAATTGCTTCATTAGCATAGCCAGAATAAAAGATGACTACAAAGCCAACGTTACACGCTCACAATTATTCACCCGCGTGACAAACGGAGAAAAGCGCAGCGCAATAGTGTGGACGACAACACTTTCCCTTGACTCTAGCTTCACCCGCATTTCACCTGTTTGTTTTTACACGCCCGGAGATGAATAAAAAATCAGCCAGATGACGGACAGCTGCCGTATTGGAATTCTCAACGGAGGGGCGGCGGGTTGTCAAAACGATAGCACGCCGTCCGTCCGCCTGATTGTTTCCCCCCTCGGCACGCGGATATGAAATTAAACGTAGCCCGGGGATATCGTGGCGGAGACGCTTTAGCGGCGCGTTTGAGATAAGAGCACGTCCTTCAGATAAATGGTCTCAGTTTGAATGGCAACCTGATAATGAGATATTTTTATTGTTTTTCCTCGAACACTAAATAACATCATAGCTGTGAAATGAAAAGTACTGCTTCAAGAGATGCTATGCTAACGCTAGGAAGCGAATTGAGCATTATGGGAATTTGGGCTAATGGGATTCTGGTTTGAAAAATATAATAATCGACAAATAATGCTATTTTCGCAAATATAGATATTTCTAATTTAAGTGTTTCTGGAGTTAAAAGCGCTTCAAGAAATGACTCAATAAGAAGTACATTGACTTTCCTCCCCCCCGATTCAGAGCGCCGCATTTCTCATTTGTTGCCATTAAACTGTTGCGACAGCGCGTCGCCACCGGCAACCACGCTACAAAATGACGACGGCGGCAGCGAGAGGGAAAAAGAATGAAAAAAAGAGCATTAGAGTTTATTCTAGCTGCGAATTTCCGGATCAGAGACTTTACAAGAAAATGTGATGTCGCAGTTCACCCTCCCACCAATGGAGGGCAGTATATTTTAGAAAATTTGTGGCATATATTTTAATTCCCTCAAATTGTCTAGTCTAATTTTCCCATTAAACTGAATTCAGAGGCCTGTCAGAAAAATCACTTTCCAACGTCAGTCGAATTTGAGCAAAATAGGCCAAGCCGTCATCACCCAGTTATCCGAGGCTAGCATCTTTTCCGCGGCACTCCAAATATAACCTCGCCCTGATCCCATTTAACCGCCGCTCGGGTTTGCACTCACCCCTGGGGAACAGACGCGGCGGTTTGATTGGCGAGAGGAAAGAGCAAATAAGCCAGCCAGACAAAAAAGCCCGGGTTGAAAAGGTCCGTTTGGAAACGGAATAAGAAGCCGGCGGGGGAACGACGAGATGAGGTCGCTAATTGGCGAGAAAATCTTGTCACCGTTTTGAAAATCTCATTCAAACACAATGCAATGCCTAAAAACAAAGACGAAATGATGACCTACAAATACAGAAAAATTCCATGCACCCTACATTAAATTAACTGTAAATCCATCTAAAATAAAAATATGACTAAAATGAAGGTCATTTTTATATACAGAGAAAGAGAAGTTTCGCTTTGAGTGTGAAAAAAAGGAGAAAATTCAAGTGATGAAACATTTCAAAATCCGAAAGAAAAAAATACCATTATATTTTTGTCCACCGGAGGGCAACACCAACAACCCTTTTCTACATTACTACAATATATCCCGAATGAAAGAAGTCCAAATGAAGCACAACCGCCTGGCATAGGCTCCAGCACCCCCCTGCAACCTTAGTGAGGATAAAGCGGTTGGGAGAATGAATGAATGAATGAATAATGACCGTCTTTGGTTCGAAAATGCCCAAAAACACCAAGTAAGAGTCAGACAATACAAAAAAAACATGAATCTAGCAAACGGGCTGACTGTCACTCCACTCGACGAAGCTTTTCGAGTTCAATGAGCAATTTCGTCGAGAGTTATGGAAGGCATACGTGCGTGTCGGCTAATGGATGCATAATTAGGAGCGACGACAGGCTGAGATGATAGATTGCCGCGAACGGCGCAGGTGCCGGAGACAACAAACTTCACCCAATGACAAACATACGGCAAGAAAGAACGCCGTAAGAATGAAAAAAAAGGGCCTTTTAATGAAGATCTCAAGGGATTCAATCAGAGGATATAAAAGGTGACATCCAACGTCGCCGGTCAAATTATTATTTACATAAAGAGTATGTCGTTGAGCAAAGAAGAATTCCTGAGGGAGCGACGTGATTGGTTGCACTTTTTTGTAATCTAGTCTAACATGTCAGTGGTCTTCTAATGGGGCGCCTGGAGAGATGGGCGGGGCATCGTTTCTTATCAAAGGCCAGCCAACGCTTTTCAATTACATTCAATTAATGACTTGTCCAAAGATGGGATTATTTTTAGCGCCCCGAAAAAGTATTTGAAGTATTTTATCAAGTGCGCTACAGCGGTTTCGCTATACAAACTATTCCAGACATTTGTTTTTCAGAAGAGAAAATGGATTTTACAAAAGCTCATTTAAAGTAGATAGATGTATTGTTCGGTATACGTTGCCAAGAAAAAATCTTTTCATTGGAAAGTACATCTTCTCCTCCTTAAAAAATGGCCGCCCGCTAAGATTGAAGCAATCCGATGATATTGAAAAAGGCAGAAGGGCGCAGAAAAGCGGATTAAGAGATGAGGGCAGGTAACTAGCGAGGAGGCGGAGGGTTGGGGGTGCCGCGACATGGCGACGCAAGACAAAACCAAGATGATGTCTAAGATGATTCGCTAGCCAATAGCAGCTTGGGAAAAACTACAAGAAAATATCCTGTTTCAGACATCTCCTATTGAAGAAAGTGAAAAGAATTGCAATCAATCAACAATGGCTGGCTCTAGAGGTGAATGTGTAGTTCCCTTCAAAAAAGACCAAGAAAATTGCCATTATAAGACAAGCACGATATCTTAACTAAACTGAGTTTGACACCACTACTCTAGAGATTCAGATTTTGACCTCAGCTAACATTGCTATTGCTTAAATTGAATGAAAAAGAAGGCCCACAAGAACGGAGGATGATTTTAAAATGCGGGATGAGGGATTTTCCCAAGCCGCCCGCCTCCAATGCAGATGGCATTCCCCCGTCAGCGTATCCACGCTTTGATGGTTACCCCAAGAGAGAGTCGATACGTTTCTAATCCTCGCCGGCTGTTTTTCAGATGCTAGCTCACGTTTCGACCGAAGGGATGAAAATGTCGCCGGCGGATATTGTGATGAGAAAGAAGAAGAAGAAAAGTCTTGTTTGCTTAAACGTCTTCCATTGACAAGAATGATTTAGTGGCTTGAATGAAAGTATTTTTTTATCATAACTGACTCATGGATTTTAAAACAAACACAATGAATAGGAAAATCTAACATATTTTATTTAGGAACGGCAAAATATTGATTGTTTCGATGAACTGAATCTTTCATTAGCGAAAAATGACTTAGCATGAATAAACATTTAACAATTTATGACAAACAACAATACCAACAAAATCCTCAACTTTACGTACATTTTTCCAAAATTAGCTTCTTTCACTGAAAAGACAAGTTTCCCTTTAGTAAACATCAAAAACTAATATAATAACAAATATTATTCTAACATAAAAGATTAATTCCCCCAATAAAACCCCCTCTGGTAATTGCCACCTTAATGGGCGGACTTACAAACGTCTTCCCTCCCGTTTGACACTTTTAATGCGATAAAGACGAAAAGCACGACAAGGTCATAATAAAAAAAATCCCCCTTCCCCGTTGGCAGAGACGTCGAACCGGTAATCATCGGGAAACAGGTAAATAATTCCTCGGCGGGATTAAAAGTAAATAACTGCAGGGGGATCGGCGGGTAAACAAATGATGTTCATCACTTCCCGCCTAGCGAAGGCCTCGGGCTAGAATCCTTTGATTTGTTGTCGGCGCGTGGGGATAAAAAGCCGGCGCGCGACCTGCGAGGCTACCGATCGATAGCATCGCAAAAGAGGGGATAAAAAAGACGGAAATAATAGAACCCATTAAAACATATAGTCGATATATAAAACACAATAGCACGCGTGGCTAATGCTAGCTTGGGTTTTTTAACTCGATGGCAGCGATTGAGTTAAAGGACGTAAAAGTACGGCGTAGCCAGGCCGCTTTACGGCAGAAAATGTCCGCCTCAGCAGTTTAGGCGTGAATTGGCGTGCGCGGAATATTAAAAGAAAAACCTGCCGCGCTTTCTTATTATTATTTATTTGATTTTATAGCGCTCGGCATGCACTCATGGGAGATGCACTTGGCGCCTAGCCCAGAATTGGAGTGTGTGTGTCTGTGTGCACTCATTCACTCTGATGGATTGCTAAATGAAGGTGAGTGAGTGAGTGAGTGAGTGAGTGAGTGAGTGAGTGAGTGAGTGAATGTCAAGCGAAGTTAAGATAGCCATAAATTAGCATTAGCAACAGACAAATGACATTAGCATATTTAATAATGCTACCATAACGATTCACATTGTGAAATGAAAAATAAGTATCAGGAAGAGAGTCATAATCAGTATGTATTCATATGTAATATGTTGCATGGACTTACCTTAGGTAGGAGAACATTATGCTAGTTCTCCATGAAATGTAATGGCAAAATAACATAGTATGCTACTATGTCCACATATGTACACATGTGAATGCATGTTGCATGGACTTACCTTAGGTAGGAGAACTTTTTGCTAGTTCTCCATGAAATGTAATGGCAAAATAACATATTCTGATATGTCATTTTTGGATGTTATTTGTTCTTGTGAAAAGTCAGTGAATCTCAAGTGAAGTTAAGATAAGGTAGAAAGTCATAATCAGTATGTATACATGTGAATGAATGTTGCATGGACTTATCTGAGGTAGGAGAACGTTATGCTAGTTCTCCATGAAATGTAATGGCAAAATAATATGTGCTAATATGTCATTTTTTGGATGTTATTTGTTCTTGTGAAGAGTGAGTGTATGGACAGGTGTACAAATGTTAGCGATGGAGTTTAAGAGAAGAAGAGGCCCTTGATTTATCGCAGCTAAACTAAAAATAAAAACACACAAAACACACAGTGTGATAAAGTGTGTACTTTGCACTAATGAAGTCATGAATGCTTAATGTGAGTTATGTCAACGTGGCGAGGATATCGACGCCACTAAAAAAGCTTCCCCACCTTCCACGTCCTATTCGTCAATAAAAAGGGCAACTTCTGCTAAACTCCATCTCTTATACTCCCGTTTCATTGGCTGCCATCGATGGCCAAGGACTGGCCTTCACCACCAATGGCGCCAATTGCGGTAAAGACTTACCGGTGGATGCTTGTCCAAATGGGTTCCGATCACAAATAGGATTGATTGTTCAATCACTTTTTTTCCATCCTTATCAAATCAATTGGGATTTCCATAGTCGTCATTGTCACTGAAAGAGAAATAGATAGATTAATTTGATGCATATCAACATTAATGGTAAGATATTACATTGTATTGAATGCTCTTATTGTTATTATATATATGTATAAAGAGATTTAAAGTATGTGTTGAATGCATTGTTGTAGTATTAGTAGTAGTAGTAGTAGCAGTGGGTTATTATCTATAATTCTTATAAAACAGGATTTATGATTGTGCGAGTATGTTAAGATTCTCTCGCTACGTTTGTCCAAACTGTGCAACGTAGAGAGCTGAAATTGTTTTCTACAAGTGTGTAAACACAATCTTTTATTTGTAAAACATACATTTTTCCCCCCAATTTTTTTTTAATAGCGCAACAATTGTCTTTTGGTTCTAAATGGAGCTATGCTAAAGGGAATGTCACACAATGATGTAGCCATTTTGATCCATATGTATCGTGCATGGGATTATTATAAAGAGGTCCGGTTGATACTTTTCAATAGTTGTTGCTGTTATGATAGCAGACAAGAAGTTGATTAGGGAGGCGAGGCGCATTTAAGCCTTGGCAGAGGTCTCTTAGCACTTTGCTTTAATCACGCTGATGTAAATTGGAAAGTCACTTTCACTTTGAAGCCCTGCTGACGGAGGCGGAGAAGATGGCGGCCGCAAAAGGACAAGGCCGTCCTTTGATTCTCCACCGTCGCCACATCTCGACTTTAACGTCGGCGGCGGCGAATAACGCTGGTTGTTTCGAGTCGATGCTCAAAGACGGCTGACCCAGACGCACTTGTTGGATTCCCCAAACGTCGGTAGTGAACACGTGTCGTCGACAAGGAGATGACGACGGTAGGCGAAGACGACTGGAGGATCCACGGCGCCCCCGTTGGTTGGCCCGTTTGATGTCGATGGAGGCTAACCCATGCGGGTGAACGTCGAAGTAGGAAAGATGACAGCCGAGAGAAGGCCTAATTACGGTGGAAGTTTATTTATTTATCTGCATGCTACGATACAACTGGATGCATTTCAAAACAAGACAAATGACGGTGGAAAACAATACTGTGGAATGCCAAAGGTCTTTTTAAATAGGGGATTTAATAAGATTAAAAAATGGCAGAAGACTGCAAGATACTTTGACGAGATTGTTTTACAAAATTAAACTGTAAATGGAATTTTCTGTTTTTAAAAAGTATTGTATTTTAAGGGCTATACATCTTTAAGAAAAATGATAAAACCAAAGCTACACCCAAAATATATTTGTCTTAGCAAGATATTACAGTAAGTTGCTCCCAAACATAACAATAAAACATTCTGCATCTCAACATCGATCGCTAACGCTTTATTACCAACTTTATGCTTCTGTCAATACACAAAAATATATATCCAGATGTACTCGAAATCGATGCTAACGTCATCAGCAACTTTACAGGATGACAAACGTCTTTACTTTTTTTAAGAGTGGCCATTCCGTTAACATGACTCCACCTCCCTCGTTCTCCGGCACCCCGAAAAAAGCCAACGGGAGCCCAAGAAGGAGAGGACGGCGGCGGCGCCCGTAAAGATGACGGACGCGCGGGGCGGCTGTTTTACGACCCACGCCGGCACTTCATTAAAGCGCCAATGAAATTGATGGGCGGCTATAATTGACCTCTGGAAACCTGGACTGGGAGTCTGTCTGGCGCGCCAGACTATTAGAAGAACTTCCTTCTGACCCACGTTGATGGATTCTCGTTTTAGGGCAAAAGAGCAACAGATGAAACTGATGATGTCATTTTTAAGAGTCGGAAACAGTTGGATGAAAGAAAAATCTGTTTGTTAAAGTACAATGACTACAGAATAATGTAAAAGACATCAAGATATGCAAAAATATATACAAAAAAATACATAACAATTGAGTCAAATAGAAAATATATCAAATCAATATATCTAAATAAAAATATAATTACAAGACCACTCTATTCAAAGGCTATTTTCTAGGCATGGGGTTACAATAATACTTGATTATGCAAAAATAGGTGAGTATCATATTTATATGGGGTGAAGCATAGAAAATTGTTCCTTAAGAAGACAAAAAATCCAATAAAAATTCATTCTTAATTTTCTAGACCTACAATACATAGTTTTTTATCAACAAAGTTGTTATTGTTGTTTTTTGCCAGCACAGCAAGACCCAAAGGAAGGTGTCACAGTGTTTTATTATGAAGGCGAGTGCTGTGTTTGTGTATCTTCTTCACAACAGTAAATCACTTTTTTAGTTTTTAGAGAGTTTAGATTTAGTTTTTCTTTTCACTATTAGTCATTGAATTGGTTAGACGCTAAGCAGGAGGGCGTCCAATCAAAAATGAGAACCGTAGTTAGCATTAGCAAAAGATTTTGGACGATTCCGAAATTTGCCTGTTGCCATTTTTTCTGAAACACGCTTGCCGCAGTCGTCGTCCGGGTGAATAAAACATGAGGCGTGTCGCATTCATGGCGGGTGACAGGTCGCCGCCATTGATGTCTGTTCAGCCTGACATTTGCTAAGCAGCCGCTCACCGTCTCGCCGCCGCCGGTGAGGCCCGATCGTTTGTTTACTCTGTTTGTTTGTCGTCTGCCTACTCGCCCTCGCCGGTAGATGTTAAGTCGCATTTTTGGGGGTTTTTTTTGGCGGATTATACGGCGGTACCGGGGCCCGGAAAATGTGCGGTTGTCACTGGAAAGCTAAAATTTGAGAAAGCATGGTTTGTAAATAAGTAAATTTATTTTAAATATAATAAAAACATTTAAAATTCCATCGCAAGTGTGTCGTCACTGGGTAAAGTTTGCATAGTTTCTCTGGGCTTGCGTGGGTTTTTTCTGGGTACTCCAGTTTACAAGCCACGCCCACAAGTTATCCACACTACAAGGGGATGTTCAACTTGGGAATGATTGGAATGATCCGTGACGTGTTGCGTGCAAATAAAATGAGTTGTGTAAAATACAAAAAAAATGAAATAGAAGAAAATGGAGAACAAAGAATGGTGCAGTGTTGCATCATTCATGTTCACCTCCTCCCTCGGCGAGTTCCTAGCGTTAGCGACGTGCTCGCCTCCCGCTTCATTTGATCACGCCGTGCGCTCCGCCAGACCAAAATGTGACGCGTGTTGACGCTCACAAATGCGGCAGAAACCTTACGGCCACTCTTGGAAATGCAAATGAAATAATTTTGGCCACATTACAGACCACGCCCTATCATGTACATATAAATGGCAGCCCAGGTTTTAAAAAAAAAGATGTATTCCCCTCTTATAAATATGATTGTGTATTCATGAGCATCTTTTTCACCAGAGGCAGCTGTCAAAAGTGAAGCCTGTTCCTATAAAGTAAGAATTTTGAAAGAGTTAACATGGTTCTGGCTGTTTTCTTGTTACAATCTTAGAGTTATAACAACTACAACTAAGCAACAGAGAACGCTCACTTTTGTTGTCAATTCAGAATTCTGATTGTGACATCACAACCGGAATTCTGATTGTGACATCACAATCGGAATTCTGGTTGTGACATCACAGCCGGAATTCTGATTGTGACATCACAACCGAAATTCTGATTGTAACATCACAACCGAAATTCTGATTGTGACATCACAACCAGAATTCTGATTGTGACATCACAACCAGAATTCTGGGTGACATCACAACCAGAAATCTGAGTGACATCACAACCAGAATTCTGGGTGACATCACAACCGGAATTCTGATTATGACATCACAACCAGAATTCTGATTGTGACATCACAGCCAGAATTCTGGGTGACATCACAACCAGAATTCTGAGTGACACCACAACCAGAATTCTGGGTGACATCACAACCAGAATTCTGATTGTGACATCACAACCAGAATTCTGGGTGACATCACAACCAGAATACTGATAGTGACATCTCAACCAGAATTCTGGTTGTGACATCTCAACCAGAATTCTGGTTGTGACATCACAACCAGAATACCGATAGTGACATCTCAACCAGAATTTTGGTTGTGACATCACACCCGCCGAAGAAGCGCGACGCAGCCTCCAGTGGGTGAGCGGAACGCAAACATCCAGCCGCGAGACGAGCGCTCGTTACTAAAATAAACTCTGGTCTCTTCTGGCGTCTTCTTCGGGCTGGCGGCGTCGTTTGCTCGCCGGTGAAGATGAAAGTCGGACGGGCCGTGGGCGCATCCGCGGGGGCCGCGCTCTCGGCGCAAACCTCATTTAGCGACGCTCAAGAAGCCGACCAGAACACGACGGCGAGCTTTGATCAGACGGCGGATGAACAGCCGGCGGCGGATCAAGTTCTTGTTCGAGGCGGTCAAGCGGAAAATAAGATAACACGGCGACGCTACAGATGAGCAATATCACAGTCAAGTGGGGACTTTGTACTATTCTTAATCCCACCATTGGCGCTATCAGTATTTACCCGCACATTTCTGTCCGGGGCGCCAGATTGTTTGATCCAGTTTTTCAAATGAATCAACAACCTGTACTCATCTTTCTGATCCTAATGACTGCATTACAACGCTACTTCTAGTCATGTAGCATACTCAAATATACATGTTTTTGTACCCGGTGGACGAGTGGTTAGCTCGTCGGGCTCACATTTGGTGAGTCATGGGTTCGATTCTAGTTTGGTCCTCACTGTGTGGAGTTGTCAAGTTCTCTCTGGGCTTGTGCAGGTTTTTTCCGGGTACTCCGGTTTCCTCCCACGTCAAGCACCCCCTGTGACTCTTGAGAGGATAAGTGGTTCAGAAAAATGAATGAATGTTTTTCTACCCTTATTCCCTAGCCTCCTGAGAACAAAAAAATCATAAAATGTACTAAGTGAATAGCAATCCCTAAAGAATGTTAGCATGGGTGTTTTTATTTTATATTTTATTTTAATTTGAAGATCCAAGGGGAATTTCTATCGATCCGTTTGAAGTGTTAGCGAGCTGCTGGCTCCTCGGGCCGATGTTATTTGGAGGTTTGGACATCACACAGCATCCGTGAGGAAAGATCCTGCTTGCCACTCATCAATTCTTCATGCGGAAGGAATCCTATTGGGCCCGGCTGGGAGAATGCAAACATGGCGCCGCAAACATGGCGCAATGCTAACTCGGCTTTATTTGCATGTTATCTCATTGCTTTCCCGATTGTGTGATATGAATTTGTTCGGAGTGGGATGTCGTTATCACCTCATCATTATTTTAATGTTGTCTCGTTGGAATCGCATTAATATTATAATTGCGCTCTGGTATTGGAATGTAATGTGGGTTGTATTATGGAATGAATCTGGATGGAGTTTTATTTTATGTTATTTAGATTTATTTCAGTTTTTTTTACCACCTTGGTGGATTTAACTAGTTTCTTTGTGTTCAAGATACCCTAAAACCATTTTTTTAAATTTACAGGATCAGTTTTATATTAGGAAACGGAAGAGGTAATTTTATTTTATATTTGTGAGGTCAAAGAGGTCAGAAAAGGAATTTCTTACTGCTCCAATTTTTGTTTATATATTTATTTAAGTCATTTTAAACTCAATATTTGAGGTCTAGAATGATTATTATTCTCTTCTCATGTCGTACAAATGTTCTTTCATTCATTTCAACGGTAATAAAAATGTCTCTGGACGTTATTTAATTTGCTCAGGCGACCCTACGCTTGACAAATGCGGACGCCACGCGGGGGAGTCGGCGGGACGACGTAGGGAGCCCCAGGACCTAATTACATTGCGGTCGTAAAAAATCACGGGATATCCAATTAGGACCGGCCTCTGGTGAAAATCCATGGAGTGGCGGGAGCTAGAAGGCAGCGCAAATTGCTAGCAGAAGTCCACCCAGACTCAGCAGGATACGAACGAGTCGGCCTTTGAGAGCTTTGGTCGCCGCGGAGACGGGCTCCGCCGGCATCGTTAAACGCCAATTATGATCCCATTGGAAGTGGGTGACATCGTCAAGTGGAGCCTGAGCGTCTGGGTTGGAGACTGACAATCGTTCTGATGGGGATGCCGTGTTATTTGTCAAAGTCAATTTTACGGTTTTTTATTGGAAGGTTTAAGTTTATGTTTTTCTATACTGATAATTGTATATTTGTGTTTATTATCCACGGTTGTATGTTTACAGAAAATGTCATTATTTTGTGTTTAGGGTCGGTAATTATGAATGAACAATAGCGAAGAAAATATTCAATTTCTATCAACATGTTTGTGTACGTTCATTTTAATCGACGGAGATATTTTTAGCGTCGCATTTACAATTTATGTAAGATTTATAATTGCACTTAATTAAATTGTATTTATTGTATGTTTTTGTGGACAATGTGCATGGGTTTATAATCAATAATTGTATGTTATGGTCACCAATGAAGTGTATGGGGAAAAAATATGGTATGACTGACAAAAATAAAAAGACTATACTCTTTATTTGACCTAAACCCTAAAAAACAATGCAAACAATCACTCACCTTGCATCATTTAGATGTTTATGGCCAACCATTTTATATTTCTATTCATCAGACATGACAACAATTGTATGTTTCGTCTAATAAATCCCTTTATTAAAAATCAACAAGTGAAGGACCAATCAGTTGCTTACCTTTCACTTTTTGAAGAATCAATAATTTTATCGTATCTAATCCATTCCAATCCAATCCAATCAATTCCAATCCAAAATTCTTTGCCATCAACCTGCAAAAAAAAACATGTACATTAGCATACATGACAAGTACAAAAGAATGATAACACATGCTAACAGACACATTAGTTAGAATTCTGACTTTAATTTGATGCAAAGAATTCCGTACACTTGAATTGTCCACCACGCTAAAACTAAAACACGAGCTTTCCCTTTTTTTTTCTCTACACTTTCTCCATTTGATGTCAAAATGATTGACACGCGAGCACCCGAGCCATTAACATCCACAAATGAGTGTGCTGATAGGCCGCAAATGGCTTGAAAGCCACTTCCCGACGTTGCTCGGCAAATCGCTGGCATTTGACGGAGGCGGAGTGTTAATCTGCGCTTTTGTCGTGTCGTTCCGGCACCCCCGAGACCTGAAAAGATTTTAATTTTATTTTTTTTCTTGCCTAAGCTACATGCTAGCTAAAATCCAATCCTTTGCTATAAGCCTAGGCAATTAGTTTTAAAAATAACGACAATAAAAAATTAAATGTTTCCGCTTTAGGAATTTAAAAATGTCTGCCAATGAGATCCACATTTTTTTTAAATTTTATTTCCTATAGAGCCCATTGTTGTTTGATTATAAGGATGTGTAACAAATGGCTTTTTATTAGAGGGAGACCTCGGGTTACGATATGTTTGACCTACAAGCTTTTTATGACAAGTGTGTCTTGTCCGCCATTAAGTCCTCCGCGCCATAATTTATGTTAACCTGGTGGATCGTGCTTGGAGTATATTTGCCTTTTTGAAAGGGAAAAAAATGGGGTCTTCTTAGTTTAGCTGAAAAAATGGCAATTACCATGGAAACCAAGCAAGTAACATCATTAAAAAAACACAGAGGAATTGACGCAGATTGAATGACGCCAACAGTCAAAGTCAAACAATTTCTGGTGTACGAATAGAAGACAAAAAAAATGAAAACATTTCTTTTTATTGGGCAAAAAAAACATTCGTTGTTAGCATGTTAGCACAGACAAACTTATCGTCGAAATTAATAACAAATGTCGGAGCTTTTCATTAAATTGTACGATATAAAACATGCTAATAGCTAACATTACTTGCTCATTTCAGGCTTTATTTTGGAATCTAATTTAGCTTCGGTATATTGACGATAATATTAGCATTAGCAAAAAATAAAGGAAAATAACAAGGCTGTTAGCGCTCCAATTATTTAATCCAACTTGCGTTTCCCTCCATTTTCTTCTTCTTTTCTTTAGCAATTCGCTGACCGCTGCGCTAGCTTTTGTCGTCCGTCTTATCTTCCCTTTCTTTTTTTGTTTTGTCTTATCGCGGCTAATTAGCGGGCAATCCGCGGAGGATAAAACGTCGCTGCCTTTGAAGGAGTTTCCTTTTAAACTTCATTTCCCAAGAAGGAAAATTTCTTGGCATCGGCTTGGAAATATTGACATGGCAACAGATTCGGGAATCCGACCAACATTTCCCATTTTTCTTCATCTTCTCGGCGTCTTATCTTTATTTCCCGTCGCTTCGGCCTCCGGAGAGCTGCTGTGACATTTCGGGAGGGGGGGAGATGAGTGAGAAATTCAGATGGCTTCAACTCAGCATCCCACTTTTCGCCAGTCGTCTCTTATTTTTTAATGCCCACTTCTTTCCCTGCTTGGCTGTCAATTTTCTTGGAGGTTGTGGACACTTTTCTTTGCAGCAGGTGTCCAAGTTGAACACATGTTGGTGTCGTAGCGAACAAAGGTGCTCGGCGGGGTAGTTTCCGAAAGATAGCCGACAATAATAAGTGGAAGGAGGAGGCTTCAAATGAGTAATACTTTTCTTTTGTGGGTCTCGATGATTGCAGGGAAAAGTTTGCTTGACGACAAAACAAGTGTTCTGAAAATGTACTATTAATTATTTTACTGGATCGATAGACGTTTAATTCGTTTTAAATGGGAGGGACTAATCAAGTAGTTGATGATGCTAAAAAAATGTAAAATTGTTTTATTTTTATTTTCTATTTACACAATATTTTGTGTGAGAATGTTGTTTGGATACAGAATATATTTCCCTTTTTTGTGTTTTATTTTTAGTTCTTTTCCACATTTATAAAGTAGTAAAGTGTAAATAATTTTTAATGACAACGAAGGGAAAGACAGCTAATTTTAAATACAAAAAAATTAAACTAAACAAGTAAAGTTAATACACAAATATTCTAAGTTGCTGATTTTTTTCACAGAAGATAATAAAGACATCACAACTTGTATTCACCCAAAAAATGAATAAATAAACATTGGAAAATGAAATAAAACTACAATTTAAGGGCTGAATTCACTGATTAAATGACAGCGTTTCCCCTAAATGTGAGCAGGTGTCCAAAACAAATGAGAAATGACAAATTGTTTTCGCTTCCGCTGTCAAACGTCGCCGCCTGATGATCACGGGGAGGTTTTAGCGTGGAAAAAAATGGCGTTCTTTTGTGATTTTACAAGCATCTGTAACGAGGCCTACTTGAGACGCACGTGCTAAAATCCAAGTCAAGCAAAACGCCTTTTTTTCAGTTCAATCGTCACAAAAAGACGGAAGCGCTGACACTTTTTGAGCTACAAAAAAAGTGTATAATTTCTATTTAAATGTCGGTTTGTACTCAAGAACTTGAAAGATACAAAAGGGGAATTTTAGGGTTGTGAGGTCACAGAGGTCAGAATAAGAATTTTATGGGAACCTGATAAATGATGAAGGTATATTAATTTAAATCTGAGTTAATATTATTTGGGAAAATGAAGTAGAGTGCCGCTAATAAAAGCTTAGTAGCTGAAAGTCATAGCCGCTGGGGGGTACTTTATTGAAATTATTAGATTGGACTTCACTGAGGCAAAACCCGTTGTGCTTTTGTTTGGAAAATAAACCCAAAAAGCACAAAACATTATTTTAATCCCATTTCCCGCTTGGACAGAAAAGCAGACTCGCTTACGAGCAAGTCATGCAAGCAAAAGCCGGGCTTTAACACCCATTTATTTTCACGGCTGCGTTTTAGTTCTTTTTCCAAGAAATTTAATCGTTATTGGAAAAATGATTCATACGTGTTGCGTGGGGAAATTACTTTAATGCAAACAAACGATTTCTCGGGGAGCGGATCGAAGCGGTCAATGTTTTTGTTTATTTTAATGCGAGTTGTTAATGTCTGTTTACTGCTTTTTATTGAAAAATTTAAAAATACTAGAAAATATTTGGTATTGGGAGGGTCAAAACGCAGACTTGAATATCCATAAATGAACTGGAACGGTGTTAAAGTGGTTAGTACGTAAGTCTCGCAGTTCTGTGGTCGAGGGTTCGAACTCAGGTGTGTCCTCACTTTGAAGAGTTTGCATGCTGGCATGGGTTTTCTCTCTGGTTGCTCTGGTTTCCTCCCACATCCCAAAAAACAAGCAAGCTAGGCGAATTGGATGCTAAATTACCCTTGGCTATGATTGGTTGTCACCAATTCAGGGTGTCCCCAACGTTCGTTGGCCATGTAACCGTGGTAACGGTTAACTATGCCAAAAAATACATTTGGCAGTTGATATAAAACATTGTCAAAATTGGGCTAGTGGAAATTAGCAAGCCTAAAGAATAGGGGACACCTTGAAAAACAATAAAAGTAGACTTTGATAAACAGACCTGCCAAGCACCTGTCAATCATCCATCAAATCTAAACATCCTTTCCCGCGGCAACATCAGTCATACTTTCCCACACAGAAGCCGTCTTTTACGCATTTGTCCTCTCGTTCTTCTTCTTCTTCTCCTGTCATCTTCCACAAAGACATCGACGCCACCCACGCTAAGCCCGCCTCCCTCATCGCCGGGGGTGACGAAGGCGCGCCGAGGGGAAGACGATTTTTCTCCGCGCCGAAGATAAGACGACAATTCTTCAGAATATTTGTTATTTTTAACCCTAGGACGATAACTCGCTGGATCTGTGGTATTGACGTCACGATGCCAGCCCTCCCGATCTAAAAAGATTGGACGTCCATCGCCATCAGCGTCAATGTAAAATGTCACGACATTATCTTTTCATTTATTCCGGCATTTTTAATATCAGAGGTTGTTTCCGGGTCGGACGATATTTTTTGGAAGGCATTGATTTTTATTTTTTTTCACCGCCACCTAACAAAAGTCGTGGCGGCCATGAATAATTCAAAGGGGCGCTGCTGATATTAACCAACAATAAAAGATAGAGATGCTAAATAAAAGATCGGGCAAAGTACTTTTTTTAATATTTGATGCTCACCCCGGCAGACCTCCATTTGACAAGAAAAAGTACAGAATATGACCTCCATATTAAAAATATATCAGGTGCATGAGAATATTGATGATGTCACTGGATTGTAAAGCAACATCAAATGACTTTAATGGCTTGCAAATAATCTGCCTTTTTTGTTATTTTTAAATAGTTTTGCTTAAATTCCCTGAATCGATGGACAGCCAATTGCAAAGCACGAGAAAACAAAGGACAACCAATCACATCTAGGAGCAATTTATTGCTAAATTAGCCTAGCATTCATATTTTTGTGATATAACAGAAAACCAGAGTACCCAGAGAAAACTCACAAAAACCTGAAGAGAGCATGCAAACTCCACACATTGAAGTATCGAACCTAAGACCTCAGAAATGCGAGCCCGTTGTACTTACCACTCATCCACCAGGCCAGAACATTTTTTTAGTTTTGATACAAAATGGTTATTTACTATTTTGGATTAACTTGGCCTGACACCTGAAAATGACAGAGTGCTCTTTTTGGCAAAGCAGTCAATCAGTGACATTCACCCATGGCCTCCTAAAGAGACGCTTCAATCAGGCCCCGCCCCCAGAGACCCCCGCAAAACACAAAAGTGTGTACTTGCGTATATTTTGGTGTGCAACCTCTAGAGTGCTGACATTCCACTTTGCGCTAACACTGACATCGGCCTGACATTTTCTATCCCGTTGCTTCCCCAAAACGTTTTTTTTTTGGCGCTTTAACGGTAAAATACGGCTCGAGAACGGTTAGAAAACGGCTATGAATTCTTCTATTGTAACTTTTTGCTGGACAAAAGCATATTTTCAGGGTGAAATATCACAGTTTTATGGCCGGGTCTAGCCTTTTTGCAGGTTTATATGGGTTTTTTTTTTTAACATCAAAATGATGGATTTTACGGCATACCTGTAACATTTTAGTGGTGGACTATAATATGATCGTAACCTTGTGTTTTTAAAGTGAAGCAGCTTTTTTTAAAGATATATAATAGATTTGTGGACTTGGTCAGTTTTTTTTTTTGCTCAAGATACAATTTTACATTGACATTGTTGAGTTAATATATAGGTATGACAATATTAAAGGAGAAAAAAATATTTTATTGGATTATTACATTTTTACAATAATATTGAAGACAAAAATGTTTGGGTTTGGTGAAGGTATTTCGTAAAAATAAAAAAATAAACAAAAAACAACAGGTGTGTGTAACTTACCGTTTAATTTCCATCCTTCCATTCGTTGAATTCAACGAAAACATTTTTGGGAGGTCCTTCTATTCCTTCTCCATTCGTTGAATTCAACAAAAACATTTTTGGGCGGTCCATTTTTTCCTTCTCCATTCGTTGAATTCAACCAAAACATTTTTGGGAGGTCCATCTTTTCCTGCAATAGAAAAAAATAACTTTGGTTAATATTAAGGTTTGAAGAAATTCCTACCAAAACTTTATGTACTTTATGAAAATGGTTTACAAAATTAAAACTGATTGCGCATAATCCTGCAAAAATGAACATAAAATTGTTGGTCATCAACACACAATTTGAGTATTAGTCGGGTATACAAAAATAACTTGTTATCTTTCCTTGAGAATATATTTTTTAAATCGTCATGGTTTTCGTTGAAGAGAAACGTACAATTGTGAAGTAAAAAAAAAACCCACCTTGGCCAACGTTTTCCCATTTTTATCCGCATTGGTGAAATAAAAAAAATAAAAATAAACAAAAAACAACAGGTGTGTGTGTGTGTGTAACTCTTACCGTTTAATTTCTATCCTTCCATTCGTTGAATTCAACGAAAACATTTTTGGGAGGTGTATCTATTCCTTCTCCATTCGTTGAATTCAACCAAAACATTTTTGGGAGGTCCATTTTTTCCTTTTCCATTCGTTGAATTCAACCAAAACATTTTTGGGCGGTCCATTTTTCCTTCTCCATTCGTTGAATTCAACGAAAACATTTTTGGGAGGTCCATTTTTTCCTTCTCCATTCGTTGAATTCAACCAAAACATTTTTGGGAGGTCCATCTTTTCCTGCAATAGAAGAAAATAACTTTGGTTAATATTAAGGTTTGAAGAAATTCCTACAAAAACTTTATGTACTTTATGAAAATGGTTTACAAAATTAAAACTGATTGTGCATAATCCTGCAAAAATGAACATAAAATTGTTGGTCATAAACACAATTTCAGTATTAGTCGGGTAGTACAAAAATAAGTGTCTTTCCTTGAGAATATATTTTTTAAATCGTCATGGTTTTCGTTGAAGATAAACGTACAATTGTGAAGTAAAAAAAAAAACCCACCTTGGCCAACGTTTTCCCATTTTTATCCGCATTGGTGACAACAAAAATTCCATCACGGGAGACGATGGAAAACTGTTTAAATTATACTTGTTGGCAGCAGAGTCAGGTTTTTAACAGGCTTACGCTGGGATTTGCGGGCAGGCCTCCTAAATCCAAAGACAAATGCAACTTGGATCGGTAATAATGTGTCAAAATATGTCAAGATTTTCCTGGTACAAAACAAAAAAATAAGGAGATAGTGGGGAGCAGGTGGATAAGTTCTGTCACAACTCATACATCCCATTCTAGCTGCAATGCAAATTTGCCGGCATCTTTATTAACGACGAGCTGACCTTTTCCCGCACGCTTTTCATCAGCGGACTCCGACGTCATCCCATTTCCACGCGCGGCAGAACAATAAGCTCCACGGTGGGAAATATTGACCGTGGCAAATGGAAATGCTAATGGAGGAGTCCCCGAAGCCCAGAGGTGTTCCGCCTGCATGTCCAATGGAGATGAGGCTGGAAAAAGACAGAAAAAAAAGAGAAGCATTTGAGCGGAAAGCCATGATGAAGAACATTAGATTTTCAAAAACAGATAAGTGCGGAAGCAACAGAAGGGGAAAAAAAGGACATAAAAGCCATGGCGCTCGACATGGATCATTTGTTTTTTGGCATTTAATGGGAAAGATTGGACACTGTTGACTAAAAACATACAACCATAAACACACAATTGTTGGTAAAAAGCTCAAATATTGACCTTTAATTATCAATGGTTGTGTATTTATGGTTAGTAAAGGACTATAGGCAGTGTTTTTGACACTGGTAAGTTGTCATTTCTGATGTAAAAAGACCGTTTATTTCAATTAGAGTCCAAAAAGCTCGTTAGTGGGTCGGCTCGACCTCGGTTTAGCGATGATAGCGCCTAATGGCGGTGCTGTTGTTAACGGCGACCCTTTTTAAGGCAACTGCAGTCGGGTAATTGTTGATAATTAGCATGACGAGACGGCCGCGAGGTGTCTCGCTAAAGTTGGAGAAGTGCTTATCTTCAAGGCATTTTTGCAGATTTAACAAAATGGAATTGCTATGTGTGGAAAGATTCGAAGGAAGCAATTGGATGCTTTTATTTGCATTTTGTACATCTGGTGAACATTCTTCTCCTGTCAACATCATTTAATAGGCAGCCATAGACATATGAATGACAGTTGACCGGAAAATAGATGGCTGAATGTAAACATATAAAAACATTTCTGTACTTTGGCATTGACTTACTATTGTTAAAATGGCTGCTGCATTTTCAACTCATTTTGAAAATACTGGATTGCCCATGAATATACATTTGCTGAACTTCAACATAGAATTGTGGACAAAATAGCATTTACTGGAGACAAATAAAACGCAATTGTAAACATGAACATTAACTTTAATACTCACAATTGTTGACCTTGATGGTGCGAAATAAATACCCTATTGGCTATAAACATACAACTACATTCCGTGAACATATAATTAGTAAAAGTATATTTGATGGAAACCCATTAACATCCTTGAAAATCATACTATATATACCTTAAATATACAATTGATCAACATACGTTTCTCTACTACAGTAATCCCTCGAATATCGCAAAGTACGATCACCCCTAGCATCCGATATTCATTTTATTATATTACAAATGATCCACTATTTTGCTGGATTTTCCAACTAGCGTAGACACAGATGTGGCCGTGAAAAAAAAAGTTCCGTTTCTTTCGAAGGCCGACTACGGAGTCAACATGCTACGACCGAGTGTTTCTGTCTCTAACTCGCCCGGCGACAGTCGAGTCACCGAGTCAGTGACTGTCTCCCCTCATAAAAGAGCTCCTCGTCTCGCAAAGGTCAGCCGTCCCCCCGTAACGCATCACCCGGCGCGCCGTTGGGCCTGTCGTGGGATGGGATGAGATGAAGTTTAAAGAAAAAAACGGGTCGCACGTCGCCTGGGTCGCCTCACTCGACCCGGGGAAACACTTGGCGAGTGTTCCGGCACCCCGAGAGTCCGCCGTGGTGTCCGGAAGGTCAGCGCGGAGTTGCGTGGTCGTAAAGTCAATTGAATTCTCGATGGGATTCATGGTGGCAATAACACATTTGCAACAAAAGGACAATTTAGCGCTTTAACGGGCGAGAAGAAATGACGTTGTGAGAAGCCAGAGGCAAAAGTACAGCTATAAAATTGTCAAAGTTATTTAGGTTTTGCTCATTATAGTAAAGCGAGTGCAAGTCCTGTGATTAAAATGGATTCTTTACAGCATAAGACTATTTTATTCTTAGTATAAACACACAAATGTTTTCAAATTCAACAGTTTATTAGTCTTTTCTTCCTTTAAACCATCTTTACTTTTTGTCTTCACTGACAGGTTTTGCCATCCTCCCAAAAAATGTAATGTTTTTCTTGAGGAAAGGTTTGCATACATTACCATGAATATAAAGTCTTATTCACAGCGGCTAAAAAAACAAAGAATAAAAACGCAATTTTATCCTTTTTTTCTTATTTTATCCGCAGGCTTGTCACGTCATTAGCGTCCAACCTCGCAGTGGGTTTGACAGTGCGCATGCAAAAATACTGCTTTTTCCTATCCGTGTTTGACATTTACACGCAGACTTTCTTTATTGTTTTCTTTGTTCAAAAGCACTCTCAGAGCCACTTGAAACAATTTCGTTTGTGACCGATTCCCGCCTAACCGCCACAGTCATCTATCTGGAGGATCGAGGTGTTTACCGACAAAGTCAATAATTGTATTTAAATATAAACCTAGAGTAAACTATTCCTGTCCTGGACATACATTTTTCATAGTCTCCTGGTGTTAAATAAGAACTGAAAGGTTCAAATTCATCCTCTTGACGATATAGTTTATTTCTTACAGTGCTTTAAAGACACATTTGAATAAAAAGTACACGAAAAAGTAAATGCAATGTATTACCACCTACCTCTCTAGTTATAGATGAGTCTTTAGTGGCATGTCACAAAAGTCTTTGGGCATCTTTCATCACGACTCCCATTTGGGTTTTTGCCACGTGAGTCATTAAAAAAAGTACAAAAGTCAAGCTTTGGGGCTTCTGGTAACGATGCAAGACCCACAAAGGAGCTTTCATTGCGGACCTGGAAATGGAAGGCAGAAAAATTAATTTTACATGAGCAGCTAGGCTTCGGATCGTATCGGGAGTTTAAAAGATAAAAGTTATACCAACCTAACTCTTTTTCAGGAATGTTGAGGATTATGTGGCTCATTGAATTTTGGTCTGGACCAAATATGGACTTTTCCTGGTGTGATTAGGACCTGAGAGTGACTATTGACTAGCCTTGAAAGACTCTAAGTTGGCTACACATTATTTAAGACCCAAGCAGTGGCTCGATTGAGTTATCAGGTCCTGTCTCCATTCTGGTTTACTACATGGGCTGGTAAATGGTCTTCAGGTCAAGGAGCACGAGACTCCGGTAGCGTTTTTCCAGGAGTTCCATGTATTCCAGGTAGTCGCAGAACCGAAAGCCCC
This sequence comes from Stigmatopora nigra, assembly GCF_051989575.1. Lineage (NCBI taxonomy): Eukaryota > Metazoa > Chordata > Actinopteri > Syngnathiformes > Syngnathidae > Stigmatopora > Stigmatopora nigra. The sequence continues at coordinate 1,416,876 of NC_135509.1, read as the reverse complement.
GAATGGGTTCCTCCTACAAAACATGAACATGATTAAGATATCTGATTACAGCCTTGACACGCCACCATCAGTGTTAAAAAATCCCCCCGCGGCTAGAGACTTCAAACTACTCCGGCACGTCGTCTGTCTTTTTAATTTTTAATTTGGATGAAATATAGATATTACTCTTGGTGAGACAGGCCCACGGTGAGAGTGTAAAAATCTTGGCATTGTTCCCATTGACTTCCAATCCTTTTTGACTTGAAATCCTAACTTGAAATGATCTGAAGCTCTTGTGAGTACCTGATCTCGGTTCTGGCATCTCACCTTGAGGAAAATCTGCAACTGTCGTGCTTGTGTTTGCTCCAATAGTTGTGGCTGTAGATGTTTGAAGATGGCCAAGCAGGCGTAGACCTGATAGTCGGCTCCCATTAGCGTACATATACAGACATAGTGGTAGATCTCAGGCCAGTCTAGAAAGTTCCAGAAGCACTGCGTCAGCCAGTGGATGCACATCTGCAAAAAGAAATCATAGCCACTGTAAACAAACACATCAACAATGTATTTTGCTCACGCACGTACACCTCTTCAGGTGCGTAGGAGTGTTTGAAAAACGTCGCCAAGTTGCACGAAAGAGGCACCGAGGAGCCCTTAAAGAGCAAGAAGACGAGCGGAATTTTAAGTCAAACCCTTTGGAGATGCAAATTGGAATGCGGGGAAATGACGGAGGTAAAGCGAGGGAGAGTGAGCTTACCTGCGAAGGGGTAAAACCGGACATCTTGAAGGCGGCGTGGACGAGTTGGAGTTCCATTTTCAGGAGCATCTCCACGTAATGAGCTGTGCTCCAGTACAATGGAGATATTCCAGAAAAGTCCACCTGTGGGTGCAAATTTCGATTATTTTTGTCCCTAAAAATTTGATTTTACAGTTCTGACAGTGAAGAATAAAGTAAGGGAAGAAATAGTGGTGTGGTACTCACAGAATTGTGAATACTGGCCGGCCAGATGAGGGCAGACGTGACCAGAGAGGACAAATTTCGTAGAACTCTCAAAGATCGTTGCCAGTCACCTGACATTATCAAGAAGACAGTCGACGTCAACCAATCGTGGCCTGGGTATTCGTCCTGATTCATCGCTGGCGTGTAGACTCAAGGATTATTATCGTAATTATTGTGAATGCAAAGTGAACGAGTGATGAATAAAAATGAGATGGCGAGCGCTTTTGGAAGTCATTCCGAGTATCCCCGGGGCTGGTTTTTCTTTTTGTGCTCTGATTATATTGGAGAAATAAAAGAATAAAACGAGGCCAAGTGCCTGATTTGTCTGCAAATAACAAACAGCTAAACGGCAGTTTGACGCCGACAGACGGCCTCGTCAATCCACCACGCGCTATCGCGTTGGCACAGAATTCCAAATGACGGACGGCTCCCGTCGGAAAAAGTACTTTTCATCTGTAAAGCAACCAAAATGAAGAGAACCACATCAAGTAGAATAATTGGATTCTTGCTCCTTCGGCTTCGTTGGGAATTTCAATGTCACTCAGACAACAAGCCCCTTAGTTTGAAAGCTTCGTTTTTTGAAAATTCATGGTGAGACTCTTGAAATGTGGGCCTGCTAAAGAAGATTTGTCAAAGGATACTGTGTCCCGAGGATGTGGAGACCCTTCGCCGAGATAGGAAATTTTTGACGTGCCGCATGAGGAGTGTCAGGTGACCTGATGCTTCTTGTGGGAGGAGTTTAAGCGAGATGCCGTACCTGTGGAAGGTAATGTGGGAGTCAACCATTATTGGTCTAAAAAATATCTACTTCAGAAGTACAAATAGCTGAATTGTACTGGAAAATTAAGGATTTTAGGGCTGGTTGGATAAAGAATTCCAGAATTTTTGGATCAGTCAAGACATTTAAAAAATATTGGAACACTTGAAGACCATCTCTGGAAAAAGGGAATTCATTAAATAATAAGAAACGCCCTTGGATTGGTGGGTTGTTCTCATTACTAAAACACCATTAAGAGCAAATGATGCTGACATTTAAGTTTTCCATTTGTAGTAAAATGGCAGGGTTTGAAATACCCGTGAAAAATGGCTGGTCTAAAAGTCAAAGACGGCGTATTATGGGGCCTCCTGTGGAGTGCTGAATCACATTTAGTGGGTTTTTTTTAAGTAATGATTGGAGATGGGGTCTTTGAAATAAATAGCAAATTACCATAAAACAATTGAATTAATACAAGAATGAATAAATGAGTTACCTGAGACAAACATCCATCCCGAGGATTTCCACGGGTGACAACTCTACATCGTCCACACACATCTCTGTAAAAAAAAACAAATAAAAATTCAAGGAACAATTTGGCCATGAATAATTATCTCCAACTCGTAACAGGTTGGACATCTCTAGCCGTAAATGGCAGAAAACGATCCAGTCCTAAACACACGCCATTTTCTTCTGCCACTAAAAATGTAATTGTGTGTCAGAATGGCATTTAATGTTGAAAAATGTCTCTGTGGTTTCCTGCCGTTGGGACAACATCATTTTTTTTATTGTTATTATTATTACAGTTTGCAGCAAAGGGGAGAAAACACAAATTACAACATGATTGTACACACATTATGATGCGAGACAGGCGTACGTCTAACTAAACGATGACTAATGGTAAAACTATCGTTTTTTTTTCGAAGAAGAATAGGAGGGCAGACGCGACAGAGGTTAATGCTCGCCAAATGAGCTCGCTCTCGGCACACAATGGGGGCGCCGGAGTGGGGTTGAGGCGGCAAAGCACGTGGCCCATTTGGTTTCTGATCTCTTAAGCTGTTATTTGCAGGGGTTGATTGGAGGAATTTAGGCGGGAGAAGATGGCTATGAGATGAAGATGGGTCTCTCCCTGAAAAGCTATAAAGAGGTGCTTTGTGATAAAAAGCTTTTGTTGATTTGTAATGTAAAGAGGCTGAAAAGTGATCAACAGTACATGTCTTAATGAAAACAGATGCTTGATATTAACATAATGTTAGATTACCTCACATTATACTTCATTAGATTGCTTTTACGTTGGATTAGATCACTTTACATTAGATTACATGTAATGTAAAGCATATTAGAATTGAAGAACAGAGCATGTTTTAATGACTGTTGCATGGAATGACATTAGATTATAGGACAATGCATTAGATTGCATTAAATCTTATAATATGACATTAGATTACTTCATACATTTTATTAGATTGCATCATTTTGGATTAGATCACATGAAATGACTTGTAATGTAAAGCAACTAAGAATGAGGAACTGTGTCTGTTTTAATGAGTACACTGATTTGAAATTACATTAGATAATATGACATTACACAAGATTAGAGTACAGTAGATGCAGAAAACATGAAACTGTATTAGATTACAGTAAACTACATTGTTTTATTATATTACAATGTTTTATGTTAGATTGTGGGTTTGTTGTAGAATTGAATGGGCAATTTTAATCTGTTATGCTTGTAAATTGTAAATTTTTTGTAAATAAAAAAATATATAATAAGTGAATAAAAATAGATTTGGGTTGTTCATTAAATTTGGGCAAATATAATAATAGTAATATAATATTACTATGAATAACTCCATTTTTATTTGGGCTAACTTTGTTTCTGCTGTTGATAGAATTTTTGCTAGTATGAATTTGAATACAAACCTATTTTTAATCCATCTTTTTACGTAGTATAACATTTCAAATCAATTTATTTCCCTTTTATTCGTGTCCCTTTTTTTATTGCTACTTTTGGCAGTACCTTGGAGCCATATATGTTGTCATCACACAAGCGTATGACTAGCAGGCGGTGAAAAAGCCCAGGTGTCTTGAGAACAGAAAACACGGCTGACCGCGCTGGCCTTTAGCCACCTTTCTCACGTCCGACTTGTCAAAATGAAGAGATAGAGGGAGGGGAGGTCGGAGCCAAGGATACGGCGCCGCGCTCACTGACCTTTGTTGTAGTCGGGCGGGGAGAAGAAGCTCTCCGTGGAGCATTTGGACAGATGGAGCACAACCTTCTCCAGAAGGTCAGCTAGCACTGCGAGAGAAAACAAAAACACAGGAGATGAGGACAGGAGGGGTCATAAAACAGCCGGCGCATCACGACATCATCATTGGGAAAAGCTTTGTCTGAATGGAAATGGTCATTTCAAAATGAAGGGGGTTATTTTGGTATATTTTTGAGTTTGGGTCACTTTCTCTTGGTTTGGGATGATTGGCGGTCGCTTCTTGTTGTTTGTGGTCATTTTTTTGTTGATTTGGGATATCTACTGATTGATTTTTGGGGGAATTTCTGTGTAATTTTTGGTTAATTTTTGAATCACGTTGTGTTGAGAGATTTGGGGGAATTTCTGAGTCATTTTCTGATTATTTTGGATGACTCCCTTAAGATTTTGAGCCATTTAGCTGTTGTTGTTCAGGGAATATTTCTGCAAATTTCCCTGCTAATTAGATAGATTTTGGGACATTTTTTTGTTTTAAATTTGAGGCATTTAGAGAGTCTCTTCGTTCTGATTTTTTAGACATGTTGGACTTGGAAGGTTTTAAATCGGATGTAAAACTTGGCTGGAGATAACTTACCTTGCTCATTTTTTTTGACACTCAAAAGAGAAAACCCAAGTGGGATGCTTGGACTTTCTCCAAAAATTCCCACAATGGCGTGTGACAACTAACAAAAGCAAATGTGACAAACTGTGGAAGAAAAGGCCTTAATTGATTCATCATTAAATGAAAGTGCTACAATTTGCCGCCAATAAAGGCTTGTTAAAAAGCGCCGCGCCAGCTATTGCTTAATAGGGCCCGAATAAAAGCAGATTGTGGAAAGCCGGATTTAAACGGTCGCGGTGGGGCATCCCCGCTTTAAACAGAGTTTAGCGCCGGTGTTTACGGAGAACATTTCCCCAACCGCGGCCGCCACTGGCTTTTGTCCCACCGAGTCACGGCTACGTTCGTCGGGAGCGAGCGTGACATTTCAAAAAGGACCCACTGTGACTTCTTAAAAGCTGGCTGTAGCGTGGGTAGACGTTAACGGAATCTTTTTTATCGATTTCTGACAGCGACGCGTCCAGAGAAGATATTGATTTTGAATTGGAGCCTTTTACCCACGGCTATAAATGTGTAGGAGCGTCCTAATCCATGTTATTTTTCTGACCGATCTCAAGACGCATCAATGATTGTCATCTTTGAACCAGTCTTTACAACAGAGGTCCAAAAAAACACTTGGAGAGCAGACCAGTGCCTAAGAACACAAATTTAAACCTACTTTGACTACAGTACTCCAAAAATATATTCAACTTTTCCATTTCAGATTACACATATAACAAAAATATCCCTTTATTTGTTGTTGAGTTATCTTGAATGCTAACAGAAACACAGGTTTCAGGTGATCCTTTATTAGTTTTTATGTATTTTTGTTAGTCATGTTCATACCTGTAATCTTCAGGCCGTGGTGGCCCCCTGTTGTAATTTGTCGGTAAAGTCTGCGACAATTTTCAATCCAATTGTCTTCCGTTATTATGTTTTCAGATGATGTCAGGAAGTTCATCATCTCAGTTTCTGTCCAAGAGGTGAAAATGTTACGTCCAGTTTATGGATCAACACATGTAATATGGTGGGAATCTCACCTAGTGGGTTCTCTTGGACTGTCGGTGGGTCCAAATTGTAGCAAGAAGGTGGAGGGAAGGACCAAAACATAGGCCAGGGGTAAGAATCATCTCCCTGAATGGAAAAAAGTATTTTTTAAACCCTGAATTATGTTCTTGGAGAGTTTCAATTTTTTATTTCGACTCATCACACAATAAAAACAACGAGTCTCGTCATAGGGTGTTATTGTATAATTTAGTTCAGTCAGTTATTTCTGAATACTCCTTGACAATTTTCTATTATTTATCTAGGGTGCCTAAAGTGTCTAACTTTAAAGTGTCAGTCTTGAAATCCAAACTTTTCTAATCTCAGGTTTGAAAGTGACAAACAGATTTGAACATCAATAACCGAGTGATTCATAAGACGAGAAGTTTACCAAAACAGAATTGCTGCCTATTTGGCATCTCCTATTTTCCATTTTTCTGTTTGGTGTGGCACTTATGTTTATTTTCCCCACTAAAATTTACACCAAAAATTGCTGCTGATTATCCAACAAGAATGCTGTAAAATTTGACATAATCACCATCTTTTAGAAGCTTCCAATACAATTTCCGTGACCAAAACAGATCTTTTACCTATTTAGCATCTCCTATTTTCCCTATTTTGTGTTCTCCCGAACTTTGCGCCGAAAATTGCCACCAATCTCCAACAGGAATGCTGTAAAACTTAGCACAATCAGCGTCTTTAGAGAGCTTTTGAATCCCCAGCCAGAAATGGGCCATAGCCTCTCTGTGACCTCGGTTCAAAATGAAAACCTGTTTTCTGTTCTCTGAGACAAGACTTGAATAATTGATAACCAATTCCCAATCCTACAAGGCCGCGGGCGGCAAACACGCATCGAAGCGTCCTGGGTGATAAAATGAACCATCGATAGCCGATAGCGTGAAGTAGATTTAAAATTCGGGGCTCGGCGGCGCTGACCTGCCGCAAGTCTCTCGGGGGGAGTCTCCTCTCCGAAGGTCCTCCGATCAGCCCAACGCGAACCAGCACGTGGTTCCTCTCCACCGACAAGCTGTCGATGATGACGTTTCTGAAATTGACCAAAACAGAAGAGAATTAGCATTCCTTTACTGTTTATCACAAATCAGGAGATAATAAGCTAGCATTTCACATTTCCTTACAGTTCATGGCAAATAACAAAGACTTTTATTACATCCTCGAAACCTTTCCAAGCCATTCCAAGTTTTTAATAGCAAGAAACAGTTTGGATGAAAAGTTCAATTACAGTGTTTTGCACAAAGAATGAAAACCATAAACGCCAGTCACCACGGTACATCACCGCGGCGTTAACACCTCTCATCGGATCTGTGAATTTCCAGACACGACCGCCTTTAAAGCGTGGACCCTAACAGATTGACTTCCAATCTTTGTAGTAATTTGGATTTAAAAATTGCCAATAAGGCTGAGACGATGCATTTTTACACTCAATGATTGCATCAAAGAAGGATACGCATTCAAAGGAAAAGTACTTCACTAGTGATTTCCGTTTACATTTACATGCGCCTCCATTAGCATGACAAATGGGCTTGGAACATTTCCACTGCCGTCTGCTTTAATTTATCTTACCTACAACAGACGAGAAAATTATTCTTCATAACAGTGTGTTTTTGTACTATATTTTATCATCATAACCTCATTTATAAACTAAGACAATGATCATACAACTGAATTAATGAATAAAAACAAAAATACACATTGCTTACCCAGTTAACACTTTAAAGTTGTATTATTTTTCATTATGTGTAACTCATTGCCTTAGCTGTGGAGACACCAAATTCATTTAAAAGTGGCTATGAATGATTACATTTTATCTTCGTTTATTCAAAATGGATTGGACATGTAGCTCCATCAATGTCAGGCAGTTTAATCAGTGTCGACTATTACGCTTCAGTACATTGAACAACCTGTCTACCTTTTGTACTTAGTCTGTGGTGTGCTAAAAAAAAAACTCACACATATACAGAAAATAAATAAATATTTTTTTTGGGACTGGCAGGCCACCAAATGTTTCCCAAAGCCTTCAGCAGGCGCTCAACGGCGCCACTGAGCATTTGGCATTTACGCTCTCACAGTGCTCTGATGCTTTGGGTGGAATAGCGTCGACAAGGAATCCATTGGAATTGACGTGATGTACAACAAGTCAACTCAATTCTAAAAGTAAACCAAGTGATAATTGTTTACCTAACGCTAGTTTCGGCTAAATCGGTGTAGTCGTACCCGGCGGCGGCATCCCCGTCGGGCACGTTGTCCCTCTGGCTTTGAAGCAGCGTGGAACAGATGCTGTATTGGCTCTCGAGCAGCAGGAGGGAGTCCAGACTGGAACATAGCACGCTGAGCAGTCTAGGAAAACAAGCCAATAGAATTTCAGTCCATTTCCACATCAGGAAAAACCCTTCTCACAGGTGTATATATATATATAGATATTTTTAGAGTCAGTAAAATAATTTCTTTAATAACATTGAATTCTATACATGGATATGAAATCTAAAATGCTGTGACACAGAGACAGAGTCTCTCAGACTGCACTTAACTGTCAAATCCACTCCCATTTACCCCGACAATCCCTAACGATTTCCGGCGAGTGGTGAATGTCTGCGAGAACCGGATTAGCCAAGCCAATTTTCCCCGGCAGCTTCACACGCGAGCTTTGCATTCGAGAAAAAAAAATTTGAGGGAATCCCCGCGAGAAGCCTTCATGGTTCATTTTCAAATGCTGGTAATGATGCCCGGCTTACGCATTCTGCTCAGACTCGGTACAGACTGCGGAATAACGACGACGCTTGGGCTTTGTACTTTACAAAACTCTACAGTTCTATCAAAAAAATATATGTTAGGCGAAAAGTCCTGCCAGGACTCGGTGTGTTACATACAGAACGCAGATTCGCTAGTAAAGAGTCCCTTGAGCGTATTTGAAGTAGTTCACGTCGGATGTTTGAGTGACAAGCGTTCTCAGTCGCGCTGACGGCGGCCAAGTGAGCGGCTGCCAGCTTGTCAGGCCCGGCGACCTCTCTTCCGTCGTTTGAAAGGGATGCTCGGAGAAGCCGAGCTGTTGGCGCCTCGTCTGATGAGCTACTTGTTCTCGCTTGGAAATCAGCGAGACATCCCGCGGCAGCTCGGCGTGGAGTTTTTTTTCTTTTCTTAACGCCGTGGTGTCATCCCCAGTCGACACTACAAATCACAAGCTGTGCGTGGTTGCTGAAAAAGTCATCTAAAAATGGCAATGGGCTAAAAAAAAGCAAGATTTATGCATTCCTTGATCTTTGACCTCATAACCCAACAAGCAAATTAACTTTTCTGTTTCATTTTACATATATCCTGCAAGTTTAATAATTAATCATAATTTATTCTTGTGTTATCGGGAACAGCCTGTTTTATATTACAAATATATCCTACAAGTTTGATGTTAATTAGAATTATTATTAATAAATTTTAAAAATGACTAAAATTTACGTTCCGCAAGGGTGTCGTGTATACACGTGACACACATTAATCCATCAGGGGCGGGGAGGACGAGGCGATCGATGCGAGTCCGGGCGAGCTCCGGTTGCCATGGCAGCAACCAGAGAAGACATTTGGGCTCTTCATCTTCGTTGAGAGGCTTACTTTTATGGGATGTTTCAACACAAGAGCGGCATATTAAAAAGACGACGCGAACCTGGAGAAGGGGAGGGACCAAAACAAAAAAAGACTTTATTTATCACATAGGAATTTTTGAGAGGGAATTTGTCACTCTTTAAAAAAAAATGAACTGAACTTTTTACCACATAAATTAAATACTGAAAAAATTCAGTAAGAAAATTCTTTAAATTTTGATTTACTTCTGTAACTGGTTTTTGTACTTCATATTTTTTGCTACTGAATACTTAGCTTTTTGCAGCTAAATTCCTGCAGCTAACTTTTTGCAAATACATTTTGAAGAAAATTCAGCATTAGAAATTCCTACTCAAACTCCAATAGCGCAAATGTAATCCCTTCAAAGTAAGATTTAAAGTACAACAGTTATATCATCCAGAGGTTTAATGAGTAAGGTCAAAAAGCCCCTTTAAAAAAACATCTGTACAGTTAATAAAGCCTTGATGACAACAACAGACTGCCTGCTGAGGGCATCATTTCAATGATTTGTTAACTCAACCAGCTTGGCATGCTGAACACTCCAAGAACAGCCAACCGTGTCACTATTACGTAAGAAATCTCTCTGGCGCTATTTTCAATTGGAGGCTCTCTCAGCGCGGCGCACCACCGTGAATTAACCCCCAGGTAGTTAGTGCGCAGCTCGAGTGCTCCCCGCTTTTGTTGTGATGTGGGAAGTGTTGAGAGCGCCACTCACCTGAGACCGAATGCGTGCGACTGTTCGTAGTGGAATAGGGAGTGGATCTTGTCGAAGGAATTTACAGCAATCAGCCTGTCAATCAAATCCTGAGGAGCACAGCGGGAGGCTTTAAGAGTCACACATTTATCATTTTCAAGGTGGAAATACTAAAACACACACACATACAATTCTAGTTAGGAAAAAGTGCAAACATGCCCTCAAATGGAGGAAAAAGGAACTGCTGGAACTCATGTGTAGTCCAGGGGTGACATTTTAGATACAATATTTATTTTTTTAATTTTTCACTTACAGGCACAGAACTTGGCACTTCTCGCAGTGTGTATTCACTCTTGTTGGCCAATGGTTGACCGGCCACTAGCTGCCACACGGACAGTGAGGACGACAGCAAGTTGACCAAGGACAGGAAAGACTGTGGAGGCACATACCATGTTGGATTAAAAAAAATAAATCAAGTTTGCGTGACTGGACATTTCAGGTCAGCCAAAGTTGACTGGCTTTTTCCAGTTTTCATGGAAAACTGAACTCTCCAGAAAAAGTTGAATAAAAAATGACAATGATTGTTTTCAAATCATGAAATTTAATATACATCTATACTCTTCATTTTAATTTGATCCTAAAACAGAAAGTTGACACTCATGATTGACTTTCCCGGGCCACACAAAATGACGGACCAGATTTGGCCCCGAGGCCGCCACTTTGACAAATTTATACCTTAAGGCAGTTCCTTTCTATGGGTTCTGTAGGCGTAGGTTTGGGTCGGACTGCCCTAGCGTCTTCACTACCGTACTCCAATGCCGACCACAGCTCCACAACCATAGCCTGCACAAAACCTGCCATCCAACAAAAAACATTTTAGTTGACCTATAAGTGGACAGGTCGTAGTGTGTTCTCCTACCAGAGCGGCGCAAAGCGGCAGCGCCTGTCGCTGTCGCCGCCAGCTGGGCCACCATAACACCATATCCAGACTTCTCATAGCGGCTTACCTAAAACAACCAAAGTGACATATAAGAAGTGCATTTTTTTTTTTTTTTGAGCGGTGCATTTTAAAATCCAATTACACGCCGGATTTGGAGTGTGCGTGTGGTCTCTTCCTTAGTTAAAAATAATCACACTTCTTAATTAAAGGGCAAACCAACAAGGCAAGCAATTACAAGCGTGAGTAAACAATGGCGCTAAATTAAGAGCAGGCGGCGGCCGGGGGTGAGCCAGGCGCGAAAAGGTGCGCTCGGAATTAGCGCTAGCTTGCGGCGCATCATCTGAATACTGAATAAGTTAAAAAATTACCAAGTGGGAGCCATAAAACTTGACTTTGTCGATTCCATTTTAACTTGTGTCGCTTTATGACCGACTGATGCAACTATTTTTCACAAATAAAGATTTTCTGTTGCAAAAAGGTGCTCATTTACCTGCATTTTTTTGCTTAAGCGAGAGAACATGTGTGAGATGCACTCTTGTATGGTTCCTGTCTGTTGTAGTAGCAAAACTCCCTTTGGGGTGGCTGCAAAGTTTAGCAGGCTGTCCAGCAAGGTTTCCTCCCACAGTAGCCTGAAAAGTAGAGACATCCATAAACTAAAATGTTACAAGAGTCCGAGTCCAGTTGATGAAGTTAATAAATGTGCTTACAAAAAGGCGCATGTGGTAAGCAAAGGCACGGTCCATTTGTTATAGTGTCAGGGAGTGTGAAGTACATAAAGTGATTTTAGGGCCACCCAGCGTGCATCAGTCATCGGGAAGATCGCCTTTAAATGTCAACCTAAGCTCGCCGGCCACAATATTAGGTCGGGTGAATCCAATTAAGGGGTCGTATTAAAAAACAAACTCTGTCAATAAAAATAAATAAGTAAAGGATGGTACTAAAACTCAGTTTAGGACCGACACTGTTTAGGAAGTGCTAAATTGCATAAACAATCTAAAATACAAATGAGAGATTAAAAATTAAAAAGTGGGACGGATACAAATAAAAAACAAGAGTAAATATTGTATATAATATATGTATCAACATGCATGAAATAGTATTTATTTACTGCAAATCATACTCCTCAAAATGTGTTCATCATAAAATCTATATTCAGAATATTTTCTTATCGACCCACACCCCTAATTGACATGACAGGCATAACAATTACATCCACTAGAGAGCAGTAAATCCAATCTAACCAATAAATCCACCTGTTACCACTTTGTAAATCTTATCTATATATTTTCTTACAGCTGTTGCAATTCCTGTGTGGAGGTTGGAGGATTCTTTTCAGGTAGTGGCATTGAAATCTCTTCAGAAAAGGCTCGAGTCTACAAAAAATAAATAAAAATATAGTTTTGTCTAATTTTAATGACTTGAAAACATGATAGCGGACTGTTTTGGACCTTTTTCCAATTGGCTGCCAGCGCCTTGTGTAAGTTGTAGCCGCGCAGAACCTGCAGGCCCTCGCAGGTATTGCACATCTGGCCACAGACAAAGACAAAGGCCCCACACAAAGCGCGAGAAGAGTCGTCACCCCCGCCGGTGGCCGACAGCTGGCAATCTAGCAGCCGTAAGGTGAAGCGAAGCAGGACGTGAGCGGCTGTGGTTCTGCGAGCAAAAGCAAAAAAAAATGAGCTCAGAGTCAATTTGCTGTTTTATTAATGACGTTCCGCCAAGTCACACAATGTCGACTCATGTAAAATTCATCGCAGTGACAAGGCGGATGAAACATCCGTCCAAGAGAGCTTCTTTGCGTTTCAATGAGCAGAAAATCTGAGTTTATGAGCCCGCTAGTAAAAATCTAAAAAAAAATGTATAGGGAAGAAAACATATCAAGTGACATATCAAATGAACTGGCTTGACAAACTCCACTCACCTCTCATTTTGGCCTAAAAGCAGGTTCTCCTCATACAGAAAAAGAGATAACCCTCTGTCTGTGTTCACCATTCGGGCCAAGACTTCCGCCACCAGAGGCAGAGCAGGATACTTCCATTCCGTCTATGAACAATAAATGCCACATTATGACTTAAAATTGTGGGGAAAAAACTTTGAGGTAACACTAAAGAAGCAGCCCTTTTGGTCACCTGACTTTCACCCTGCGCCTGGATGACGGGCGCCATCAGAGACTGGATGACGGACGTCTGATGGAGACATTGGTCGGCGCACTCGGTTCTCTCGCACATGGTGCAAAGTGTCGCCATTACCAGGCCGCTCGGGCACAGCGTGTCTGACAAAAAAAGCAAACTACTTAGCAATAAAAAAAAATAAAACATTAAAAAATATCATCATTTTTGGTAGAGTTGATTGCAGTAGTAGTCATTTAAGAGTTAAAAATGGTGAACGAGATGTCCAATCCCTTTTGACTGGGAGAGGCTGGCAATAAATATCAAATGATTCATTTAGATTAGATTAGATTAAATTTTATTCATCCCAAACTCGGTTTACCTGAGTCTGTATGTGGCATTTTTTATATACTCATTATAATCACCAATTGACAAATAAAAATTTAGCAATTAATATTTTTTTAAAGTATTTTCTATTTAGTTATAAAAAACCTTAAATAACTTTGAAATGTTCAGGGCATTTTTGGGCTGTAACAATTAAATAAAATGTGTTTTTATGTAGCTATGTATTTTATTTCAATTTAAAATGGGGGAAAAGTAAATATTCTCAGATTTATATAGTCATCAATGAAACCAGTTATAAATAAAAAATGATATATTTTCAAACACCTGCTTTTTGGGGGAAAAGAAAAATAGTGCAACCTTTCTCAATGCATTTTACAGCAAAAAAATGTTAATCCCAGCATAAAAAAAACATTAAATACATATGACACAATTAAAATGGCAGTCAAAGGCAGCTCAAGAGATCAAAATACATAACAAAGAAGGTTTTTTGAGGGACGACATAAGTGTGGCAGAGGACAAGGTTACCAGATAAAAGATATCACTTAGGAATGTTGGAAGGGCCTCCGTGTTCCCTCCTCTCGCTCCCTGCTTGCTCATTTATACAATTTAAGGTGTGTTTGTTCACACGTGCCCACCTGCGTGTAGACTATCTCGGCAAAAAGGCGAGGGATGGTGACACATGATGTCTATGAGAATCACCACCAGCTCCGTCAGACTGATTGGATCTGTGGGCAGGGAAATCAATTAGTCAGAAGCAATTCACTGCTATGATTAATGTACTTGTACTTTGTCTGAATGTGATATGAAAAAAAAAGAATCATCGATTTCTTGAGAACGCCCTGATACGTCAGTAATAGCCACAATAAAGCAATAAAGCAGACAAGGGCGTCATCTTTATGAGGCCAACTTTCTATCTTTGTTTATTTGTATTGAAACTAGCCTCTTGTAATTAGTTACGTAATTTCGGGTGAAAAACATTCCGTCCTCAGATTACGGGCTGTAAATACTTTGAATGGTATTGCAGTCACATGATTGCGAACACTACAATTTATACTGTATTTTAAGTTATGTTTCAGTTATTTGTTATTTTTAATAGAGGCAGTCTAAGTGAATTGACATTCTTGCATGATTCATTAATGAAAAAATCAAGGGCAATAAATATGTTAACTTATTTCTGTTTATTCCAACTTTACCAAAAGAAATCAATCATCGGCCTTGTTTGTTCCACAATAAAACTGACAGATCTGCTAACTACTTTGTAATGCCAGTAAGCGACCACTCCTAAACTCACCTTCCCGTGAATCCACTTTGATAGGAAAGAGCTTCCTGCCATTGGCGTAAAGGAGCGCTTTTCCCAAGACGCACAGTGAATGCACCACCACGGCGTACTGTAGCTCTTTACCGCTATAAACGCCGCCCTCGCCATCACCTTAGAACAGACATACTCATCCTTAATGCTCTACTCACAAATCAATAACTTAATGCACTCACTTGAGCTTTGCCGTTCCTCCGAGTGGGAGTGAGCGGAACTCTGGGCACATTCCCGGTAAAGGACACACTCTTGTAAAGCGTATTGCATCTGGGAAGACGGGATTCCAAGAAAATAGTAGATATATTAGACCAAAAGACCGGCGACCAAACGTCCAGTCAAGGTTATCATGAAGACATACCAAATAGATAAGAGCCTCATTTGTTTGACAAATGTACAAAGTCAGGTAAGTAAAAATCCCACTCACCAGATTCTTGTATTTCTTCTCGAGAAGCCTGAGGACCACCGTCCTACTGTAGGCACCATGCTAGAAAACTACAAAATTAGCTTAAGAAAAGCCAAAAAACGCTCACACAATAAATCCAATCAGTTTTGCCACAACACTCACCATCCATTTTGTAAACCAGCTAGCTTGAACGTCCAGCAATGCTAGCAGGTGAATGGGCGCTAAAGTTTTCTCGGGCGAGTTGCAACGAAAAGAAATGAGGGAGAAGGTGCTTTCAATTATTTCTTCCATGTACCTATAAATAAAAAAAATTGAAAATATCAAATGTGCCTCAATAGACTGGAATTGCAGCATCTGGAGCGTCACTCACTTTTCCGGGTGACGG
The DNA here is from genome assembly GCF_051989575.1 of Stigmatopora nigra. Lineage (NCBI taxonomy): Eukaryota > Metazoa > Chordata > Actinopteri > Syngnathiformes > Syngnathidae > Stigmatopora > Stigmatopora nigra. Next base: position 1,401,444 of record NC_135509.1, on the reverse strand, counting down.
ATCCAAAAGACGGTTACTTCCTTTTGGAAGTCATTCATCAAACGCATCTGAGGATGATGGTTATACAGTGACTAGCATTAATTAAAGTTTAACATAATAGGTCATATGTTGAGATGAGAATGGGTCACAGAGGTCAAGAAATATGGCAATGCTTTGAATGTGGCTAATTTGATCAGGCAAATGCGACATTTGTTTGTTTTAGAAATGACATTTTGTCTCAATGTCACAGTGATATCAGCACACCTGTTTGAGGAGAGTGCTTATCTCTGGTTTGTTGATGTCCAAGCCGCCAGGACCGCTTGGAAAACTCAGGTTTAAGGACTGGAAACCTGACTCCACACTTTTGGCTGAGTAGGAAAGGACAGAAAATACTTTTATTTAGTCCCAGAGCTCAGCCAAGGCTAAACAAGTTCATCACAACGACAAAAAAAAAAACATAAAATACATGTGTAGTGACTCAAACAGACCAGAAAAGTGACTTTTATTTTTCAATTTTTTAAACTCAAATGATGGAATAGATGTCCAATCCATGTCCACTTGACCTACCAAGGCTAGTGTAGATTTCTCGGGTGACGTTCAGGGGCGACAAGGAGAAACTCTTTGCAAAGAACTGAAGAACGTGGTCCTGAAAAATTCAAAATCTATCTTCAAACCCAATTTTAAACTAATGCTTGTCCTATATCAACTGTTGGACTTTTGTATCAAATTTTAAAAAACATTGTATTCATCAGTAGAGAATTTTCTTCCTTAAAATCATTATTTAACTATACAAGTACTTCATTATCCACAAAGAAACCCTGTAAATGATTGACATGTTACATCATTTTTAATAAAAGAGCAGCAACGCACACTAAGCTCGCCGTCAGGTTCGATCAGAGCGGCGGCCATGTTCTGACGGAGGCGAGTCCAACTTTCACAGCTGAGCACGTCGGACGGGGGCGCGTGGCGAAGCGCCAGCAAGGCATCTCTTCGCACCTACGTACAAAAAAATACATTTTAAATTCATTATCAGGGATATATGCATTTATTGTGTAATTTTCACCTCTTTTGGTTGACTTGTGTCCAGTTTATCAGCCAAAACCTGCAATTGCTCCTGTCGAATGAAGGCATAACTCTAAGGAAATAAATGTAATGATTAATATCGTGAATGCTTTGAAAGACAGGGAAAATTTTATATTCTGACCCGATTAAAAGAGGATTCGCTGTCGCAGCAGTCGTCGGCGTAGCGACCGAGTTGCGACTCCTCCTTCCTAAGTTGGTCCTCGTCAAACCTGCCCACTAAAGACTCCACCGCTGCGGTCACTGTGGTTCGTAAATTGTATGTCATTTCTTGATACCTGGTAGCAAAATCATAATAATAATTTGAAACCATAAGTTTAGACCATTTACTTTATGTTTGCGTAGCGTTAAGATTCCACTCACTGCGTCGTCGCTCGACTGCGGCTGGTCGCGGCGTGGACAAGGGTGTCGTGGCCTAAGTTGATGGCGTGCTGTCCGTCCACGTGGGACAACTTCCTGAGCTCCTCGTCCACCACGCACCCAACGGTGCTCTCCAGGCGTTGACGTAGGTACTTGACCAACTCATAGCTTGGGAAGAAATTATGTAAGGGATTTTTGCAATTCTGAAATTTGGTCTATGCAATAGTGCTCACATGAACTCACTTGTGAAAGTTCTTGTCAGTTTCCTCCAGGTGAAGAAGGACCTCCTCGACGCTCTGAGGCGAAGGGGCGCCGGAGAGTCGGTCTTCGGTGCTCCTCAAGAACTGCTTGAGCAGGACTGCCATGTGGTCCTCATTTCCAGTGGACATCCCTGAAAACAGATTTTCCATAACATTATTTTGACTGTTTGTGATCATCCGGCGATATTTTGGACGCAATTACACCATGTGGTCAATTATAAATCGAATCTTTATTGTGAAATTATGGATATTAAACCCTTTATTTTTGGTCATTAAATAAAACTCACTAATTCATAAAATTATGGGTCACGGTGGCCAAAATGTATCAAAACCCATTATAAAAGTCCAAACGGGCAAATAATAAATTTGACCATTCACTACAGAAGACCAAAAAATATGTATTTATTTAAAAGACGTTAAAACTGCAAAAACGCAAAAATCCATTCGCTTTTGTCGGCTTTTTGTCATGGTGGTAAATTGGTAGCAAGATCAAAAGAATGCCGCCACACGTAGTACATTCCTAGTACTAATATTACAATTAATAGTAGTACATTAGTACTACTATTATAACAATAATAAGAATAAACTAATAAGCACGCCACACACTCGTACACAAAAAAATGAAACTTATCGTAATACATACGTATATAAATACATGCTACGAGAGACGCAAAATTGTAAACTATAGTTTAGCATTTATTAGCTATGCTACATTCGAAGTACTAATTAATATACTACGTCCTTACGGGTAAACTCGACGTAAACGGGCAAAGAATAAATCTTACCTTTCACTGGAGAAGACCAACAAATGTTTAAAAAACGTTAAAACTACAAAAACGCCAAAAACCATTCGCTTTTGTCGGCTTTTTGTCATGGTGCTAAATTGGTAGCATGATCAAAAGAATGCCGCCACACGTAGTACATTCCTAGTACTAATATTACAATTAATAGTAGTACATTAGTACTACTATTATAACAATAATAAGAATAAAGTAATAAGCAAACCACACACTCGTACACAAAAAAATGAAAGTTATAGTAATACATACCATATAAATACATGCTACTAGAGAGGCAAAATTGTAAACTATAGTTCAGCATTTATTAGCTATGCTACATTCGAAGTACTAATTAATATACTACGTCCTTACGGGTAAACTCGACGTAAACGGGCAAAAATAATCCTTACCTTTCACTGGAGAAGACCAACAAATGTTTAAAAAAGGTTAAAACTACAAAAACGCCAAAAACCATTCGCTTTTGTCGGCTTTTTGTCATGGTGCTAAATTGGTAGCATGATCAAAAGAATGCCGCCACACGTAGTACATTCGTAGTACTAATATTACAATTAATAGTAGTACATTAGTACTACTATTATAACAATAATAAGAATAAAGTAATAAGCAAACCACACACTCGTACACAAAAAAATGAAACTTATAGTAATACATACCATATAAATACATGCTACTAGAGAGGCAAAATTGTAAACTATAGTTCAGCATTTATTAGCTATGCTACATTCGAAGTACTAATTAATATACTACGTCCTTACGGGTAAACTCGACGTAAACGGGCAAAAATAATCCTTACCTTTCACTGGAGAAGACCAACAAATGTTTAAAAAAGGTTAAAACTACAAAAACGCCAAAAACCATTCGCTTTTGTCGGCTTTTTGTCATGGTGCTAAATTGGTAGCATGATCAAAAGAATGCCGCCACACGTAGTACATTCGTAGTACTAATATTACAATTAATAGTAGTACATTAGTACTACTATTATAACAATAATAAGAATAAAGTAATAAGCAAACCACACACTCGTACACAAAAAAATGAAACTTATAGTAATACATACCATATAAATACATGCTACTAGAGAGGCAAAATTGTAAGCTATAGTTCAGCATTTATTAGCTATGCTACATTCGAAGTACTAATTAATATACTACGTCCTTACGGGTAAACTCGACGTAAACGGGCAAAAATAATCCTTACCTTTCACTGGAGAAGACCAACAAATGTTTAGAAAAACGTTAAAACTACAAAAACGCCAAAAACCATTCGGTCTTGTCGGCTTTTTGCCATGGTGGTAATGGTAGCATGATCAAAGGATGCCGCCACACGTGGTACAGTAGTACTAGTATTACAATAATGATACATTAGTAGTACAATTATGATACCATAATAATAACAAAAGTAAGAAGCACACCGCATACTCATAGACAAATCGTGTAATGTACAGTAATACGTACGTATAAGTACATTTTACTAGAGGCAAAACTGTACCGTAGAGTAAAGTAGCATTTATTACCGATGCTACATTTGCAGTACTAACTAGTAAACTACGTATACCGTTTTTTTTACATTTACACATCACATGCTAACTTAGCTCGACGTAAACTGGAAAGGAATAAATCTTACCTTCCACCGTAGATGACCAAACAATATTTAAAAGACGTTAAAACTACAAAAAAAAAGCCAAAAACCTTGCCGTTTCTTCGGATATTCGTCGAGCGGTAAATTGGTAGCTTGATTAACAGGAAGCCGCCAGCTACGTCTCCATGGAAACAGCGGCAAAAACCACCGTGCATGATGGGACAAAACAAACCAAAGACAAATAGACACTATAATGTAAATTCTAATTTATAAATGTTTTTATTACGTTTTTTAATCGCGAAAAATAAATAAATAATAAAAAACGTTTCTTTTTCAAGAGATTTAGAATATGCCATCGCGGGGAAGCAGAATCACGTGACTTGCTTTTTTTCCTTCTCTCCAAGGAGCATCATGTGACTTGTTGTTTTGCTCCTTCTTCCGGGTTTCATTCACCATATCCCTGGCGGACTAATCGGTTGTCAAACTTTAGATCAAGCAATTTTGCGATAAAGTACGATGTAGGTTTATATGACCAACAAGATCGGGCTCAATTTATAATATTTTACGGGCGTTGCGTAGATTAATTAACTCGTGTCAAGACGTTAGTTTTGAATTTGGGAGGAAGCATGGCTGCTGTTGACAGTTTCCACTTACTGTACAGGGAAATTTCCCGATCGTGCGGTTTTTATATGGAGACTCTGGCCGTGGTGGGCGCTTTATACACGGCCAGTAAAGCTGTGATCCTGGTCAGGGACTGCTGCGTGCTGGTCAGCGTCCATTTCCTTCCTAGGATGATCCCCAGCAGGAAGCTGAGGCAAAGATACGGAGACTGGGCGGTCGTTTATGGTAAGATAGACGTCCAATCCATCATCCGTCATTCTATTCCCATCACTCCATCATAACCTTCTCATCAGGTGCATCGGATTTGGCGCAAGCCTATGCCGAAGAACTGGCACGTCACAGCCTCAGCATCGTTTTCGTCACCAACCGCCGTCTGGCCGTCAGCGACTTCGCCGCCAATCTCACCCAGAGCTACGGCGTGGAAACCATCTTGGTCCACGTCGACTCTGGCTGGGATGAGGCGGCCGTCAAGCCAGTAGAGGACGCCCTGAGGGGCAAAGATGTGGGTTTTCTGGTCAACTGCGTGGACCAGGCGTGCTCGGGCGAGCTTTTGGAAATGTCCCATCGCAGCTTGATGGAGATGATGGGCGATAACGTCGCGGGCGTCATGCTGCTCACCCGATCGGTGCTGCCGGGCATGCTGGAACGCGGACGTGGGGCCGTGGTCAACATCTCGTCCGGGGCGTGCTGTCGGGCGGCGGCCGGGAAGGTCACGCTCACCGCCACTTCTGTGAGAAACATTTTGTTGGGAAAATATAATCATTCAGGGATGTCCAAAAAGTATTTTTTTCTTGCAGAAAGTAATGCACATATCAAAAGGGCTTGCACATCAAGCTTAATTAAGTCTGTCTATTGCCATAAAAGGCAGCTAATGAGTTTATCTGAAATGTGCATGCTGGGGAAAAATAGTTTGGACATTTCTGCCATAGTTGAGCATCTTTGATGAAAAAAATGTTTTTTTAAGTCATTTATTTGTTTTGTTTTTATTATTTCAGGGCTATTTGGATCATTTTTCCAGAGCACTCCACCTTGAGTACGGCGCAAAAGGGGTTTTTGTTCAAAGTCTCATTCCATTCCAGGTCTGTTACCATAAAAAAGAATATAATGTGGAAAATATGTATTAAAAAATGATTTAAAAAAAAATCATAATTCTGAAGTGCAGTTACACATTTTCGCCATAATGGTGGGGTCGCTGTTGCGAAATAAACGCTAATTCCGATCCAAATTAATGATTTTATTTCACATTTCACAACAACTTTGGGTTTCAACTTTGCAAATTTATCCAAATAAAGATCAAATCAAATATTTAATCATGTTTTATAATTTAAATTAATTTAAACAATTTAATGAATGAACTTATACCAAATGACTTTATATTACTTTCCATACACAACATTATCATTGATAACCTCACCAAAAAATGACTTTATCCTTACCAAATCTCCCAGTCAGAATGAATTGGAAATTAAAAATATACTTTTTCACAGATCGCCCCCAGTGATCATCGCCCGGCTTCATCCACCGAAGGCTGGATGGCGCCCACGCCGCAAGTATACGCACGCCACGCCGTCTCCACCCTGGGCGTGTCCAATCGGACCACCGGCTATTGGCCGCACACACTGCAGGTGGGCAACAAAAAAAAAAATAATGATGTGCTTGTTATGATCATATTTATGTACTTACAATATTTTTTTTCTTACAGTATGGACTGATGAAGTGCATCCCGGACTGGATTTGGGTTTTTGGGTGTCGAATGTTTATCTGAT